>NW_027507903.1:32780673-33497548 GCF_037356315.1 Lithobates pipiens | reverse complement strand
TAATTCTCTTGGCAGTCCTTTGGCTAGGGCCAGGGCACCCGTAGATAGCTGCAAACTCAATTGGCAGACTCCAAGACTTCAATAGGAGGACAGCCGTGCAGGGAAAGGCCCCAGCAAGAAGCCACAGCTGCACTTGCAGGAATGCTATCTCCTATGGTAACAGTCTTTTAACAGTTCCTAACTGAAACGTAACAGTTCTTTCAGCTCCACTACAACTGTTCCTTGTATTTCTTCAATATTGAGCTCCCAGTCTCTCACTAGACCCTCTGATTCACTGACTATGAATCCCTTGAGCTCCTCCAAGACTTGCGGTAGTATCTCCTCAAGCGTCATCCCTGCTTCTCTGCTGGGTCCCTAGCTTGGCACTCCAGATACTTCTCAAGCTTCACCCCTGATAACCGGCTTGATCCTTGCCTCGACACACAAGGCTGCTCTGCAAGTGTCTCCTCTGCTGGTTGGGTCATTGACTTGATTACAGCCTGAAGTTTCCCTGATTATCCACCGTGCTCTTTCTGTGATAATATGGTTCCAGTACTTGCTTCAGTTACTCACTGTGATCCCTGGTAAATGCAATTGGTCCCTTCGTAGCGACAACTTCCCTTCTACCTCTCACCACTGACAGGTTCTCCAGCCGACATAACCATCACTTCTGGTTGGACTGCAAGCTGCAATCCCAACTGCTCTCCTACTTCGGCATAGGCCCTCACACAGCCTAGCAGCCAGATGCCCCAGGATAGGCCCAATCTCTGGCCTAGCAACCCAGGGCGTGCAACACACATCCACCCAGACAGCCACCCAGGTGGCACAGAACATAGATCACCTGACCTCACCCAAATGTATAGGCTCTCAGCAAGTCAAGGGATTGAAGAAAACTCCTGGCCACTGGCTGAGGTACCCATACACCCATAACCTGACCTTGGGTTGACCTTCTTGTATCTAGTACCATCAAGTGCCCGGCCACCTAGTGGTAGAAAAGAAAAGTGCAACAAGGCCAAACTTAGGGGGAAATCAATAGATCCCTATCAATCAACCAAGATAACTACTCTTGGCAAACAAATTTGTGAGGAGCTCCATGACTAAACTCCAGGGTGCTACAGTAATTAAAATATTATGTCACATCTTTCTATCACTGTAAATTTTAAAATATGAATAGTATTAGTAACTTCTATGCAGAGGTAAACAATATTGTGTAGCAGGGGTGGCAAACTAAGTTTCTTTGTGGGCCGCATTAGGGGCCAGTTGTATTTGTAAGACTAGATGTCTACAGCATCTCCCCATCACTTACATCAGATATCAAGAGTACCCCCACCATCAGAAGCCAAGAGTCCACCACCCTCCCTTACATCACAGTGCACCCCTTTACTTTGTTCTGCTGCCAGGAAGAAGCTGGGCTTGGAGCTGAAAATGCAAAGTTCATGGGAGGACAAGAGGAAGGTTGGAGTCAGCTGACAAGAGGAAGGTTGGAGTCAGCTGGCAGAGTCTGCTGAGTGCTGAGAACAGGGGAGGTGGAGACGAGGGGGTGCTGCAGCTGCACAGAAAGGCACAGGATCTGTAGAAGGAGGTCTGTCCTCCCATCTGCTGCTAAATGCTGAGCCAGGGTGTGGCGGACACAAGAAGGGGGGTGCTGCAGCTGCAGGAGATGTGCAAGGATCACATGAAATGGTCTGGTGGGCCGGATTCAGCCAGCGGGCCTTGTGTTTGACACATGTGTTGTAGAGGTACAGGTTCTCCCATGAGTAGTTTCAGTTCTTTTTTTTTTGCTGAAATAACCTATTACCAAGCTGATCAATTCAATCCAGGCATATGATGAACAAATACATAAGCAGCTGATGTGACTAGTAATAAAATGTATGTTAGTAGATCCACTTTGTAGACCAGAGATATATGCAGCTAGGCTTTTTAAGCAAATCTTGACTTTCCTGTGAAAGTTGGGCTTGATACCACCCCCTTCCTCCTGTCAAGCCTCCTTATTGGTCCATTAACATGATAGGCAATTGACTCTTTGGGAGGCAGGAGTGTTCATTATTCAAACTTCAAACTTTTAGTTTTGCACATAAATTAACTACTTATTGTATATTATGTTAGTAGATCAACTGATTGTTTTGCTGTTAAATGTGTTTTTTGTTGAAGGTAACCTCTGTTTAAGCATATTTTATTTATTGCTGTGCCCACTGGGAACATTCATGTTTACTCAATTTCCTGGTGGCTAATGGCATCAGGACAGCAATACAATTATTTTTATTGCTTTTTATGGCACCTATGAAATCTTCCCATTAAGAACAGAGATTGAGATAAAAATTTGATGGAGGTTAAAAATGTTTAGAATTTAACTAATAGGTAGTATAGACTGTGCTAGTTTAAAGCCTGTGGAAAGGAAATAACCCATTGTAGCCTACAGGTTTTAGTTTAACAAATGTGTATTTATTTGTCTTTTTTACACTAAAAATATAATAAAGATTGGGACCTATATCACAGGAAAAAAAAATCACACAGTGGTTTAACCATAAATAATTGCCATTTTCTGCTGTAATGTAACAGCAGGCTAATTTTAATGCAAGACTGTAAAGTTTATGCGCTGTAAAATTTATCCTGCTTACATTCTTAATGTCCTTAGAGCATATGCGCAAAACAATCCATATGAAAAAGTGTTCATCGCAGATTGTGTTGATTCTTTTTTTTTTTTTTAAGATATCTGAGAAATGTTGGCGATTAGGTAAGGCTGCCCTATACCGCCTTCTCATCCTCCTCTGTACCTGTGCCTGTAATGCCGCATACATATGATCGAATTGTCCGGCGGAATTGGTCCGGCAAACAATCCGCTGGACTTTATAATGAATGGACTTGGCCACACACGGACGCTCCGAAAGTCCAGTGATTTCTAACGCGATGACGTACAGCACGTACGACGGGACTAGAAAAAGGAAGTTCAATAGCCAGTAGCCAATAGCTTCCTTCTCGTACTTGCTTCAGAGCATGCGTCATTCTTAGTCCACTGGACTAGCACACTGACGAACGGATTGTCCGCTGAAAGCCAAGTCCGGTGGACAAATTTTGAGTCAAAACTACTTTCTAAGTCTGCCGGACTTTACGATGAAAAAGTCAGCTGGAGCCCACACACGATCGAATTGTCTGGCGTACTGTGGTCCAGCGGACCGAGTCCACCAGACAATTCAATCGTATGTACGCGGCATTACACTTTCTACCAGACCTGGACTAGCCATAGTACACTCACAGGACAAAATACCCAGTGGGCCAGGGCTTCCAGGCCACATGCGGTACTGCCATTGGGGAGGGAAGCCACATATAGGGGGCTCAGCCATCACAAGTAGTATTGCCAATAATTATTCTGTGGCTCTAGTCCCACCTTCCGCCTGTTGCTGTCAGCATTAGTTTGTTGGTTGCTAGGGCCGCCTTGCATCTAACAACCAAACAAGAGGTAGGTATGCCCCCCCAGTATTCATTGGAGGATAAGTTAACTGAAATTCGTCCTCCAGATCTGGCTGCTGCACTGTGTTCCTGAGTCCACCACTGGGGACAGTGATGGGGGACCACTAACAATGAGGACACTGATGGGGGACCTCTAATGATGGGGACACTGATGCTGGACCTCTAAAGATGGGGACACTGATGGAGAACCTCTAATGATGGGGGTATTTGGACAGCAATTTTGGATAGAGATTAGAACGCTTGCCAGTTTTTATTGCTGTCTGTGCTCCAGTTAGGGAGAGTCTCTCGCTTTATCTGTCCCATTTACCATTGCCATTAAAAGTAAAAGAAAATCACAAATTTGAGGTTGGCCCCAGAAAAGTAATATAGGGGAAATCTTCTAATGGGGCAATAGTTCTGGTGACCTGGAGGTCCCCAAGAGATTCCCTTAATTTGCAGGGATTTCCTCTCACTTCCTGTTCTAGTTACAAGACAGGACGTTAAGGGAAATCTCCCCACTGGGAAAAAGATGGCAAAAATAAACCTTACAGGGGTATAACCCTTCCTTACTCTATACAAATTGGGGGAAAAAGATTTGCCTATAGTTCTACTTTAAGACAATTTTGTTTTCCATTTTGTATAGAGTTAGGGGCGTTATAACTCTGTCAATTGTTTTGCCATCTATGTCTCACTGGGGAGATTCCCCTTCAATTCCTGTCCCGCAGCCAAAATTGATCAAAGAGTTTGCCAAAACTTACCTGAGGAAGCCAAAATATATTTGGGAGAATGTGCTGTGGACAGACGAAACAAAATGACAGCTTTTTTGGTAAAACCCATCATTTTACGGTTTTCGGGAAAATAAATTAAGCCTTTAAGGAAAAGAATACAGCCCCTACATCCAAACATGGTGGAAGTTCACTGATGTTTTGGGGTTGCTTTGCTGCTTCAGGGACCGTGTACATGGTATTATGAATTCTGAAGGCTACCTAAGATCTCTGGGGTGCAATGTAGGGTCAGTGTCAGAAAGTTGGGTCTCTACCGGAGGTCATGGGTCTAACAGCAGGACAATGATCCAAAGCACACCTCAAAAAGCACCCAGAAATGGTTTAAGACAAAATGAGTGAATCCCTGGTAGTCCTCATTTGCAAGATTTCCCTTCTATTCCTATTCTAGGGACAACCCAGAATTTTGGGATTTTCTATCACTTTAATATTCAGTTATAACAGTACGCATGACCAATAGAGAGTGTGAATCTTCCTAAGCCCTTGTACACACGGTTGGAGATTCCGACGGAATGTGTCCTATCGGACCATTTTGTCGGATATTACGACTGTGTGTGGTCTCCATCGGACTGTTTCCATCGGAATATCCGACGGACCAATTTTTCCAACTTGCCGGTAAAATCTTCAGACAAAATGCTCCGATCGGACATACTCCGATCATGTGTAGCCTACTCCGACGGACAAAGTGCCACACATGCTCAGATCAAATTCCTAGACCAAAGCTATTGGCTACTAGCCTGAACGTAGTCGTAACTAAATAACGTCATCACGTTATGTACAATCGGATTTTTA
Source organism: Lithobates pipiens (assembly GCF_037356315.1). Classification (NCBI taxonomy): domain Eukaryota; kingdom Metazoa; phylum Chordata; class Amphibia; order Anura; family Ranidae; genus Lithobates; species Lithobates pipiens. The sequence continues at coordinate 33,492,548 of NW_027507903.1, read as the reverse complement.
GTCCGACCGCATGTATGCAACATCACTTCCGGAATTAATCCGTTGGAATTTGGTTGTCGGAATCTCTGACCGCGTGTACAAGGGCTAATAGAGCCACCAACAACAATAAAAGAAATATACGCGGTTCTAATCCCTCTCCACTCTATCCAAAACCTACAAAAACTGTGTTGCCTTTAGTTACACTTTAAGAAGATAATTAGTATTATCCTTTAAATTTTTAAATTAGTAAATTTTTAAAATGTATGTTTTAGCTTAAAAAGGGATGAAATCTGGAAGGTTAATACATTTTTTTTTATAATGCTTTTACAGGATTAAAGTGAAAGCAAAACACATATTAACCCTATAAAAACCCATTGAGGAATTGTATTGCCATCGATTTTTATGCTGCAAACAGGATGGTGAAGACAAATCAGGTGAATTGCCGTAGAGTGAAATTTAAGAAGTTCGCTCATCTCTGTTCTTTAGCATAATCTGAAGTGGCAAAGAATGATAAGGGGTTATGAGTCACTTCTTTGCCAAGGCTTCTGACAGAATATGATACGGACGAGATGTCAGCAGAGGTTGATTCTGAATATTTTATAGCACTTGTTCTGAATTCCTTCCCAGAGCTCATCATTTTGCAAACTAGTGTTTTGTTAACACATTTTCCCCCTATGCCTTCTACTGCAATTTAAAGCAAGAGAATATCCTGTGTTGTGGAATCGCGAGCAATGCATCAGTATTAAACTTTTGTTGTCTGATGGTTCAGACCTATTTGGGCACAGCTGCTGACATTTGTCAGTAATTTCCAGGGACGCTTTGAAACTGAAGTCAGAGTACTTTTGCACATCAGACAAAATAATGTCTTGAAAAATTAAAAAAAACATTGCAAATTGTTAAACTTTGCCTTAGTAAACTCAAACAGCCTCCAACACTTTAAAAACTGCTGCTATACAGAATATTTAGCAGGTTTTCATGACCTGCTTGCCTGCTGCAGCTAGTTAGTGCAAAATGAAGGCTTGGGCTACACGGGCGATTTTTAGTAGTTCAGTCGCATTACTAAAATGTATTGAACACATTTCTTTGTTTGAAAATCATTATTTTTAAAAGATAAGTATTGGATATTTTTTATTTAATTTTTTTCAATTCCTCTGTTTATTAACTTTTTTTCCCATTACTATTATAAATCGTGAAACACACACAAAATACAGAAATACATTCAACAACAATCTACAAATAACTCCCAAAAAATTCCTCAAAAAAGAGGGCCACCACCATCCCCTCTCTCCCCCATGAGCCCAACTTATTATCCATGTTACATACATCTTTTCTGCACCTCTCCTTTTATTATTACTCTATATTTCTTATATCCCTTATTTATTTATCATTCCTTAACTATTCTATATCTAGAATTTCCTCTTTGGCAACAGAATTTGGCAGCAGAATTTGGCAGCACAGTGGTGTAGTGGTTAGCACTTTCACCTAGCAGCAATAGGGTTGCTGGTTAAAATCCCGACCAAAGTGGTCAGGATTTGAACCAGCAAGCCTATTGCTGCTAGGTGAAAGTGCTAACCACTACACCACTGTGCTGCCAAATTCTGCTGCCACCACTGTGCTGCCAAAGAGGAAATTCTAGATATAGAATAGTTAAGGAATGATAAATAAATAAGGGATATAAGAAATATAGAGAAATAATAAAGGACACTATCTGCCTGGAGTTTTCATGTTCTCCCTGTGCCTGCGTGGGTTTCTTCCAGATACTCTGGTTTCCTCCCACACTCCAAATACATGCTGGTAGGTTAATTTGACCCTGTCCAAATAAAAAAAAAATTGGCCATAATATGTGTATGTGTATGTCAATGTTGTATGTGTTGTAAGTGTGTCGGGACCCTACAGGTTAAAGAACTACGTAAAAGCTGCAGATGGACACCGGTGGCAAGAAAGCGCCCTGAGGCGATTCAGTTCGCATAGGTAGTGCTATACAGGTCACTCATTCATTCATTCATCTAGTGAAAAATCTGTATACCTTTTAGCCTTCCATCGGACCAAAAAATAAATGGGGTCAGGCCCAATGACATTAGCCATGGTTCCCACATTTTATTAAATTTATATGCAATAATTTTTCGTGCTATAAATAACAACCTATTAATAGATATTCTAGCTACTGATATATATATTTCTTTATCAAAATTACCTAATACACATACTTTAGGATCTAGTTGTATCTGAGTTTGATATGTATGGTTAATGGTTTCTACAACATTTTGCAAATACCTAAACAATTTGGGGCATTTCCAGAGCATATGTGTAGCGGCCATAACCCTTTGTAGGGCAGCCTTGACTTATTGGGCTTACCGGTTACCTCTGCTTGGCTTGTTCTTCCACGTCTAGGGGTTCCCAGGGTTACTACCCAACAACTTGAACGCTGACACCAATAAATTCCTTTTGAAAGGTTTTATTTTGCAGGGGTAACATCCAATAACACAGTCTCATATAGGAACAGAGGACAAGAGTGAAGAGCTCCGGCCCTTTGAACAGCAGACATAACAAAGTCTCTAATACCGCCCAGAGAGTAGCCACTCACAGCTGGGCACTTCACAGCTGAACAGATCTCTAGCCAGAGACCATGGCAATCAGCTCATTGATTCGGAACTTGTCAAATATTCTGAACGTATACAAGTTATAACTAAAGGTGAACAGGAACCTTTTTCTTCAGTACCTGAACGTTCTCTGTCTCCTTGATAGTACTGGAAGAAGTGTGGATTCATCAATGTCCTTCCCAACTCAGTAACCAGGCACTTCTCAGGATGCCACTTGTTGGCCCTCCTCCGAAGAGTCCTCCCCCGGTCACCTTCACAAGCTGTGGTGTCCCTCCAAGCCGAGAGCACACCCGGACACCTTGAATCCTTCCTCAATTACTGCTCTTCAGACCAGCCGGTTCTGAGACTCGGGAACAGGCGGATCCCTACCCCAGACCAGGCGGGTCTATAGGGGTAACCCACGGAAACATGTTGCGTGATGTCAAACACCCCATGATCGGGACCCCTCACGGGGCTACCACGCTCCTGGAACCAGAACAGACCACACAGGCCTCACAAACTACTCCCCTAAACACGTGAGCTCAACATCTTAAGTACCCCTTCCCAGACTCCTCAGCAGGGCCCGGCTCACCCACTGATTGGTTCCGAGAAGGCTGATACCCAAAACATCCAACCAGGCCTGGTTCTGGCTTGTCATGTGCACTTCACTGTACACAAGACAATCAGAACTTCTAACACAGCCCAACCAAACTGATGTCAAGGTTAAACTACATAATTAACCCTCAGAACCCCTATTGTTCTGAGGCAAAAACTAAATTTACACATGAATGACATTTTGTCCAAAATGTCATCCGCTACATTTGTATTAGATCAACAGATGCTCTTTGACATCTCAGGCATTCTAGTAGAGTAAGGAAAGGGATGGTCTGTACTCAGGATGACATCCAAAAAATAGTATTTGTTTATTAAGTAAACATGAACAATACTGTAAAACAGCCTACGCGTTTCAGACATTAGTGCTTAGTCATGACTAGAGATGAGCCGAACACCCCCCATTTCGGTTCGCAGCAGAACATGTGAACAGGCAAAAAATTTGTTCAAGAGAGAAAAGATTTGACATAGAGAGAAAAGATCACTGCTGGAATTGGGTGGGGGAAGTAAAATAAAAATAATGATGATGATGAATGTTATTGGCTTATTGTAACCAAAGAGGAGGAGCAGTAAAATAGCTAGAACTAAGTACACACGTACAGCCAACTTTCACTTACGATTGCTAGCAGAGAGAGACACACACACTGAATCATTTCAGAAGACAGTCAATCTTAGGCCGCGTACACACGGGCGGACTGTTCGCCCAACTTTGTCCGCTGAACAGTGTTTGGGCGGACAGTCCGCTCGTGTGTGGGCTTTCAGCGGACAGTTTCAGCGGACAGTTTGACGGACAAGGTTTTTCGGAATTTCCAAAAAACTGTCCGCTGAAACCTTGTTTCAGCGAACAGTCCGCTCGTGTGTAGGCTTGTTCGTCAAACAAAGTTGCGCGCATGCTCAGAAAGGATTTTCACGCCGAAAGCTATAATGCAGTGTATAGGACGTCGTATTTTTCGTCCCGTCGTACGTGCCGTTCACGTCATCGCGCACGGTTTCAGCAAACTGTTCGTTCGTCGTGTGTGGCCATGTCCGTCCATGCTAATTTTGAGCGGACTGTTTGCCGAAACTGTTGGACGGACAAAGTTGGGCGAACAGTCCGCCCGTGTGTACGCGGCCTTAGCTGGTCCGTTTGTCAGAGAACCTAAATTATTTAGCAATTAAGCATAAGCACAGAAGCAGAACAATAGTGAAGCAAGCTACAGGTCAACTTAAATTTTTCATAATAATCTGCTGCTATTGTGTTAGTGTTGCGAATTTGATAGTGCTACTAGTGTTTCTAGTGTTGTGATAGCCTCAGAGGTTGCCCGTGTTGTGGGGGGGGGGGGGGGTGATTTATTATTATAGATTCTATATTATAGATTGAGATTCTATATACCCTATCTTGTTACCTGTCTGATCAGTGATCACTATCACCAGTCTATTTTCTGTTTGAACTATATACATTCAACATGAATCACAAAGATTCGACAAAGCAGCGAAAAACGTACAAACGTCGAATCTTTGACTTATGGTGTCTGTCGAAAGTTCTAAGAAGATTTGACGGAGCAGCTAAACTATACGGAGTCATACAGTTTAGCTGCTCCGTCGAATCTTCTTTGAACATTCGACAGACACCATAAGCCTTCAATGACTGATTCGACCTTAATTCATTTGTATTTTCAGACGAATGTAATTTTTAACAAAAAACAAAATAAATAAAAATGCATTTCGGGAGTAACTAAATAAATGTATTTTTCGGACAAAAGCGAAATTCCGAAACAAAATATTTCAGTGTGCACATGTCTAATTATTATCATCTTATCAATATTAGATGAAATATCCATACACATGGGTACCTACCTGACCAGAAACTCTCCTATTAATAGACTAGACTGAGATATCAGTTAATATAAAATATTCTTGAGAACCAGTTTCCAAAAATATCTCAAGTATATTTTAGTTACTGTGTATTATTTTCTAACATTTATGGCAAGAAATATATATATTTTAAAGGTTTTTATAGCACCGATCAGCTAAATATACTGCATGCGTGTTAAACTATTGATTTTGGCTGTCTTATGTATGTGAAAGTCAATCCACAAGCAAGATTGACTCCAGACTTGAAAAGGAAGACTTGAAATGCATACAGGGAGCACAGTCTACCGCCAAGGGATTCCGTTTCCATGCAGATATAGCTATAGTGCACCAGATCGGGATTTACTATGTCAAAATTCTAAAAATAAAATAAAAACTTGACAAACCTGAGAAAAGTCTGATGGAAAGAAAAGAAGGTACTTTGCAAATGTTTAGTAATAGGTTCCAGAGAGCAGTGTACAAAGTGCAAATAATCCATAGCAATTAGGCATGTGCAATTCGTTTTGTTCCAAATTGTATTTTTTAACGAATTTTGACAAATTAACGAAAACCTGTTTAACCACCTCAATACCAGGCACTTACACCCCCTTCCTGCCCAGGCCATTTTTCAGCTTTCAGCGCTGTCACATTTGAATGACAATTGCGCGGTCATGCTACACTGTAACCATGTGAAATTTTTATCATTTTCTTCACACAAATAAAGCTTTATTTTTTTTGGTGGTATTTAATCACTGCTGGGTTTTTAATTTTTTCCTAAAAAAAATTTAAAAAAAATTTGAAAAAAAAATAGTTTTTCTTAGTTTCTGTCAGTAAACTTTGAAAATAAGTAATTTTTCTCATTCACTGATGGGCGCTGATGAGGCAGCACTGATGGGCAATGATGAGGCAGCACTTATGGCAACGGCTTAGGTGGCACTGATGAGGAGGCACGAATATGCCGCACTTATGGGCACTGATAGGTGGCACTGATATATGGCACTGATGAGCACTGATATGCGGCACTGATGGGTGGCACTATTGGGCACTGGGCACAGATAGTCGGCACTTGTGTGCACAGATAGGCGACGTGGATAGGTGGCACTGGTGGGCAGTACTGATGGGCATTGATGGAAGGCATTGGTGGGCAGCAGTGATGGGCATTGATGGGCAGCACTAATAGCCAGCACTGAGGCATCACTAATGGCCACTGATTGCTGGCACTTGTGGGCACAGATTGGTGGCAATTGGTTGGCACTGATTGCTGGCAGTGGTGGGAACACATTTCTGGCACTGGTGGCACTTAATTGTAATCAGGGCACTGATGATCAGTGCCCTGATTACATCCTTAGATGTCCTCTGTGAGGGGATGCCGCTGATCGGCTCGTTGGCTTGCCAGATATACACACACTCCTGCAGCACTACTGCAGCCCCTGGGAGTGTGTGTAAACCCCCCACTGCTACTGACATCATTTTTACATCTGTGACAGTGAAAGGGTTAAAGCCCAACTCCAGGAATTACAAAGAAACTATCCTTGTGGTAGAACCCTCTTGCACTGCAAGCATTTAAATATGTGTTGACTCTAGGAGATGAGCAATGAGATGTAATACACCTCTCTCCAGCAGGCTCACTCAGTGTACAGAGTGCAGGGTTCAGGGGTGCGCTCAGCACAGAATTCAGAGTTCAGGGGGGCCCTATGCACAGAATGCTCTACGTTCAGAGTACAGCATTGAGGGGTGTGCTGTTTACAGGGGGCAGAGATAACAGGTATGCTGTGTACAGACTGCAGAGTTCAGGGGTGTGCTGCGTACAGAGTGCAGAGTCCAGGGGTGCCCTACACACAAAATGCTTTACATACAGAATGCAACGTTCAAGGTTGTACTGTTTACAAAGTGCATAGTTCAGGGGTGTGCTGTACACAAAGTGCATAGTTGAAGGGTGTGCTGTATACAAAGTGCATAGTTCAGGGGTGTTCTGTGTACAGAGTGCAGAGTTAAGGGGTGTGCTGTGTATAAAGTACAAAGTTCACGGGTGTGCTGTGTACAGAGTTCAGGAGTGTGCTGTGTACAGAGTACAGAGTTCAGGGGTATGCTGTTTACAGAGTACAGAGTTTAGGGGTATGCTTTGTACAGAGTGCAGGGTTCAGGGGTGTGCTGTGTACAGAGTGCAGGGTTCAGGGGTGTGCAGAGTTCAGGGGTGTGCTGTGTACAGAGTGCAGAGTTCAGGGGTATGCTGTGTACAGAGTGCAGGATTCAGGGGTGTGCTTGGCATAGAATGTAGAGTTCAGGTGTGCTCTATGCAGAGAATTCTCTACATACTGAGTGCAGCGTTCAGGGGTGTGCTGTGTACAAAGTGAAGAGTTCAGGGGTGTGCTGTGTACAGAGAGCACAGTTCGGGATGTGCGGTATTAAGGGGTGTGCTGAGAACAGAGTGCAGAATTTAAGGGTGTGCTGTGTACCGAGTGCAGAGTTTAAGGTTTCCACTACGTTCCGGATGAAAAAAAAGTCCTGGTTGTGAGGGCCACATGAAATGGCCTGGCGGGCCAGATTTGCCCCTTGTGTTTGACACATGTGCTATAGAGGTATATGCTTTGTTCATTTTTAACTTCTGGGGTTTACAACCACTTTAAATGAAAGAAACTGTTTATAAAACCAACTGTGGGCAGTCGTGAAACATTTTAGCAATAACGTCCTACTACACTTGCCAAACTATGAACTATTCCATAAGATTCCCAGTCATTTATCATGTTGCAGGTTATTATAACAATGGAACTTCTGACATGTCTTGGCTTTTCTTTTTTACCTATGCTTTCTGATCCCCGGTCATTTTCTAGTGCCTGTGGAGTACAGTTGCACAATGGGTATTTGACCCCTGAAGCAGAATGAGGGTTTCAAGCTTCTTTAGGCTGAAAAGTATCCCAGAGTGCCATGTGAAGGCCCATGTACCTCCAGAGCCACAGGCTGATATCATTGATCTGTTTAAGATCAAATACTTCGATTCTCAAAGACTGCACCAAGATCTAATTCTCAGTAGCCTAGGCTATTGTAATTTCCCTTGAGTAGAGAACCATAAATCACAATACTGTGCAGCTATTTCCAGTGAAGTAGCGTAAATAAACTATAATATATGTACTGTTTTATGGTATGATAAAGAGCCAGTAGAGTTAATATACAGTATACAGTAGGTTATAAATGAAACAAGATAGGATACCGGGTCTCGGCAGGCCACCATAATTCATTAGCATGACCCTTCTATCTTCTTTCGAGAAGGTCAGAACCTCACATACCTTACCAGACCTAATTAATTCTTCTTTACTATGGTGTTACTCTGGCATTTAGCCATTGGTTGCAAACAGAATACATCAATTAAAAGTTCACTTAGTGAAGGAGGTTTGCAGTTCTCAGGTACAAAATAACAGAGTGCAGACACTTGATGCATTCACAGATGTTTTGGTGGCTTCGTACATCTTGTCCCCGTTATCTTTGAGTACGATTGTAAAAGAGTGTGATCATCAGAAGACTTTGATACAAATATCCGACTTACAAACGACTCCTACTTACAAACTGAGGGAGATAACAGGAAGTGAGAGGAAATCTACTTCTAGGAAGGGAAATTCTCTCCTGTTAGCCCTTGTACACACGGTTGGAGATTCCGACAACAAAATCCGTCGGAGTAATTCCAACGGATTAATTCCGTAAGAGGTCCGGAAGTGATGTTGCATACACACGGTCAGACTAAGGCCGCGTACACACGGGCGGATTGTCTGCCCAACTTAGTCCGCTGAACCGTGTTTCAGCGGACAATCCGCTCGTGTGTGGGCTTCAGCGGACTTTTTCAGCGGACAGTCTGACGGACTTTGTCTTTCGGAATTTCTGTAATTTTGTCCGCTGAAACTTGGTTTTGTCCGTCCAAACTTGGTTTCTGCGGACAGTCTGCTCGTGTGTAGGCAAGTTGGACGGACTAAGTATGGCGCATGCTCAGAAAGGATTTACACGGCCGAAGGTTGCATTGCAGTGTATTGGACGTCGTTTTTCTAGTCCCGTCGTACGTGCTGTACACGTCATCGCGCAAGTTTTCAGCGGACTGTCTGTTCATCGTGTGTGGTCAAGTCCGTTCATTCAAAATTTGAACGGACTGTCTGTCGGATTGTCTGACGAACTTAGTTGGGCAGACAATCCGCCCGTGTGTACGCGGCCTTAGTTGTCGGAAAATCCGATTGTACATAACGTGATGGCGTTATTTAGTTACGACGGGACTACGTTCAGGCTAGTAGCCAATAGCTTTGGTCTAGGAATTTGATCTGAGCATGCGTGGCACTTTGCCCACGTACACACGGTCGGAGATTTCGGCAACCAAATCCGTCGGATTTAGTCCGACGGATTGTGCCCGAAACTGTTGCATACACACGGTCGGGCCAAGTTGGCGAAATATACGATCTTTCAGAACGTCATGACGTAATTTCGTTACGATGGGACTACATTCAGGCTAGTAGCCAATAGCTTTGATGTAGGAATTTGATCTGAGCATGCGTGGCACTTGGTCCGATGAAAATGCTCTACACATGATCGGATTAGGTCCGTTCGGCCCAGTTGGTTGGGAAATCTTTCCAACATGTTGGAAATTTGGATCGGACTGAAATTCAGACGGAATCAGTCCGATGCATACCACACACAGTCGGATTATCTGACGACGCGGTCCGATAAGACTCATTCCGACAGATTCTCCGACCGTGTGTACAAGGGCTCTGTCTGTCGGAGTAGGCTACACATGATCGGAGTATGTCCGATAGGAGCATTTTGTCTGAAAATGTTACCGCCAAGTTGGAAAAGTTGGTCCGTCGGATATTCCGACGGAAACAGTCCGATGGAGACCACACACAGTCGGAATATCCGACAAAACGGTCTGATAGGACACATTCCGTCGGACTCCGACCGTGTGTACAAGGGCTAAGAGTTAATATGGGAAAAAGGTGTCTCCACTGATGCTTTATCACGATTCCTTCTTTCCCTAACAGCCCAAAATTTTCAAAATCCAATTATGATTGGAACAGAAAGTGAGGTGAAATCTTCTGTACAGGGGCACAGACAGCTAAACAAATGTTGCAGGGATGATAACCCTTCCCTATGTTATCCAAAAAGCTTAAAAATAGATTTTTTGGCTGGAGCTACACTTAAAAAATGTACCTGTTCCGACTTACAAACAGATTCAACTTAAGAACAAACCTACAGTCCCTATCTTGTTTGTAACCCGGGGACCCCCTGTATTGCTAATCAGCCAATCACATGCCAACAACTCAATGCATTTAGTTCCCTTTCACACTAAGGCAGATTTTTTAGGCATTTTAGCTCTAGAAATAGCGCCTGCAAAGCATCTGAAAACTGCCACCCATGCCGCCCGAATGTGAAAGCCCGAGTGCATTCACACTGGAGCGGTGCACTTACAAGAAGTTAGAATAAGTTAGAAAAAATACTGTAAGCAGCATCTCTGGGGTGGTTTGGGAGCGCTGTATACAGCACTCCCAAAACGCCCCTGCCTATTGCAATAAATGGGCAGAGCTTCACAGGACCTCAATGCAACATGAGCGCTTCTATACCCTTCTTTGGCCCCTATCAGGGGTTAAATGTGCCCTGCTAGCAGCCAAAAAGTGATACTTAAACACTGGTAGAGTGCTGCTAATGCATCGGTGGCCCCAGTGTAAAAGGGGTCTTAGGCATCTAGACGTGGTGAAGATGAATTGCTGAAGTTTAAACCGAACAACAGAATGGGGAGGAAACGAGATTTAAAGTGTTTGTAAGCTTACATTAAATTACTTTGCCAGCCCCTCTCTGGTATACAGCTATAGCACGCAGCGTATGTGTTTGTGGAAAACTAAGCTTCTAAATATCTTTTTTGGAGATATCTTCAGACTGGTCACATGACTTCTGGCCACTCTTCTACTCTGATCCAGGGCTACAGCAGGAGGAGCCAAGGTCTCCCTCCAACGTCAGCCAGGGAGATCACATGACTGCCGGGCTGGCCACTCAGCCCCTTCCACTGTAGCCCATTAGATAGGGGTGGAGAGAAGCCGGAAATCACGTGACCGGCCTGAAGATATCTGCCAAAAAGCTTTGTTTTCCACAAACACATACACTGCATGTTATAGCTGGGTACAAGAGAGGGGCTGGCAGTAGTAGTTTAAACTTAAAAGAAATGTACTAATAGGAGTCAAGAGGGGAGGGGGGTTCACACACCCACATACAGGAGCTGACAAGCAGGTAGGGAGGGGAGGGGGAGAGGACAGAGCGGGGCTACGGATGATGGAGGCACGCCAGGCAGCCATGATAAACCGTGGTCAGTTTAAAAGGGGGGGGGGGGGGACCAGGCAGGATCAGCCAGGTATTTCAGATGATAGAAAGGCCCAAATTACACAGCACAATCACTGTGTTGTATAACATGCTTTTTAAGGAACAGGATCTTTATTTTATTTTTATTTTAGGATAACAAACGCTTTAAGTGAGTTTGAGCATGGCATGGTTGTTGGTGCCAGGCGGGCTGGTCTGAGTATTTCAAAGACTGCTGATCTACTGGGATTTTCATGCACAACCATTTCTCGGGTTTACAGAGAATGGTCTGAAAAAGAGAAAATATCCAGTGAGCAACAGTTATGTGGATGAAAATGCCTTGTGGATTTCAGAGGTCAGAGGGAAATGGGCAGACTGGTTCAAGATGATAGAAAGGCAACAGTAACTAAAATAACCACTCGTTACAACCAAAGTATGCAGAATACCATCTCTGAATGCACAACACATTGAACCTTGAAGCAGATGGGCTACAGCAGCAGAATACAACACAGGGTGGACTTCCTATCAGCTAAGAACAAGAAACCGAGGCTACAATTGGCACAGGCTTACCAAAATTGGACAACAGAAGATTGGAACAACGTTGCCTGGTCTGATTTTGATTTCAGCTGCGACATTCAGATAGTAGGGTAAAAATTTGGTGTAAACAACATGAAAGCATGCATGCACCTTTGGGATGTGGTGAAATGGGAGATTGGCACCATGGATGTGCAACTGACAAATCTGCAGCAATTGCGTGATGCTATCATGTCACTATGGACCAAAATCTCTGAGGAATGTTTCCAACACCTTGTTGAATCTATGCCATGAAGAATGAAGGCAAAAGGGGGTCCAACCCAGTACTAGGTACCTTAAAAAGAGGCTGATGAGTCTATATGATTATATAAACATAAGTTGCCACGCTAACAATAATGATATACGAAAACACACCAATTCAGTGCAAAAATGAAAAAAATTAAGATATAGAAAAAAGTATAAGAAAAAATAAAAATGTATTTTTTTAAAGTCCACTTTCAGTACATATAAAGGAAATAACAGTCCCTAGCCAGTAATGCAACACCATTATGTGATGGAAGGTGTTTCCTGAAGAATTCTGTGATCACTACAATTAAATGAAGTAAACAAATTAAACTAAACAAATCTATGTAAATAACGAATCAAAACAAAACTAAACACATTTTTACGTTTTGCAAGTGTCTAGAAAACAGCACTGTACATATAAAACATATAGATCCAAATGAATACCCCCACAGCTGATGATCTGCTCAAAGCCACCAGGCTTGCTTGTTGATTCCTTCAGCCAGGGAACTCCAACGTGTTTCAAACGTAATTTACAGTTTATCTTTCTCAGGGATAAGATACCATTCTGGAATATATGGCGCCTTGTAAAAGTATTCACGCCCCTTGGCATTTTTAATGTTTTGCTGCCTCACAACCTGGAATTAACATGGATTGTTTGAGGATTTGCATAATTTAATTTACAGAACATAGCCACAACTTTGACGTTTTTTATTTGTATTTTTTATTGTGAAGCAAACAACAAATAGGACAAAATAACATAAAAAGTCAATGCGCGTAACTATTCACCCCCCTTAAGTCAATACTTTGTAGAGTCACCTTTTGAGGCCATCACAGCTCCAAGTCGCTTTGGATAAGTCTCTATGAGCTTGTCACATCTTACCACTGGGATTTTTGCCCATTCCTCCTTGAAAAACTTCTCCAGCTCCTTCAAATTGGATGGTTTGCGCTTGTGAACAGCAATATTTAAGTCTGACCACAAATTTTCTTTTGGATTGAGGTCTGGGCATTGACTAGGCCATTCCAACACATTTACATGTGTCTTCAAATCACACGCAGAGTGGTACAGGTTTTGCTCAAGAATATCCCTGTATTTATCACCATCCATCTTTCCCTCAACTCTGACCAGTTTCCCAGTCCTGATTGCTGAAAAACATCCCCACAGCAGGATGCTGCCACCACCATGTTTCTCTGTGGGGATGGTGTTCTTTGGGTGATGTGTTGGGTTTGCGACAGACATAGCATTTTCTTTGATGGCCAAAAAGTTCAATTTTAGTCTGACCAGACTTCCTCCATACATTTTGGGAGTCTCCCACATGCCGTTTCGCAAACTCAAAACGTGCCATTTTGTTTTTTCTGAAAGTAATGGGTTTCTTCTGGCCACTCCGCCATAAAGCCCAACTCTATGGAGCGTACGACTTATTGTCGTCCTAAGTACAGATACTCCAATCTCTGCTGTGGAACTCTGCAGTTCCTCCAGGGTTACCTTAGGTCTCTGTGCTGCCTTTCTGATTAATGCCCTCCGTGCCCGGTCCGTGAGTTTTGCTGTGCGGCCGTCTCTTGGCAGGTTTGCTGTTGTGCCATGTTCTTTCCATTTGGTTATGATAGATTTGATGGTGCTCCTAGGGATCATCAAAGATTTGGATATTTTTTTATAACCTAACCCTGACTTGTACTTCTCTACAACATTGCCCCTTACTTGTTTGGAGAGTTCCTTGGTGTTCATGGCAGTGTTTGGTTAGTGGTGCCTCTTGCTTAGGTGTTGCAGCCTCTGGGGCCTTTCAAAAAGGTGTGTATATGTAATGACAGGTCATGTGACACTTAGATTGCACACAGGTGGACATCATTTCACTAATTATGTGACTTCTGAAGGTAATTGGTTGCACCAGAGCTTTTTATGGGCTTCATAACAAAGGGGCTGAATACATACGCACATGCCAATTATTAGTTTTTTATTTCTGAAAAATAGTTTTATGTATATATTTTTCTAATTTTACTTCACCAACTTAGACTATTGTGTTCTGATCCATTACATATCATTCAGATTAAAAAAATATTGAAACAAAGGCTGTAATGTAACAAAATAGGTAAAAGGCCAAAATACTTTTGCAAGGCACAGTAGATATTATTTTACCATAGAGTGCATTACAAATAATCATATTATATTCAGAAGCTAATATAATTATTGAATTGTCACATAAATATTTGTAATGTACTTTATAGTAAAATATTATCTATATTCCAGAATGGTGACTTATCCCTGAGGAAGATAAACTGTAAATTACTTTTGAAACGCGTTAACCACTTAAGGACCAAGCCTCTTGACGCTTCTTGTTTTTTTCAAGTTACAATAAAAATGTTTTGCTGGAAAATTAATTATAACCCCCAAACATTATATATTTTTTTTTCTAACACCCTAGAGAATAAAATAGCAGTCATTGCAATACTTTCTGCCACACGGTATTTGTGCAGCGGTCTTACAAGCACACTTTTTTTAAATAAATACACTTTTTTGAATTAAAAAATAAGACAACAGTAATGTTAACCCATTTTTTTTTTTTTACATTGTGAAAGATAATGTTACGCCAAGTAAACTGATACCCAACATGTCATGCTTTAAAATTACGCCCGCTCGTGAAATGGCTACAAACATTTATCCTTAAAAATCTCCATAGGCGATCTTTAAAAATTTCTACAGGTTACCAGTTTTGAGTTACAGAGGAGGTCTAAAGCTAGAATTATCGCTCTAACGATCGCGGTGATATCACCATTTTCACATGCGGGCGCTGCTCACGTGTTTTCTTCTTATTGTTTATTTTACTTTTTATTTTTTATTTTGACACTGTCTTTAAAAAAAAAAAATGGGGTCACTTTTATTCCTATTGCAAGGAATGTAAACATCCCTTGTAATAGAAAAAAAGCATGACAGGACCTCTAAAATATGGGATCTGGGGTCAAAAAGTCCTCACATCTCATATTTACACTAAAATGCAATAAAAAAAAGTCACTTGTAAAAAAAAAATTCTCCTTTAAGAGCTATGGGCAGAAGTGACGTTTGATGTCTCTTCCACCCTCCCATGCTATGGAGCCGAGAGGGGGGCCATCTTCCCCTCAGTCGGCAGCCAGGTATCCACGGTAAAGGACGCGGGTCCAGTAAGTGGTGGAGACATCCGGAGCGTGGTGGGAGGGGGATGGGCACTTCTCCCACCACCGATAAAAGTGATCTCATGGCAAATCCACAGCGGAGATCACTTTTACCATAACCACTTAAGGACCAGCCTCGTTTTGAGATTTTGGTGTTTACATGTTTAAAACCGTTTATTTTGCTAGAAAACTACTTAGAACCCCCAAACATTATATATTGTTTTTTTTCTAACACCCTAGAGAATAAAGTTGTTGCAATATTTTTTTAATAATAATAAAAAAATAAGACAGCAGTAAAAATAGCTCAATTTTTTTTTAACATTGTGAAAGATAAATTGATACTGAACATGTCACGCTTCAAAATTGAGCCCGCTCGTGGAATGGCGACAAACATTTACCCTTAAAAATCTCCATAGGCGACGTTAAATTTTTTTTACAGGTTGCATGTTTTGCGATACAGAGGAGGTCTAGGGCAAGAATTATTGCTCTCGCTCTACCGATCGCGGCCATACCTCACATGTGTGGTTTGAACATCGTTTTCACATGTGGGTGATACTCGCGTATGCGTCCACTTTTGCGCGCAAGCTCGGGGGGACGGAGCACGTTTAAATTTTTTTTTTATTATTATTATTTATTTTACCTTTTATTTTTTTATTTTTACACTGTTTAAACAAAAATTTCACTTTTATTCCTATTACAAGGAATTGTAATAGAAAAAAAAAAACTTTTATCTTGTAGCGGACCGCCTGCTGAAGAAGGGGATACCAGGGTTATGACAGTTAGCTGCTGCCATAACAACGATATCCTCCTAAAATAAAATAAGCGCCGTGGGGTGACCCGACCGTTACCTATATAAAAACTGTAAAACGGCGGAGGAGGCATTCAACGGTCAACCGTCAATGAGTGTGGAACAATTGTTTGGGTTTTTTCTTCTTTTTCGGGTTCCAGTGGTGCAGTGGCATCGGGATTGACAATGGATTTACAGCGGAGACATTGATTTGTTATTTTCGATTTTTTGAAAAAGAATCGATTCAATTCAAAAATTTTGAAAATTGGAAATTCTAAATGTAAAAAATTTGAAAATCTACAAATAAGAACGAAAGTCCAAAAAAACGAAAATCCGAAAATAAGAACGAAAATCCGAAAATTAGAAATTTGAAATAACTTACTAAAAATAACTTAATTAACGAAAACCCATTTAACAAATTTTTCCGGATATTTGTAAATTTGAATATTCGAAAATTAAAAAATTCGGAAATTCTGAAAATCTAATAACTATTATTAATTATTAAGTTATAGGTATTGGAATTTCTTTCAAATTTGGCTGTTAGTGAACATAACGAATGTGAATTTAACTGAAGTTATGAACTATCCGAAATAATGAATGCCGTATCTACGAATGGAATGTAACAAATTCATAAAAAATAACAATAATCATAATAATAATAATAAAAAGTTTTTATTATTATTACTATTTATGATCAATTTTTTCCGTTCCATTTGTTTAGATGCCGCATTCTTTATTTCGGATAATTCGGAACTTTGGATAAATTCTTATTTGTTACGTTCACTAACAGCCAAATTTGAAAGGAAATTCCAATACCTATAATGTAGTAGTTAGTTATTATTAGTTAGTTAGTTAATTATTATTTCAAATTTTCGTTCTTTCGAATTTTTGGATTTTCTTTCTTATTTTCGGATTTTCAAATTTTTTGAATTTTCAAATTTATGAATTGAAAAATTTATGAATTGAAAATTTTTCAAATTTACCAATTTCGATCATAACGAATGACCCGAAAAAAAATAAAAAAAAAAAAATAAATAAAAATGAATGAAACAAAAACAAATGAATTTTTCGGCAGTGCACAAGTCAGTATACATTCTAAAATATTCCTTGTGGCAGCCTAATACGATGTTTTCTTTTTCTTGCTCTTCTTCAGTAATTTGGCTTTTAAGTGCACAGTGAAGCCAATTATGCCAGTGGGGCATCCGGTGACTGTGTGTTCACTCCGAATTTATTAAACATCAACAAGGTTTGTTTTTTTCCTTTACCTTATTTACAGCAGTATTATATCTCACGACTGAGGCTGCACAATGTCAGATGATCATAAGGAAAGGGTTTTGTGCTTCCAGGGTTCCTATTAAATATCTGATCTGACAAGAGAGCAGCTAATGCAGTACATTCTGCTAGTGCATTTGCTGAGAAGTCAGCTCACATATTAGCAACCTTCCATGATGTGTATGAAATATGTACACTTGCCTTCGCTTCCAAATAATGTTTCCAAAAAGTAAAAAATTGAAAATATTTTGTTCACCGATCAACCAATGTGCAAGTCAGAAAGGCCCCTTTCTGATGTGATGGAGACTTAACCACTTAAGCCCCGGACCATTTTGCAAGCCAAAGACCAGAGCACTTTTTGCGATTTGCCACTGCGTCGCTTTAACTGACAATTGTGCGGTCATGCGACGTGGCTCCAAAACAAAATTGACGTCCTTTTTTCCTACAGATAAAGCTTTCTTTTGGTGGTATTTGATCACCCCTTTGATTTAGATTTTTTACGCTATAAACAAAAAAAGAGCGACAATTTTGAAAAAAATCGCATTATTTTTTACATTTTGCTATAATAAATATCCCACAAAAATATATAAAAACATTTTTTTTCCTCAGTTTAGGCCAATACATATTCTTCTACATAATTTTGGTTAAAAAAAAACGCAATAAGCGAGTATTGATTGGTTTGCGCAAAAGTTATAGCGTTTACAAAATAAGGGCATTTTTATTAATATTTTTTTTTATTACTAGTAATGGTGGCAATCAGCGATTTTTATCGTGACTGCGACATTATGGCGGACACATCGGACATTTTTGACACATTTTTGGGACCAATGTCATTTATATAGCAATCAGTGCTATACAAATGCACTGATTCCTGTGTAAATGACACTGGCAGTGAAGGTGTTAACCACTAGGTGGCAGTGTAGGGGTTAAGTGTGTCCTAGGGGCGTGTTTATAACTGTGGGGGGGTGTGGCTGTTTATGACACATCACTGATCTCTGCTCTCATCACACAGATCAGAGATCAGTGACACTGTCACTAGGCAGAACAGGGATATGCTTGTTTACTTTAGCATCTCTCTGTTCTTCCTCCCCATGAGGCAATCGTGGGTATCCCCGCGGCGATCGAGTCACAGAGGTTCCAACTGATGTGCGCACGTGATGGCATGGGAGCAAATTTGTCCATGCCATTCTGCCGGTGTACATCAGCGTGCGCCGGCCAGCATGTGGTTAAAGAGGACCCCCAGAAGGTCAAGATATGTGCATCTGAACCTGCAGTTGTTGGAATACAGTGGGCTTGATTTATTAACCACTTACCCTCCGGAAAATGTTACGCCCCTCGTGGTCAGGCCATTTTTTTGCAATACGGCACTGCGTTATTTTAACTAACAATTGTGTGGTCATGTGAGACTGCCCCCAAATAAAATGTATGTCTTTTTTTTCCCACATATAGAGCTTTCTTTTCAGGGTATTTGATCACATCTGCGGTTTTTATTTTTTGTGCTATAAACAATAAAAAAAAAAAGTAAAAAAAAAAAATCGAATTTCTTCATAAATTTAGGCCAATATGTATTCTGCTACCTTTTTGGGGGGAAAAATCCCAAGCGTATATTGATTGCTTTGCGCAGATGTTATAGCATCTACAAACTATGGGATATTTTTATTTATATTGTTTTTATATTTTTTTATCTAGTATTGGCGACAAAAAAATCCAATAAAAAAAAAAAAAAAAAAAATGTCTTCATAAATTTAGGCCAATATGTATTCTGCTATGTTTTTGGAGAAAAAAAATCCCAACAAGCGTATATTATTGCGCAGAAGTTATAGAGTCTACAAACTATGAGATATTTTTATTTATATTGCTTTTATATCTTTTTTTTCTAGTAATGGCGACAATCAGCGACTTATAGAGGGGCTGTAATATTGTGGCAGACAAATCAGACATTAACTGACACTTTTTGGGGAACCAGTGATACTAATACAGTGATCAGTTCTAAAAATATGCACTGTCACTGTACTCGACAAGCACTGGATGGGAATATGTTAACAACAGGGGCAATTAAAAGGTTAAATATGTTCCTTGCCAGTGCTTGCGTACTGTGGGGGAGGTGTTTTTGCTAGGGGGTGGCAAAGAGCTGTGTCCCTGCTTTGCAATAACACAGGATCAATGCCTTTCCTCCCCACAAAATGGTGATCTGCCTTGTTTACATAGTGTACTGAACAATCGGCAGGCGCTGGCAGACATCGAGTCAGCAGTACCCGCCGCTGGGCTTCTGCTTTGTGTGATCACACCGGGAGCGGGTTCCTGGCAGCACGCATGCATGCCCCAGACCCTGGAGTGTCAGATCACATACTAGGTACGTGATTTGGCACACAGCGGGCGCCGTGCCGCAGTAGATGTACGGTGGTCGGTCCACAAGTGGTTAAAGGCAAATAGAATGGGCACTCTACAGCTGCTCCAAAGTTTAGTAAATGAGGTAAAGAACACTCAATCGCGTGCAAGGAAAACAAAAAAAAAAATGTTTTTGCTTGCACATGATTGGATGATGGAAGTCAGCAGATCTTCTGCTTATTTACTAACCTCTGGAGCGACTGCACATGCAGAGTGCAACTGCACTTTGCAAAGTGCACAGTCTATTTGCCTTTAGTAAATTAACCCCAATATTTATTTGTATTCTATGCAACAACTACATCAGCCAGTAGATAGCAGTGTTTACGTTTTTAGCTGCATCTATGGAGAAACTCTATTTGGCTTATTTACTAAAGGCAAATAGACTGTGCACTTTGCAGTTGCTGCAGAGCTTAGTAAATGTGGTAAAGCTTCACTTTGCAAAGAATACCCAATCACGTGCAAGGAAAAAAAAAAACGGCTTTTTTGCTTGCACATGATTGGATGATGGAAGTCAGCAGTACTTCTGCTCATTTAATAAGCTATGGAGCAACTTTGCAAAGTGCACAGTCTATTTGCCTTTAGTAAATCAACCCCATTGTCTTTTCTCTGTATAATAAAAACTCATTTTCCTGTCTGCAGTAAAGCAGCAGATATACCACATGTGGACTGTGCACTGTCTGTTCTATAGAGCTATATACAGAATTTCTAACAACAGTACAAAAGCAAGGCAATGAGATTGATTTACTTAAAGAAAATCGGCTGTTCACTTTGCAGGAGACCTTTCACTTTGCAGCAGAATATTGCCTCTGTAAAGGTTCGGATTTAAAAAACTAAAAATAAACATGTTATACTTTCCTGCTCTGTGTAATGGTTTTGCACAGAGCAGCCCCCATTCCCTTCTTCTCTGACCCCCCTGCTGGTGCTCTTGCCCCCCCTACTGAGTGCCCCCCATAGCAAGCTGCTTACTCTGGGGCACTCGTATGTGCTTGCTCCCTCACATATACGCGGCCTCGTGGATAGTGGGCTTTAATGCCGAGCGGTGCATACTTGCGTCTATTACAAAACACTCTACTGTGCTGAGAGCGCTGCGATGGGAGTTACTTTGGGCGGTGGGCCCGTGGAACCCAGCTTCCCCATGAAAGGTCAGGAAACTCCTGTTTCAACTCACCAGGCCCCTCCTATGTGTAATTTTCCCTGTGTCTATTAGGGGCATAGGGTGACCAAGAAAATTATGAACTCCTACTTAATGGACGCTGAGAATGTGGTTTGGATTCCTTCAAATGGGACTGAACTATTTCTCATCACTATCCCTTAGGAAATCTATGGGCTCTGGCTTTTAAGGGAGAACTGCTCTTTGGGATGTGTGTGCCTGGGGGGCCCTTGGAGTAATGTTACTTTAGATTCAAGACCATGTCTCCCCAAAACAAACAGACCTTGGGATCTAGGCCTGGGATACATGTTTAGGGCCTGGACACCCATTACCAGCAATGACTGTTTCACACTGTCAGACTCCTAGCAGATAATAATGTCATCAACTCCCAAAAGCAACCTGATTCTTGAGGTCTCCTGATATAATCTGTTTAAGGTGTTATGTGTCTTTGTCACATTGTATCATCTCCCATATTGTGCCTCCTAAGTGCCTTTCATCCATTGTTAATTGTGACAGTTAGCTCACCTTTTGTTCTGTATGTCTGCTAGTATAAACTATTGTGGTGACCTTGGGGCCGGGCAGTCTGACTTGTAGTGGGATATCTGATTAATCACACCATTATTTGGGTGGCTATTTGTTTAATCAACTTAATGCTTCTAGTATGTTGGTTGTTGTTTAGCTATGGTAATTATATTCCTATGTGCAGTTTGTATTGTTAGGGTAATGTGATTAGGAGGGGGATGTCCTCCTGTGGTGTATAAAGTATAATAAAGTTCAATAAACAATTCCAGTTCTCATACAAGCTATTGCCGGCTAGTCTTGAATGGTCAGCTATAATATCTGGTTCCTATGTCCAGACTGGACAAAATGCTATACTGATGGAAGCACTCAAGCAGGATGCTTGGACGGTTCCATCACAAGCACGCTCCCAGCACAGTAATGAACGTTTACCGGAAAGCTCCTGATGCATACTTGTGATTGGGAGTTTTCCAATCAAGTGACTGTTGTGACTGCCAACCACAGCAGTCACATAATTGAAATGCCTTTTCCCCTCTTGGCATTTAGATCCACTAAAAGGGCAAGGGGGCATGGGTGGGAATGGGTTAAATAGAATTAAAGGTCAGTTGAAGTGATTGGATTAGCAGGACAGTCAGCCAACTAATATGGTAGCCACCATATTTCTCAAACTAAAGGTTTGCTTTAATGCCCCATTTTTAGTACAGTGAGAAAATATCCATATGTCCTTTTACCAAGCTCTAAAGAACTACAATAAGGGAATCATCGTCTTTATTTGTATTGTCGGTGTGAGAATAACTATCATCCTATCCCCTCTTGGGGAAAGAGATGCGTCTTCCTCACAGTCCCAGCCACATATGTCCTGACAGTTCCACCTGGCTGCAGCATGCAGAATACTGACTCTGACTCTTTTAGATCATACTGCAGAAGCAATTAATCCCAGAAAATTTGACCAGACAGCCCTGCTCCATTTTCTCTTCCTAGAGGCATAGAGTTTAAAAAAAAAGAAAAGAAAAAAAAAAAAAAAAAGGCTGAAATCGGTTGAGGAGACCCATCACGAACCAAGACGGGAGAAGACAAGAAGAGAAATAATTTCTGACAAGTGGAAATGTCTGATGTCAAAGGCACAGGCTGAAAAGCCAATTCAGTGCCAACATGAGACATCTACACTTCAGGAGAGCTGTGTCAGAGACAAACTGTATGACTAAACAACAAGCTTGACTTGGAGGAATGAAATGTGAGATAAAGATATTACGAAGTAAATGGAGAATGGACAAAGAGGAGCTACTGTACAAATAAAGAACAACAAAATCGTCATATACAGCCATGGCCAAAAGTTTTAAGAATGACACAAATATAAATGTTCACAGAGTCTGCTGTTTCAGTGTTTTTAGATCTTTTTTGTCAGATGTTACCATGGTATACGGAAACCTTTCATAAGTGTCAAAGGCTTTTATTGACAATTACATTAAGTTCATGCAAAAAGTCAATATTTGCAGTGTTGACCATTTTTTTTCAAGACCTCTGCAATTCTCCCTGGCATGCTGTCAGTCAACTTCTGGGCCACATCCTGACTGATGGCAGCCCATTCTTGTATAATCAATGCTTGGAGTTTGTCAGAATTTGTGGGGGGTTTATTTGTTCACCTGCCTCTTGAGGATTGACCACAAGTTCTCAATGGGATTAAAGTCTGGGGAGTTTCCTGGCCATGGACCCAAAATTCCGATGTTTTGTTCCCCAAGCCACTTAGTTATCACCTTTGCCTTATGGCAAGGTGCTCCATCATGCTGTAAAAGGCATTGTTCCTCACTAAACTGTTCTTGGATAGTTGGGAGAAGTTGCTCTTGGAAGATGTTTTTTACCATTCTTTATTCATAGCTGTGTTCTTAGGAAAAATTGAGAGTGGGCCCACTTCCTTGGCTGAGAAGCAACCCCACACATGAATGGTCTCAGGATGCTTTACTGTTGGCATGACACTGATGGTAGCGATCACCTTTTCTTCTCCAGACAATCTTTTTTATTGGATGCCCCAAACAATCATAAATGGGATTCATCAAAGAAAATGGCTTTATCCCAGTCCTTAGCAGTCCAATCCCTGTACCTTTTGCAGAATATCAGTCTGTCCCTGATGTTTTTCCTGCAGAGAAGTGGCTTTTTTGCTGTTCTTCTTGACACCAGGCCATCCTCCAAAAGTCTTCTCCTCACTGTGTGCCGATGTACTCCACACACCTGCCTGCTGCCATTCCTGAGCAAGCTCTGCACTGGTGGTGTCCCGATACCGCAGCTGAATGAACTGTAGGAGACGGTCCTGGCGCATGCTGGACTTTCTTGGGCACCCTGAAGCCTTCTTCACAAATGCAGTGGAAATTATTTTTAAGGGATTAAGTTAATTTTTATGGCAAAGAAGGACTTTTAATTGCAATTCATCTGATCACTCTTCATAACATTCTGCAGTATATGCAAATTGCCATAATAAAACTGAGGCAGCAGACATTGTGAAAATCAATGGATGTCATTCTCAGAACTTTTGGCCCTGGCTGTAGATGTAACACTCTTGTTAACAAGGTAAATGGGCCATTGTGTACCTAATCACAGGAAGGACCAGTTTGTTGCAATACTCTACCTGTTGCATGGCTGCTATATATGAGGGGCTGAATGGAAAGTAATGCAAAGGTGGGCATAACTTTTTTATTAATAGGAGAGGTTCCTCAAATTTCACATGTTGATAGAGTAACTCTTCCTCTTTTTCATTGCAGGTAAATAAGGGATTCCAAGCAGAAGCAATCTGCTGCCAGCAGTTACAGCAAATAGTTCCTTTATTTTGGGATAAAGGTTTTACATAAATAACAACTGATCATTGGAAGCACCCCTGTCCGTGTTGAATGGTTTGTCTCATCTCTATAATACATTCTGCTGGAGAGCTTGTTCTTTTGAAACATAACAGACTTACTGGCTGGATCACCAAATAAAAATAGAAGAAAGAAAGCTTAAAAAAGAAGATGAATGCAGCCATCACATCTAAGCTGCAATATAATAAATATCTGCTTTTGGGTTTATTACTGTTTTAATGTTTCGTACTGTTTTATGTAAATCCATAAAATATATAAAATATACAGAACTTCTGTAGCAAATACAGTTAAGCACCAACATATTGAGCACTGTGACGCCCGCTGCTTCTATAATGATTTTATTTAACTGGTCTATCTGTAATTACCGTAACAGGAGATAGTTGAAAACAATTGCAAATAGACCCAATGTGGCAGATTGGACATATCACTTCTCTAATTGCGAGATATAATAGAACACAGTGCCAGTAGACTGCAGCCATTGTGAATAACAATCAGCTTCTTTTTTTTTCACTCTTTTATCTTTTTAAAATTGTATTTCAATACCGCTCAATGTACTTGTGGAAGATCACACAGTATTTTGGGGGAATGATAATCAGAAAAAAGTAAATCTCAAAATGATAGTTACCATGACTACTTAGAAAGGCTCAGGATCATGCCCGCAGGCTATTCTGTGGGCTTTCTCAATGAATGGAAGGAAGGTATTTCCATTTGCGTTAAAGAAAAACAGTTAGGATACAAACATAGCAGGGGTGCCATTTTTTACTTGTTCTCGAGTAAGATTTAAAGTGGTTGTAAACCCTGTAAAAAAGTGGCCCTTTGTTTAGAAAGTTTGGTGACTCCCGTTCTATATCAATCTTCCAGGACAGGCCAGAACTGTCAGGTAGGCCATGCAGGTCCTGGCGCTGTCAGGTAGGCTGTATGGGGTCCCACGATTTCTAATAGCAGCCCTGCCTGTGCTCATATAAACATTAAAGCGGAGGTCCACCCTAAAGTGGACCTTCCGCTCATTGGAACCCTACCCCCCTCCGGCACCACAATTGGCACCTTTCAGGGGGGAGGGGGTGCAGATACCTGTACAGTACAGGTATCTGCATCCACTTCTGGCGTAGATTCTGCAGAAGGTACACCCCTTTCCGCAGAATCCACGCCCCTTTCCGAAGGTCCCCCGCTGCCTGCTGGGAAACACACGGATCCCAGAGACAGCGGGGACCATCCTTATTGCGCAGCGTGACTCGCGCATGTGCAGTAGGGAACCGGGAAATTAAGCTGAAAGGCTCCACTTCCTGATTCCCATACCTAAGATGGCGGCGGCAGCACCCGAGAGATGATCGAGAGATCGGCTTCGGGTGCCGACATCGCGGGCGCGCTGGGCAGGTAAGTGTCCTTATTTTAAAAGTCAGCAGCTGCAGTATTTGTAGCTGCTGGCTTTAAATAAAAAAAAAAAAATGGCGGACTCCCGGCGGACTTCCGCTTTAATGCTTCTGTATGTCTGCATTTACCCACACATGCAAGTTTTCCCAAATTATGGGGACTCTTCTCCCCATCAGTCATATATGAATTCAGCATGGTTGAGCCGCGTCATTCATTCACAGAGATCTGTGGATGAATAAACTACAAGTCCTATCTGCCACCATGACAGAGTGACTGTAGTCCTCAAAAGAGCACAAGACACCTGTGCTAGAGGAAGAGTGTGCAGGAGTCAGACCACTGGACCTGTGGCCCGCTGATCACTGCTTCAGTGTTTTGCATGCTCCAAAGCAAATAAAAAACAAAGAAACAATAAATTATTAATCTTTTTACATATTTTTAAATTTTTTTTACATTTTTTTATTTTTTGCAAAGGTGGAATTCTCTTTTGAAGTATAACTAACAGCAAAACTTTTTTTTAAAAACATCCAGCCCAGGTGGGCAGGGTGAAATGCGTCACATGGGCGTGGTTGGTGGAGTAGCACATGCTGAGGCCACCTAGCATCTCATCTACATGAGTTGGCTTAGGAGAGCTGCATCCTAGATAGTTTACAGTACTGTTTACCGCTGGATGAGTTAGTTGGGGTGCCAGCAATTCCACATCTGAGGACCACGGGGAGACAGCTTCTCTTCTTGCTTGGAGTGGTACTCTTAAATTTTGAACAGAATAGAGAGGGTTTAGAACACCTATCAGTTTTTTATTGCTGTCTGTGGACCCGTTTGGGAGATTCACTCTCTATATTTGCTAATTTAAAATTATCACCTAAAGTAAAGAATATCCAAAATGTTGGGTTGTCCCAAGAACAGGAAATAGAGGTGTAATCTTTCTATGGGGACACTAGTTATGGAATTCCCTCACTTTAGAGAGATTTTCTCTAATTTCCTGTTTTGGCTTTGAGACAGGAAGTGGAGGGAAATCAGATGGCATTCAACCTGACTAAACCCTCCCTTACTCTATCCATAATGAAAAAAAAGTTTTGCCTTTAGTTTTACTCCAAAGGAGAAACACAGCCAAAGCTTGTTTGGCTGTACTTCGCCTGTGGGTCATAGGAGCAAAGTTCGTTGTGCACTTCTGTGACTCATTTTCAGCAGGCATTGCAGAGCCGGTCCAGGCACCGGCAAGATCGCCACTGTGAAGTCAGGATCCACCACATGCCTGGACCGGCACCCAGCTCAGCCTTTCCATGAGCCGCTGAGAGGCTGAGCCGGCTGAGCAGGCTGAGCCGGCTGCTCCCACCCCATCCACAGCCCTGTGCTCCAGTGAGTGAGGAGGGGGCAGAGCAGAGGGCAGTGACTGATAGACACCAGCTCTCTGCTCAGGGAGCTGTGAGAACAGAGCAATCGGTGGTATTTGATTGATCGGTTCTCAGTGTTGGGGACACTGGGGGGTCAAAACTGCATCCACCTAGGTAAGTAAAAAAAAAAAAACCCATACATCTCTTTTAACCACTTGCTTACTGGGCACTTAAACCCCCCTCAGTCCCAGACCAATTTTCAGCTTTCAGCGCTGATGCACTTTGAGTGACAATTGCGCGGGCATACAACACTGTACCCAAATGAAATTTTTATCATTTTTTTCCCACAAATAGAGCTTTCTTTTGGTGGTATTTAGTTACAGCTCGGAGTTTTATTTTTTGCTAAACAAACAAAAAAAGATGCAAAAAAAAAAAAAAAAAAATCATGTTTTAATAGTTTGTTATAAAATTTTGCAAACGGGTCATTTTTCTCCTTCATTGAAGTGCGCTGATTAGGCGGCACTGATAGGCTGCATTGGTGGGCACTGATGGGCTGCATTGGTGGGCACTGATGGGCTGCATTGGTGGGCACTGATAGGCTGCACTGGTGGGCACTGATAGGCATAGTTAAGGCGGCACTAATAGGCACAGATAAGGCGGCACCGATGGGCACAGATAAGGCGGCACTGATGGGCAAAGATGGGCACAGATAAGATGGCACGGATGGGTGGCACGGATAAGTGGCACGGATGGGTGGCACGGATGGGCACTGATAGGTACCACAGATAGATGGGACTGATGGGCACTGATAGGTGGCACTGATAGGTGGCTCTGATAGGTGGCACTGCTGGGCACTGATGGGCGGCACTGCTGGGCACTGATGGGCGGCACTGCTGGGCACTGATGGGCGGCACTGGGGTGCAGCACCTGAGGCAGATTTTGGGTGGCACTGTGGGTGGCACTGCTGGGTGGCACTGTGGGTGGCACTGTGGGCACTGCTGGGTGGCACTGTGGGCACTGCTGGGTGGCACTGTGGGCACTATGGGCACTGCTGGGTGGCACTGACAGGGGGGCACTTACTTTATTCAGGATGGCACTGCGGGTGGCAGGTGGGCACTGGCAGGGGGCAGGTGTCCTTTTATATTGCTGGCCGTGATCGGGACTGATGTCCCGAACACGGCCGCCGGCGATCGGCTTTTTTTTTTTCTCCTCGCGCTGTCAGCGCGAGGAGGAATACTAGCCGATTACCGGCTCCGTTTTATCACATGATCAGCTGTCATTGGCTGACAGCTGATCACGTGATAAGGGGTCGGGATCGACCCCTTACACGGATCGGTGATCAGGCGAGTCTCACGGACTCGCCGATCACAGAGCGCGCCGCGCGCGCCCCTCAGGGGGCGCGCAGGCCGCTCGTAACCAGGACTACGTCAATAGACGTAGTCCCGGAAATGTGGGTCCGCGCTATTGCCGTCATTTTGCAATAGCGCGGATCCCAAGTGGTTAAAGATTGATCTACAACTTATATGCACCCTAGGAAGGCAAATTCCAGATGACAGTGAACCTTTTCAAATAAAAGTCAGCAATTGCAGCTCATTTCTATCCATACAAATACAGAAAGCAGTATAACAGATACAAAAGTCCAACTGCTGGCAAAAAAAAAAGTCATATAAAAACAGTCAACACGTTTCAGGAGTAACACATAGCCTTTATCAGGGCTCAATACAGGATACAACTTAGGTAGACTCAGAGAAAACATTGACCTCACAGACCTGTTTTAGAACCAATAATGAACTCCACATGGACTAACAACCCGACTGCAGTGATGAACTGCAATGTCTACTGACGCACTCCATTTAAAGTGAAATGATCCAAAAGATATGGACAATGATGTGGATTACTAAGAAGAACCTTCAGATCAACAACATCATATTTGTATCCTTTTATTTCCTTGTTTCTTTAAATAAAATATTTCCAACGTGCATGATATTGATACAATACATGAAGAAATAAGTATAAGAATAAGCCGTCAATAAAAGTCAACGGAGGAGACCTTACCTGGTCTGTGGGTTGTCAGGGCTCTCGTTTTCTGCCTCCAGTAGCGCCTCTAACTGAGGAAGCCTGGCTGAACTGTTGTAAAGTGCTTTAGACTGAAGTATCAGGAGTCCCAGGCAGAATTTCACTCCCATTTCTTCAAGCTCCTTAGTTCCAACCTGTAAGCCCTGTAAAGGATGGAGATGATATGGAAATGAACAGACCACCATCAATCTTCAAGATAAACAACTGGCAATAGAATTGGCACACATTCATTGAATTAAGGTCCATGAAAACATTAATAACTTCTACATCTGCATTTAGACCACTTTTAATAGAAGATGATGAGACAGCACTATTTATCTAAAGGTAGAAAGGAAACTACCTTGTTTGCTTGAACATTTTCTTTTTACTTTGTTGCAAAGTGAAAAACATCAAAAAGTAGACAGACACACTGGGCCGGATAAAGCCGGATAAAGCCGTTGCAGATTAGCCTCCCTGGCGGTAGGATTATTTCAGATTTTCGATGCTCAAAGTAGTACATTGTTTTGCATGGAAATTTGTCGTTTTATATAGTAGGCCTGTAATTCTTAGGAATAACAAACTTAAATCTGTAAAAATTAGTAGATATCCCGGGAATGATAAAGTTTGAAACACAAAGTCATAAATGATAATATAATAAATGACCATAAATAATTATAACAAATAATACTATAATAATATAATTATTCAATAGTGTAATCAAATCAAAAACACTGAAATTTGCTCAGTTGCAGAGTTGTCTCTGTTGTTACTTTCAGTGTTTGATGATGAATTCCCCCACAAATCGCTATTGCTCAAATCTGCAAGTGTTCTAATTTATTATCGCTGTTTTCTAGCTGGTCTAAAACCACTTTTGACGTAAAGGGACACTTTTTGGTTGCCATGGACATTCTCCAGTTTCCAGGCAGAAAGAATAGTATATATAATATAAAACTGCATGCAGAGCACGGAACAAACCACTAGGGACAAAAGGGATGTGAAATAATTTTACAAGATTACAGTGTACTGTATGTATCGTGTGTTTTTTACTTTTTGAATTTGGCGCCGTTCTCCGTCCCTGTGCGTCGCAGAGCTCACAGGGAACGGAGCCTGGCACAGTGATAGATCAGGCGGAGGACACGGTTGGCACACACAGCGGGGAGACATTGCAGGATCCCGGGGACAAGGTAAGTAACTTTGCCTGGATCCTGCGATGTGGCTCAGGATTACCGATTTTGGTAGTGAAAATTCACCCCGAGCCACACTCAGGATTACCGCTAAGGAGGTTAAAGTGGAAGTATAGGCAAAACTTTTATTTTTTAATTTTGGATAGAGTAAGGGAGGGTTATAAACCTTGTCACCTTTTGTTGTCCAGACTGATATAAATACAAAGAATTACCGCTCTAAGGTAATGACTTCTCACAAAACAGCTGTCTCCACAATCCCACAGGGTGCTGGCTCTGTTTGCAACAGGAACTGAAGTAGAAAAGATGTAGCTGGATAGCCGCACTCCGAATTATTCAACTTTATTTCAAAAATGTATATAAAATCATAGCATCTAGACTGGTAAACAGACTAACTGCACAGCCGCTGACATGTTTCACACCGAACACGGTGCACCGTGTTCGGTGTGAAACATGTCAGCGGCTGTGCAGTTAGTCTGTTTACCAGCCTAGATGCTATGATTTTAATTACATTTTTGAAATAAAGTTGAATAATTCGGAGTGCGGCTATCCAGCTGCATCTTTTCTACACCTTTTGTTGTCATCTGTGTGCCATTGGGGAGATTTACCTTCACTTCCTGTCCCATAGCCAATCAGGAAGGATTTAACCCCTTAATGACCAGTCCATTGTTTGTGATACGGCACTGCATCGCTTTAACTGACAATTGCGTGGTTGTGCGACGTTATACCCAAACAAAATTTATGTCGTTGATCACCTCTTCGGTTTTTATTTTTTGCGCTATAAACAAAAAAAAAGCGACAATTTTGAAAAAAAAAAATATATATTTTCTACTTTTTGCTATAATACATAGCCCAAAAAAATGTAAAAAAAATATGTATTCTTCTACATATTTTTGGTAATTTTTTTTGCAATAAACGTATATTGATTGGTTTGCGCAAAATTATTGCATCTATAAGCTAGGGTATAGATTAATTGACTTTTATTTTTGTATTTATTTTTACTGGTAATGGCAGCGATCTGTGATTTTTAGTGGGTCTGAGACATGGCGACAGACAAATCTGACCCCAAGTGACACTTTTTGGGGACCAGTGACATTATTACATTGATCAGTGCTAAAAAAAATGCACTGATCAATGTATAAATGTCACTGGCAGGGAAGGTGTTAACACTAATGTCGCTTACACATGACTTGACTTTCCATCAGAATAAACTCTGACGGTCTTTCCGATGGAGTTCCTACGGAGTTCCGACTGAACGGACTTGCCCACACAGGATCACAACAAAGTCGGTGACGTACGACAGGACTAGAAAAGGAAGTTCAATAGCCAGCTGCCCTTGCGGCGTATTTGGTCCATCGGAATAGCATACAGACGAATGGTTTTCTCGATAGGAATTGATTCAGTCGGAAAGAATTAAAACATGTTCTATTTCTAGGTCCATCAGAATTTTTGAAGAAAAAGGTCCAATGCAGCCCCCACACGATCGGAATATCTGATGAAATGATTCCGTCTGACCTTTTCTGCCAGAAAGCCCGGTTGTGTGTACGCGGCATAAGGGGCAACCAAGGGGTTAACTGTGTTCCTTTGGTGTGTTCTAACTGTAGGGGAGGTGGGCTTACTGGGACATGACAGAGATCACTGTTCCTGATCACTGAGAACAGAAAATCTGACATGTTCCCTGTCAGTGCGCAATGATTGCAGGCGGCCATTGAGTGCGCCAGACCTGTGGGCACGCTCTCGTGGCTTGCAGTGGGCGCGCAGGCACCAGCAATCATGTGAGATTGACTGATGTACAGGTACATCGATTCGCACAGGAGAGCCGACCTGACGTAGTAAAAGTACAGCAGCTCGTCGACAAGCGGTTAAGGGATCTTTCACACAGGCATTAAAATGTAAAGCAGCCTGAAAGCACCTACAGCGTTAATGACATTCAAGCAACACTTCTCAAACTCTCCGTGTGTGTGTTTTTCCTTTTATGCCCCATACACACAATAGGATTTTCCGACGGAAAATGTTCAATGGGAGCTTGTTATCAGAAATTCCAAACGTGTGTAGGCTCCATCAGACATTTTCCATTGGAATTTCCGTCACATAAAATTTGACATCTGGATCTCAAATTTTCCGCCCAAAAAATCAGTTGTCGGAAATTCCGATCGTGTGTACACAATTCCGATGCACAAAGTTCCACGTATGCTCGGAATCAAGCAGAACAGCCGCACTGGCTATTGAACATCATTTTTCTCGGCTCGTCGTACGTGTTGTACGTCACCGCGTTCTTGGTGATCGGAAATTTCCAACAAGATTTGTGTGACCGTGTGTATGCAAGACAAGTTTGAGCCAACATCCTTCGGAAAAAAAAAAAAAACATGGATTTTGTTGTCGGAATGTGCGATCGTGTGTACAGGCTATAACGATGCTAAAATGGGAAATTATTGGAAGCCATGGGAAGCAATGAACCCAGGGAGGAAGTGAACTTTGAGAATATGGCACACATGGTTGGGTATACTTCAGCTATACCTTTCATCAGCTAGAGTTCCCAAAACAACAGATTGCAGACACCAGTTGGGTTAAATGGTGCACTACAACTACTTGGATAATGCAAAGTATGCTGCCTTCCCTGTGCAGATTCCCTGTTTTATTTTCCCTACTATACCTTTAAGTGATCTATAGTTAAACAGATTCCTCCAACCCACTTCTGATAATCATCTCACAGCTGGAGCACCACTCCTTGTAGTATAAATACAGAATTATCCTGAATTGAAGTGCTAGACAGAAAGGTTTCCTGCGGGTAGGTTGATATTACAATGAGATGAAAGCAAACCTAATTGAAGGTTTCATCAAACAGCAGGTCATGCTTGTGTAGAAGAGCAGGTGCGGAAACAAGTGTAGACTGTATGCCAGATTGGGATGACATCAGCAAGAGGCATATCATCAGGACTACAGACCAGATTCAGCTCTTTATTGGAATAACAGCCACCCCCTCTCATTCCTATGGGGGAATGCTGTGCATGAAGGCATTGAAGAGATAAACCCGATCTGAGTACTTCATAGAAGGATTCGGTGTCTGCTTGGAATGCTGATTCACTCGGAAACGACTTCTTTTTGTCTTGCGCAATTAAAACTGTGGTGAGCTATTGAAGGCATTAAAGGTGAATTTGTCCTTTTCAAATTGAAATTAGTATTTTATTCACAGTCCTATTTGAAACGATAACTTACGATAACTTAATGTGTTACCCTCAAAAAGTTATAGCCCCGTTACATTTTTTTTTTGACACATCAACATGCATTGTGTTATGTGTGCCCCTCCATCTTCAACGTGCCTTTGTAATATGTTGATAAGCTAAAACAACGTGTAGACTTATTTTCTTCCAGTGCACCCCGACGCAACACATGTGTGTATTAACCACTTCAGCCCCGGAAGGATTTACCCCCTTCCTGACCGGAGCACTTTTCGCGATTCGGCACTGCGTTGTTTTAACTGACAATTGCGCGGTCGTGCAAAGTTGCTCCCAAACAAAATTGACGTCCTTTTTTTTCCCACAAATAGAGCTTTCTTTTGGTGGTATTTGATCACCTCTGCGGTTTTTATTTTTTGCACTATAAACAAAAAACAGTGATAATTAAAAAAAAAAAACACATTATTTTGTACTGTTTGCTGTAATAAATATCCCCCAAAAAAATATATATTTTTTTTCCCTCAGTTTAGGCCGATATGTAGTCTTCTACATATTTTTGGTTAAAAAATTGCAATAAACATATATTGATTGGTCTGCGCAAAAGTTATATCATCTACAAAATAGGGGATAGTTGTATGGCATTTTTATTAATAATTTTTTTTTTTACTAGTAATGGCGGCGATCAACGATTTTTTAACGTAACTGCGACATAATTGCGAACAATTTTGACACATTTTTGGGACCATTGGCATAATACAGCAATCAATGCTATAAAATTGCATTGATTACTGTAAAAATGTCACTGGCAGTGAAGCAGTTAACCACTAGGGGGTGGGGAGGGGTTAAGTGTGTCCTGGGCAGTGATTGTAACTGTCTGGGGGATGGGGTAGCAGTGACAGGAAACTGATCGCTGCTCCCGATGACAGGTCACTAGGCAGAACGGGGAGATGCTTTTTACATCGGCATCTCCCTGTTCTTCAGCTCCGTGACACAATCGCGGGTATCCCAGCGGCGATCGAGGCCACGGCAGCGTGCACGGCAGGAAATTCAAAGTAATGT
Source organism: Lithobates pipiens (assembly GCF_037356315.1). Classification (NCBI taxonomy): domain Eukaryota; kingdom Metazoa; phylum Chordata; class Amphibia; order Anura; family Ranidae; genus Lithobates; species Lithobates pipiens. The sequence continues at coordinate 33,458,135 of NW_027507903.1, read as the reverse complement.
ACAGGTGCCTTACTTTGCCCAGATATGCCATTCTGCCGATGTATATGTGCTGGCAGAGGTCGGCAAGTGGTTAAAGAACACTTGACTTGAGACGCAGCTCCATTAGGGCACCACTGAAAATGAATGTACACTTTTTACCAAACAAAATATGACATTAAACAATGAGCGTGGTTTTTAATCAATGTTTTAGATGAAAAGTCGTAAAATGATGCTTCAAAGCTGATCTCCAGGAATTCAACTACTGCATGCATACTATGAGTTAAGTCCAACGAGGTGCATCATGGACTTATCTTTTTCATTTACACCTTACATGTTCATTGTGCTCCAGGATGTAAACTTCTGGAGCTCTGACGCTGGATGTTCTGATCTCAGCTCCTTAAAGTGTTGAGTTGCTGCAGCTGCTCACCCCTCCCCTCCACTTGCCCAATCACACAAGCCTTTGTATTATGTAAACTCATTCACAAAATACAAAGGCTTCTGTGAATGGGCAGGAGAGGTTGTGGGCATACCTGCTCTTTGCACTCCTCTCCTCGTCTCCTCAGGGAGTGCAATGGACTTGTAAGCTGTGAATAATACAGAAGTCCAGAAGGTGGCAATGCGCCTTGTTGGATTTAACTTACAGTATAGCTGTACTTTTTACAATGTGGCTGAATTCTTGGAATTCAACTTTAAAGTGGGAGTAAACTCCCTTTGTTGTTTTTGTCCCTACAGGCAAGTCTATAATAAGGCTTACCTGTAGGTACAGTAAATATCTCCTAAGCGTGCACCATTTAGGAGATATTTACACGTGTAGCAGCCAGTAATGTCACCGATGAATGCTGTGACTCCCGCGCAGGAGAGATGTCATCGCCCCCTCCCGGCCATTCAAACGCCTGGAGCTCGCAAACCCAGAAGGAAGACCGGGTGAAGAAGGATTTCCTGTCATTGGTGAGGGTGCGCCGCTAGAGGGATCATAGTGCAGTGCATACTAACACACTATGACATCCTGGGGGACGGGGGGGGGTGGCTTTTCTTCTTTTTTTTTGGTTTACTATCATTTACCTGTATCTGAGCACCACAAACTGAAAATGCTATTTAATTCAATTTTAATATTTTAAGCAAACTCACCCATCCATCCATGTTGTCATGCTTTATTTTGTTAATAAATCATTTTCATTTTCATTACATTGGGAATCACAGAACATAAAAATGCAGAAAAAAATGGCACATAACTAATGTTTACCAACTCAATGTACAGATATGAACAGACTAATTTGATTCAATATATTTTTATGAATTTTTGTATGTCCTAAAATGTACAAAAAAAAACAACAGAAAAAGTGTTAACCAGTTTTAACTCAGATGTGGGGTGGTTTTCTTATAGGCAAATAGGCTTCTCTCTTTACAAGGCAAATTGCCCTTCAAAAAAACGGTTCAAAATTACACATGCTCGTGGAATGACAACAGACCAAGATACTTAAAAATCTCCATAGACGACATTTTAAACATTTTTTACAAGTTACCTGTTTAGAGTTAGCCCCTGTACACACGGTCGGAGATTTCCACAACCAAATCCGTCGGATTTTGCCCGTTCGGATCTTGTCCGAAACTGTTGCATACACACGATCGGACAAAGTTGGCGAAAAATCCGATCTTTCAGAACGTGATGACGTAATTTCGTTACGATGGGACTACATTCAGGCTAGTAGTCAATAGCTTTGATGTAGGAATTTGATCTGAGCATGCGTGGCACTTGGTCCGATCAAAATTCTCTACACATGATCGAATTAGGTCCGATCAACCCAGTTGGTCGGGAAATATTTCCAACATGTTGGAAAATTGGGTCCGACGGATATTCAGACGGAATCAGTCCAATGCATACCACACACAGTCGGATTATCCGACGACACGGTCCGATAGGACACATTCCGACGGATTCTCCGACCGTGTGTACAAGGGCTTACAGAGGTGGTCTTGCATTATTATTATTCTGCCAGAATTATTGCTGTCACTCTAATGATGGTGGTAATACCTCACATGTGTGGTTTGAACACCATTTACATATGTGGGCGTGACTGACATATGCATTTGCTTCTGCACATGAGCTCGGAGGGACGGGGTGCTTTCAATTTTTTTTTTTTTTTTTTTTCTTAAATTTCACTTATATTTTTCATTTTTACACTGTCCCTTTAAATGCATTTATTGTTTATCACTTTTATTCCTATTACAAGGAATGTAAACCCTTGTAATAGAATTGTAATAGAAATAAGCAGGACAGGGCTTCTTTATCGCAAGATCTGGGGTCATTGTCATTGTCCCTTTAAGGCCTCACTCGACTTCCTGCCCATTGCTCCACGGGATCAGATTGTTTCTGCCGCTACTGACGGCTCCAGTAAGTGGAGGAATTTACTGGGAAGTAGCAGGGGGGTCACCTATTCCTATGCCCATAAATTGATCCCGTGGCCAATCCACCTCCGGGGCCACTTTTATGTATTACAGGATCGCCCACTGTATAAAAAAAAAACATTTTTTTTTTAATACAATTTCGGGGGTTATGGCAGCCAGCTGCTGCCATAACTGCAGTATATAAAGTCAAAGGAATGATGTACAGTGGAACCTTGGATTATGAGCATAATCCGTTCCAGGAGAATGCTTGTAATCCAAATCACTCACTATCAAAACGAGTTTCCCCATAGAAGCCAATGGAAATGAAGATAATTCATTCCACATTGACTTCTATGGTATGCAGTACTGCATGTGGCCAGAGGTGGGGGGACGCCGGAGAGACTCGGAAATACTCAGAGACAGCTCGGATGCACTCGGAAAGGTTTGGAAACACTCGGGAACTGAGTATTTTCGAGTGCATCCAAACAGCTCCGAGTGACACCGGCACCCCCGGACCTCTTGCAAAATACAGTACTGCACACCGCAGAGGCTTGAATCCTGCTCGTGTTCTGAGACAACACTCACAAATCAAGGCGAGATTTAAAAAAAATAATAGCTCGTATTGCGAAAACGCTCATTAACCGTGTTACGCGCAATCCGATGTATTACTGTATATATATATGCAGTGGGCATGACGGGACGCTTCACAGGACCTCCTTCCTGGCAAGTAAATTTGAGAAAGTGATTTTGGAACCATGTTTGTTAGATGTAAATGACTATAGCTCTCATTTGATGTATTGCGGTGCAGATTTTTCCAACAAGGGATCCAAATAAACGGGGGGACCTCCTTGGGGCCACATTTGGGGCTCAGATCCATGTTGGTGGTAGTTTTATTCAACCCCCTATATTTTCAGGGGTAAGTGTATTTTTGTGTTGATACTTGCAGTGCATGTTTGGGAGGGTTGGTTATATTGAAAATGTTTTCATGTCTGCTTTGGCTCTGATGCTGTTCAAGCTGAGGAGGATTAGATCCATATACCCTTCCCTCCCCCCCCCCCCCCCACACACACAGATATCCCTTACACTCTGTTTTTTTTTGGGTGAAGGGGTATGTTTGTTTGTTTAAATACTGGAACCTCTTACCAACTTTCATACATTTATTGTTTGTTATCAACAGAGGTAGTGGATCTTTAACTTAATTTCCACACCAGCCTGCATACTTTGCTGAGGGGCGTATCAGTCTCCGGGGCGTCAGTCACTAGGGACCTTGTTCTGGTGTCCAACTGCATCTGCATCTGATACGTTTATATCTCATTGAGGATTGGCTCCATCTTGGTATGTAGGACCTAACACAGGGGGGGGGGGGGGGCTGTTTGACCTGTCTGGGACATGCGGGGTATGACATGAACTGTATTTATTTTTGGGTGTTGTTCACCTTTTGACATGTCTCTCATTTTTAGAGCTGTTATTACACTGAATCTCACCTTACTCTCCACCCCTGATGAAATTTTTTAAGAAAAACTGGAAACGCGTCAGGTTTGGGGTATCCTACCCCCATAAGAGCACAAATGTTGTTGTAATGTTCTAGTTGTACTGTATTGTATATTGCTCAGATGCCAGTCGTCTCTTTTAATATTTTTTGTATCAATAAACACTATATTTTATTGTTGCTTTGCATGTGTTGGTGGTCTATCAAAGTCCCATCTAGGGGGATTTTCTTGGTCTATATACAGTGGGCGGTCCAAAATAGTTTCCTTGCACAGGATTGGGTAGTCTTTGCAAAGTGAAGTTTCACCACATTCACTAAGTTGAGGAAAGCAGCCTATTTGCGTTTAGTAAATGAACAGTCACCTATATATCCAACCGTATACATAGACCGGGACTTATCTGTTACTGTATTGAATAGCATTATAAAAAAGCATCAATGACAGTTTTCTCCAAAGGTGGAGCTCTACTTTAATTACTTTCTGCCCCATTAGAACAAGAATAATGGAAGCCAGCATACTGGGAGCAATAAATGCAACACATCAAAACTGTTAAAACCCGCAGAAGATAACACTTGGGGAGAGATAAACAGCAACAATGTAAATGTTATCAGCATTTACTAGCATACAGTAGACTAAATGAATCCCTTACCCTCGAGAGATGGAACCTCAGGTGGGCATTCATGCATTAATAAACTGTCTGTCTCCTGCAATTAGGCCAACTGATTTCCAGCCATTGTTCACACTCTGTATATTTATCACTTCAATCTGAAAGGTTGGATTGCGAAAAATAACAACACTCATGATGGCTGCCACTGACTGCCTGAATTATATATGATCGCCTGCAGAAAGCATTAACAACTCCTTGGTTCTCTCAAAGCTCGTATATCAAAGCTGTTTTCTGCACCTGTTGCTCCCAGGAGTGGAGCGTGTATGAGAGACCCGGGGAAACCATGTGCTCATTTATCAGCAGCACAGAGGCAAGAATCGCGGCAAGTCAATGAGCTCTGCAGACCGCTCATTAAATTATCATTTTTCCGTTTGCTTTTTTTTTTCCTAACGACCTCCAAGTTTACAACTGTTTTACCCGCTGCTATGCACACAAAGTATTTTTGACATCTTGGATTGAGCTGAAAGGTAAAACGGAACATCGGAATGGAACATGCGTTGTATTATTATTATTATTGTACAGGATTTATCTCAGGGGTGTCAAACTATTTCATCGCAGGCTGCATCACAAAAGCATTTTTTTTCCGTGCTATGGACAACGTGATAGGATGGTGATGTTAAGCTGCTGCCCCCAATGAAACTGTGCACCCATCATATGCAGTCACGTGCACCCATCATATGCAGCTACTTGTGCCATCATATGCAGCTACGTGTGCCCATCATATGCAGCCACTGTGCCCATCATATGCAGCCACTTGAGCCCAGTATATGCAGCCACTTTACCATCATATGCAGCCACTGATGCCCATCAATTGCAGCTATTGTGACCATAAAGCGCAGCCACTTGTGCCCATCATATTCAGCCACTGTGCCCATCATATGCAGCCACTTGCCCATCATATGCAGCCACTTGCCCATCATATGCAGCCACTTGTGCCCATCAAATGCAGCCACTTGTGCCCATCATATGAAGCCACATGTGCCCATCATATGCAGCCACGTGTGCCCATAATATGCAGCCACGTGTGCCCATCAAATGCAGCCACTTGTGTAGATCATATGCAGTCATTGTGCCCATCATCTGCAGCCAATTATGCCCATCAAATGCAGCCACTTATGCCCATCAAATGCAGCCACTTATGCCCATCATATTCAGCCACTTGTGCCCATCATATGAAGCCACAGGTGCCCATCATATGCGGCCACATATGCCCATCATAAGCAGCCATGTGTGCCCATCATATGCAGCCACGTGTTCCCATCATATGCAGCCACTTGTGCCCATCATATGCAGCCATTGTGCCCATCATATGCAGCCACTTATGCCCATCAAATGCAGCCACGTATGCCCATCAAATGCAGCCACTTATGCCCATCAAATGCAGCCACTTATGCCCATCATATTCAGCCACTTGTGCCCATCATATGCAGCCACATGTGCCCATCATATGCGGCCACATATGCCCATCATAAGCAGCCACGTGTGCCCATCATATGCAGCCATGTGTGCCCATCATATGCAGCCACTTGTGCCCATCATATGCAGCCATTGTGCCCATCATATGCAGCCACTTATGCCCATCAAATGCAGCCACGTATGCCCATCAAATGCAGCCACTTGTGCCCATCAAATGCAGCCACTTGTGCCCATCAAATGCAGCCACTTGTGCCCATCATATGCAGCCACTTGTGCCCGTTAAAAACAGCCACTTGTGCCTGTCAAGTGCAGCTACTTGTGCCCAGTATATGCAGCCACTTGTGTCCATCATATGTGCAGCCACTGTGCTCACTGACCTCCCAACTCACGGGCATATCTGGCAGCACCCCCAACGCCCCCCCGCGCTCTGACAGACGATCCCACTGGCACTTACCACCAGGCAGCAGATGCTCTCAGTGCACCAGAATGGCGGCGACCTCCGCTCCAGTGTGTCTGCTCCGCTCCTCTTCCTAAGCGCCAGGCATCCAATAGGGTGGTCTTGCACTTTGGCCAATCAGGAAACAGGTCTGACGCACTGCCTCCTGATTGGTGGGGAGGAAGGTTAGTGTGAAAATAGCAAAAATTCATTCGCTATCATCACACAATTGGGTGGGATCAGGGCACACTCCCTGCACCCCGAGCCCAACCTATTTTGAAGTATATTTGAGCCTCTGGCTCTAATCAGGTACGTCAAAAAGTACCACCCCCTCCCGCCATAGGAATCCATAAGTCTGGTTTCCTGAAAGGGGCCGGGCGCATGGATGGGGGAGTGGCACCCATGCGTCCACAGTGCACGGGCGGCCACTGCTCACGGTATTCCCGAGTGTGGCTCGGGGGTTAAATTTCAGTATTATTAGCGGTAACCCCGCGCCACACTCGGGATTGCATTGCAGAATCCTGGTACGGTGTACTTACTTACCTTGTCCCCAGGATTCTGTGTCTGCAGGCTGTGTCCTCTGCCCAATGCCTCTGTGTGCTAGGCTCCGTTCCCTGCGAGCGTCGCATGGGGCGGAGCCTGGCGGCAAGTTCAAAAAGTACAAAATTCATAACACATACAGTACACTGTAATCTTACAGATTACATTACTGTATAAAAACATTTCACCTCACTTTTGTCCTTAGTACTTTGTCCAGTGCCCTGCATGCACTTTTATATTATATATACTGTTCTTTCTGCCTGGAAACTTGAGATTGTCCATAGCAACCATAAAGTGTCCCTTTACGTCAAAAGCGGTTTTAGACCAGCTAGAAAACAGCGATAGTGAATTAGAAGTACTTGCAGAATTGAGCGATAGTGAATTGTGGGGAAATTTATTTTATTATTATTTATATTTTTATTTTTTAGAATTATTTATAGTTATTTATTATATTATAATTTATGATTTTGTGTTTCAAACTTTATCATACCCGGGATGTCTACTAGACTCTGGTTTGGACTGATTTAAGTGTGTTATTAATCTGACATAATCATACTGCCAGGGTGGTTACTAAGACAAATTTTTTGTTATTCAGAGATTCGGATATATCTGAATATCCGAATTACAATATAAACAAATTTTACCGAATGCTCCGAATAATGTTTTAAATTTTACATTGAACTCCAGTCGAATTCTAACTACACATATTACTGAAATCAAAGACTGTGTGTGTTATTAGAGTACCATTTCAAAATAATGCTCTTTTTGTTAAGCCAAAGGTGATTTAAAGAGTCATTGTAATCATTTAAAGAAGTTTTTTCTTTTGTATGTTCACTTTTCTGCATTCAAATCGAAAACAGTATAACATTTTTGTTTCAACCGATTCGAAAATGTATAGATTTGAACATTTTGAATAAAAAAAAATCAGTAAATTCCAAGAAAATTCAAAAATACTGAATACAAATTCCAAATACGAATTGAATGAATCAATCAAATTGAAATAAACTAAATAACTAGATTAACAAATCAAAACTAAACAAAATTTTTTTTTTTCATCATGCACATGTCTAACGAATTTCATAAAGGAAATGGGTATGACATTGCTTATCTTTTGTGGTGTGTCCCCCTTTAAATACACTTACGCGTTTCGTCACAACAATGTGATCAGAGACTGCGCCACCTTGCTACACTTCCCGGATTTATATATACTATATATTATATATACTACCCAGGGCACTTGGGCCAGCGACCATCTTTGTGTTCAATTACTATGTTCTCAGTGGCAGGCCGGCCATACGGGGCGCAGGGGCACCACCCCCTAATACATTCGCCCAGCCCCTAATCTACATGCAGGGTGCCGGGTGATTCCAATGGGGTTTTTTCTTTTTTGAAGCACATGATTAGAGCCTGAAGCTCTAATTAGCTTCAAAAAGGGGTGGGCTTGGGGTGCAGGGCACACCGCCCTGAGCCCACTCAGTTGTGTGACAATAACAAATTGATATTCACTGATGTCTTACTGATTCTCCTCCTGGCCAATCAGGAAGCAGGTCCTGAGACCCAACTTGCATAGGAGGCTTAGAACGCCTCCCCCACCTTCTAGTCCATCTAACGCTGGGGGTGGTGCTCGCAATGATCGCCACCTTCCAGCCCGCCGTGCTTCTCCTGCTGTGCTTGCGGCAATCGCTGCCTTCCCGTCTGTCCCCTCCATTAGTGGGCCACTCTGGAGAAGTCTTGAAGGCGAGCATGGAGGAGGTAAAAAGGGAGGTAGAAAGCAGGAGGTCCTGGGAGGAGCGGAGGGGACATTTTGGGCGATATCTGCAGATGAGGTTGGTGATGTCAAGAGCCACCCCCCCCCCCCCCCCACCATTACTTACATCTAGGGATGCATCAATACCAATACATGTTTCGGTGTCGATACCAAGCATTTGCATGAGTATCGGTACTCAGCCAAATGCTCCCGATACTGAAACCGATAACTTTGTGGTGAAATTTGCATTAATACGAAAAAAATGGGCACAAATTGCACTGCAAAGAATTGCATGCGGTTTGAACAGGAATGTAATGCGATTCCTGCCCGAATCGCATGGGATTTCTCCCACCGCTCCTGCGTGTGTGTATAGAAAGGGAAATTTGCCATCTAGTGGGCTGTTTAACCTCTTGGCGCCGAGCACACACAAATATGAGGCCTCTCGGCGGCCGGTTCATGGCACCAAGCTGCCACATATTTGCATGCATTAGCGCTGACATTGCTGTGCCGAGAACACACGCCTTCTTTTCTAATAAATGCCCTGCCCTCCATGTAATGGAAATGTCCATAACAGGGGAGCGATTTAGGGTTACAACCATGGCTTCCTCCATAGATACAGTGGAGGAGTGATGTAGCCACCCAGGGATAGTAGATTATCAGGTGAAAAAAAAAAAAAAAGAATCTTGAGAAAAGAAAACAAATACAACCACAACATCAAGGACCAATAAGCTGGAATATATGACATCTTTGGTTTTGGGTTTATTTGGGTTTAGATACTTTTTAACCACTTCTGGAAGGTTTTACTCCCTTCATGATCAGGCTATTTTTTGCTATTCAGCACTGCGCTACTTTAATTAATATTATTTTTTTCACACAAATAGAGCTTTATTTTGGTGGTATTTGATCTCCACTGTTTTTTTTTTGGCATATAAACAAAAAAAAGGCAACATTAAAAAAAAAAAAATATATATATATATATATATACGGTATATATATATTTTCTACTTTCTGTTATAAAACATATCCAATAAAATCCAATTTCTTCACTAAATTTATGCCAAAATGTATTCTGCTACAATAAATCCATATCAGAAAATTAAGAAATTAAATCAAATTTTTTTTTTCCCACATTTTTTTTTACATACTGGCGCATTACAGTGTCATTGTATGACTTTTTTCTTTCTTTTTTTACTGTAATACTTAGGGGAGGTGATGAGGTTTTTTTTTTTTTTTTTACACCTTAATTGCTGTTACAGCAATGATTTGAACTGTCATAAATGAGTTTCATTCATAACAGCTGTGATTACTATTGTGTGCTGTGACTTGACCACAGCTATCAAATGGTACAGGGTGCCTTCATTGGCCCAGGTAACATGTGATAGCTGTGGGCCAATCACAGAATCACAATACTAAGTGCTGCTGTTATGAATGAAACCCATTCACAACAGTTGTGTTTACATTGTGATCATATGATCCCATAGCAATTATGTGAAACCCCGTTCACTCAAAGTGGTGAACACAGCGGTCACAGGAGCGGCACACTGTATGCCCCAGGCAGTGTAAAGCTTTGGGCAATGTTCTGCTGGGACACCATGGGTCCTATTATTCAAGTGGATGTTACTTGACACGTACCACCTAAATAAACATTGTTGCTGACCAAGTACACCCCTTCATGGAAACGGTATTCTTTGATGGCAGTGGCCGCTTTCAGCATTATAATGTGACCTGCCCTTGAGGTGCTGACTTGGCCTCCAAATTCTTCTCATTTCAATCAAATTGTGCTGGAAAAAAAAATTCTGATCCATTACAGGACTTAACCACTTCAGCCCCAGAAGGTTTACCCCCCTTTATGAGCAGGCCATTTTTTGCGATATGACACTACGTTAATTTAACTGACAATTGCGTAACTGTGCGATGGTGTACCCAAAGAAAATGTATGTGCTTTTTAGCCACAACTAGAGATTTCTTTTGGTGGTATTTGATCACCTTTGTGTTTTTTATTTTTTTTGCACTATAAACAAAAAACCAACAATTAAAAAAAATAAAAAAAATAAACATTTTTTTACTTTCTGCTATAAAACATATCCAATTGTATCTGTATCTTAACCTGTTATGCCGGATGTTTCCTTACTGTGTATGTCCAATTATTCTGTACAATGACTAATGTTAACCTGTTTTTTCAAACGATGCAAATAAAAACTTTTCTGAGAAAAACAAAAAACATATCCAATTGGCTCCTGCTGTGTCCAACAGTGGCAGCCCGTCCATTAAGGGCGCCCGAGTGACATCCCCTCTATCCACAGCCGCCACCCCCTATTCATGCGTTCGGCCCATTTCAGGACACTGGTCGCATGAATCACAGCTGCGGGGGTGTTTTTTTAAAGTACCTTATTAGAGCCAGAGGCGCTAATAGGCTTCAAAATAGGGTGGGCTTGTGGCGCAGAGCATTGCGCTATGAGCCCACCCAGGTGTTACAACAGCGAATGAATATTTGCTATTGAAACACTGATCCTCAATCCAGCCAATCAGAAGCAGGTCTGAGACCCATTTTTCGATTGTCCGAATAGGCAAGAGTCCCAATTGGCTGCCGAGGAGGAGGGAGAAAATGGAAGCCGCCGCAATGCCCATGGAGAGCTGCCACTGAGCAAGGGAAGCCGCTGGTGAAGCCCAGGAGAAGCACTACCCACCATAGATGGGGTAAGTGCACCAGACCCGACCAACCGGGGGTGGGGGGTAGTACTGTTTTCCACCCCCCCCAAACCCAAAAAGATCACCACCAGCCGCCACTTCTGTCCAATCACAGCAGGAGTGGGTCACCAGCAGTGCATGTGCGTGCCCCAAACCCGGACATGCAAAATCACGTACCTGTACATGGTTTTGCACAGGAGAGAGCCACCTTTGCACCGTATATATACAGTATAGGGTCAGCAAGAGGTTAAACAACAATGTTGGAAACTAGTTATTCATTGGTCGTATGTGTTGTGGCTCATTTAAAGTCCCAGGACAAGTAAGTTGGTTTTATGGATATATTAGTGAAGGGATGAGGCACATCACTAGGTGCACCAAGCCACATTCTATTTTGAAAAACAAGTCCAATCCATGGAGACCCACCCTCATAACAAAAACCCCATACACACGAACTGACTTTCTGATGACAGGCTGTTGTCGGTAAATCCGGCTGTGTGTATGCTCCAGACAATTGTTGTCGGACAGCAATTGTTGTTGGCTATGTGAAATGACCCCAAAAAGAAAAATGGGGATAGTACTGTATTGAAACAATTAATGAGAAAAAAATAGTGACCTGTGAATATGTGCATAAAACTAATTGGGGACTGTATAAATACTTATCCCGGTGAAAAAAGAAACAAAGCAAAAACCAGTCAATATAAATATAAATGACCCCAGATGATGACCTGTAGGTCGAAACGCGTCGGGAGGACTCCGCTACTGCCAATTTTCCTCTGATATGCTTTATTGATCATCCTGGAAATGTGAGTTGGAGCAATTTTTTTATTAAAGGATTTTTTTATTAAAGGATTTTTTAAAAAAAACGTTATTATGCCATGTTGGCCTTGTTTCTTCATCTTCCATGCCTGAGCCGTTGCCGGAGTTGTACATGTATATGAAAAACGGTGATTACATCTAGTCGTTTGTGCGAACCGTATGTGGCACGATTGGAACATCTAGTTTTGGGACTTCTTTGGCCGAGATTACAAGCTCTGGTTGACCCCTGAGGCGTATGTCTGCTAGGGTCATACAGATCCGGTAAGCCTGTACCCTACAAGGTGGTGGGATCGTCACAGGGTGAATTATCTTTTTTGGTCACAACACCACAGAATCCTGATTGATATCACAATACGTTGAGATTGATATCCTGCACGTCTTTATATGGACTTTATATTTTTCATGGACTCTATCACTGTTATTAGTCATATTTGTATGTGTTTATATTGACTGGTTTTTGCTTTGTTTCTTTTTTCACCGGGATAAGTATTTATACAGTCCCCAATTAGTTTTATGCACATATTCACAGGTCACTATTTTTTTCTCATTAATTGTTTCAATACAGTACTATCCCCATTTTTCTTTTTGGGGTCATTTCACATATATTTTGCCACACAGGTGTACACATACACGTCTGTATTACTTTAAGAGTCACACATATATAAGTTGGGCGCTTACACTTTATTTTTGACATTTTTCCCAGCTAAAAAGTTCCCAATTTTAGCGTGTCAGCAGCCTTTAGCTTATTTCTAATTCTTTCTCCAATCGACTATTGCGCAGTATTGTTGTTATATAATTGTTGTTGGCTAGCAGGTTCTCAAATTTTTTTGTGGACAAATGTGTGTTGTTGGATTTTCCGATTGTGTGTACACAAGTCAGTGGGACAAAAGTCCAAAGTACAAACACGCATGCTCGGAAGCAAGGACGAGCTAAACTAGCATTCCTAATGGAGAATTAACATTCATGACACGGCAAATTATCTTCTTCTTTAATGGGATAATAATGAAGCCACTTTGGTGGTGATACTGATGGAGTTATTGCAAACAAATTTTCAAAGTCTTTTTTTTTAGTGATATCAAAAATATTCCTATCTTCGTTTTTTATTTCATTTGGGCAAGTTACCACAAAACCATTATCCTGTAGTTTTTAAGATCAAAGATACAACTAATGTGGTGTCCCTTGTCAATTTTACATTGTATTTTTTTAAATGTAACTGCCTACTCCCAAACTGTCATTTGAAGTAAAACACATAGCCAAGTATTATTCTATACATTTTTTTATTGTGCATTAAAAAAAGAAAACAAATAAAATTAGACATGCTATCTGCCAATAGAACTTAACCAAAAAGTGTATTCTAAGCATCCAAAAATATAGAAAATATACCAAATCAAATCATTATTCAACCAAGAAAATAATGTCAATGCAATAACTCCAAGGCCAATAATAAATAACACGTCATCTCCTCCGATTCCGCAACATGTCTGGTTGACGAACGGCCGTTCAGAAATGAACTGAAAAGCGTGAACTGAAAAGCGCGAACTGAAAAGAGCGAACTGAAAAGCTCAAATCAACACTCACCGAACTTCTACTAACACCAAATTAGCAGAAGGAGCCCAAAGGGCAGTGCTAAAGAGCTTAAAAACAATGTAGTACGTCACTATGTTCGTATTTGTTGGCTAACAATTGTGTGGCCGTATGTATGCAAGACAAGTTTGGTCCAACTCCCTTTGGACAAAATGCCACGGTTTTGTTGCCGAACAATCCGATCCTGTGTAGGAGGCTTTAAGTATCTGCTACTGACAGCTTGATTCCAGATACCAAAGTATACCTTCAGAGGTCTAGTGGTGTCCATACCTTGATGGGTAAGGACTGTTTTGGTGGAAAAAGGGGGACCTACTCAACTTTAGGTGAGTGGCCATAAAACTATGGCTGATCGGTGTAGATAAGCCACTATATATCACTGGTCCCATAAGTAGCATTTAAATGTTGTAGAATGCATCACATTGCCAAGAAGTGTGTAGACATGCACAACGGCACTGCAAAATGATATCCTTCTGTTGATCATTCGATGATCATCTAATGTCAACAAGTACCTGGGGATTAACACCAAAGCAACTTGTTCTACCATTTGCGTTTGCTTGAACAATGTTTGGTTTGCCCAGCTGGGGTATTTGCAGACATATACCAGTAACAATACAAAAGGCAGCTCATTTATGTTATTCACAGTAAGATTACAACTCACAGACTTCTTCTCTACGTGATTTAAATAATGGACACACACATGTCCAAATGAAGCTCAAGGCGCCTCGTTTCATAACGCGCGAGGCAGGATAATAATATGACATGATTATTTCGGCAGCCATTTGCATATGATTACGTATATTGCCTTTTACTATGGTAATGAGCATCATTATCTCCTTTGAGAGGGATACATCACACTAAGTATGTGTTTCAGTGACTTACATTAACTGCATCCTGCTTTGCCGCGAAACGCCATTTTCAAAGACAAACACAGGTCAAGACGATTGTAAATTCAATGGGCCTCCCAGCAGATGTAAAATATTATGGTGAGATATAGAAGTGGTATTCTCAGGTATAAAATGGGAAGCTCCAGGAGAACACAGACGGCGGTAGACCAAAGTGTTTTATTAGGTTGCATCTGCTAGAGCTAACAGCTCATCATTACAATAATGTTATGTTATGGGTGAATTGTGAATTTATTTAATCGTTTGCAGCTAATTTGGCTTATATTGAGGATAAAAGGAGACCATTAAACAACAGGGGGCATAATTGGCCAATTCTTGTGATATCCCAAATCTTAAATAATTAACCAGTGCTTTTATGCGGCAGAGGTATTCACTTCATTATAGCTCGCCTGCAGGGGTTAAGCGGGGAAGGAAGACAGTTTAAGACTACGCATTCTGTACAAGTTAAATAAATTGCATGACAATTCCATCTCAGACCAGCTGGCTTGGGTTATTTATCACGTATATGATCTTGTGTACATAAAAACATAATAGGACCATTAAACAGCCATTCTATAAATAGCATGATGGTGGAAATAGACAACGGGGTTGATTTAGTAAAGCCAAATAGGCTGTTCATTTTGCAAAGGGAAGTTGCACATTGCAAGGGGATTTTCCCCAGGGATTAGTGAATAAGGTGAAGCTCTGCTGACTTCCATCATCCAATCACGTTCAAGCAAAAATGTTTTTTTTTTTTCTTGCACATGATTGGGTATTCTTTGCAAACGTAAAAATGGTTGTAAACTTCAGACATGAAATATGAAGAAAGCATATCCCTGTATAGTGTGTATTTTTTTTTTCCTAATCAGAGCACTATGTATATACACCCTGTTCAAAATTATTATGCAAATTCTATTTCAGTGTCACAAAGATGAAATATTTTGTTTTTCAGTTTAACTTGTGGATGGCATTGTGTCTCAGGGCTCTTTTGATCACTAAAAACAATCTCGGACACCTGTGATAATCAGATTGCCAGGTGAGCCCAATTAAAGGAAAAATTAATAAAGGAGGGTGTTCCATATTATTAAGCAGAGCACCATTTTCAAGCAATATGGGGAAGAAAAGGGATCTCTCTGCTCCCGAAAAGAGTGAAATAGTTCAATGCCTTGGATGAGGTATGAAAACATTAGATATTTCGCGAAAACTTAAGTGCAATCATCGTACTATTAAGAGATTTGTGGCTGATGCAGAGCACAGATGGGTTTCGTGCAGATAAAGGTACGTTGAGGAAGATTTCTGCCAGATCCATGCATCGGATCAAGAGAGGAGCTGCTAAAACACCATTACATAGCAGCAAACAGATATTTGAAGCTGCTGGTGCCTCTGGAGTCCCACGGACATCAAGGTGTAGAGTCCTCCAGAGCAGTAGTGTATTTAGGTTTTGTGCTGCCCTAGGCCTGACTGAACTCGTGCACCCCCTAATTTAAATATGACCCACCCTTTCCTGTCAAGGCCACACCCCTTGCTGTTTAAGACCCACCCTCAAATTTTTGAGTGGGGACACTAGTTCTGAGGGCCTGGTGGGGGGGGGGGGGGGGGGCAATGGATTACCTTAAATTGCATAGATTTCCTCTCACTTCCTGTTTGGCTATGGGGCAGGAAGTAAAGGGAAATCTTTGCAATGGGACAGGGATGGTAAAAAGCACAAATTTCTGATAATTTTATGGAGAGAATTAAGAAGCTATAACCATGCCAATGGTGCAGCAGAAAACATATAGTACAGTGAGGAAGGTTTGTAGTCCAGGATGATAGGACAGTCAAAATTAGAAGCAGTGCCACCACATACCGGAAGCGGTACGGCTGCTTTATGTTGGCGCTAGACTAATTTGCCTCTCAGCCCAGTCCTCCCCATAAGACTGGTGCTACACTAACAGTGTGGCGCAAGCCGGTGGGGACTCTGTCCGTGCTACCCCCCCTGAAAAGTGCTGCCCTAGGCCTGGGCCTTGTCGGCCTAGGCCAGGATACAGCGTTGCTTCAGAGTCTTGTAACATCATTGGCTGCTATGGGGATAAAAGGAGAGAAAGTCATGGTGTGGCCTCCACATCCTCCCCTGACCTCAATCCTATTGAGAACCTTTGGAACATCTTCAAGCAAAAGATCTATGAGGGTGGGGAGGCAGTTTACATCCAAACAGCAGCTCTGGGAGGCTATTCTGAATCTTGCAAACAAATTCAAGCAGAAACTGTCCAAAAACTCACAAGTTCAGGACTTTGGAATCTGCTATCAAATAGGGGGCCCTATGTTAAAATGTAACGTGACCTGTTAAAATGTTTCAAAGTTTGATTGAAATAGCTTTTGATTTCAGTAAATATGCTGCAAACACATCAAATGATAATGTTCAGTTCTCTACAACCTATAAAGTGTTTTGAAACTTACTGTGCCTAATAATTTGGAACAGTGCATTGTAAGTTTTTTTATTTTGAAGAAAAAAAACAAAAAAATTATCATTAGGAGGTTTGTTCAATAAAATTTGAATTGTACTCTTAATAGTTGATAACATGAGAATTAAGATGACTGTTGTTTACATCAATTATTTAGGTAAATAAGGAAAATATCATTGTCATAATAATTTGGAACAGGGCGTGTATATATATATATATATATATATATATATATATTATTTTTTATTTTATTTTTTATCTCACAAAAGTGAGTACACCCCTTACACCGCCCATAGCCCTTAAATGGACATTATTTTATTTTTATTCTTCCAAACAGCATTTTTTTTGTTCAATGCATTTTAGTGTAAATATGAGATCTGAGGTCTTTTTGACCCCAGATCTCATATTTAGGGGTCCTGTCATGCTTTTTTTATATTACAGGGGATGTTTACATTCATTGTAATAGGAATAAAAGTGTTTTTTCTTTTCTTTTAACCACCTCGCGCCCGCCCTATAGCCGAATGACGGCCGTAGAGCAGGCACTTTCGTCCGGGTGGCCGTCCCTGGACATCCTAATGTTTACTTCCGCAATGCGTGCCGCCGCAGGCGCGCATCGCAGAAGTTCTGTGTTCGCCGTGTCCCCCGGGGACAGGCAAACACAGATCGCTGTAAACGGCCAATCACATCGGCCATTTACAGCGCGATCGGCGTGTCCAATGGGAGATGATCTCATATGTAAACATATGAGATCATCTCTCAGCGCCGCTCTCCCTCCTCACACAGACAGAGTGTGAGAGGGGAGAGATGAACGGCTGCAGCGGCAGCCATTCTGCTTTGATTTGAGGAAAAAAAAAGTTAAAAAAAAGTGCCATCCTCCCCCAGCAGTGCCATCCTCCCCCAGCAGTGCCATCCATCCTCCCCCAGCAGTGCCATCCACCCCAGTGCCATCCACCCCAGTGCCATCAGCCCCCAGTGCCATCCACCCCAGTGCTACCTGCCCCCAGTGCTACCTGCCCCCAGTGCCACCTGCCACCTGCCCCCAGTGCCACCTGTTGTCAGTGCCATTTGTCCCCAGTGCCGTCATCAGTGCCACGTATAAGTGCCATCTGTCATCAGTGCCACATGTCATCAGTGCCACATAGTGCCATCTGTCATCAGTGCCACGTATTAGTGCCATCTGTCATCAGTGTCACGTATCAGTGCCATTTGTCATCAGTGCCACCTGTCAGTGTCACGTGCCATCTGTTGTCAGTGTCATGTGTCATCAATGCCACTTATCAGTGCCATCTGTCATCAGTGTCACGCATCATCGGTGCCATGTATTAGTGCCATCTGTCATCGGTGGCACGTATTAGTGCCACGTATTAGTGCCATCTGTCATCAGTGCCACGTGTCTTCAGTGCCACGTATTAGTGCCACGTGCCATCAGTGCCACGTATAAGTGCCACGTGTCATCAGTGCCACATATTAGTGCCATCTGTCCTCAGTGCCACATGTTAGTGCCATCTGTCATCAGTGCCACGTATAAGTGTCATCATTGCCACGTATCAGTGGCATCTGTCATCAGTGTCACGTGTCATTGTCCTGGTGCTTCAAAAGTGTAATAAATAGTCAACAAGTTAGATGTGTTATTTATGCTCCTAGAACACATGATGGCACTACCTGCATGTTGGGCCTCTCTATGTGGCCAGGCTGTGAAAAAGTCCCACACATGTGGTATTGTAATACTCAGGAGGAGTAGCAGAATTTATTTGTGGTATACACATGCCATGTGAGAGAAATAACCTATTACAATGACAATTTTGTGGAGAAAAAAAAAAAGAAAAATCTTTATTTTGCAAAGAATTGTGGGAAAAACATCAAAAAGCTCACCATGCCTCTTACTAAATACCTTGGAATGTCTACTTTCCAAAAAGGGGTCATTTGGGGGGTATTTGTACTTTCCTGACTTGTTCGGGTCACAAGAAGCGAGATAGGCCACCAGTACATCAGATGTGATCAATTTTGTGTGATTCGCACCACATCTTGTAGACTCTCTAACTTTCACAAAGACCAAATAATATCCACTAATTTGGGTTATTTTTACCAGAGATATGTAGCAGTATAAATTGTGGCCAAAATTTATGAAGAAAAATTAATAATTTGCATAATTCTGTCACAGAAACAAAGAAATATGCAGTTTTTTTCAAAATTTTCGGTCTTTTTTCATTTATAGCGCAAAAAATAAAAACCCCAGAGGTGATCAAATACCACCAAAAGAAAGCTCTATTTGTGGGAAAAAAAGGACAAAAAATTCATTTGGGTACAGTGTTGCATGTCTGAGTAATTGTCATTCAAAGTGTGAGAGCACCGAAAGCTGAAAATTGGTCTGGGCAGGAAGGGTGTTTAAGTGCCCAGTAAGCAAGTGGTTAGGAGAACAGTGTAAAAATAAAAAATAAAGAGTAAAATAAATAAGAGAATTTTTTTTTTTAATGCGCCTCATCCCACCAAGTTTGCGTGCAGAAGCAAATGCATACGTGCGTAGCATGCACATATGAAAACGGTGTTCAAACCACACAAGTGAGGTATCACCATGAGTCAGAGCAATAATTCTAGTCCTAGACTTCCTCTGTAACTCAGAACATGAAAAATTTAGAATTTTTTAAGTGTGGAGATTTTTTAAGGATAAAAATGTATCATCATTCCATGATCGGGCACAATTTTGAAGTGTGACATGTTGGGTATTGGGCTAACTTTACTGTTGTCCTTTTTTTTAAATTAAAAAAAGTGTATTGTTTTCCAAAAAAGTGCACCTGTAAGACCGCTGCACAAATACTGTGTGACAGAAAGTATTCTGTGGCAATGAGTGCCATTTTATTCTCGAGGGTGCTAGAAAAAAGTATATATAATGTTTGGGTTAAGTTGTAATTTTCTAGCTAAAAATAATAATTTTAACTTATAATAATTTTAACTTGTAAACAACAAGTTTGAAAAATAGGCCTGGTCTTAAAGTGGTTTAAAAAAATGCAAACAGATAAATTAACCCCTTTTGCCTCACCAGTGTTCCTTTATGGGCCAGTGCTACCACTAGGCAAACTAGGCAGCCACCTAAGATGCGCTGCTGCCTAGGGCGCTTGGCCACTGGTGTTCCTACTCTCTTCTCTCTGCAGCAAGCAACTAAGTATCAGTATCAGCAAGCAGCCGCCACACAGACACAGTCCTCCGTTACCTCTGCACCTCTGACACTATGTGCAAAACATAGTGTCAGAGGTGCAGAGGTAACGGAGGACTGTGTCTGTGTCCCGACTCCCGAATGAATAGAAGCAAGCAGACGTTCATTGATGGGCGTTGGTAGACTGCATTGATGGGTTCTGGTGGGCTGCATTTGATGGGGGCTGGTGAGGCTGCATTTGATGGGCGCTGGTGGGCTGCATTTGATGGGTGCTGGTGGGCTGCATTTGATGGGTGCTGGTGGGCTGCATTTGATGGGCACTTCATTAAAAAGTTGGGGTGTACATGGACAGGGCAAAGGGGGTGGAGCCAAGGGGGGCAGAAAAATTAGGTTTCGCCTAGGGTGTCAAAAATCCTTGCACCAACCCTGATCGTGTGACCACTGTAATTGGTTGTTATGGCGGTCACATGATTGGGTCAGTCTTGCCAGCTACTGATGATTAGTGGGGACAAAGTTTGTGCTATGCAGTTCAATGGAAATAATGTGAATGGGCCCTAATGCTAGTATGATGATTCCTGTGGATTTGTTATCGGGGCTACCTCCTCTGCCTCATTTGGACTTTGGACAAATAGACTATTGCAAGGGAATTTGCCGCAGCGTCTTAGTGAAAGAGGAGAAGCTCTGATGACTTCCCTCATCCAAAGATTTTTTACTTTTCTTTGAATGTGATTGGGTATTCATTGCAAAGTGAATCTTCACCACATTCACCAAGCCCTGGAGCAAAGTGCAACTTCCCTTGCAGGGTGAACAATCTAACTGCCTTGAGTAAATCATCCTTGATATGTCTACCCTAGATGGTGCTTATTGGTACATTACTTGTAAATTGGTCTTTAAATATGAAAAGAGATGTTTAATATGCTGGGCACCACCATGAATATAGGAAATTATGATATTGTAAGATGATGCTAGCATTTGTGAGTAATGGAACAGATGGAAAAGAAGTCTGTGTTCAGAAGACAAACCACAATCTATGCACTTGATTAGTTTCCAATGCTCTGTGCACCTGTCATGTACTAAGGATGCCCAGTGTTTTTAATCTGAGACAGCTTGAGTCATCTTGTGTGAAATAATCGTGCTGAAGATGGTAATTAGACAAATTGAGAAGTGGACCTAAGGAATAAAATAATGGCAAATGCTGGAGTAAGATCCCAGTTTGAATTTTTTTTTCAATTTTCTTCCATGCAAAATCTTTCTTTGCTAAACAGGCTGATTCTACGGCGGATGAGAAGGCAAATGGACTGGTCACTTTACAGGTGCAGTTGGACTCTGCAAGGAAATTATTCCCAAAGCTTAGTGAATGAGGTGAAGCTCTGCTGACCTCATCCAATCACTTGTCATGATCAGGGGTCAGGCTCAGAGACTAGTAGCTATAGGGTCCTCAGTATCCCCCCCAGGAGGTGAGCCCTCCAGGGTCCAGCAGCAGCTATAGCAGGTAGGGATCAAGCAGACGCTTAGTCAGTGAACAAGCCAAAAGGTTGGTAACACGTGGTTTCAGAAATGCAGTTGAGGAAAAGCTAAAGGTCAGTAAAGAGTGGTAGGGAAGATAAGGACAGAAGCAGGAGTGACGAGAGAGATATATTGACTGGAGAGAGGACAATAATATAGCAAACAAGTGCAAAGGCATGGCCTAAATAGGAAGTTTGTGGGAGGAGCAAGGAGTTCAAGGTTTAGCAGAAACAAAGCACGAGGCAGCATTGTCCAATGGATCAGAGAGGATGCTGTCCGGCATCTCAGGTGGCTCAGCAAGAAGCGACATCACCAAACACAGCAGAGGTTGCAAGGTCCTGATGTATGTACAAGCAAAAATTCTGTTTTTTTTTTTATTTTCCTTGCATTAGGATTAGATTGAGTATTCTGTTCAAAATGAAGCTTCACCACATTCACTAAGCTCTGGGAAAAAAAATCCTTGCAAAGCGAACAATGTAGAATTTTCCTTTAGTAAATCCACCCGTTATTTCCAATCCTTAATCACTTGCACTGAATTAGAATCTTGATTTAAAAGTTCGGCTAATAACATTCACTTCTACTTACATGTGTCGATTTTTACAGAAAACCCTAGATTTCCAGTCAGGTCACCACCTGCAAGAGTTTTGCTACTTAACCACTTGCCATCCTTAGGATGTACCTGTACATCCTAGGGAACAAATGGTTATATCAGGATCATGGTTGCACCTATGACCCGTGATTCAAATTTTTTTTAAACCAGAGTTTAGGGTCAATTTATTCCTTCCTTTAAAATATATTGAAAGACAAATTGGTAGCCAGGTCTTTGTGACCATTAACCAACTTCATAAAGTTCAAAATGTCTTTATACACAGATTGTGTTTATATAGACAGTACCCTTATTGTAAGCTGAACCCAGGAGCCCTTTGCTGCAAGGCCCTTCCTGACCAGAGCACTTTTTACAATTTGGCACTATGTCGCTTTAACTGACAATTGTGCCATTGTGCAATTCTGTACCCAAACAAAATTTGTGTCCTTGTTTTCCCACAAATTGGAGCTTTTGGTAGATCCTGGAAGTCCCAAAACCAGAGGAGCCCAATTATGCAAATTCCAAATTTAGTTCTCCTAATAAGTTGATTTCTTGAAAATTCAGTACTCTACTGCCTCTTGAGGTCTGCTATTGGTCCATAGCTACGATGGATGGCCTAACTGACCAATATTGAGGTATGTGAGGTGGGAGGATCTGGAGAAGGGCTTAACCTAAGGAACTGAAGTCAGGGTTTGCGTAATTGTCATAAGTTTCAAAGATCCTGGGGTGCTCTGGTAGATACATTGTTTATATTATATATAAAAAAGAGTGCAGCACTAAACAATAAAGTGCATTAGTGCAGATACAGACAAATATCAAAATATAGGAATGTATAGCTAATCAACAGTATATAAACAATAATAACTGTGAATAAAGTTTGAAGACACATATGCTAAATGACATCACATGTGAAGAAAGTGCAATTTTGCAAACAAAAAGTCTATATAAAGCTGGATTCCATCAAAGAAAGTCTAATGGAAGAAGAGAGTGTTTGGAAATGACGATCATACACCAGAAGGCATGACAACCATCACCATA
Organism: Lithobates pipiens; assembly: GCF_037356315.1. Lineage (NCBI taxonomy): Eukaryota > Metazoa > Chordata > Amphibia > Anura > Ranidae > Lithobates > Lithobates pipiens. The sequence continues at coordinate 33,434,787 of NW_027507903.1, read as the reverse complement.
ATAAAAATGGAGGCCTACCGGAAAGCCAGCAACCCCTATTACTCAGAGAGGTCACAAAGCGTTTAGTTGGATCTCTGATCCACTGAGAAAGAAGTTTGGACATTCTTCTCCTATAGCCATGGATGGTATAGACTGGGAGGTTCAAAGCAACTCAGGATGCAAGATACAGTGTAGCAAGCCTCTGTATCAGAATGTTTAGGAAACAAAAGGAACTCCACATAATGTGATACTGTCTCAACACCCTGTTTATTGTCACAATCAACAGATCAAACAGATAAAATCCTTGTGAGTTTAGAGCAGCGATCGTGCACGTGCATGCAGCATGTGTACGTAGCTATACCAATGATCGTTTCATCATAAATGACATCATCAGTGTGTACGTACACATACCTAGTACTGCTCTTTAAGTAGTCCCATTGAGAGATAAGTAAGCGTTGCCATAGGTCAGATAGAAATTACCTTTACACCCATTGGTAAACAAAACATGTCCCACCATAGGTTAAATAAAAGAATGACCTGTGCAGCCATTGGTAAGAAAGTATGTCCATCAATTAAGGCAAACAGTTGTTCCTAATCATCTAGAAAAGGAATTAAATGCACAGCGCCATCTTGTGGGTCATAACAAAATCCCCATAAAAGGCAAAAATATGCCCATCGCTCAAGCTAAACAGTTGGTTCTAATCAGCTGAAAAAGGATTAAATGCACAATGCCATCTTGTGGGTCATAACAAAATCCCCATAAGAATAAAACTTTTTTTAAATTAAAAATATATTAAGTGGACACGATTCCCAAAATTATATATAGACCAGTAAAATCAATGAAATATGATGCTAATTCGAAAATAATTAAAAATGATTAAAATTATAAGGTTTATAAATCACACATGCATACAAAATATATGTATTCCCAAGGGCATCTATCTAATTTAACCCGAAAATCAGATGTGATGTGATGAAAATGTGTCCCTAAGGTCATCTAACCATCCTATTTGACCACAAAACTAGAAGGACATATGGTAATGAATGTATGATGGGGGGACTTCAACTGTTATTAATAAAACAGTTGATGTACCAGTCCACATTCAAATGATGGGGCACATGAGAGCCCAATTTATAGATCCAATTGGTATTCCACTTTCCATTACTGCCTCGCCAATGGGGAACATATTTTTCAAGGGCAATAAAAGTAGTGCCCTTGGGGTCCCTGTTGTGTTTTAAATCATAATGTTTGGAAACATTATGTTTGTCGAAACCCTCTTGGATATTGGCTATATGTTCCACCAGTTTACTATGAGGCATTTGTACAGTACGCCCTACATATTCCAAACCACAGAGGCACCTAAGGAGATATATGACACATTTAGTCATACATGAGATGAAAGACTTAATGAGATAAGTTACTCCTGTGTAAAGTGAATTCAGTTATTTTCCTCCCCCTATGTGTATTAATTGTACAGGCCTGACATTTTCCGCAAAGGTAATAACCCTTCTGATCACCAAAAAAAAGTAGGTCTGGTAGGGGGATTTAGGACATTAGGCGCCACTGTATTTCTTAAATTAGGTGCTCCCCTAAAGATAACCCGAGATTGATCAGGTACTTGAGGGTCAAGAACATGGTCACTTTTTATGACTGTCCAGTGTCTCTTAATGATCCTTTTAATTGCCCAATGGTGGCTCAAAAAGGTAGATAGAAAAAGGGGAACCAAAGTCATCTGAATTACTATCCCAATGAGGATTATAACTTATTTATTGCTGACGATCCCTGCTACCAACTTCTTGTATAAGAGAATATAAAACTTTTTCGTTATTACCTTTACAATTGCGTTTTAAATGCAAAAATTGTCCTTTGGGTACAGCCGTTAACCAGGAGGGATGGTGACAAGAGTCTAATGAAATGTACCCATTCTTGTCTGTCTGTTTAAAGAAAGTGGAGGTGACAATTTCACCCCCCTTGTATTGAAATTCTCAAATCCAGGAAGTGGATTTCAGTTGGGCTCACCTCATGACTAAGGACTATGCCCCTATTATTGGCTTTCAAAAGAACCACAAACACATTTACCGACTGAAGGTCACCATCCCATATAAAAAGGACATCATCAATAAATCTTTTCCATAGGATTAACTCTGGATGTTTGTTACATAAAACAATGTCCTCTTCCCACTTTGACGTGAAAAAGTTTGCCATACTGGTTATTGATTATCTATTGAATGATATATCATTTCTATATTTTGATATTTGTCTGTATTTGCACGAATGCACTGTATTGTTTAGTGCTGCACTCTTTTTACATATATTATCTGTGTCTGGTGTCTGGGTTATAGTGGACAGCTGCTTATTAACGTTAGTTCCTAGTGCAGATATACCTTTCACATTTATTCACATTGTTTATATTGTCTCCATCATGATTTGGATATTCAATTCAGATATAAACTACTTTGGATTTGGCACTTTTTACATTTTTCTTTATTTGCACTTATGTTTTGTCACTGCACTTTATATATTTGTCTTTTTTTCTTTTATTCACAAGTGATACTTTGTGGGTCTTCTAGTCTAAACTGAAGTTTTGGAAGAGAATGTGCAGCCATCAGGTTCTGTCCTACCCAGCATTGGGATGGGAAGAAATCTCTCTTTGGGAGAGTTACGTTGGTTGACTTTGGCTGACCATGAGGAGTGGGGTCCACTGGGCCCTTTGGCTAGGTGGAACCAAGTATTCCTTGGCCCTGTTAGGAGCTTGAGGGCCAGGGAGGGGTCCTATTTTAAATTCTAGTGAACTTTTTGTCTGTGTTTTCACATGCACTGTTTTTGGTTCACTTTGATGTTTTATTTTCAGCTAAAATAAATAAATAAATAAATAGATAAAACAAATGCTATCTTGGTTTGCCTCCTTTGTGTACTGATAATTAACCCCTAAAACCTGACCTCAGACCGAGTCCAACAGTTGAGCACCCTTAAAGTTGCCCCGGTCACAGATACAAGGTCAGTGAACACAGCTGTGCAAGTTTCAAAACGATATTTTTCATTTAAATGATGGGACAGAGAAACAATATTTTCCAGCACTGGAAGACTTTCCAATATTGGAAAGTAATTTGAATAGTGTTACATTTTATTCCCCTACAGTCACCAGTCTTGGCTGTGTAAGGTCATTAAATTACAAATAAAAGCTCATTTTTGTAGGTATAATTTTAACTTACAAATGGTATGTCATTTTTTTCTTTGCTCTTTTTATGATCCATTCATTGCCATGGGCACATAAAAAGCGTATATATTTATAGCCATGAATTGAGCAAAAAATGTTCAGGTCTCATAACTTAGAAAATTATGGAATATCCCTTGCATGGATGATGTACAATTGTAAAAATGGTGACTTTTAGAACAAAACGTAACAGATCAGCTCAGGCGTGCAGTCGTTTTCCCAAAAACTTGTTATTGGCAAAGAAGAAAGGAAAGACGACAACATTTTTTACATTGGATAATGCACTATTATTATTACTATATATAATTACAATAGTTAATCAGGTCTGGAAAAATCACTGAAGCCAGATATCCAATGTGTCTAAAAATCTGAAACTCAATGGGGTTGAGTGCAAACTCTGGTGTAGCTGTGCATGGTAGCCAATTAGCTTCTAACTTCAGCTTGTTAAATTACACTTTGACAAAAAAAAAAACCTGGAAGCTGATTGGTTTCTATGCAGAGCTGCATCAAATTTTGTACTCTCCAATTGTAGTAAATCAACCCCACTATATATCTAAAGCATTTTTTCCCCAATGAGGAGTAGGCTAGGGAGATGCATTGAACTGCCAGCAGCCGAAACATATGCATTGAACTGCCAGCAGCCGAAACATATGCCTTGAAAAAATATTCATACTCCTTTAAGTTTTTCCACATTTTGTTGTGTTACAACCAAAAACTTGGATGTATTTTTATTGGGATTTTATGTGATAGACCAACGCAAAGTGGCCCATAATTGTGAAGTTGAAAGAAAATGTTAAATGGTTTTCAATTTTACAAATAAATATGTGAAAAGTGTGGGGTATATTTGTATTCAGCTCCCTTGAGTCAATACTTTGTAGAACCATCTTTCACTGCAATTACAGCTGTAAGTCTTATTGGGGCTGTCTCTACCAGCTTTGCACATCTAGAGAGTGACATTTTGGCCCATTCTACTTTGCGAAATATCTCAAGATCTGTCAGAGAGCGTCTGTGAACAGCAATTTTCAAGTCTTGCCACAGATTCTCAATTGGACTTTGACTGGGCTATTCTAATACATGCATATGCTTTGATCTAAACCATTCCATTGTAGCCCCGGCTGTATGTTTAGGGTTGCTGTCCTGCTGGAAGGTGGACCTCTGCCCCATGCCTAAAGGCTTTTGCAGACTCTAGCAGGTTTTTTTCCAAGATTATCCTGTATTTGGCTCCATCCATTTTCCATCAACTCTGACCAGCTTCCCTGTCCCTGCTGAAGAGAAGCCTCCCCACAACAAGATGCTTGCCACCACCATGTCTCACGGTCGGGATGGTGTGTTCAGCATTCGTTTCCTACCACACATAGCATTTTGCTTTTAGGCCACAAAGTTAAATTTTGGTCTCATCTGACAAGAGCACCTTCTTCCACATATTTGACGTGTCCCCCACATGGCTTCTTGTAAACTGAAAACGGGACTTCTTATGGCTTTTTTTCAACAATGGCTTTCTTCTTGCCACTCTTCCATAAAGGCCAGATTTGTGGAGGACACGACTATTACTTGTCCTGTTAACAGAATCTCCCACCTGAGCTGTGGATCTCTGCAGCTCCTCCAGAGTTACCATGGGCCTCTTGGCTACTTCTCTGATCAATGCTCTCCTTGCCCGGCCTGTCAGTTTAGGTGGACGGCCATGTCTTGGTAGGTTTGCAGTTGTGCTATACTCTTTCCATTTTCAGATGATGGATTGAACAGAGCTCCATGAGATTTTCAAAGCTTGGGATATGTTTTTTATAACCTAACCCTGCTTTAACCATTTCATCCCTGGATGGTTTTACCCCCTTAATGACCAGACTAATTTTGTGATACAGTGCGGCGTTACTTTAACTGACAATTACGCTGCACACTAATAAAATTGATGTCCTTTTTTTCCCACAAATATAACTTTCTTTTGGTGGTATTTGATCACCCCTGCGGTAGTTATTTTTTGTACTATAAACAAAAAAAAAAGTCAATTAAAAAAAAACTATATTTTTTATTTTCTGCTATAAAACATTTCCAATGCATTTTTTTTAAATCTAATCTTTATTTCCCTCAGGTGCCAGATTTTCAGATAAAAGTGATCACTTTGAGAAGCAGTGGAGGGGGCGCTTCACGATGGTTCCCGGGCTTGCGCTACTGAACGCTGAGCTTGGGAAACCATTCAGTGCCGATGGTGGCTTGTCATAGAAATAAGCAATGACAAGATGGCCGTCGCTCATATCTATGCCCTTGGAGGACCATGAGCAGTGACAACATGACATCACTTTCGGTTCTCAGACCATATAAACACGACTTTTTTTTTCTTAAAGCAAAGGGTAAAAAAAAATTGTTTTGCTTTTAAAGGTAGAGGAGTGATTTGGGATCTTATTGACCCCAGATCCCTCCATAAGGAGCAACTGTCATGCTGTATTGCTATCATGAAGAATACTTACATTACATTGATCAAGAACAAAAAAAAAGTTAAAGAAAAACTATAAAAAAAAAAAAAATGTGGAATAAAAGAAATAATAATAATAATAATAAAAAAAAAAAAAGTAAAGCGCCCCCATCTCCCAGTACTTCCAATGGTGAAACCAATAGTGAAAACATATCTAGGTCACTCCCACATATGTAACCAGTGTTTAAACCACACATGTGAGGCATTGCCACGAACATCAGAGTGAGAGCAATAATTCTAGCACTACACTTTCTCTGTAACTTTAAATAGGCAACCTGTAGAAAGCATTGCCTATTGAGATTTTTAGGTACCGTACTTTGGTGCCATTCCACAAGCATGCACAGTTTTAAAGCATGACATATTAGGTAGCTATGTACTCTACATATTATCATCTTTCATATTATATAAAAAAATTGTGGTACATGTTATTTTTTTTTTTTAATTCATTAAAGTTTATTTCCTCCCCAAAAATTGCATGCAGTGCATAGTAGCCCATTATGATTTACCTTCCTCTTTAAAGTGTTACTAAACCTAGGACCCCACATTCACTATATCTGGTCTCCCCAGGACCCTGCATTCATTATATCTGGTCTCCCACAGTATACAGAACATGCAATTATTTTAGTAAATATAAACTGCTAAATAGAAAAAAAAATAGATAATAGAAAATAGATAATAGAAAATAGATAATTTCTCATCAGCAGTATATAGCAGTTTTGTGAATTCTATCAGTGTCTGGTTAAAGCTTGTAGGAGTTTTCATTCTCATCTGACTGTCCTATGAGGCTGCATGACCCCTGACCCTCTGTCTGTATAGTGCTGATTGGCCCTGTGCTGATCACATGCATTCTCCCAAAAGAAACAAAAATGCTCTAGCAATAAACACGAACCCAAACATGTGCAGAATGCCTCCAAGGCTCTGTACTATCAGCAGATGGATTAGGGACTTCAAAAGAAGGGGAGGATCAGACAGGATCAGGATCAAACAACCTTTTTGCACAATGCACAGGATTAACACATTAGGTTCCACAGTGAGTATTAGAAGCATGCATTCAATGGATACCTGGTGGTCAACTACAGCATTTTTGTACTGTTCACCTACAGGGGATTAGAAAAGTGAAACCTCTCTCTGATTTTGAATCTCTATGGCATAAACAGCCAATGGATAGGGGCTTGCTTTCTATCTGCTGAGATTGCTGAATAGATGTTGTGTCACCGCAGGCCTTAGATTTTTTGGGGAGTGGGAAATAGTGTTAGACTTCACAGACTTAAAGAAACTGAATATGTTAAGACTAGTACATACATCTTCGATAAATGCTAAAATACAGGAGACAAATTATAAACTTTTGTTTTGGTGGTACAGGGTCCCGAAGATGTTGGCCATCACATACCCCTTAGTCTCGGATAGATATTGGCGGGGCTTCGGGCAACATGGCTTTCATATCCATATCAGGTGGGAATGCCCTAGGATAAGGTCATTTTGGGCTGAGCTCAGGAATTTGATCTCTAAAATAACATCAGCCGTGATCCAGGATGACCCTTTGCAATGCCTCTTTCATAGTACTCAAAGTTCTATCAGTGTATATAAGAAGAGTATAGTTCCACATCTGTTGGGTGCAACTAAAAGGCTAATTCCGGTCTATTGGAAAAAGCCACAAGCACCTACTTTGGAACATTGGGTGAAACAGGTCAGCAAATTCTTGGAAGACAAGAAATGGGTCTGTACTAATAGTAATAGATTGGAAGAGTTTCATGCTAAATGGAAATCATGGATTAATTTTAATTATCATGAACAGGAGTCTACAGTTCCCTTCTCCATGAAAGGGAGGTGACACCTTTTTTTTGGATGTGGGATTCTTCCTATTGGGAATTCAGGAATTTTACTATGTTGCAGTACTAAAAGATTCAGGGATCCCACCCCCCCCCCCCACACACACTTTTTTTTATTTTATATATGAATGGGTGACTGTGTTGGGGGATGTGTATGAGTCTTTAAAGTTTGTTGGTTATATAGTAAAGAAGCGGGAAGGCGGTGTAACAAGCCCAGGATTTTAAAGGTGCCAGCTTTGTCGGTCTTTGGAACCCAGCTGGTCACTTTTTGATTCCTATTTGAATATTACTCTTTTGCCCAGGTAAAAATTATTTGTTTTTTATTACCATCCAATATTGATAGCAGACTGGTAGGAGGGTTTTTTGTGTATAAACTCCTGGTGGCCTACATTCAAATATAATCTTCCCTTTCTTAAGGATACAAAAATTATTTTCCTCCTGTGATCATTTTTGAAGAAGACATTCAGATGGTGGTGATCTGAACATTTATGGGACATATCATTTCTCCATTATCAAAACAGGTATATACATGGCTCCCTTTGGCATCTTAGAGATTCACTACTTGCATGCATGCTTATGTATTCAAGATGATCGTTTTGATGATTTTTATATGCTTTGTTTCTATGTGTACCAGCAACTAGTGTTAAATGTACCTATTCTATATTGAATAACTTTGTTTGCTTATTTTAAACAAACAAATTTAACATGAGAACTCATCCCTGTCCTTTACTATTCCCAGCATAAATTACTTCTTACCAGAAACTCCTGAAGAAGCTGCAAAAGCGAAACATGTTAAGTGGTATCTTTTATATATATGTTATCAGGTAGAACCTATAGCCCTGACATGGATGGTGTAATTTCCTCATGTTTTTTAAATTTATAATAAAATTAACTTAAATGGTATTGATATTAATGTGTCTCTATCTTGCTTTGCCTACTGAACACATTAAGTCCTGGGGGTTGTTACCACTCCTTCCCTCTTCTTTACTATATACATGTATTGGGATGTGGTGTTCTTTCTGTTTTTTTCTGCCTTGATCTTTCATATTTGTTGGTTATATGTTTGTCAACTGATTGTAAAAAAATAAAAAAATAATTAAACAAAGATTTTTGAAAGAAAAAGAAGTATATACAGACTGATTTTACTGCGGTGGGTTTAGTAACACTTTAAGTGGTTAATACAGAGCTACCATGCTGAACTAGGGGAGAACGTGATTGGTTCCTATTGGCAGCACAGAAAGTACTTCTTTCGGACAGTGAACATACTGTTAAAGAATTGTACAGCCAGCAAATAATGACTTATAATACAACTCTTTTGTATTCTTCACTGGCTGCTAACAAAAAAGGCACAATGCGACCCAGCGCTGTGTAAATATAAAATAATTCCTTTTATGTGGTTTTGTCAAACAAAGCTGGAAAAATCTGATTGTAGCCCTACTTCTAATTTTCCGCATGCTTTCCTGGGAATTAATTTCACACACTACTACATTTTTATTAGAAGGCACTAGCTACATTGTTTATTAGGGAGATTCGGTATTTAAAGAATTCATGTTAATGACTACAATTTATATTTTAGAATTTATTTAAAAATACAGTAAAAAAAAAAAAAGGAAAAAAAATCTGCTTTGCATAGGCACCCACAGGAAGCGGCCGATATATGAAGATATATACCTGTAAATTATCATAGAATGCCCCAGATTATTATTGCATGTTTCATCAACAAAACAGCAAAGGTGCATAATCAGTCTTGATTTAGGGATTCAAATTAAAAGGTAGAGCTTTGCCATGACATTAATTACATTTCTTATAATACATTGCAGTGTAGTAAGCAATTATATGAAATGGCTGCATGAGATAAAGATATTTAAATACCCGGTAGAATATCTATAGAGCATAATTGAGTCCAGGCTTGGTTTGTATAACAGACATTGTAAACCTGTTATTACTGAAAAAATCTGAATAATGATTCTTATCTGAGATGAGTTAAACATAGAAAATCTTCTCTATCAGTAATTTATCAACATGAGAATTTTATTTTATTGGGTTTGGATCTACTGATCTGTGTTTAGCATCTTTTTATTAAAAATATTACCCCATTACAAAGATCAGAGCTAAGCAAATGGATTACTCCCCTTCAGCGTTATCCATATGTAGGCAGGTGCAGTTTGTTCTCTATCCTGTGGGTGGCACTGTGTCACTGTGTAGGTGGAGTGTAGGCTGGGCTGACTCTGTAGATGTCTTAAGGGAAGCAGCTGTCCTATTGGACGCTGTAACTCCTGATGACCTCCGGCAGTCATCTTAAATGTGGGCTGTGTTAATCTTCGCTGGAAGGTTGGTCAAAGCTGTGGAAGCTGCAATGTAATGTTTCTAAATTTAAAATAATGCACCTAGGGAAGAAAAATCCCTTGAGGCTTGGTTCACACCTCTGCGTGTGACTGCAGGTGTGGGTATCTGTTCCAACACCCGCAACCACCTGCAGCCAAATTGCGCTGCTCTTGGGAGACATGTGGGCATAGGCGTGCGCAGGGGGTGTGCCAGGTGTCCTAATCACTATGTGCATTGCCAATTCTGCCTACTTACTGGGCTTCTTACCCCTCATTGGCCCCCCTTTTCTGAGAGCTCTGACCATCCACACATCCCGGCCCTGCAGCGCAAGTTGAGTGCTTCTTTAACCTCGGCTGGAGTAATGTGCCCGGCTGCTGTTCCTGACCTGAAGGTTCTCCTGTTACCTTGGAACTGCATCTGTTCCAAGTCCATCGATCTACATATGCAGGGACTCATATTCCTCCTGTCCCTCGGCGCCCTCTGTTTCACTTCCAGTGGGGCCTGGGTTGGAGATACAAGAGAGGCTGACCTCATCTCTTCTCAGGTATGTGACAAAAAATACAAAACATGTATATATATATACAGTGGTGTGAAAAAGTGTTTGCCCCCTTCCTCATTTCCTGTTCCTTTGCATGTTTGTCACACTTAAGTGTTTCGGAACATCAAACCAATTTAAACAATAGTCAAGGACAACACAAGTAAACACAAAATGCAATTTGTAAATGAAGGTGTTTATTATTAAAGGTGAAAAAAAATCCAAACCATCATGGCCCTGTGTGAAAAAGTGATTGCCCCCCTTGTTAAAACATACTATAACTGTGGTTGTCCACACCTGAGTTCAATTTCTCTAGCCACACCCAGGCCTGATTATTGCCACACCTGTTCACAATCAAGGCATCACTTAAATAGGAGCTGCTTGACACAGTAAGGTCCACCAGAAGATCCTTAAAAGCTACACATCATGCCGAGACCCAAAGAAATTCAGGAACAATTGAGAAAGAAAGTAATTGAGCTCTATCAGTCTGGAAAGGGTTATAAAGCCATTTCCAAAGCTTTGGGAATCCAGCGAACCACAGTGAGAGCCATTATCCACAAATGGCGAAGACATGGAACAGTGGTGAACCTTCCCAGGAGTAGCCGGCCGCCCAAAATTACCCCAAGAGCGCAGCGACGACTAATCCAAGAGGTCACAAAAGACCCCACAACAACGTCCAAGGAACTGCAGGCCTCACTTGCCTCAGTTAAGGTCAGCGTTCATGCCTCCACCATCAGGAAAAGACTGGGCAAAAATGGCCTGCATGGCAGAGTTCCAAGGAGAAAACCACTGCTGAGCAAAAAGAACATCAAAGCTCGTCTCAATTTCTCCACAACACATCTTGATGATCCCCAAGACTTTTGGGACAACATTCTGTGGACCAATGAGACAAAAGGGGAACTCTTTGGAAGGTGTGTGTCCAAGTATATCTGGCGTAGAAGGAACACTGCATTTCATAAAAAGAACATTATACCAACAGTAAAATATGGTGGTGGTAGTGTGATGGTCTGGGGCTGTTTTGCTGCTTCAGGACCTGGAAGACTTGCCATGATAAAAGGAACTATGAATTCTGCTGTCTACCAAGAGATCCTGAAGGAGAATGTCCGACCATCTGTTCGTGTACTCAAGCTGAAACGAACTTGGGTTCTGCAGCAGGACAATGATCCTAAACAAACCAGCAAGTCCACCACCGAATGGCTGAAGAAAAACAAAATGAAGACTTTGGAGTGGCCTAGCCAAAGTCCTGACCTGAATCCTATTGAGATGTTGTGGTATGACCTTAAAAAGGCTGTTCATGCTCGAAAACCCTCTAATGTAACTGAATTAGGACAATTCTGCAAAGATGAGTGGGCCAAAATTCCTCCAGGACGCTGTAAAAGCCTCATTGCACATTATCGCAAACGCTTGGTTGCAGTTGTTGCTGCTAAGGGTGGCCCAACCAGTTATTAGGTTTAGGGGGCAATCACTTTTTCACACAGGGCCATGATGGTTTGGATTTTTTTTCACCTTTAATAATAAACACCTTCATTTACAAATTGCATTTTGTGTTTACTTGTGTTGTCCTTGACTATTGTTTAAATTGGTTTGATGTTCCGAAACACTTAAGTGTGACAAACATGCAAAGGAACAGGAAATGAGGAAGGGGGCAAACACTTTTTCACACCACTGTATATATATATATATATATATATATATGTATAATGGACTCGTGGACTACTGTGTCTTTTTTCTGCCATCACTGTTTCTACATTTTGTATCTGAAAAGTTGAGAGGTTAAGGACAGGTTCCACACTAGTTAGGGAGGGAGAGATACAGGACACCACTATCTTCTTCATGTTTCTGCTCATCAAAGCCACTGCTGAGACCTTCCTTGATGTGCTTCACCATTTCTGGCTGTTCACAAGGATAGGGAACTTACTTTATCCTTGTGAGCAAGCCAGGAGTGGTGAAATGCGTCAGCTAAGGTTGGTTTTTGAGTGCAGACAACACTGTATGTAGTCAATTCATTGTTTATTAAAAAGTAGTGCAAGAGCTAATTGGAATGTGGCTGACAGTCTTTCATATTTTTAATGCTCAATAGCTCAGCCACGTTTTAGGAATTTACAAGTGTTTAGATGCATAAGGCAATTTTTTCTACCGAAAAGCTGCTCTTCTGAATGCAATTTTGGTGCTTTCAGATTTCTGCCCCAAAAGTCCCCTGCCTCAAAATGCCTGTAAATGCCTAGGCGTGTATGGACACTTAGAAATTTTGGTGAGTACCGACATAAAAGACAGCGCCCAGCACAAGTGACAGTTGTAAATAACAAAAAATTATATAAAAAAAGTGGCGCTAAATAAAAATGGTGTTAAACCCTATATATATAGCACTACCCCTGAAGGAGCTGCTGGTTAGATTTGGGCTTACCGTTTCCTTCTGTTCTCCTTGTTTCATGTCTAGGGGTGTCCCGTGGTAAATGGCCCAGTAACTCGAGAGACTGACAACAGATCCACTTGAATGGATTTTATTTGCAAAACTTAGACAATGAACAGTCTCTTAAATTGGGATCAGAGGGTTGGAAAGGAAGTTCAGGTACTCTTAATGTCAAAGTTAAAATGTTGAAGAACTTTCTTACTTTGACTGCATCCAGAGAATAGCCATTCGCAACTGGATGTTCACTCAAGTTGGATAGTCCCTCTCACACAAGGCCTAGCAGCCAACAAGGTGCTTACTCAGGAACAAGTCTCTGCCACAGATGTTGTTGTAGAACGTACAAGATAATGTCTCTGCCCCAGACGTTGTTGTAGAACACGTAGGGAAACTAAACTTGAAGAACACTCGTAGGATACCTGGATCTTTCAGCCAGCTTGGCGATATCCACGAGACCGGATTCTCTTGGGTACTTCAGCCCGTCCAGGCTCTTACTAAGAAAAAAACCCGTACATGGTCTTCTTCTGAAGAGTCCTCCCCTGGAATACTTGAAGTCACTGGGTCTCTACCAAACCAGAGACGGCACCCAACCACCTCAGAATCCTCCTTCAGTTTCCTTGCCTGAGGCTAGCCAGCCCCGAGACATCAAGATCGAGGGGATCCGCACCCCAGGCCATAGCCTTCCTGGGGGCTGGTCAGGAGGACCAGGACCATGAAGTCAGTACATCACTCTGGACCAGAACCCCGAACCACGTGACGTCCTAAATACCCTCTCCCAGAAAGCACAGCAAGAGCGCCACTCCCACTGGGCGGGCTCCGAGAGAGAATAACTTAAGCACCTAACCAGACCATAGTTTCAAAGCCTGCCACGTGGCCTAGGATATACACAGACTCTTCCTTCAAGCGGCAGTACTTGCATACACTGCGGTTTTATATTGTACCTTTGTGGGTAGTTTTCTTACTTTTAACAAATAAATACTGGATGTTTGTTACAATATCACACTATGGCCGTTTGTTTCCTTATATTTAATGAAATGAATACATCCCTGAGGCAACAAGCAGACTACTGGGACCGGCAGAGAGCAGGATACTAGGATCAACAAACAGCTACAAAATGGCTAATACTGTGAAGGCGCTTCTACCCCTGCAGGGGAAGGGGAGTCGGTGAGTGCGAATTTCATCTATTGCACAAAAATCGCACCAGGTTTTTTACCCCCCAAGAATTTTTTGCACCAGGCACCTTGCACTTTTGGACTGTTTTTTATATGTTCTAACACTGCTGATTATGGACACTGATTAGAAGACCAGCATTTGCATGACTGAATTTGTGTATCTTGAACTTAATTGTATCTTTTTATACATAATTTTTTAGTTATTTATTATTTATTTATTGGGTACTACGAGGTATACATTTTAGCATGTGGTATAATTGAAATATCATCACTTTGGATTTGGTCAATTTTATATATATATATATATATATATATATATATATATATATATATATATATATATATATATATATATATATATATATATATATATATATATATATTTTTTTTTTTTTTTTTTTTTTTTGCACTTTACTGGAATTCACTATATTTGCACATTGCACTCTGTACAGACTTTTCAAAAGACACACACATTAATTTTATTTTCTGTTGGTAATTATAAGATATTTATTATTTATTATTAGAGCGGAGCGCCCTTACTACCTATACTTATTTTTTATTGTCATATTGTTTCAACTTTTGGATTGAGAACCTTGGGTAGGGGCAGCCCTCTTATTTCTATTGTTTCTTTTTGTGGCCCATCCATAGCACAAACCCACTATTTGCTATTACTGGTGTGCAATGAGAAGTGACACTGAGAGATGACACTGATGGGTGACACTGAAGGGCATTGATAGGTGGCATTGGTGGGCACTGAGAAGTGGCACTGATAGGTGTCACTGATAGCTGACAGTGATAGGCACTGATAGGTGGCAATGATGGTCACTGATGGGTGGCAGTGATGGGCACTGATCGGAACTGGTAGGTTACACTGAATGGCAGCACTCCTAGGTGGCACTGATGAGGCACTGATTGGCACCACTGGTGGGAATTGATAGGTGGCACTCATGAGCATTGATAGGTGACACTGGCGGGCACTAGCAGGTGGCACTGGCAGGGGGTACTGATTGACACAGAGGAGGCATAGGAGGAGGCAGATGTGCCTCCTTCCTCTTTGGGACTGATGTTCCTTGAACATAAGCCAGTGATCTGCTTTTTTTTCTCCTCATGCTGTCAGCGTGAGGAGAAAAAAAAATGATTACTGAGATTTTGTTTACACACGTGATCAGCTGTCATTGGCTGACAGCTGATCGTGCGGTTAGGGGCCGGGATCAGCCCCTTACTCGTATCAGTGATCACCCAAGTCTCAGTGACTCAATGGGCACAGGGGGCGGAGGATTCAGGTCCGTACTGTAGCCGCCATTCGGCTATAGCGCGGATATCAAGTGGTTAATGTTTAAATCACTTTTCACAGTGTGGACTTTCAATGTCAATAACTTTGCACTTTATATTTTTGTGTACGTTTAAAGTGGGGTACCCCCTAAAAAAAAAAAATTAAAAGTCAGCAGCTACAAATACTGCAGCTGCTGGCTTTTAATAATCGGACACTTACCTGTCCCGGGTTCCAGCGATGCGGGGGAACGAAGCCCCCCCCTCGCTCCCCACTCCGCTCGCGGCGCCGTCATGCATACTGTGGGCACCCGGCTGTGGCTTCACAGCCGGGCACCCACTGCGCATGCGCGAGCGGCGCAGGGCGCCGTGATACGCCGTACAGTCACCTGGGACACGTGACAGGTCCCAGGTGAATGTGCGGCGCGAGGGGAAGTGATGTCACCAGCCCGGGCAATGAAGAAGGCAGACTACGAGGGACCCCCTAGCAACCGGTATTTAGAGGTGAGTAAAAAATTTTTTTTTTGCCAATTATTTTTTTTTGATTTTTTTTAAGATTTTTAAGTGGTTTTATTTTTTGGGGGGCAACTCCACTTTAATAAGTATATTTCACACATGCTTTGAATGTTTAAATATTAGCCATTAGTATATGGTTGAACACCATATTTATTTAGCGCCATATTTTTATATAATTTTGTGTATGGACACTTAGGCTAACAGAGGGGTTTAGGGGCAGAAATATATATATTTTTTTAGGGCTGTGGAAATTAAAGATTAATTCCTCGATTAATCGTTAATTTTTTTAATTGATCAAAATTC
Source organism: Lithobates pipiens (assembly GCF_037356315.1). Taxonomy (NCBI): domain Eukaryota; kingdom Metazoa; phylum Chordata; class Amphibia; order Anura; family Ranidae; genus Lithobates; species Lithobates pipiens. Next base: position 33,418,770 of record NW_027507903.1, on the reverse strand, counting down.
TTTTGACCGGTACTCACCTCTCTGCTGGCTTCCGGGTCTTCAGGGAGTTCCATCGGAGATCCGGTGACGTCACAGACTCCTCCCCCTTCCCCAAGTGCCTCCGTCTGTTAACGAAGGGAAGGGGGGAGCAGTCCGGTGATTGAACGTAGGCAGAGGAGCTACGCATGACGTCACCCAATGCTGCCCTACAGAGTTAACACGATTGTCGGCTTTACATGCTGTTTTTATCATCTTTATGTGAGTAGTTTGTGTTTGAACACAAAAATCAAATCTTATACTTAAGCGGTGAGCACTTCGATCTTTTTTTTCTACCCATGACCTGACGTCCTTGCTGAGATCTAAGGAGACGTGAGAGAAGTTTATGGTCCGTGTTAACCCTTTTATACCCATTGCATGACCACCTGTTTTCACAGGGGTCCATGTCATAAGGTGAGAGTGATTAGTTAGACCGAAGGGTGGAGGGATTGTCACACTACTGTAGAAAAAAAAAATACTTACGTCAGTGCTACAGTTTGAATTTAAAACATATTTGTGTGAACTGTGAAGTTAAGTCATGGATTGTGGAAACGAACTAGTGTAGGGTGATTGTATATAGTGTATACAACATTTACCACTGACTAATGCAGAGTTGCAATGCAAGGAGATCAGCTAAAAGTAGTTGGATCTGTATGTGCGTTATAATTAATCAAAATTAGTTGATTAATTGATTTTAAAAAAACGATTAATCGAACGCAAAAATTTTAATCAGTAACAGCCTTAATTTATTTCAAATGCCTGTAAAACAGGCATTTGGCAGCTGCAGTGTGCTGGAGGCTTAAGTTTCAATTCATAGACAAATATTATAATGTTAATTTTGCTAAGAAAGTTTAGTTAATTAAAACCAGAAGGAGAAACACTCAGTTACTTAAACATCAACAGAATGCAATTCTTCCTAATAGTCCATCAATGGTATTCATTTCTGTAACTAGACATGAAAGCTATTGATGCCTGGAATAAGCTGGCAGCACCAGTAATATTCCGATCTGAAATGTGACCTCTCACTTTATACTCCTTTACACAGAAATTTGTGACTGAAGAGAGCAAAGAAAAATCACTATTAAAAATATCCCTTTTTACATAGCAGCTGCTCATGCCCTGGGCTTCCAGTCGGGCACCGTCACTATTCTAGATCAATACTACAGAGATAAAAAAAAAATGTTATTGATGTAGAAAAGATGACAGGAGTGACTTATTTTCAAAAGTGTAATGCATAAAAGACGTGCATTTAGAATAAATTTATTCCTAGCCTAAGGAAATAGGCGGCGAATAAAAACTGATGTAGCTAATGGTATTTTCACCCCGCGTACATTGTTCGTGATGTGACTTGGATTAGCAAAAGACCACACACGTGCACAAGCACTCACACGCATTAAAAACTTTCTTTTACTACTTAAGCTCTGGATGGTTTTTACTTCCGTCATGACTAGACCATTTTTTGCAATTTAGCCCTGCGCTACTTTAACTGGCAATTGTTGGTCACGCAACACTATACACAAATTACATTTCTATAAAAAAAGTTCACGCTAAGAGTCCCTTCACACTGCCAGCGCGGGGAAACAATTATTCCACAAGCTCGCGGATTTCCGATAACAAAATCCGTGGGATTTTTTCCAGACGGATGTTGGCTCAAACTTGTTTTGCATTCACAGGGTCACACAATCTTGTCAGAAATTCCGAACGTCAAGAACGCGGTGACGTACGACGAGCCGAGAAAATTGTGTGGCTCTTCTGCTTGATTCCGAGCATGCGTGGAACTTTGTGCATCAGAATTTTGTACACACGATCGGAATTTCCGACAACGGATTTTGTTGTCAGAACACTTGAGATCCAGATCTCAAATTTTTGTGTCAGAAATTCTGATGGAAAATGTCCAGTGGAGCCTACACACGGTCAGAATTTACGACAAAAAGCTCAAAGCAAACATTTTCTGCGTGTGTACGTGGCATTAACGTCGTTTTTGCGGGCACTTTTCGGGCGCTAGTGGGGTGCTTTTAACCCCCGCTAGCGGACGAATAAAGGGTTAAAATCGCCCACAAAGCACAGCTATCAAGGCGTTTTGCAGGTGCTTCGGCAGCGTTGCCCATTGATATACACCACTCCTAAAGTGCCTCAAAGAAGCTGCTTGCAGGACTTTTTTTTTGATGTCCTGCCAGCGCAGTGCCCCAGTTTGAAAGCACTTGGGCTTTCACACTGGGATTGCAGATGAGGCTTTTTTCAAGTGCTATTTTTAGCACTAAAGTGCCTGAAAAACCTCTCCTGTGTGAAAGGGGTCTAATATGGCTTTCTTTTGTAGTATTTGATCACCACTGTTTTGTTATTTTTTTATTATATACATAAAAAAAAAAAAACAATATTTACTACTTTCTGTTATAAAACATATCCAATAAAATCAAATTTCTTCATAAATTTAGGCCAAAATGGATTTGGCTACATGTCTTTGGTAAAAAAAAAACATCCCAGTGAGTGTATATTAATTGGTTTGAATGAAAGGTTTAGCGTCTACATAGTATTAAAGTATGTTGAGATATAACTCAGAATGTGGCACCACATCTAAAAGTAGATAGCCAAAGAGATTGTAGAAAGGTATCGGACTTTAAATTGGTAGCCACTAGTAGGGGACAATGGCGATCCCTTGATACTTTTCACTCTCTGTGGGGCCCTGATATGGAAGATCTACCATAATTCAAGTATCAAGCTCACCATATTCATGGGAACACCCACAGGTCATTTTGCACATACATAGGATCAACCCACATGAGACGATGCCATATGTATACAATGTGTATTATTCTATTTTGAATTCATTCCATAAATTTAAAGTGATTTTTTTTATGTCCTAATAAATGTTGTATTTTATTATACTGAGCACTCTCTCTTTTTCATTTGGGTCTACTAGTGGCTACCAATTTAAAGTCCAGTATCTTTCCACAATCTCTTTTTCTTATAGCGTCTACAAATGGTATATACAGTGGGAAAAATAATTATTTGATCCCCTGCAGATTTTGTAAGTTTGCCCACTTACAAAGAAATGAAGGGTTTATCATTTTTATCATAGGTGTTTTTTTAAATGATTGAGACAGAATATCAACCAAAAATCAAGAAAAAAAAAAAAACATAAAGCAAATGCTATAAATGAAGTTGCAGTTCAGTGAGTAAAATAAGTATTTGATCCCCAAGAAAAACATGACTTGGCACTTGGTGGAGAGACCCTTGTTGCCAAGCACAGAGGTAAGACATTTCATGTAGTTAGTGACCAGGTTTGCACACATTTCAGGAGGGATTTTGGTCCACTATTCTTTACAGATCTTCTCTAAATCTTTCAGGTCTCTTGGCAACTCAAAATTTCAGCTCCCTCCATACATTTTCTATAGCTTTAAGGTCTGGAGACTGGCTAGGCCACTCTATGACCTTAATGTGCTTCTTTTTGAGCCACTCCTTTGTTGCCTTGGCATTATGTTTTGGGTCAGTGTCATGCTGGAAGACCCATCCACAACCCATCTTCAGTGTTCTGGCTGAGGGAAGGTTCTCATCCAAGATTTTACAATACATGGCCCCATCCATTGGCCCCTCAATGCGGCAAAGTCGGTCTGTACCTTTAGCAGAGAAATAAACCAATAGACGGGGCCGTGGTAAAATCTTGGATGAGAACCTTCTTCCCTCAGCCAGAAAACTGAAGATGGGTCATGGATGGGTCTTCCAGAATGACAACAAAAGAGTGGCTCAAGAAGAAGCACGTTAAGATCATAGATTGGCCTTGTCAGTCTCCAGACCTCAATCCTGTAGAACATTTATGGATGGAGCTGAAACTTTGAGTTGCCACGGGACCGCCAAGAATCTTTAAGAATTTAGAGAAGACTGTAAAAAAGAGCAGACCAAAATCCCTCCTGAGATGTGTGCAAATCTGGTCACCAACTACAATAAACTTCTTACCTCTGTGCTTACCAACAAGGGTTTCTCCGCCAAGTACTAAGTCATATTTTGCTTGGGGATCAAATATTTATTTTACTCACTGATCTGCAACTCAATTTATAACATTTGTATAATTTTTTTTAATGGATTTTTGGTTGATATTCTGTATCTATCATTTAAATTACACATATGATAACAATTATAAATCCTTAATTTCTTTCTAATTGGGCAAACTTAAAAAATCTGCAGGGGAACAAATAATTATTTTCCCCACTGTATACTGAAATTTACAGAGCTTTTAAGAAGTTCTGACTGCCTATCACTTATATGTCTAGCGTGACTGTGATGGTGTGTGGTGGCAATCAGGGACTGGCGCTAACTGACACTGACTGGGAGGGACACTAACTGATGCTATTTGATGTTGCCAGTGACACTAATACAGTGATCAGTGATAATATTGTACACTGTCACTGTACTGATGACACTGGCTGGGTGACAGGCTTGATCAGGAGGGCAATCAGGGGGTTAACTGTGTGCCTAACAAGTGTAGGTGTGCTGATTTTATTCACAGACTTGGCGGCTTTTCTCCCCAATCTTAGCTGTGAATGGTACGTGGGATCAGGGAGAAAGAACCAGCCAGTTCTGTGTTCTGTGTTTACAAACACACACTGGCCTGTGGTTGGCCACAGCCATCAGCAGGTTCACAGCCAAAATCATTGCCTGTGGGCCTGCTGACAAACTCATGCTGTGTCCAACCATAGCAGGGGGCACATGCAGCTGTAAACTCTGAACCATAAACAGAGCTGCCTGCCAGCAGTATAGGTTAAACTGCTGGTCGGCAAGCGTTTAATTTTTGGTGATCCAACAGTAAAATAAAAAGACATTTTATTTTGTGGCCAGCATTAGACTAGGACTACATGGGTGGTACATTCAGAGTTAATAGAGGTGCTATCTAAGTGATCTACAGACTGATCTGCTATGATCACCCACAAATTCCACAATTCACTGATTTCTTAGACGTTGGTAGAGTATAGGAAGCTGCCATATTTTTGCTTTGTCCAAGCACAAGAACAAACAAGGCACTTGACTGGATTTTCCATGGGTCATTGAAACTGTCACTGGGCACACTGGTTTTGGCTCGGCAGCATTCCACAAAATGGGACCCAACTTTAGAAAAAAGGGAAAGCACCCAGAGCTGAGAATCCACACAAAAATGTCCAAGAGTTCAAAGTAATTCAATGACAAAATCTGCTATGAATCAATGTTGTCATTAACGTGAAGCCTTGGATGTTGGTGCTCTCATTGGATTGTATGTGTGTGGGTTATTTTTGCTTTGGGCATACATGCTGTTCCTAGGTGCCTCCCAGGCCATTTACTGGCAGCAGTGTATGCAGTGCTTTGGCAAGGTAATCCAGTGCTTACAGTGGTGAAAGAATCAGTGGCTAACAGTGATGAAGGAAAAAATGCCCCTGTGTTGGTGGTGTTACTGAAAAGAAGAAACGCCCCCTCGGCAAGTCCCTGGAAGTAAATCATTTCCCTGCATTAGTTGTGTCACTGGATGAAAAAATGTCCCGCATCAGTTGTGTGACTAGAAAATATGTCCCTGCATCACTGATGTCACTGAAAAGAAAAGTCATCCCTGCAGTGGTGGTATCAATGGAAGGAAAACATGTCCCTGTACCTGTGGTGTGAGTCTGAGGAGCAGTGATGGCCGTTCCATAAGGTACCCCCCCCCCCCCAAGTTTGGATGTGGGGTGCCAGACTAATAGCTTTCTATGAGGTTTGTAATTTTTGTAATTTTTTTTCAAGCACACGATCGGAGCCTGAGGCTCTAATTGGCTTGTAAAAGGTTGTCCTTGGGGCACAGAGCACTGCACCCTGAACTCTCCCATCTGTGATACTAGCGAATCAATATTCGACATTGGTTTCTGACTTCTTGTCCCGGTCAATCAGGACAGAAGGATGATCTAAAGAAGACCGGGTTAGCCGAGTGGAACCTGGGTGGAAGCCACGGAAGCCACAGCACCAGGTATCAGGGGAGTCATGACCGCTGGAGGGCTCTGTTTGTGGGGTGTTTGCCCCCCCAAAATCAGCCTCAACTGATGAGGAGGTCTGCTTTGCCATGTAAGTGGAATAAAGGAGAGGAGCTGGCAGGCGGGCACTGAGGGAGAGCTAAAGGTCTCTAAGGGAGGGCTGAGGCTAAGGGGTTCTTGGGAGGTTCTGAGGAGGAGAGGGGAGGAGTTGTTCCCCCACCCTCTGTGTACTCATTTAGTTAAGACCTCCCCTCAATATGGTGCCCACCAGGAATGAAGGTAGCTTCTCCTTCTTTCAAATTATATGCTACATGACAAGGAGGAGCAGAAAGAAGGGCATTCTGCCCTCACTCACTAGTGGCAACATGGTGGGGCAGAGGTGTATTCTCCTCTGTTTTCTACCCACAGTAGGCTGCTATTGGAGGGTGATGAGAGCAGAATCATCCCTCCAGCAGCTATTTAGGCCCATGCTCCTTCTGACAGGAGTGACACTGCAATCATTCCTGTCAGTAAGGTGCCGGAAAATGGAGCAGTCAAAACTACCAGCGTGCACTCCCCCCTCCACATATAAGGGCACATGTTCCTTTTGCCCCTTCCTTGTCAAAGCCCTGCGTGTAAGCACACTGCATTAAACAGCTTACCTTGATTAAGTAGTCGTTTTAAATCTGGCTGACAGAGCTTTGCATGATGTAAGGTGTGTATTACACATTGTCAGCCCTTTAGCTTTGTTTTATGACTTATTTGGCCTGTTGTATTACAATTCTGGAAGATGCAAAATGGGAGAAGCCCTACAGCCAAATCCAACCCTACCATCAAGGGCTCTGCTGAAGAACTTGGACCCGATACCTTGGTTATTCCAACTACAGGGTGAAGTCCAATGCTGATTAGTATTCTTTACTTCTAATGCCACGTACACACGATCAAACAATCCGGTAGAAAAGTCCGGCGGACTCAAGTCCAGCGGACAATTTCCCCATGTGTGGGCTCCGGTTGACTTTTTTTACCCAAAAGTCCGGCGGACTAAGAAAGTAGTTTTGCACCAAAATATCGAGTCCGGCGGACAATACGGCTGTGTGCGTGCTAGTCCGCCGTACTTTTGAAATTAATGGACTTTTTCCTGCACAGAGAAAAGTCCGTTCATTTTGAACGCGGCTCCAGGTGGCAGGGACCAGCGAATGAATCGTTGCTTGCCCCGTCACCTGGTATGTACTTAAAGGGGAAGCCCTATGCCGAAAAAATGGCGTGGGGGTCCCCCCCAGGTCCATATCAGACCCTTATCCGAGCACGCAACCCGGCCAGTCAGGAAAGGGGGTGGGGACGAGCGAGCGCCCCCCCCCTCCTGAGCCGTACCAGGCTGCATGCCCTCAACATGGGGGGGTGCTTTGGGGCAGGGGGGCCACGCGACACTTCCTTCGCTAGTCCCAGCTACCTGGAGCCACGCTCAAAATGAACGGACTTTCCTCCGTGTGTGTGGGCAAGTCCGATCATTTCAAAAGTATGGCGGATAATCCTGGCGGACTATGCCCGCCGGACCTAGTCCGCCGGAAAAGTGACGTGTGTGGGCAGGTCCGCTCGATCGGACAGTCCAGTGGACTTTACAGCGGTTTGTCCGCCAGACTAAGTCCAACGGATAGTCTGATCGTGTGTACGCGGTATAAGTTATATAAACCAGTAATTACGGAGTTCTGAGCTCTGAGCAAAGTTTTGTTGTACTTTTATCTCTTCTACAAAACAATTCCCTTTAAACCCCATTTTAGCTGAGCCGAAACCATTTTTTCATGTCATCTTTTTTCAGTGACATATTACTCAGGACAATCACAATTTTTGTAAAATATTAATTGTAAGAGTTTAGTAGGGTTAGTCAGCCATGTGACCAGACCTTGAACTCAATTTATGTCATTTAGATTTTTCTTTTTACATGTAACATCGCTGGACCATTTTTTTTTTTCATCAGTATGAGGGGGTACTGTGTTCTTTGTTGAATATTTAGTTATTGCAATTAATACAGGCGTTGTAGAAACCTTCTAGCCTCCCTTGCTACACTAAAAAGAATGAATGGGTTTTGGGAGACGAAGATTTACTGCTACAGTGCGGCCGTTCTGCCGAGTGCCACTACTGTACTGTGACCAGGCCACAGTTAGGAAGAGATAAAGAAGGAAGGTCAGAAAGAAGGAAGCTGAACGCAAGAATACTAAGCAACAAAATTAAAATCCAAACTTACGGAAAGACTTTAGCTTGTGTCCCCAATTAGACTCAATATACGGACTAAGACTGGGATGCCATTAGGGCTCCTTCACATGGACATGTCCATGTACGGAGCCCACTCTGCTCTGTGGAGGATCACTACGTCAATCCGTGCTGAGCAGGAAGATGACAGGTCCGTCTCTGCACACTGTGCAGAGACGAACCTGTCAGACCACCGCTCTCCCCTACGGGGGATCAGATGAGGATGGACCGCAGAGTCTGTCGACCACCCGATCCGATCCTCAGACGGATGCAAAAGTAGGTTTTTCCTCCGTCACACTTTTTTCGGATTGGAGCAAGTCGGATGTCAGCAGACATGTCCCCATAAAGGTCTATGGAGCGTCCGTTCAGGTCCGCCTAAAAAACTGACAGGCAGACCTGAACGGATCGTTCGTCTAAAGTTCCTGTGCGTGTAAAGGCAGGTGTCCCAATACTTTTGGTAATATAGTGTATGTTTGTAATAGTATTGTAGCACTGACCCCCGAAGGAGCGGCTGATTTAATTGAGCTTACCGTTACCTTCTTCACCTCGTGTGTGTCTAGGGGTTTTCTCGAGGTAGATGGCCCAAGAACTGCAGAGACTGACGCCAGATCCGCTTAAGGGATTTTTAATTGTAAAAAGTAATTAACGAACACAGTCTCTCAACATGGGGTTAGAGGGTTTAGGTAGGAAAGTCCAGGTACTCTTTGTGCTAATTCAAATAGGAAAAGTCTCTCACCAGTAGGACATCCAGAGAATAGCCATTCACAGCTGGATTCTCACCCTTATTGGATAGTCCTTCTCTCACCAGGCCTAGCAGCCAACAGGGTGCTTTAATCAGATACAGTCTCTGCCACAGATTTGCTATAGAACACTTGAGTAAAACTGAAAGTTTGTAGAACACTTGGAGAACCCTCGTATGGCACCAGTATCTTGCAGCCGGTTCAGCGATACCACACAAGACCAGATTCACTTGGGGTCTTTCAACTTGTCCAGGTTCTTATTGAGAAGCCAACCTTTGCGTGGCCTTCTCCCCTGAAGAGTCCTCCCCTGGATACCTTCACAGTTGCTGGGCCTAACCGAGACAGCACTGGACCACCTTTGAATCCTTCTTTCAGTTTCTTTGCCTCGGGCTAGCCAGCCCCGAGACCTGTAGTCAGGTGGATCCGCACCCCAGGCCATGAGAGTCCTGGGAGCTGGTCAGAAGGACCAGGACCATCAGCCAGAAAGCACTTCTCGAACGGAACCCCGAAAAACGTGACGTCAGCACCTTAAGTACCCTCTCCCAGAATGCACAGCAAGAGTGACAGTCCCACTGGGCTGGTTCTGAGAGAAAGTAAACCCTCAATGCACCCAACTAGACAACGTTCTGGACCCTGCCAGGGACGACAGCGCCACTCATGGTCAGGCAGAACACCATGCAGTCCAGCCAGAGTGGTACTGAGGTCAAAATTTAGAATAATTAAACCCAAAACCAAACTGCGGTTCCAGGAAAAAGTTAAATGACAAAACACAAAGCTCTTCAGGAGCCGGCGCTACAGTATGAATGTATTGTATGAGTGGCACAACTGTACTGTGACCAGGGGCGGACTGACAACTCATGGGCCCCCAGGCAATCAGAGATTATGGGGCCACACAGTATACAACCACACAGTATACACATACATGTACACACAATATACACAGACATGTTTCTATTGGCTGAGAAGGTACTGGAGAGGTGGGGCAGCTATAATTTCAGGATTTTTAGAGCAAAAGGATGTCGGCAAGGGACATTTCAGAGACAGATGTAAAAAAAACACAGATTTTGACATACTGTCCCTGGTTTTACTGAGGCTGGCAACCCTGATGGGGCCCCCTAGTGGCCTGGGGCCCTCGACAGTGCCCGAGTGGCCAAATGGTCAGTCCGCCCCTGGCTGTGACCAGGCCACAGTTAGGAAGAGATAAAAAAAGGAAGGTTGGAAAGAAGGAATCTGAACGCAAGAATACTAAACAACAAAATTAAAATCCAAAGACTTTAGCGCGTGTCCCCGATAAGACTTCCTCTCTGGGAATTGAGCCAAATGCATCTATGTCACAAGTCAAGAACACTAACCACTTAGCTACTGCACTGCCAACTACATAAAACCTATCAAATATATACAGAATAGCAGAATAAAGAAATAAAACTGAAGATCGATATAAAATGTAAAGAGGAATAACGCCGTAACTTTTATGTTGATTTCTGTTTTCCAATGATTTCAGAAAACCGGAGAAGAATTTACGTGTTTGATGATAAATTCTTTTAAGTTGTTTTAAATCACATTTTATATTCATGACGAATGCTATTAAGGTATGTTCACACCGTGCTTTCTAAAGCAATTTTTGTTTTTTGTAGTTTTCTCTTTTAAGCAGTGCAAGCAAACAAATACGATGTGAGCACAGATAAAAGCCTACACAAATATTCGGTCAAAGTGCGTTCTTGTACATCCACAAGATTATGTATTCCTCTCACTTTGTTTCCTTCTGGCTTTGCATTATCTGAAAGGTTAAGTTGCAAGTCGTGTTCTTTTTCCTTGCTAGCATTAAATAAAGTTATCAGAAATAAGTCAGGCATAAAGTTTTTCTTCTGTCTTCATTAACATGGTATTCTTTGTCCTCAACCAGGGACACAGAAGATCCGGAAATGCTAAAGCTGGCTATAAACATTGAAAAATGGCGCCATATGCAAGCACACAATCCAGTTATGGTATATTCTACCATAGCAGCACATATAAACACAAAATATTCAGGTAGTACAGGCATTCCTGTGTAAGCTATGGAGCAGGTAGGGGAAAGTGGCACTCAAAATGCTGAGGACTGTCCCAATCTGACTTTAGCTTAACCACTTGATCTCCTGAAGATTTACCCCCAGCCCCACACCCCCCCCCCCCCCCCTTTATGACCAGGCCATTTTTTGCGATACGGCACTGCAATATTTTAACTGACCATTGCACGGTCATGCAACGCTGTACCCAAATAAAATCTATGTCATTTTTGTTCCCCGCAAATAAAGCTTTCTATTGGTGGTATTTGATCACCGATGTGTTTTTTTTTTGCGCTATTAGCAAAAAAAGACTGACAATTTTGAAAAAAAAAAAATATTTTTTACTTTCTGCTATTAGCCCTTGTACACAAGGTCGGAGATTCCGATGGAATATGTCCTATAGGACCGTTTTGTCGGATATTCCGACTGTGTGTGGTCTGCATAGGACTGTTTCCGTCGGAACATCCGACGGACCAACTTTTCCAACTTGCCGGTAAAATTTTCAGACAAAATGCTCCTATCGGACATACTCCGATCATGTGTAGCCTACTCCGACGGACAAAGTGCCACGCATGCTCAGATCAAATTCCTAGACCAAAGATATTGGCTACTAGCCTGAACGTAGTCCCGTCGTAACGAAATAACGTCATCACATTATGTACAATCGGATTTTCCGACAACTTTGTCTGACCGTGTGTATGCAACATCACTTCCGGACCTCTTCCGGAATTAATCCGTCGGAATTACTCCGACAGATTTGGTTGTTGGAATCTCCAAGCGTGTGTACAAGGGCTAAAACATACCCAATAAAAGAATGGAAAAAAAAATCAAATTTCTCATCAATTTAGGCCAACATAAGCATATATTGAATGGTCTACACAAAGGTTATAGCATCTACAATCTATAGGATATATACTGGAATTTTTTTATATATACTAGTAACGGCAGTGAACAGCAATTTATACTGCGGTGGACGATCAGAAACTGACACTTTTGACACTTTGCGGGAACCCGTTACACTAAAAAAGTGATCGGTGTGAAAATTATGCACTGACACTGTACTAATGACACTGGCTGAGAAGGGGTTAAACATCTAGGGCGATCAAAGGGTTAACTGTGTGCCTAACCAGTGTTTTGGTGTACTATGTGAGGTGATTTTACTAGAGGAAGAGATGGATTGTATGCCCTTTTTTGCAGGAACACAGACTCCATCCCTTCCCTTCCCCCCTGACAAAGCAGAACTCTGCCCATTAGTGACCCATTAATAGACAGAAAAATCCTAGGGATCCTAGGACTCCTGGGATCAGTGGCAATGCTGGGGAGGGGGGTGTGTGATCAGTGGAAATTCTGGGGGGTTGATGGGATCAGTGTCAGTGGTGAGGGGATGGAATTAGTTAGAAGGCAGTACACTGTGGCTAATTCTGAATCATGTGTAGCAAAGCTGAAAATCTTTGGCATGTATATAGTGGGGAAATCTACACTGGCCACCAATGTAATGGGGAATTTACAATGACTTCCAATGCGAGGGGGGATTTACACTGACCGCCGATGTAATGGGGAATTTACAATGACCAACAATGTGAGGGAGGATTTACACTGACCACCAATGTAATGGGGAATTTACAATGACCAACAATGTGAGGGAGGATTTACACTGACCACCAATGTAATGGGGAATTTACAATGACCAACAATGTGAGGGAGGATTTACACTGACCACCAATGTAATGGGGAATTTACAATGACCAGCAATGTGAGGGGGGATTTACACTGACCGCCAATGTGAGGGGGAATTTGCACTGACCACCAACCGGAAATTTTACGCCACCTACCAATATAAAGAGGGATTTCTACGCTGATACCAATGTAATAGGAGAATTTACACCAACCACCAGTATAACATGTAAAAGAAAGTTTTCCTTAAAAAATTGGACTTTGAAGGACCATGAACACTCAAGAGAGTTGTTATGTAAAAATAATTATTTTATCAACCACCAGTGTAAGGGGGAATATACAATGACCTCCATGCAAGGGAAAACGTACACTGACAACCATTGTCAAGGAGATTTGTACTGACCATCAATGTAAGCTGACACTTCTACACCGAACACCAATGTTAGGGGGGATTTACACTGACCACCAATATAAAGGTAATTCTGCACTTACTACCAATATAAAGAGAATGTACACTGGTCACCAATGTAATGAAGAAATTACACTGACAACCAATGTAATGGGGTATTTTACATCAACAACCAATAAAGGGGGATTTCTACACGATGCCTGCATCTGCTTGGGTGACAGAATACCCAAACAGTGGCTGTATCTTATTGGATGTTGGAATACCCAAAGAATGGCTGCATCTAATTGGATGCAAACCAATGTTCGTCCAACAACTTTCCGCTCACATCCATACATTTTTCAATGATTGGAGAGAGAAGAAAATAAGTCCCCAGCGCCGCACATCCACACAAGTGTATAGTGGTGAGAATGACAACCTAAGCCTGGGCTCCCACCAGGTCATGGTCCCAACACGTTTCACTCCGCCCATTGGACCTTAGTCATGGGGATCCATGATTGGGGGCATGGCCAGGTGAGAGCCCAGGCTGTGGTTGTCATTCTCACCACCATACACTTGCGTGAATGTGCGGCGCCGGGGACTTCTTTTTTTTCTCTCTCCAGCTACCGTCGGAGCCAGGGCGAGCTCCACTCCCCTGCCAGTACTCCCGCAGCAGCGGATACACCTACTACTGACATTACTCCCTGAACCATCTGACTACATTTTCTAAGGGTCACAATTTTTCAATAATGTCGGGCTGGAGGGGACCAACAGGGCCATCCACTAAACAAATTGTATCCAGTTCATCAGCAACATAAAAACTGCAATTTACACAAGGCCAGGAGGAAAAGAGCTGACTAAGCCCGAAGCACCAGCAGATTCTACATGAACATGTTTACAATAATAATTACTTAGACTATAAATTGTTTGACATGTCTTATAACAGCTTTATAAATAGAAATAAATCTTTGTGTGCAAATTAGCTACAATCATTGGTGTTATTAAACACATTAATTTCAACATGCTAATTTGGGCTTGATTGCATTAATGTACAGTAAGTGTATTATACTGCTAGCTTAACAAAGCATAGGCTGTCAAGCTATCAATGCTTCCATGCTTGAAGGTGTTTATGTTTTTACATAAACTTCTGTAGGCTGTTTAGTAAGACAAAAATACTAGTTGGGCCATACTTAGCATATCACAGAAAACACCTTTAACTTTGAAGCTGGCAAACTGCCAGATTTCCCATTCCTTTCTATACCGGGGATAATGGTCACCTAGACCAGTGGCTCTCAACCCTATCCTCAAGTACCCCCAACAGGCCATATTTTGGTAATTTAATTTAATCTTAGATGGAATAGCTTTCCAAAATACCAAGCCATTGACTCTGATTTAAAGCACCTGTGCAAGATAAACAGTGGTTTAGTGGGTAGCACTCTTGCCTAGCAGTGAAATTGTTTGTTGGTTCGAATCCCAACTACAACACTACCTGCCTGGAGGTTGCATGTTCTCCCTGTACCTGAATGGGTTTACTCCAGTTACCTCCCACACTTGAAAGACATGCAGGTAGGTTAATTGGCTTCTGTCTAAAAAATGACCCTAGTATATGAATATGAGTTAGGGACCTTAGATTGTAAGCGCCTTGCAAGTAGGGACTGATGTGAATGTACAATGTATATGTAAAGCACTGCGCAAATTGACAGTGTTATACAAGTACCTTAAATAAAAATAAGATAAAGGAAAACCTGCAAACGTGGCCTGTTGGGGGTACTTGAGGAGAAGATTGAGAACCACTGACCTAGACAGTGAGAGAAAGTAAATCTCTCCAGCGGGGACCCAGACATGCTGCAGCTGTTCCCCACTGTCTCTTCACGAGAAACAAGCAATAAAATATCACTGATCTCTTGCCAGATCCACTGTGGGCACAGAGAGCTAACTTTAACCTCCCTAGCGGTAATTCCGAGTCTGGCTCGGGTTGGGATTTCAGTACCATAAGCGGTAACCCCGAGCCAGACTTGGGATCGCATCACTGGATACAGGGAGAGTTAATTACTGTACCTTGTCCCCTGGATCCAGCAATGTCCTCCGCACTGTGTGATCGAGCTGTCCCCCGCTCGATTCACACAGTACCCAGATGCCGCCGAGCTCCGTTCCCTGCGACGTTATGGCGCACGGGAGCGGAGATCGGCGCCAAATTCAAAAAAGTAAAAACACACAAAACACACACAGTACTGTAATCTTACAGATTACAGTACTGTATAAAAAAATGACACACCCCCTTTGTTCCTAGTGGTCTGTGCAATGCCCTGCATGCACTTTTATATTTTAAATACTGTTTTTTCTGCCTGGAATTTGGATTTGGATTGTCCATAGCAACCAAAAAGTGTCCCTTTATGTCAAAAGTGATTTTAGACCAACTAGAAAACAGCAATAATAAATTAGAATCACTTGCAGAATTGAGCGATAGCGATTTGTGGGGAAATTCGTCATCAAACACTAAATCTAATGACAGCGACAATTCTGCAAATGAGCAAATTTCAGTGTTTTTGGATTTGATTACATTATTGAATAATTTTTATTATTATTTATTATATTATAAACTTTATCATACCCGGGATGTCTGCTAGACTCTGGTTTGAACAGATTTAAGAGAGTTATTCCTAAGAATTACAGGACTACAATATAAAACGCCAAATTTCCATGCAAAATAATTGTACCGCTTTCAACCTAAAACCAGAACTAATCATACCGCCAGGGAGGTTAATTCATCACTTTGTTCTTTCCCCAGAAAAGTAATAGAGGGGAATCTTCCTATGGGGACCCTAGTTCTCATGACTTGAAGGTCCCCAAAGGGATTCCCTTAATATGTAGGGATTTACTCTCACTGACAAAAAAAATCTCACAGGGGTTATAACCCTTCCTTGCTCTACCCTAAATAAAATAAAAACTTTTAGCTATAATTCTACTTTAAAGAAAAGTGAAGATTCCTTTATTTATAGAAGACATACTAGAGCTTCCATAAATGAGAAATTATCTATGAATGGAAGAAAATATCCACCCCCTCCATCAATAGATTACTTTTCTTTCATAAAAGTTGTAGTTCAAATTCTTTTAATGGATCAGCTGGGCGTAGAGGCGGACATGCTTTATGGCCAGCTTTATAGCAGATTTTCACCTTCACCCTCCCCCTTACTTACCTGGTAGTGAGTTCAGCACATTTCATATCCTTGCCTGCCCAGCAGATCCAGCATTGTCCAGCTGAGATCCTCTTCATTTCAGGAAGCACTCGGTCCTGTGCCACCATGTTTTAGAGTGACATCATAGAGAGTATTTTGGCTGTTCTGGCTTCAGCCAGTGTGCCTCTCGGTTATGCCCTGCTAGGCTCACTCCTTCCACCTTTACTAAATAAAAGGCTTTGCCTCCTGGGATATGTGACATGCTTATCCCAGTAGGCAAATTGAGCACAGTGCACGTCAGAAAATGAACTATCCTAGCAAATATTATTTAGAATCAAAATTACATCACATTAACATTCCCAAATCTGTGTTTAATTTACCAGACAAAAAAAAAAAAAACAGATGTTAATCGTAAAACAATCAACAAAGGCAGAGGAGTGACTCCTGTCTGTCATCAAAGTGAATCTGATTGCTGGCTTTGCACCTTAATTATGTACTGTATACAATACTACTAATGTGTCCCTATTGATGAGTCTGTAAGGAGCTGTCAGCCTCATCACAAAGCAGATTTATGCCAAGTGTCAAAACGAGAGATGTGATACTGACAGACGCCAAAAGTAACTCTAAAATGTGACGTGATGTCTAGACAGGTTCTTCTTCTGAGCCACCTTTGTTTGTAATTATTGTCAAGTCTTTTAATTTCTGTATTAAAAAAAGAAAACAAAAAAAAAAACACAGCAACCCACAATCAATGATCGAGTAGGCTGATTTTAGGGGCCACATGCACCTTTGCGTGCAAATATACTGCAGCACTTGATTAGATATTGATATATCCTATTCACAGTCAGTCAACCAACCTCAGAGATACAGTGATACTGTAAATCAATTAATCTGGTGTGTTAATATGAATATTGTAACCACTACAGCCATAATTTAGGGACAATAGAATGTATTTGACAAGTTTTACTAAATGCTTTGCCTTCAGTTATGTTTGAAGTTAGAGATGGGCCGATTACCCTCAGGTTTGGTTTACACCAGAATGTTTGAACATCGCAAAAAATTGGACACAAAAGTCCCCATTTTGAAGGCTTATATGCTTATATGCAAGTTATTGGCCATTAAAAATGTATGAGGGCCATGTACCAATGAGGGGAGATGTACCAATGAAAAAAAATTAACTTTTAAAAAAGATTGTTTTTAAGCAGTGGGGTTAATGATGCTTAAAGTGAAAAATAAAAATAAAAAAAGTCTATGAAATATAGTATAGTGCCTGCAGGGTCCCCTTAGTCTGCCTGTAAAGTGGCGCAACTGTTCCCTGTATAGAATCTGCTGCAGCAAAACTGACATTAAGGCTGGGTTCACACTGCTGCGGTGACGTGAATCGGATGTGATTCGCACCGCACTGCAGTGCAAATCACATCCGATCTCTGTGCGATGCGAGTTCAGCCATACAGATAGTATGGCTGAATTCACATCGCATCCGGCCCAAACTCGCACAGGACCCTTTTTTTGGTCCGCAGCAGAATCGGATCGCATGGGTGTTCACACTATGCGATCCGATTCCTGTCCAAGTTTGCAGATCGCACTGTGATATGCGAACTGATCTGGGGGTGTCATTAACGTTTCACTGACACTCCCAGCAGTTCGCATAGGGCAGTGTGAACTGCCGCCGGGAGGCATGTGATGCGGGAACCCGCAGCGGATTCGCAGCATTCCCGCATCACTGCAATGTGAACCCAGCCTTAAACTGAAAAAAGAAAAAAAAAATTTAAATGATTTTCCCTGAAAGTTTTCTTTATTTTGTAAACAATGGGCTAGGGAGCCAGTCTGTATGAAGAGGCCATCATTTAGTGCACTCCAAACAAGATTAGAGTTTTTTGGGATAAATTCTGGTGTGTCTTTGGCAGACTTTGGATGGAAATAACACATTTTTGCACTACAATGAGCAATCCTTATGTGAAGAAGCCAAATTATAGTGCACACAGGCCAAGATTAACATTTTTTTTAAGATAAGTCTGGTGTCTCTTTCTCACACATTGGATAGAAGTAACGGTGCAGAAAAAATGTTTTTTGGGTGTTGGTGATGCATTCACACCGTAATCTTCTAGAGGTACTCTTGATGAAAGCAAGAATTGGCAAGAATTGGCCTGTAAAAAATTTAAATTTAATGCATCTGTCAAACAGGTGTGGAAAAATTGGTCCTTGGATGTTAATTGTGCCTGTAAAACCTACACCAAAAAGTTATTTCAAGATAAAATCAACACCCACAGAGCTAGGCAGCCTAGACAGTCTTGCACAGATTCAACATCCCAATAACACTTAATCAGAGACATTGACATCATGGTCTTGATAGCTGCTGCGAATCCAGGACTGATTCATTTTCACAAATGTCAGCCGGCCAACAGAGTATGTGGACAGATACACTCTTATCTGTCACAAAACCTCTGGCAACACTGAATGCCTGTTCGGGAAGCAAACTGGATGCAGGGCAGCCCAGCAGCTCATTTGCATTATGAGCAAGTTCTGGCCAGTGGTCTATTCTCATGACCCATAAACCCAGTGAACCATCTACTGGAAAGCTCTCCATGTCAGTTTTTTCCCCTAGATAATCTTCCACCATATGATGCAGGCACTGCCAATGGTATCTTAAAGCTGGCAGCCATGGACGCAGAGGACTAAAAAATGCATCAAATTTTGAAATGCTTCACTGAGGCAGCCCCCTTCTCCACCGCTCCTCCTTTGAGCAACAGAAGCCTCAAAACTAACTTTTCCATGAGACTGTAACCTACCGGAGTCTGGAAAGTAGACATGTGCACAACGGAAAAAATTGTTTAGTTTTGGTTAGATGTGTTATGTTACTTATTTTGTTTAATTTGGTTTCAGAATTTGTTTAAATTAGTTTAGTTTTCGTTAAAATGTGTTTCCTTTAATATGTTTTTAATGAATTCCAACTTTTCAGAGTGATTAGAATTCGGATTGTTTGAAAAATGATTGACTGATTCGAAAATTCCATGGGAAGAAATAGAAAAAATAACTGGTTGTTAAACAGCAGGCCAGGAAGCCAGCCGCCAGCATCCCTAACATCTGTCAGCGGGCTTCCTCACTGACAGATGAATGTAAATAAAACAATGCCGGCAATAGAAAAAAAGTTTAAAAAAGCACCCTCCCTCTCCAAAAATCCAGACCAGACCCTAATCCGGTCATGCAGCCTGGCAGATCAGGAAAGGGGGGTGCTCAGCCTCCCCGCCCCGATGCACCTTGTCCCCAGAGTATCATAAAAAAAAGATAAGTGCTCTTACCTCCTGGGAGGCCTTCAGCCGTATGCCCGCTGTGCAGCATTTCTTATATAGGCAAGGGATGGGGCCATCTGGCTACACCATCTGATGCCTGACGTCCCATTGCCAGCATGCACCAGTCTGTGATGTCAGAAGGGGGCGGTGTCACCAGGTGACATAGCCAGGTGGCCTGCCTCTTGCCTATATAAGAAAAATCAAAGCACAGAGCCGGCATACAGTGGGAGGCCTTCCAGGAGTTTTTCTTTTTTCTTTTTTTTTCTTTTTTTTCGGGTCTGGTGGGTGGCGTGATTGATGATGGATTTACAGTGAGGGACATCATTTTTTTTATTTTTTAATAAAGAATTTCTCAAAAACTGTCACTTGTGTCTATTACTTTTTAGTGAATGGGTAGGGGTACCATGTACCCAATACCCATTCACATGGGGGACAGGATCTTGGGGCCCCCTTGTTAAAGGGAGCTTCCAGATTTCAATAAGCTCCCTGCCTGCAGACCCCGTCAATCACAGCCCAGGGTTGTCAGGAAGAAAGCCACCCCTGCCCCAAAGCACCCACCCTCCCATGTTGAGGCATGTGGTCTGGTATGGTTCAGGAGGGGGGGCACTCTTTTGTCCCCCTTCCTTTCCTGACCTGCTAGGCTGCATGCCCAGATAAGGGTCTGGTATGGATTTTGGGGGGGGGACCCCACACTGTTTTTTTAATTAATTTTGGCATAGGGTTCTCCTTAAAATTCATACCAGACCCGAAGTGCCTGGTATGGACTGGGGGGGGGGAGACCCCATGCCATTTTTTATTTTTATTTCCCATTCATCATTTTCTTTCCACTTGAAAACCATTCATCATTTTCCTTCCACCACAATTATGCCACTCTGTGTTGGTCTATCACATAAAATCCCAATAAAATACATGTACATTTTTGGTTGTAATATGACAAAAATGTGGAAAAATTCAAGGGGTATAAATACTTTTTCAAGGCACTATATATCCAAAACTCTTTTTTTTTTTTTTACAAAAAAAGCCAGAGTCAAGGCCAGCAAGATAAATTTGAGCCCAGATTTGTTTTGGCAGGTAGGATTTTCCATCCTGCCTTTTTACCATTAGGTTTGATCTTTTCAAAATTGACTTCATCTGAGACGCCGATAAATTCAGAGATGGTAGATGCAAAGTGGCAGCCTAGCCTATTGTTTCGACCCATTGCAAAAGCATTGGAGTGTTAAAAGCTTGTAGTACATCACAACACAGCAATGACCTGGCTCTATGAGCTAACCTAAAATGCTTACATTGCATAGAAATGTCTTTCCTTGAACTCAACATTATTTAATATTTCCACAAAGCCTCAGCTTGCTATATCCATTTATTTTACAAATGGCAACTATAAAAAGCAGTTGCTTGCCTTGAATCATATATTAAATCCCAGACTCTGCCCATGTCAGGACAAGAGTGCAGATCTGCAAAGTTTTCAATAGGCATCAATCAGTTAGCAGAGTCTGATGAAGTAATGCGCTTTCTACACACACAAGTGGGTGGAATATAATATCACTGATGAATACAAAAGGGAGTCTGATGCGCTGACCCCAAGAGATGTATTTTTCATACATTTTCTGAAGGAATAATACTCTGAGATGGATACATTGATGTATAAATAATATTTCTAAAAGGAATGGTTCTGGTAGGGTGAGACGTAAAAGCCAACAAATATTTTCCAGTTGTACTTTATGTACTTTGGTGAGGCTTTCTAAAACCAATGCTTATAATTTTCTATTGCTGGTACAATTGACCTGACAAGTTATATTGGACTTAATCCGATAAAACTACCAAAGACTACTAAAAGTATTTAGGCAGGCTGCAGTGAATTTTGTTATTTGGTTAGGTGATTAAAATAAAAAAAATCATCCTGTATATTTATAAATCAAATATCTATGATAATGTGTGTGCATTGTGTCTGCTAGATATTATATATTAATCACATTAAAATAAAATAAAAACAATGTTTTTGTATTATTGCTCGGATATTGTTTTCTATATCATTTGTTTATATCCCTAATGAAGGGGGTTAACCAATACAGATCGACCTCTGTACAACCCGCCTGTCGTGTTTTTCCCAAATGATCAGTGCTGCCCGCTAGTCTGCCGGGAAATCTCCCCACCGTCAGAATACAATAGCACAGCAGGAGCGATTCCCCCATCCAGCTCAAATGTGTGGATGGGGGAACCAGGTCATTCTCTTTACCTTATTTCTTTTTTTTTTTTTTTCGTTCAACCTACTGTTTGAATCAGAAAAGATATATATATTAACCACTTGTCTACCAAGAACGAACACCCTCTTCCTGCTCAAGCCATTTTTCAGCTTTCAGCGCTGTCGCACTTGGAATGACAATTGTGCAGTCGTACTCAATAATAACTGTACTCAATAATTTTTTTTTCATTTTCTTCACACAAATAGAGCTTTCTTTTGGTGGTATTTAATCACTGTTGGTTTTTTTAATTTTTTACAAAAAAAAGATCAAAAACTTTGGGGAAAAAATGTTTTTTTACTTTTTTTGTCAGTAAATTTTGTAACTTGTAAATTTTTCACTTTCACTGATGTGTGCTGGTGAGGCGGCACCGATGGGCACTTATAGGCTGAACTGGTGGGCAATGATGAGGTGGCACTTATAGGCACTGATGAGGCAGCACTTATGGGCACTGATCAGGAGGCACTGATGGGCACTATTAGGTGGCACTGATGGGCACTAATAGGCGGCACTGGTGGGCAATGATGGGCAGCAGTGGCGGGCACTGATAGGCGGCACTGGTGGGCAGGGATAGGAGGCATGGATAGGTGGTACAGATGGGCACTGATGGGCATTGATGGGTGGTACTGATGGGCGACACTGATGGGCATTGATGGACAGCAGTGATGGGCATTGATGGGCAGCACTGATAGGTGACACTGATTGCCAGCACTGACTGGCATGGCTAATGGGCACTGATTTGTGGCACTTGTGGGCAGTATGGGCACTGATTTCTGCCACTGGTGGGCACTGAACACTGGCATTATTGGGCACTGTATGCTGGCATTGGTGGGCACTGTGTTTTAACACTTTTTTTCTATATTGTAAGCAGGGCACTGATGATCAGTGCCCTGATTACTTCCCAACTGTCCCCCTGTGGAGAGATGCAGCTGATCGGCTCTCCTCTCCTCGCAATATGTCAGTGTGAGGCGAGGAGAGCCGATTACCGGCATCTCCGTGTTTACATGTGACCGGAGGTGTTTTATCACTGCCAATCACATGGTTAAAGACCCACGGACACGGCTCTTTACACAGATCGGGATCGCCATGCTGTGCTCCCACGGTATTGGCGACCCATAACAAGAGCTGCACCTCCCCGCCATCATTTGACTGTGGGTGGGCAGCAGACAGTTCATGTATGGCCAGATTAAAGAGATCCCCACCCCCCCTCCAAAAATTAAAAGTCAGCAGCAGAAAACACTTACCTGTCCCGGAATCCAGTAATGTAGGCACCCCAGCTGGTGTTTCCATGGGTCGTTGGGTGCTGCCACTGCCATTGCCAGTAAGGGAATTCAGCAGTGAATCGCTGGGTCCCTACTTCGCTCTCTTACTTGCCTGGCAGCAGGGCAAGGTGGAGGGAGGAGGAGGGGGCCGGAACCTGTGATGTACCTCCTGACGAAAGTGGGTGATGGGTACCTTTCAAATTAGGTACCTGTTCCCCCCATCCCCCCAAATGTGCCAAATGTGGCACCTGGGGGGATTCAGATAAACAGAGGTTCCACTTTTGGGCCTTAACAGAATCCTGGATCCACACAAGCAAGGCGGGAATGTCCCCTGCTGTGCTATTGTATTGTGACAGCAGGACCCCTCCACTGTCAGAATACACTGATCAGTGCTGCTGCCAACATCTGCAGACCGCTAATCAAAGGAGGTTTTCCAGCAGGGCCATTCAACAAAAGCCAGACTGACCATCGGCTTCTGTCAAGGGAGGTATGACCACACACAGATCAAAATTCAGCTAATTAAAAGTGTTACTAAGCCCAGGACCCTGCATTCACTATATCTGGTCTCCCACAGTACACAGAACATGGAAATGCAATTACTAAAAGCTTTAAAAAATATGAACTGCTAAATACCTTTTCTCATCAGCAGTATATAAAAGCCTTGTGACTTATATCAGTGTCTGACTAAGCTTGTAAAAGGAGTTTTCATTCTCCCCTGACCCTCTGTCTGGACAGTGCTGATTGGCCCTGTGCTGATCAAATGCACCCTCCCAAGAAAAAAAAAAAAAAACTTTAGCAATACACACCAAGCTGAGCATGTGCAGCCTGACTCCTAATGCTCTGTTCTATCTAGAGATGGGTTGGAGTCAAAGAAGAGGAGGATCAGAGAAGACAGGTTCACACAGCCTTTATACAGAATGCAGAGAATTAACCCCTTAGGCTCCACAGTCAGAATAACAAGCATGCTTTACTGCATATACAGACCGATTTTGCTGTTGTGAGTTTAGTAACACTTTAAGCATTTCGATCTGTGTGTACCCAGACTAAGGAAACCTTTCTTAACTGGGATGTTGTCTGGGTTTGAATTGTAAAAACAAATAGTGGAGAGGTGAATTTCTAGTTCTAGAGCACCATTTATAATCAATAAATCAAATAGTGTGGTGCTAAATTAATACAACATGATAGATAATATACCGTACTTACTGTGCATAAAACTGTAATATAAATTCATGATACAAATCTCAATTTATAAAGTACAAAAATGTGAAATTAATGAAAATTTATTTTTCATAAAAAAATACATCAACATAAAAAAAAAAAATTTAAATCCTATAAACAAAAATAAACGTGATACTACAGTATTGTTTTTTATTTTTTCCTAAAAATAACAAACGTTATACTTACCTGATCTGTGCAGAAGTTTTGCACAGAGCAGCCCAGATCCTCTTCTTCTCAGGTCCTCCACCGGGGCACTACTGACCCCTCCATCCTATTGAGAGCCTCCACAGCAAGCAGCTTGCTATGGGGCACGCGAGCCAAGCCGCTGCTCTGTGTGTCCATTCAGGCACTTCGCCGGGGACCAATCCTGAGCCCCTCTCTCTCTTCATTGGCTCACTGACTTTGATTGACAGCAGCGGGAGCCAATGCTGCTTTCTGTGTGTCTTAGCTAATCAGGAGAGTGAGTCCCGGACAGTAGAGTATTTTGTACAACCTTTCTGGATCGAGATGGGGCTCAGGTAAGTATTAGGGGGCTGAGGGGTGCTGCTGCAAACAGCAGTTTTTTTTTATTTCATCCTAAAGTGATTGTAAAGGTTTTCTTTTTTTTTTTTTAACCACTTGACCACTGAGCACTTAAACACCCTTAATAACCAGACCAATTTTCAGCTTTTGGTGCTCTCACATTTTGAATGACAATTACTCAGTCATGCAACACTGGACCTATATGAAATTTTTGTCCTTTTTTTCACACAAATAGAGATTTCTTTTGGTGGTATTTAATCACCTCTCAGTTTTTTATTTTTTGTGCTATAAAAGAAAAAAGTCCGAAAATTCTGCGAAAAAATTAATTTTTCTTCGTTTCTGTTATAAAATTTAGCAGATTAGTAATTTTTTTCTTCATAAATTTTGGCCAAAATTTATACTACTACATATCTTTGGTAAAAATAAGTACAAATTGGTGGATATTATTTGGTCTTTGTGAAAGTTATAGAGTCCACAAGCTATGGTGCCAATATCTGAAAATTGCTCACACCTGAAGTACTGACGGCCTATTTCAATTTTCAATTTACCAAATAAATGCAGGTAATTAATTCAGGTAATAATGAATTATTATTAGTCCATTAATTAGTCCATGTAAGGGTATTATTGTGCTGTAGATTTTAGAGGTCTGCCATTCCAAATGCTAGAAGGAGCTCTGCAACAAGGACAAACACAAACAAGAATGGCGCCCTCTAAGTGCAGCATGTATGATAAAACCTTTACTAAAAAAAGGGTATAAAAACACTGACATTTGAGTAGTACAATACCAGCGTGTCAGTTTTACAAAGTTTCATCCACACATTCCATATTAGGTAGAGGTCCTAAGCTTGTAGGTGTACGGTGTAATACTCTATCCCAATAGGGTTCCGGGTGAGCTGCGTATTGTGTGTAATTCCTGGTTGGTGGAGCGCAAGGGGGAAATCGTCCGTCATCCACAGCACAGCAAAGGGCAGCTAGATGGACACTGGTCACTTCCGGGAGCAGTGCAGGCGGGCGGTGCTCATGTTTGGAGCAGGGGCGGACTGACCATTGGGCCACTCGGGCACTGCCCGAGGGCCCCATGCCACTAGGGGGCCCCATCAGGGTTGCCAGCTTCAGTAAAACCAGGGACTGTATGTAAAAATGTGTGTTTTTTTTTACATCTGTCTCTGAAATGTCCCTTACCGACATCCTTTTGGTGTAAAAATCCTGAGATTATAGCTGCCCCACCTTTCCAGTACCTTCTCAGCCAATATAAACATGTCTGTGTATACTGTGTGATTGTATACTGTGTGTGTGTGTTTGTGTTTACTGTGTGGCTCCATAATCTCCTATTGCCCGGGGGCCCCATGAGTTGTCAGTCCGCCCCTGGTTCGGAGCATGCGTGCTCTTTCGTTAGGCTTAGCTGGCGGCCATGTTATGAATGGGCATAAGTATACAGGGCTAAGCCAATCAAAATTTACAAGCTTAGGACCTCTACCTAATATGGAATGTGCAGATGAAACTTTGTAAAATTGACACGCTTGCATTGTACTGCTCAAATGTGAGTGTTTTTATACCCTTTTTTTAATTAAAGGTTTTATCATACATGCTGCACTTAGAGGGCGCCATTCTTGTTTGTGTTTGTCCTTTTATTCTACAGGGCCTCTGCTTTAATCACTTAAGGATCGCCTCACACAGATATACTGTGGCAGGGCAACCCTCCTGCTCGAAATCACGTGCAGGTACGTGATTTCGTGCAGTGGGTCTGGGGCGCACGCTGACACTCTGCAATCGTTCATAGGAGAGGCAGACTGCCGTTCTGTGAGGGAGGAAGATGGAGACACAGTAACCAAGACAGTAAGCATACACACAGATCTCTGTGTTCCTCCAGGCATAGCATTCCCCCCACAATTAAAAAGCACTCCCTAGGAGCACAATTAACCCTTTGATTGCCGCTGATGGTAACCCCTTCCCTGCCAGTGTCATTAGTACAGTGAAAGTGCATCTTTTTTAGCACTGATCAATGTATTAGTGTCCCTGGTCCCCAAAAAGTGTCAAAAGTGTCTGTTAGGTGTCCGATTTGTCTGCAGTCCCACTAAGAATCACTGATCGCCACCATTACTAGTGAAAAAATAAATAAAGAAATACATATGCCATAAAAAATATCCCCTAGTTTGTAGACACTCTAGCTTGTGCACAAACCAATCAATATACGCTTATTGGGATTTTTTTTTTTTTTTACCAAAAATATGTAAATATAGTTTATAGTGCAACAAATAAAAACTGCAGACGTAATTAAATACCACCAAAAGAAAGCTTTATTTGTGAGAAAATAAGGACATCAATTTTATTTTGGTACAGCATCGCACAACTGCACAATTGTCAGGTAAAGTAACGCAAAAAAATGGCCTGGTCATGAAGGGGGGTAAACCTACCAGGCTTGAAGTGGTTAATAAATGATATAATGCTTTGTTGGTTTAAGTCATTTCATTGCAAAAAATTAAGATTTTTACAAGTGTGCAAAAAAAAGTGCAAAACTTTGCTCTATAGCCGAACTGGTTAAAGTGGTTGTAAAGTTTAAAGGTTTTTAGCTTCTTTGCATGAAGGTAACAAACCTTCTGTGTGTTGCCCCCCCCACAACCCCCCCCCCCCCCCAAAATACTCACTTGAGCCCCCTCTTGATCCAGCAATCTGCACAGCTGTCCCAGGTCTCTCACTCCTCATAGGCTAAGATACAGCAGCAGGAGCCATTGGCCCCCACTGCTGTCAATCATAGCCAGCAAGCCAATGAGGTGAGAGCGGGGGCAGGGCTGAGTCACCGCTCTATGGAGGTGATTTACTAAAACTGGAGAGTGCAAAATCCGGTGCAGCTGTGCATTGTAGCCAATCAGCTTCTAACTTCAGCTTGTTCAATTAAACTTTGACAATGAAACCTGGAAGCTGATTGGTTTCTATGCACAGCTGCACCAGATTTTGCACTCTCCAGTTTTAGTAAATCTCCCCCTATGTGTCTTAAGGTCGCATAAAGCTGGGCTTGGGAGCCATGACCATTGCACAGAGCAAATAAGTTCAACATGTCAGTTTTTTTTTTTTGTATTTATTTATTTTTTTTTTTAAAGCCGAAGTGTTTTAAGACCGGGCCTCTTTTTCAGGCTCGGTGTTTACAAGTTAAAAACAAGTTTTTTTGCTAGAGAATTACTCAGAACCCCCAAACATTATACATATTTTTTTTTCTAACACCCTAGAGAATAAAATGGCGGTCATTGCAATACTTTTGGTCACACCATATTTGCGCAGTGGTCTTACAACCCAACTTTCTACATGTTGCATGTTTTGAGTAACAGAGGAGGTCTAGGGTTAGAATTATTGCTCTCGCTCTACTAATCGCGGCGATACCTCACATGTGTGGATTGACCACCGTTTTCATATGTGGGAGCTACTCATGTATGCGTTCGCTTCTGCGAGGCAGCTTGTCGGGACGGGGCGCTTTAAAAAAAACTCTTATTTATTTTACTTGATTTTCTTTATATTTTCATTGTTTAAAAAAATAATAATAATAAAAATGGGTTAGGCTCCGTTCACACAGGGGGCGACGCGAGGCGACACGACTTGCCGTGCCACGACCTGACAAGTCGCCCCCGTTCTGTACTACGGAACCGTTCTAAGAGGAGCGACTCGAGTCGCTCCGACTTAGAAAAAAGGTTCCTGTACTACTTCTGGGCGACCTTGGGGCGACTTGCATTGACTTCTATACAGAAGTCATTTGCAAGTCACCGCTGAGGTCGCGGCAGGTCGCGGCGAGGCAAGTCGTGTCGCCTCGCATCGCCCCCTGTGTGAACCGAGCCTTATGTTTATTCCTATTACAAGGAATGTAACAATCCCTTGTAATAGAAAAAAAGCATTAGAGGACCGCTTAAAGAGGAAATAAACCCTGATGGGTTTACTTCCTCTTTCATTCCCTGCAAAGGTAAAGCATAATGGACTACTGTGCATCGCATAGTAGCCCATTACGTGTCACTTACCTGACACAGGAGCCAGCGATGTCACCGCTGTCCCCTGTAGTCCGGCGCATCCATCTTTTCGGTGGGGTCTCGCAGCTCCGCCGCTGTCATTCGGCGGAGCCGCGATGACGTCACTCCCGCGCATGCGCACGGGAGCCGACACGCGCGGCAGCTCCGTTGTTGGAAATGCCACGCTCAGTGCGCCTGCGCGCCGCTGTCTACGGCGCATGCGCCGTAGACAGCGGTGCCTGTCTTCGGGCAAATATCTCCTAAACCGTATATAGGTTCAGGAGATATTTCTTGGACCTATAGGTAAGCCTTAATCTAGGCTTACCTGTAGGTCAAAGTGGTTTGTAAGGGTTTACAACCACTTTAAATATGAGATCTGTGGTCAAAAAGTCCTCAGATCTCATATTTGGGCTTAAATGCAATAAAAAAAAGAAAAAAATTGTCATTTGAAAAAATGACAACAGAAAAATGGCCCTTCAAGACGTATAGGTGGAAGTGACGTTTTGACGTTGCTTCCGCCCTGCTATAGCATGGAGAGGGGTGGGGGCCATTTTCCCCTCACTCGTCTCCATACCCAGCCACGGACAGGTCCCGATCTCCTCCGCCGACGGCTCCAGTAAGCGGGGGAGGGTGCGGGAGAGCGGCGGGTGGCGGGGTGACCCCTCCCTCGCCACCGATAATGGTGATTTTGCGGCAAATTAGCCGCAGAGATCACTATTATCTTAAACAGGACCGCCGGCTCAAAAGATGGATACCTTGATTGTGGCGGCATCTGCTGCCGTTACCGAGATATCCATCTTTAAACTGCCGACGTATATGTACAGGAGCCGATCGGCAAGTGGTTAATATCACTTCAAGTAGGACTCTGCAGCATACACCGTATGTAATAAGGGGAGGAGATATGAATGAAATACTTGTATAGCGCACAATGCGAACTAAATCGCCTCTAGGCGCTGTGGCGAGCTTTGATCATCTGCTAAAAGAGGAAGGTCTTGATTTTTTTCCTAAAAGCCAGGTGGTTTTCTTCCAGGCGGATGTTGATTGGTAGAGCATTCCATAGCCGAGGCCCTTGGACAGCGAATCTCCGATCACCCTTGGATTTATACCAGGCTTTGGGCACGAGGAGGAGGTTTTTGTTGGCTGATCGAAGACTGCGGTTTGGTGTGTAATGATTTATTTTCTCCATTAGGTATTGTGGAGCTTCTCTATGCACGCATTTGTGGGTGAGGCAAAGGGTCTTGAACGTGATCCGATTTTTTACGGTTAGCCAATGTAAGCTCCTCAGCGAAGGGGAGATTGATTCCCAGGGTTTTTTTCCTGTTATCAGCCTTACCGCCGTGTTTTGGATCAGTTGTATATAGTTATACAGTACAGTTATATAGTACCGGATTCCACCAACAAGACGCTGGACAAAAAAAGGGAACGCACAGAAAGAAGACTTCTCGAAGCAGCAAGTAGTAGAAAAGTTTATCGGTTTCATGAAACTCAATTTTAAGCAAATTTTATAGCAAAAATCAGAAACTTCCAGAAGACTTTGGGAAAGCCAAATATTTACTTGCTCTTGTATTGACTCAATCCATAATGATTTCATGTAAAATTGTATTTTTACTGTGGATATGTGAAAACATCTCGAAAGTACATATCTGAAGAGTTTTCTTCTATCCCACCACAAGAATAAACTAAACAAAAAAGAAAAGTAGCAAACTGAAAGCATGAAGCATTGCTGAATATTGACTTGGGTGTCCATTAAAGTTATTGGAAATCCAATTGTGTGTGTTCCAAGGGAGATCTAGACTTTGCTTTATTACCCCAATGCCCTTCATGGGATTGCTGGCATAAATAAATCCAGTTCAGATAAACCACAGATGTAACATTAAAGAAAGTATTTTAACTGTGCTTATGTGTAGTTATTTCTTGTCATAAATAATGCATTATCCTTTAAGTGATCCTTGTAAAAAGTCAAGTACTGTTAAAAGGTCATAGTTTGTAAATTTGTTCTTACAAATAAAACAACACGTTTAACTACTATTGATATTTCTATTCTAATTATTCAACGGTTGTTTGCCAGAGGCGAAGGTTTAGTACAATATTATCAGATACTATTTTTTTAAATACCGTTTTACACAGATGTAGCAAATTCAGCTTAAAGGGTAACTCCACTTTAGTGGGGGAGAAAAAAAAAAGAAAATAAAGAAAAAATAATATAGCGTGTACAATTGCGACACAAGTCATATTGTAATTGAATGTTATTAAAAATGACCTTTCCTTTTCAATCTGTAGCTGCTGTAATTTTCTGTAAATGCAATGCAATATTGCCACCTGGAGGTGTTCTGCACACAGAGTGTGTACTGACCACCCTCAAGAAACAGAATTTCCTGCTTGTGTGATTGGTTGTCAGGAAAGGTCTCACCTGCTGGTGGTGCTGTCAGATCCTTGGGCCGCAGTACTGGTGTCCACCAGTGGGTGTCTCTTGGCAGTGTTGAGCCAAAATTATCTCCTGCGAACGGGCGTCACCTGAGGCTGATTGCAGGAGATGTGTATTAATACCCAGCAAGCACTCACACACTTGCTTTGGTATAGTCCTTGAGCCCTGACCTGTATCCTGTGATCCTCTGTACCCGAATCTGAACCTGAAACCTGAAGCTGTCCCTCCTGTCACCCTGTTACCTTTACCTCTGCCCTGCAACCTGATCCCGTCCACCTTCTCCCTGTCCTGTTTGCTCCCTGTCCCCATCTGCTGATCTCTCATTGATGACCCTGGTCTGGCTACGTTTTCGATTCTGGCATTCCCCATCTATTGTACATACCTGTTTGATTATTGTTATTTGTGGGTCTCTATCTGGTAGTTGGATTGTTGTGCATTGTATTGTATTGGAGGTGTTTGTATCTATATTCACTTACTTTAATAAATTCCATTACTTCACTTTACATGCCTTTTGTTCCCTATGTTCCTGTCCACGCAGTTTTGGTCACACCTGTTCATGACATTGGCTCACCAATTTTCCCAGAAGTCTGCCTAATGCCGGCCATACATGGTTCAAACTTCGAAAGAATTTTCTTTCGATAATCGTATCTAAGAATTTTCGTACGAATTTTGCACCATTAGTGGGTTGCAGCCGATTTTCATGCGGAAAATAAATTTGTGGAATTTTTTGAAAAACAAATGATTTTCTAATCAGTGGTGGGAGAATCGTACGAGAAATGTAATAAGAAAAAAAATGCGCATGTGCAAGAAAAGAACATTTACGGTGAGAGAAGAAGATTTCCAGCCATGAAAATTATTTTCTGTAGCAACATGAGGTGAAGTTGAAGGCTTGGTTGGCCGAATTTCGAAAATCAATGGTGGTGCCATCAGATCACAAAAAAAAAAAACCTTCTGGTTTTGAAAAGAAAATTCATTCAAAATTCGACCATGTATGGCCTGCATAAGATACAAGTCTGATCTCAGGCATCCCCTGCAACAAAAATGTAATTTTTGGTGAGATACTCCCTGTAGGAACACACCCTAATGGGAAGCATGCCCAGCAGATTTCCTCATTAGTGCTCTGTAGGTGCACACCTGATAGATAATTATGAAACCACTCCCATTAGACCCACTCAGCCCAGAGGAACACACATGGATTTCTTCAGGAGGATAACAAAAGGCAGGAATCTGCAACAAAGGGTGTTATAATCCATGCAATGTACATAGATCACCCAGAGGGGAATGTTTATTTCTCAACAAAAGTGGCGTTACGCTTTAACCAATTGTGAACAAAGTGATGTAGCCATACGTTGTTATCCGCTTTTTAGGTTTAGGGTGCGTGCATGCACACTCCCCTCCCCCCCCCACACCGCCACTCGGCATAGTACACAGCGGGAGTCTGTCAGCAAGTCCCGAGCCCATAATTCACATCTGGGACCTGCTGATTGGCTGTGTCCAATCACAGCCCAGAGCGCTGTGTTGACAATCAACACATGGCTCTGTACAGAGGGAACATCTCTGTGTTTCTTATCTTCAAAGCAGAGATAAGAAACAAAGATATCTGCAGTAAAAAGCAGCACACATTACACATTGTTCAACCAATGATGACAAAAAACCTGTTTTGAAGCAATCGTATGATAATCTGTACACAGCTGTCGTCCGGAATTTTCCGAAAGGACAAACATGAAAATGTTTCTGTTACAATGCCAGATCATGCGATTTTCATTTAATCAGTACTGGTTTCATCCAAAAATACATCACTTTAAAAAAAAAATTCTGTTGTACGAGACTTTTCGTACTCTAGTAACCTTTTTTGCATTCGAGACTAGCATGCAATGAAAAAAAAAAATGGACGATCATTCGTCTAATAATCTCATCATGTGTACTAGGCTTTAGGTACACATTTAATCCCTTGATCGTACTAGATGTTAACCCCTTCCCTGCCAGTGAATATCAGGGCCAGTTTACACCATAAAAACGCAGTCCAGATGCATGGCAGATGCTTTTCTGCATACGCGTTTTTTACGCGGTTTTGGTGCATTTTTGATGCAGTCCAGTGCATTTCCCACCCTCTTTTTAAATGTGTGTTTCAGGGTATTTTTGCTGCTTTCAGGTGTGTTCCAGTGCGTTTTTGATGTGTTTTATAGTGTTCCAGTACAGTCCAGTGCAGGAAAAATGCAGCCTGTCCTCCTTTTTTTTTTCTGAAACAGGAACGCACTGGAACTGCAAGCACAGGTGTGAACTATGTCATTGAAAACCATATAACCTACTTTCCATATGTTTTTGATGCAGAAAGAAAAAAAAACGCACTGGACTGCATTTGGTATGAACTGGCCCTTAGCACTGATCACTGTATTAGTGTCACTGCTGATGTCAGTGGCAGTTAGTTCTCCCCAGAGTCAAATCGTTTTAGATTGCCCACCGCACAAAGTCCCATTATAAGTCGCTGATCAGCACCATTAGTATAAAAAAAAATCCAGTATATACCATAGTTTGTAGATGGCTGCTATAACTTTCACACAAACCAATCAATATACACTTTTTAGGATTCTTTTTTTTTTCTTTTTTGTATCAAAGAAGTGTAGAAGGATACATATTGGCCAAAATGTATGAATATTTTTTTTTTAATTGGATATGTAGCAGAAAGTAAAAAATATTTATTTTTCAAAATTTTCGGTAATTTTTCATTTATATGGCAAAAAAACAACAACTCAGTGGTGATCAAATACCACCAAAATAAAGCTCTATTTGTGTAAAAAAAAAAAAATAGAAATTTGGTTGGGGTAAAACCTTCCGGCGTTGAAGCGGTTAAAATAGAGACTCTAGCTTGCACATGGGAAACATACTGTGTACCAGGTCAATAGTGTCATCTGTATTGAGGAGAATATTGAGAATGCCATAGCTGATTTCCCTCTGAAAATGTTGGTTGCCTGGTTATCTGTTTCCTTAGAACTTTGCCAAATGCCTGGAGAGCAGTACAAGCATGAGTGTCTGCAGGGAACAGTGAATCATGGTGGAGGTTCCTTGCAGGTTTGGGGCTGCATTTCTGCACATACAGTGGGGCATTTTGTTGGAATTAATGGTCTCTTCAATGCTGAAATGCACAGGCAGAATTTTATCCATCATGTAACATCTACGGGAAGGAGAATGTTTTGCCCCAAGTTCATTCTGCAGCAGGGCAAAGACCCAAAACATACAGCCAAAGCCATAAAAAATTATCTTCAGCAAAAAGAATAAGGAATCCTGGAAGTGATGGTTTTGTTCCAACAGAACTCTGATCTCAACATCGACTCGAATCTGTGATTACATGAAGAGACAAAAGCAACTGAGCCTAAATCCACAGAAGAATTGTGGTTATTGCTCCTAGATGTTTGCAACAACCTACCTTCCGAGTTCCTATAAACACTGGGTTAACTAAAGATAGAACAGACACTGTTTGCTTTGTACCATACTGGCCATATAAACACTATAGTGTTCAAATACAAGGATGATGCAACTCTTCTGTGATGTGTGACGTCATTCTCATCACGCCAGACGGGCAGCCGTTGTGTTGGTTATCCAATGCTCATTTCCATGTACTTACAGTATGTAAGACTGACTAACTTTACAATAAAGTGGTTTTATATTGTATTACACTATGGAGACCTTTTTTTTTTATACTCCTATGAGGTATAATTCAATTTATGGCAAGACAAGTGATTTGTGCATGTGTGGAGACTGGATGTTGGAGACACTTTGGAATATTATCGCTTAAGTCCTGGCTGGTTAAACCTGGATCCCGGTGTCTCCACTAATGCAGCGTACACACGATCAGACTATCTGGTGGACAAACCGCCGGAAAGTCCGCCGGACTTTCCGAACGATCGGACCTGCCCACATACCACCGGACTTTTCCGGCGGACGAGGTCCGCCGGACTATGGCGGGAGTCCGCCATACTTTTTAAATGAACGGACTTGCCCACACATGGAGAAAAGTCTGTTAATTTTGAACGCGGCTCCAGGCAGCCGAGACTAGCCTTAGGCTATGGGGACAAGGTGCTTTGGAGTGGGGGGGCCGCAGGGCCCCCCCTTCCCCAAAGCACCCCCCATGTTGAGGGCACGCGGCCTGGTACTGCTCAGGAGGGGGGGGCACTCGCTCGTCCCCACCCCCTTTCCTGACCAGATGGGTTTTGTGCTCGGATAAGGGTCTTAAATGGACCGTGGGGGGGGGGGGCCCATGCCATTTTTCAGCGTAGGGCTTCCCCTTTAAGTCCATACCAGGTCACGGGGCCAGCGACGTGTCAATCTTGACTGCCTTCGCTAGTCCCGGCTACCTGGAGCCGCATTCAAAATGAACAGAGTTTTCTCCGTGTGCGGGAAAGTCCGTTCATTTCAAAAGTCCGGCAGACTAGCACTCAGACGGCCGGATTGCCCGCCGGACTGCAGTTGACAATTTTTGAGTCAAAACTACTTTCTAAGTCCGCCGGACTTTTGGGGAAAAAAAGTCCGCCGGATAGTCTGATCATGTGTACGCGGCATAAGAATAGCCCAGAGAGCAGCATTATTGTGCCTGGAAGTGGAATACCAATTGAGCATGAATGACCACTCTATGGTTTTAGGGTCATTGCTATTTGGTAAGTAGTTTGGCTGTATCATATGTGTTTCTGCATGGATCAGTTTCTGACACTGCAGACGTTGCTGGGATTTACTCGTTGGATCATCCTTGTATATGAACTTTATAGTGTTTATATGGAAAGTATGGTTCGTTGTTTTTATCATTGCAAATTGATATACTGTAATTTATTGGCATTTGTAAGCGAGAAGCTTAGTTTGCACATATCATGCCAGCCAGGGCCTCAGAGTATGAAGATTAGTCATATAGTTCATTTCAAGTTCACCAACATATTCTGAGGTTTCATAATTTGATTTGGGCATTGACACCAATCAGCCATATGATTCTTATCTTATCAGCCACTAGACCTCTGAAGGTACACTATGGTATCTGCCACAAAACCATAAGAAGCAGATTCCTCAAGTCCTGTAAGTTGCAATATGGGGCCTCCCTGGAATCAGACTTGTTTTTCTAACACATCCTACAGATGTGAATTCATCAGACCAAGCCACCCTTTTCCAGTTCTGCTGCTCACATATCCATTATAGGCACTTTTGGACAGCATGAGCACCAGGACCTACAGATCCGCACATGCAACAAACTATGATGCACTGTGTTTTTTGACACCTTTATATGAGTGGCTGCTGGTGGAATTTTTTTTTGGGGGGGGGGGGGGGGGGTTATGATTGGCCGGATTGAGGATCAGTGTTTCAACAGTGAATTTTCATTTGCTGTTGTAACACACCTGGGTGGGCTCCGATTGCATGCTCTGCGACCCGAGCTCACCATATTGTGAAGCCTATCAGGTGCTTAAAAAAAATTCCCTGCCCCTGTAATTCATGCACCCAGTGCCCCGAAGGGGCTGGACACATGGATAGGGGGTGGCCGCCATGGCCATGGATAGATTAATGCTATGCATGAAGTTATCCATTACCATAAATGGGGGTGGCCTGGAGAGAGGGGGCAGTACCCGGGCACCCCTAATGGACAGGTGGCCCCTGCTTTCTATTGGAACCAGCTTTAACATTTTCAGAAATCTGAGCTACAGCAGCTCTTCTATTGGATGGGACTACATGGGCCAGCCTTCCCTCCCCACATGCATCATTGATTCTTGGCCGTCCCTGACCCTGTTGCCAGTTTGCTGGTTTTCATTCCTTGGATCACTTTTGGTAGGTTATGAACACTGTAGACTGGGAACATCCCACAAGAGTTGCCACTTTGGACATGTTCTGACCCAGGCATCTAACCATTACAATTTGGCCCTTCCCAAAGTCGCTGAAATCCTTACGCTTGTCCATTTTTCCTGCTTTTAACACATCAAATTCAGGGACAACATGTTCACCTGCTGCCTAATATATCCCAGCAACTTTAAGACTCCATTGTAGCGAGATAATCAATGTTCTTCACTTTACCTGTTGTGGTAATGTATGGCTGATTGGTGTAGGTTTCATTGACATTATGTTATGGAATAGTTAAAAAATATATTTTACTTTTACAGTTCTGTTGATACCTATAGCAATATATATATATTTTTTTTCTAGAGTTAAAAAAAAAAAGATACACACACCTTACTTATGGGCAAAAAAAGTCATAATGTTTTCTTTATGATATTTGTTACATGTTGAGAATTATTTTCCCTTTGACCACATGGAGTGGCTAGAGGGAGTTTCACATCAGATACCTGGCATTAGTTATTTATATGACACTGTTTTGGTTTTGCTTTACAAATGTTTTCTCTGTACATTTCCTGTGTATCAATGTTCTCTTGATCTAGGGTAAAATCCTGGAAATGCCATGTCTTTAAAATCTGCAACTAAAGTAAACATGACTTTATCTCATAGTCTTTGGGGTCCAAAAGCCTTGAAACACCAACTTGAGTTTGTCCGCTCTCTCTTTCTCTCTCTCTCTCTCTCTCTCTCTCTCTCTCTCTCTCTCTCTCCTTTGTTCTCTCTCTTTCTCTCTCTCTCATGCTCTTGTTCTCTCTTTCTCCTTTGTTCTCTCTCTTTTTTTTTTCTTGTTCTCTCTCTCTCTCCTTCTCTCTTTCTCTCTCCTTCTCTCTTTCTCTCTCTTTCTTGTTCCCTCACTCTCGTTCTTTCTCTCTCACGTTCTCTCCTTCTCCCTCTATCTCCTTCTCTCTCTCTCCTTCTCTCTCTCTCCTCTCTCTCTCTCTCTCTCTCCTCTCTCACCTCTCTCTCTCTCTCCCCCTCTCTCTCTCTCTCTCTCTCTCTCTCTCTCTCTCTCTCTCTCTCTTTCTCTCTCTCTCTCTCTCTCCTCCCCCCTCTCTCTCTCCTCCCCCCTCTCTCTCTCCTCTCTCTCTCCCCTCTCTCTCCTTCTCTGTCTCCCCCCCTCTCTATCTCTCCTTCTCTCTCTCCCTCTCTCCTCTCCCCCCCTCGCTCTCTCTCATTTTTTCTCTCTCCCCCCCTTTCTCTCTCCTTCTCTCTCTCTCTCCTTCTCTCTTTCTCTTTATCTCTCTTTCTTATTCCTTCACTCTCATTCTCTCTCTGCTTCTCTCTTTCACTCTCGTTCTCTCTCTGCTTCTCTCTTTCACTCTCGTTCTCTCTCTGCTTCTCTCTTTCACTCTCGTTCTCTCTCTGCTTCTCTCTTTCACTCTTGTTCTCTCTCTCTCCCTCTCTCTCCCGTTCTCTCCCTCTCTCTCTCGTTCTCTCCCTCTCTCTCTCTCGTTCTCTCCCTCTCTCTCGTTCTCTCCCTCTCTCTCGTTCTCTCCCTCTCTCTCGTTCTCTCCCACTCTCTCGTTCTCTCCCACTCTCTCGTTCTCTCCCACTCTCTCGTTCTCTCCCACTCTCTCGTTCTCTCCTTCACTCTCGTTCTCTCCTTCACTCTCGTTCTCTCCCTCTCTCTCGTTCTCTCCCTCTCTCTCTCTATCTCTCATTCTCTCTCATTCTCTCTCTCTCTCTCCTTCTCTCCTTCTCGTTCTCTCTCTCTCTCTCTCATTCTCTCTCTCGCTCTTGTTCTCCCCCTCTCTCCCGTTCTCTCCCTCTCGCTCTCTCTCTCGTTCTCTCTCTTTCTCTCTCTTTCTCTCTCTAATTTTCCATCTCTCTCATTCTCCCTCTCTCTCATTCTCTCCTTCTCTCTCTCTCTCTCATTATCTCTCTTGTTCTCTCTCTCTCATTATCTCTCTTGTTCTCTCTCTCTCATTCTCCCTCTCTCTCATTCTCCCTCTCTCTCATTCTCCCTCTCTCTCATTCTCCCTCTCTCTTGCTCTCTCTCTCTCTTGCTCTCTCTCTCTCTCGCTCTCTCTCTCTCTCTCGTTCTCAATCTCTCTCACTCTCTCTCTCATTCTCTCCCTCTCACTCTCTCTCTCTCTCTCATTCTCTCCCTCTCACTCCCTCTCTCTCTCTCATTCTCTCCCTCTCACTCTCTCTCTTTCTCTCCCTCTCTTGTTGCTTCTCTCTCTCGTTCTCTCTCATTCTCTCTCTCTCTCATTCTCTCCTTCTCATTCTCTCTCTCTCTCGTTCTCTCCCTCTCTTGTTG
Organism: Lithobates pipiens; assembly: GCF_037356315.1. Classification (NCBI taxonomy): domain Eukaryota; kingdom Metazoa; phylum Chordata; class Amphibia; order Anura; family Ranidae; genus Lithobates; species Lithobates pipiens. Next base: position 33,379,481 of record NW_027507903.1, on the reverse strand, counting down.
CTTCTCTCTCTCTCCTTCTCATTCTCTCTATCTCTCTTGTTCTCTCCTTCTCGTTCTCTCTCTCTCGTTTTCTCTCTATCTTGTTCTATCTCTCTCTCCCATTCTCTCTCTCTCGTTCTCTTGTTTTTTTCTCTCTGTCTGTATATATATATATATATATATATATATATATAATTCACCATTATATTATATCTAGTTCTATACATCAAATTCATCAAGAAAAAATATTTTCTATAACATGCACTACTACCGTAGACTAAACCAGCGTGAAGTCAGATCAATCTTAAATTTGACACATCCCCCTATCTTAGAAATACAATATTATGAACATCAGCTCATACCAGCACATTACTTTGATGTAAGTACATTCTATTGTGAATGATAAAACCCCTGCCTGTGTATTCATATTGACGGAGTCCCACTGACTTACATTCTACAATGGGTTTGTTTGCTTTTATGGATAGCTGACAAAATATGTTTTGAATGTATTTGAATATATTTTTGTCGCCGTCAAACTTGTCAAAGTCTTCAGTCACTATCAACAATAAGTGACACATACAAAGGAATAGCTCATTATCCCACTGTTAAAAGTAGCTCACATCAAATAAGAGAACAAATATAAAAAAAATCAATACCCCAGGAGTAGATCTTATTGTGTCACATCATAATATTTTACAGTGAATGAGAAAAAAAATATATATTAGGTATGCTGCTTCTGCAGCAGATGTCAGTATTATGTATGCTTCAAATTCACCAAGAGACTTTTATTTTACAAAATGTTCTTATTAGAGATGAGCCATTTTTTTTAAAACCTGCTCTGTTCTAACTTGTAAGCATGCAAATCAGACTCCTCAGAGTGTGTGCCAGTCTAGAGTAATCTGCTTGATCATTTCTTCTCTTTGTAATCTATTAGTGAATATACAGTATCTCACAAAAGTGAGTACACCCCTCACATTTTTGTAAATATTTTATTCTATTTTTTCATGTGACAACACTGAAGAAATGACACTTTGCTACAATGTAAAGTAGTGAGTGTACAGCTTGTATAACAGTGTACATTTGATGTCCCCTCAAAATAACTCAACACACAGCCATTAATGTCTAAACCCCTGCCAAAAAAAGCGAGTACACCCCTAAGTGAAAGTATCCAAATTGGGTGCAAAGTGTCAATATTTTCTGTGGCCACCATTATTTTCCAGCACTGCCTTAACTCTCTAGAGCATGGAGTTCACCAGAGCTTCACAGGTTGGTACTGGAGTCCTCTTCAACTCCTCCATGATGACATCACAGAGCTGGTGGATGTTAGAGACCTTGCGCTCCTCCACCTTCCATTTTAATATCCCCCACAGATGCTCAATAGGGTTTAGGTCTGGAGACATGCTTGGCCAGTCCATCACCTTTACCCTCAGCTTCTTCCTCCCTGAAGGGAGGGGATCATGCTCTGCTTCAGTATGTCAAATTACATGTTGACATTTATGGTTCCCTCGATGAACTGTAGGCCCCCATTGCTGGCAGCACTCATGCAGCCCCAGACCATGACACTCCCACCACCATGCTTGACTGTAGGCAAGACACACTTGTCTTTGTACTCCTCGCCTGGATGCCGCCACACACGCTTGACACCATCTGAACCAAATAAATTCATCTTGGTCACATCAAATCACAGGAAATTGTTCCAGTAATCCATGTCCTTAGTCCGCTTTGTCTTCAGCAAACTGTTTGTGGGCTTTCTTGTGCATCATCTTTAGAAGAGGCTTCCTTCTGGGACAACAGCCATGCAGAACAATTTGATGCAATGTGTGGCGTATGGTCTGAGCACTGACAGGCTGACCCCCCACCCCTTCAACCTCTGCAGCAATGCTGACAGCACTCATACATCTATTTCCCAAAGACAACCTCTAGATATGACGCTGAGCACGTGCACTCAACTTCTTTGGTTGACCATGACGAGGCCTGTTCTGTGTGGAACCTGTCCTGTTAAACCGCTGTATGGTCTTGGCCACCGTGCTGCAGCTCAGTTTCAGGGTCTTGGCAATCTTCTTATAGCCTAGGACATTTTGATGTAGAACAACAATTATTTTTGTCAGATCCTCAGAGAGTTCTTTGCCATGAGGTGCCATGTTGAACTTCCAGTGACCAGTATGAAAGAGTGAGAGCGATACCATAGAAGCTGTACACTCACTACTTGTACTACATTGTAGCAAAGTGTAATTTCTTCAGTGTTGTCACATATAATATAATATTCACATATAATTAAATATTTACAAAAATGTGAGGGGTGTACTCACTTTTGTGAGATACCGTATATATATATGTATATATATATATATATATATATATATATTGTGACAGGGCTGTTGTCACTGAGGGTCTCCATCCACAGTTTGCTCCAGGATTGGGGCCCTGAGATCTTGGGATGGGTCCTGGAGCTCTGAGGCTTTGTAGGGGAACCTTTAACCCTGAGAACACATTTTGACAGCAAATAGCCTTCTGATTATACAGGTGTGTGCAGTCAATGGCGTCACTGCTACAGAGGGGAATTGCCCCCCCAGGTCATTCCTTGCACCCAGTGGGCCACCTTCTCCCACAGAAGATGTGGCAGCGTCACTCATATGGGAGCTCTCTCTCTTCTCCCCCTCATCCTGCAGCAGCCCGAAGTGGAGAGTGAGGTGTGTTTGTGGAGAGTGGGGGGGGGGGGAATTTGTGGAGAGTGCAGGGGGGGGTAATTGTGCAGAGTGGGGAGGGGATATTAGTGGGGAGTATTTGTGGAGAGTGGAGGGTATTTGTGGAGATTGGGGGAATTTGTGGCAGGGGCATAGATAGGGGGGAGAGTGTGGGAGGTTATTTGCAGAGAGGGTGGGTGGGGGTATGGGGGTATCTGTGGAGTGTGAGGGGGGATTTGTGGAGAGTTGGGGGGTATTTGTGGGGAGAGTGGGAGGATTTTGTGACAGGGGTGTAGATAAGTGGGGGAGTCAGGGGGGACAAACCCCCCAGTGCATCCTGACAAAAATCAAATGCCTGATGTCTCTGCCATCCACATATGGTACCAGGTAGACAGCACACTGAGCGCAGCACTACTTGCTTTGGGAAAAGGTGCTTTGCCTGGGCCAAGAAGCACAGAATGCTGTGCTGTGTAGCCACCATCCTCTGCATGGATGAACTGGCGACTGCTGCTGCCTTCCATTGCAGGTATGTCCCTTTTTTACTTTTGGCCTAGCCTCACTGAGTGTACTCAGTCAAGCTCAGACTAACTTACCACTGCTGTGGAGCTGCTGTCTATACATTTGTGGGAGTTGTTTTTGCTTCTGCTGACACCAATACTAGGAGCTAATAGTGCATCCGCTGACATCAGTGATGGGGGTTAATAGTGTTAGGTTAGTACAATAGAAAGGTATCATTGCATACCACATTACTCTTGTATTTTGTAATCTTATTTTTATATACGTATTCAGTTTTTACAGCGGTACGATTTAGTGGTGAAAATTATTAGTGCCCCCCCCAGTTTTGACTGTGGTTTCTTATGTGCCCGCCTAAATATTTTGTGCAGCCCTTTTAGAAAGGGGGCTGACTATGGTTCACTGTGGCCCAAGGAGACCATTGTGCTGCCAGGGAATAGCAGGTGTATGGACAGGCTAAGGGTGTATGTCTGTCTGTCTTTACTGGCCAGGCTGGCACATACAGACTTTATGGAGTAGTAGAAGAAATAACACATGTGTGCATTGCGATGTTTGTGGAAAATGAGTGACAGGAATCTGGAGTAGTGGATTAACATCAAATTTTGCGTGAAAATTGGCAAAAGTGTGAGTGAAACTTTAACTCTGTTACAACAGGTTTATGGTGAACCTTCTATAAATAAATCAAGTGTTCTTGAATGGCGTAGGCCAGTGATGGCGAACCTTGGCACCCCAGATGTTTTGGAACCACATTTCCCATGATGCTCATGCACTCTGCAGTGTAGCTGAGCATCATGGAAAATGTAGTTCCAAAACATCTGGGGTGCCAAGGTTCGCCATCACTGGCATAGGCGGTTTAAGGAGGGGGGGGGGGGGGGTGGAGGAAGATGTCTACTATGACTCAAGAAGTGGGCAGCCAAAAGCACAAATGATGGATGCAAATGTGTACAGAGTGTGAAACCTTTGTACATTCAGATCGAAGATTGAGTGTGCGAATGATGGCAGAAGAATTGAACATGCAAAGGGGAAACAGCGTGGCAGATTCTAATGGAGGATTCGTGAATGAGAAATAGTTCCACAAAGATGGTGCCTCAAATCTTGACAGAAGATCAGAAAGAATGCTGTCTTCAAATTTCATATGATCTTTTGAAGAATGCAGAGGTGTCTGATACTTTCTTTTTTTATAGGCCAATCTGGGAAATAGCGAAGGGAAGCACTCAGTGTATGAGGCAAACGTCCAGGTGCTCAATCACAAAGCAATCCATACAAATCCGAAACAAGTATCGTTATTGGCTCTATACCTGTGGATGAACTTGGATGGTCAGGTAAAAGAGAAATTTTGCATATTAATATTATGTTCTCTTCTATTTATTTACTGTATATGGTGGAGCTGTAGGATATTTTTCCATTTTTTTTTATCTGTCTGCTTCGTGTTAAAAGCGAGTTATTTATAAAAAGAAATTAGTGACTCCAGCTGAAATCTATACATTTAAGTGAATCAATCAGAGGAATAACTAACCTTATTCAGATCACTCAAGCTTCCGAATTAAAAACAGAATAGAAAAAATAAATGATAGTTTCCCTAAATAAAACCATACTAGTCTCCACCACTTTGATGTAATGCAGGTTTCATCAACTCTAATTCACACTTCTGTATTATTTTGAGTAATGTAAAGGGCACGGCGTCTGAAGTGTCGTGTTTATAATTTTTCTGGACATGCAAGATGTGCTCTGTACCTTGTAAGGCCCTTGGTTGAATCCACAGTAGGTACTCTCCATTGTGTAGCTTCTTAAGACACCCATCTCTCGCCATACCACAACACGGGCTGTAGACTCTCGTGCCTTTTCCACTAAAAAACTGCTGTGGGCCATTGAGAACGGAGGAGCAATCTTATCCAGGATTTTAGGTAAAGTCTAAAATAGAGATTTAAAAAAAGAATGTAATGAATGTAATAAAGCATCTGTTTGTATATACTGTATAGTTAATGTATTCACTTGAGCCACCTGTAAAGAACCTAGCTAGATTCAGATTTGTAGCCTATGTTTTTCAGGACACTGTTCTCTACTGCAAAACCATGGACCCAATGATTATGCTTGGGACTATAGATTTGTTTTTGTTTTAGTTCGAAAATTTGAACTAATGCATATGACTATGTTGTATTTACTAAGATCTTTAGTGGAGAGCTCTAGAATAAGCTGACTTTTTTCCGACAGATTTCGGCCAAAACTTGTCTTACATACACACGGCCGCACAAAGTTGTTGGAAAATCTTATCATTCAGAACGAGGTGACGTACAACACGTACGACGGGACTATAAAGAGGGCAGTAGCCAATAGCTTTTGTCTCGTAATTTATTCTGAGCATGCATGGCACTTTGTCGACACGCGATCGGAATTTAAATGATCGGATTTTGTTGTCGAAAAATTTTAGATCCTGCTCTCAAACTTTGTGTCGGAAATTCCAATGGAAAAAGTCAGAGGGAGCCCACACACGATCAATAAAATCCGACCGCACATTTTCCGCCGGAAAGTCTGACCGTGTGTACAGGGCATAAGGATCCTCCTAGCTAAGAACAAGATGATCACTCTTGCAGTTCTTTTCACCTGTAGCAAACACCTTATAAGAGCTTGTGGGTCGGTGTAGTGTGGTGCTGGAAGTAATGACACAGAGTCCGGTTGCAGGAGCAAGAACTTTGAATTGAAAAAAAGGCTCAACTGAACAGACAACCAAAACAGGAGAGCACCATGCCAGGGTAACACTCACTTTTCGATACGATGCAGAGAATAGCAGGTAAAGATGCACCAACAGTGTCTGTGTTCAGAGGGCTGAATGTAGCCTGGCCAATGCCCGATCCCAAAGAGGAGGCTTCCATGCAGGATCTGGAGCCTTTCCCTGCCGCTATCACTTTCCCTGACAGATGGGTGCTCTTTCCCTACTCTAGCCACCTCCAAAAATGCCAAACCCTGAGGGCAGAGACTTATAAAGATTATGCTGACTCAAGATGGCTGCCAGAGGTCACCTGAATGCAGCGTTGCCAACCGCTGTTCTGTCAAAATAGCCAACTCGTTGAAATCTTCAATTACGTCACTACCGGTGACTCTCTAGCAGCAGATTTCATGAAGTTGACTCCACTGCCCATGCGCGTGCGTGCGCCCGACAGAATAATAGAAACCCTGGCAGCTGTTGGAGAACTCAACACGTTTTCAAAAAAGGATAGTGACGTACCTTGCGCATGCACACTGCGACGATTGGAAGATCAAATGGGGTTTCTGTTATTTGGTCGGGTGCATGCGTGCACATAGGCAGTAGAGCCAACTTGTGGAAATCTACTGCTGGAGAGTCACTGGAAGTGACATAATTGGAGATTTTGACATGTTGGTTATTTCAACAGAACATCAAAACACTGCTCCAAGGGACCAGGAAATCATAAGGAAACCAAGATTCTCCTGACTTCCTCTCCAGACTGTGGTACCACCCCGGTTGAGTACCACCTACAGTGGAGAAAACAGACTGCACTTGCCTACATGCTTCATATGCTTGCACTGGTATTCCAGATTCCAAATTAATCTAAGCTCTGGGTTACTTGATTTTAACAAGGAGGCCACTACCAAGAATGGGTGAACTAGGAAGTTGGGTCATATTAAACTACGTAGAGCCAGGGCTAAAAGGGAACAAGAAATACAGTACATACATGAAGAGGTACAACAGTAAAGGTTGTTACAGAGACCTTGAAATATAGAACAGATCAGGGCAGGTGAATTATTACATTTAGAACAAGCACGTTGTCAGATCCAGGGATGGTAGGGTATCAGGTTGTGAGAAACCCAAACTCACAGCAGACCTTCTCTTAGCCCTTGTACACATGGTCGGAGATTCCGACAACCAAAACCGTCGGATTTTGTCCGACGGATTTTGTCCGAAACTGTTGCATACACACGGTCGGACAAAGTTGTCCGAAAATCCAACGTGATGACGTTATTTCGTTAGGACGGGACTATGTTCACGCTAGTAGCCAATAGCTTTGGTGTAGGAATTTCATCTGAGCATGCGTGGCACTTTGTCCTATCGGAATTCTCTACACATGATCGGAGTATGTCCAATCGGAGCATTTTGTCGGAAAATATTTCCGGCAAGTTGGAAAAGTTGGTCAGACGGATATTCCGACGGAAACAGTCCGATGCAGACCACACACAGTCGGAATATCCGACAAAACGCTCCGATCGGAAACATTCTGACGGAATCTCCGACCGTGTGTACAAGGGCTTACAGTTACATTATTCAGAATCTTAAACTTTTTTTAGTTTGCTGTTTACATAATGAGCTGTGATGATAGTATACTACTACATTAGCATAATAACTGGAACTTACATACCCTGTATCCAACATCCTCCAAAAGAACAGAAGAATCCACCACACATCCAGCTTGCCACAAGGTCTCCTTTATGCTGCATCCATAGAAAAACACATTCTTCCTTTGAGAATGGCCATGATAATCACAGAAAACCTGCAAACAAAGATAACATTTAAATACAAAACAAACTACCCTTTTTTTGCACTCACTTCCAAAAAAAACATGAATGTATTTTACTTTTCAAACAGAGTCTTCTTTTCTGTTTAATTTAATGTATTCTAATTCATTTGGAGTCAGTGTGCTTTTATGTCCTGCAGACATCATTTTATATACTGCAGCTTAAGGGCACAGATTTTTTTAGCTGTAGGCAAGAATTCTAAGATTCACATGGGAGACATGCAATGGTGTAGCTCCATTTATTAGTCATGCTACTTGCGGGCAGTTCAAATAAACAGGCCAAAATGTCCAGGGTTCAGAAGGCACAGAATCCGAACCAGATTGAAGTAAAAAATAAATAAAAAAGTCAGAAGCCAAATGCAACAAAATGGCATGACGAGCCTACCAAATGTTGTTTTTTTTTTTTAAATGGAGCGGGATGACCACAGTGTAGGCCATTTTGTGCAGCTTCAAGGGCAACATTGTAGATGTGGATATGGAATCACGAAGGGTTACTTGTGGGACTCCCAACAGCGACATCATATGTTTGCCTTTTATATATATATTTTTTTTTTAAACTCTGTTTACACACATCAGAAACACTGAAAACTATTTTTAAATAAATGTCCGTCAAATTAACCACTTCAATACAGGCCACTTAAACACCTTCCTGCCCAGACCAATTTTGAGCTTTCAGCGCTGTCGCACTTTAAATGACAATTGCGCAGTCATGCTACACTGTACCCAAATGAAATTTTTATAATTTTTTTCCCACAAATAGAGCTTTCTTTTGGTGGTATTTGATCACCTCTACGGTTTTTATTTTTTGTGCTACAAATAAAAAAATACCGAAAATTTTGAAAAAAAATATGTTTTTTTTGTTTCAGTTTCAAAACTTTGTAAATAAGTACGTTTTCTCCTTCACTGATGGGCACTGATGGGGCTACACTGATGGGCACTGATAAGGCGGCACTGATGGGCAACAATGTGGCACCAATGAAGTGGCACTGATAGGCGGCACTGATAGGCGGCACTGATGGGCGACACGGATGGGCAACACGGATGGGCAACACGGACGGACACTGATAGGTGGCACAAATTGGCACTGATAGCTGGCACGGATGGGCGGCACAGATGGGCGGCACAGATGGGCATGGATAGGCGGCACAGATGGGCATGGATAGGCGGCACAGATGGGCATGGATGGGCACGGATAGGCGGCACAGGTGGGCACTGATAGGCGGCACAGGTGGGCACTGATAGGCGGCACAGGTGGGCACTGATAGGCGGCACAGGTGGGCACTCATAGGCAGCACAGGTGGGCACTCATAGGCAGCACAGGTGGGCACTCATAGGCAGCACAGGTGGGCACTCATAGGCGGCATTGGTGTTATACTATAGTAATGGATGCCAATCAGTGCCAAACAATAATGTATGCCAATCCGTGATGCCCATTGTGGGCACTGATTGGCATCCATTATGGGCACTGATTGGCACCCATTGTGCTGACTGGCATCCCTGGTGGTCTAGGGAGGATTACCCTTTCCCTGGTGGTCTGGTGGTGTCCCTGGTGGTCCAGTGTGGGCATCCTCGGGGGGGCTGTGCTGATAATCGATCAGCACAGACCCCCCCTGTCAGAGGAGCAGCCGATCGGCTCTTCCCATTTACACTGTGATCAGCCGTGATTGGACACTGATCCGTCGGAGACTCTTTACCGAGATCGTAGTTGCCGGGTGTCAGACTGACACCCTGCAACAACGATCGCCGCGATGCGCGCCCCCGGGGGCGCGCAGCGGCTCATAATCCTGATCACGTCATATGACGTCCGGTCAGGATTATGAAACCACTTTGCCGCCGTCAATGGCCTATAGGGCGGGCGGCAAGTGGTTAAAATATTTCCCTCTTGTTGTATACACTCACCGACCACTTTATTAGTTGCACCTTGCTAGTACTGGTTTGGACTCCCTTTAGCCTTCAGAACTGCATTCATTCTTCATGGCATAGATTCAACAAGGTGTTGGAAACATTCTTCAGATATTTTGGTCCATAGTGACATGATGACATCACGCAGTTGTTGCGGATTTGTTGGCTGCACATCCATAATGTGTATCTAGCGTTCCACCACATCCCAAAGGTGCTCTATTGGATTGAAATCTGGTGAATGTGGAGGCCATTGGAGTACAGTGACCTCATTATCATATTCAAGAAACCAGTGGTGAGATGATTGGAGCTTTGTGACATGGTGCATTATCCTGCTGGAAGGAGCCATCAGAAGATGGGGGACACTGTAGTCATAAAGGGATGGACATGGTCAGCAACAATACTTAGGTAGGCCATGGAATTTATATGATGCTCAATTGGTACTAAGGGGCCCAAAGTGTGCCAAGAAAAGATCCCCCACACCATTACATCACCACCACCAGCCTGACCCGTTGATACAAGGCAGGATAGATCCATGCTTTCATGTTGTTTATGCCAAATTCTGACCTTGCCCTCTGAATGTCGCAGCTGAAATCGAGTCTATTCAGTCCAGGCAATGTTTTTCAATTCTTCTATTGTCCAACTTTGTTGAGCCTGTGTGAATTGTAGCCTTAGTTTCTGTTCTTAGCTGACAGGAGTGGCACCCGTGTGGTCTTCTGCTGCTGGTGCCCATCTACTTCAAAGTTCGATATGTTGTGCATTCAGAGATGGTATTCTGCATAGCTTGGTTGTAATTTGAGTTACTGTTGCCTTTCTGTCATTTTGAACCAGTCTGCCCATTCTCCTCTGACCTATGACATGAACAAGGCATTTTCCTCCACACAACTGCCACTCACTGGATATTTTCTATTTTTTGGACAATTGTCTGCAAACCCGAGAGATGGCCATACATAAAAATCCCAGTAGATCAGCAGTTTTTGAAATACTCATACCAGGCTGTCTGACACCAACAACCATGCCACGTTCAAAGTCACGTAAACCCCTTTTCTATCCCATTCTGATGCTCAACTTCAGCAAGTTGTCTTCATCACGTCTAGATGCCTAAATTCATGGTCGGTGAGTGCAAGTCTCAACTAATGTCTTTTTTATCAAACGGTATTAGCGGTGAACTGGTTTGCTCCACAAAAAAAAATCTTATTTCTTAGTAGTTGCAAGAAGGATTGCATGCTAGAAGCAGAAATAGAACACAGCAGGCATCAGTCACAGTAATCAAAAATTAGAGCTTCAGCCCTTTGAGTTTGAGGGTAAAAAAGTACCGTGTGGAAATGTATTTGCATGGCAAAGCATAAACAGCTATCTTACTAACAAAAACCTGTCAGCCCACACCTTTCAAGTCTCTCTGTCTTAAAAAATATGATTGCCCTTTGAATAATTTAACACGTTTCCCAACCACCCATTTTTCAACAGAGAGTGGGAGAGAGAGCTGGTCCATTCGCTCACTGTTGAGGATTGGGAAAAGCCATTGGGGGTTATTTCCGAAAGGCAAATCCACTTTGCACTTCAAGTGCACTTGGAAGTGCAGTCGCTGTAAATCTAAAGCCGCGTACACACGGGCGGATTGTATGGCCTACTTAGTCCGTCATACAATCCGACGGACAGTCCGTCATACTTTCGAATGAACGGACTTGACCACACACGGATGCACAAACAGTCCGTCGAAAGCTTGCGCGATGACGTGTACAGCACGTACGACGGGACTAGAAATAGGAAGTCCAATACACAGCAATGCAACCTTCCGCCGTGTAAATCCTTTCTGAGCATGCGCCATTCTTAGTCCGTCGAACTAGCCTACTCACGAGCGGATTGTCCGCTGAAACCAGAGTATGACGGACAGTATTGCGGAAATTCCAAAATACTTAGTACGCCAGACTGCACGCTGAAAAAGTCAGCTGAAGCCCACACACGAGCGGACTGTCCGCTGAAATGTGTTTAGGCGGACTAAGTAGGCCATACAATCCGCCCGTGTGTACGCGGCATAAGGGGTAGATCTGAAATGAGGGAAAGCTCTGCTGATTTTATCAACCAATCATGTGCAAGCTAAAATACTGTTTTTTTATTTTCCTTGCACGTCCCCTCGGATCTACAGCGACTTTACTTCCAAGTGCACTTTCAGTGCAAAATGGATTTTGCGTTCGTAAATAACCCCCATTGCATCTTACATTCAATTTGAGCTTTTTCACTCATGTTCAGGAGAGAAACTATAAAATATTGTCCAGGTGGTACATGTATCCTGCTGGACTACACAAAATGTTGCTAAATTATTCTGACCATTGCTGGTGTTGTGAAGAAGAAATAGGCACCATGCTTCATATATGGTGGATCTGCTTCCGGATAAAACTGTTTTGGGAAGCAATATTCCAGTTGTGTTCTCATATTACAGGCAGGAACTCTCTGATGTTGCCAGTACTGGCATTACTCTGTTTTTCCATGTTCTCCGAATCCCCGTTAGTGGCCAAAAAAGGCTTGCTTTGCCTCCTTCTTTCAGCAATTATGTCCCTAATACCTGGATGTTGGAACTCAACAACTGTGCCAAATGTTAGAGAACGAGTGGCTGAGAATGGAAGAGTTTACAGCTAGTTTACAAGAAAGATATTCTGAATTCACGACCACGTGGTATGCTTAGATTGAATCTATGAACTCGAACATTCTGAGATCATTCCTTTGAATGGAGTGTTCATAACCTGCTGCATACATCTGGATGGCACTGTCAGGCTTGGCCGGATTGGTTTCCCTCTTTTGTCTCTTCTTTCCTTTCCTTCGCCTAATTTCTTTTCTCTTTGTTCTATTTTCTTTCCTCTTTTTTCTGTGACATTTTCAACCTGGTATCCTCTTTTACCTGGGATACTGGTTGTGCCCCCTTTGTCTTTTATTTTAGAGCCCTTGTATATATATGATATACAGGCAGGGGCGTAACTATAGGGGGTGCAGCAGTCGCGACCGCAGCTGGGCCCTGTGCTGCAGGGGGCCCATGCAGCCCCCTCTACATATGGCCGGCAGCAGCATAGGCAGCTAGGGGTACCAGTGCACCATGCACATGGGTGGCTGGAGGTGGAGGGTGACTAGCAGAGCTCCATGCTCGACTATCGCACTGGCTGCACTTTAGTTGTGCATTCCCCACATGACCTGTGTCCTCGGCTGGCTCCTCAGAGTACCCCTCTCTTGCTCCATGCATTGCCGCTCAGTCCGATGTATGTTCTCCCCAGCCAGATGGGGCACCTAAAAATAAAAAAATAAAAAAAAACTACTGATGCCAGTGGTGGAACTACAGGGCTCACAAAGGTCATACCTGTGACCATGCCCTGGAGTTCCACAGCCGGACTTGGAGGGAAGGGCCCTGGCTGGGGTTCAGGGGGCCCTTCATGGTTTCTTGCATCGGGGCCCTGAAGGTTCTAGTTACGCCACTGTATACAGGCATACCCCACTTTAAGTACACAATGGGGTTTATTTACTAAAGCTGGAAAGTGCAAAATCACGCTCACTTCTGCATAGAAACCAATCAGCTTCTAACCCCAGCTTGTTCAATTGAGCTTTGGTAATAAAACCTGGAAGCTGATTGGTTTCTATGCAGAAGTGAGTCCGATTTTGCACTTTCCAGCTTTAGTAAATAAACCCCATTGTGTACTTAAAAGTGGAGTATGCCTGTATTGTGTGACTACAACTGTGCGCACACTAAATGATGTACTTTTTTTTTTTTCAAGAACAGTAACAATAACTTGTTGCAACACGTCAAAAAAGTATTTTAGGCATACTTTACTGGTACCACATGGAGACCACAATTAAACATTAAAATACAATAACTTATTGAAATCATTGTATAAAACGCACTGGGGTTTATTTACCAAAGCTGGAGAGTGCAAAATCAGGCTCACTTCTGCAGAGAAACCAATCAGCTTCCAGGTTTTATTGCCAAAGTCTAATTGAACAAGCTGAAGTTAGAAGCTGATTGGCCACCATGCATAGCTGCACCTGATTCTGAGTGCTCCAGTTTTAGTAAATAAACCCCACTGCACCAAATGGCTCAAATAAAAGCACCCCACATTAGTGCAGCCTATCCATACAAGTATATAGCTAATACTGTTCATATGGAAAGCCCAACAGCCTGTTATGGCTTGATGAAATATAACATTCAGTTACAGATATAGGGGTTGATTTACTAAAACTGAGGAGTGTAGAATCTGATGCAGCTGTGCATGGTAGCCAATCAGCTTCTAACGTCAGCCTGGAAGCTGATTGGTTTCTATGCTGAGCTGGACCAGTTTTTGCACTCCCCAGTTTTAATAACTCAACCCCACAGTATCAATGTATGTTCCTTTATGACATTCTGAATATTAAAGAGGAAGTAAAGGCAGTTGAAAAATCAAATAAAAAAAAAGGAACCTGCAAGGTAAAGGCATAATGAGCTAGTATGCATAGCATACTAGCTCATTATGAATAACTTACCCGAGAACGAAGCCCCCGAAACGGTCCTCCGTCTACATGTCCGCCGCTGCCATGGATCCCGGAGCGACTTCCGGGTCTCGCTGCTCCGGCGCTGTGATTCGCCGGAGCAGCGATGACGTCACTCCCACGCATGCGCACGGGAGCCGACACTCGCGGCATATCGCCGCGATCTGCGGCCTGCCCAGTGCGCCTGCGCACCGCTGTCTGCGGCGCATGCGCCGTAGACAGCGCTGGCTGTCTTTTTGTAAATATCTCCTAAACCGTATAGGTTTAGGAGATATTTCTTGGACCTACAGGTAAGCCTTAATCTAGGCTTACCTGTAGGTCAAAGTGATTTGTAAGGGTTTACAACCACTTTAAGGCATCGTTCCATAACGTAATCAACAAAAATCCCACCCAGCGATGAAAGAACTTTCTATAGCAGATATTTCAATGGACTCAGCGCAGGCATATCTGCCTATGTGCTAAGAAAAATGTATATTGCAAGGATCCTTAAATCTTCCAAGGAAGAAAAGTGCCCTCGGGCTCAATACCATACGCCTGGCCCAAGTAGGCACAAGTCAGACACCAAAAAAAAATAAAAATTACAGATCCTCCTTACAATTGGATGGAATGTGGGTGTGAAAATATATGTAGACTTTGGAGGTTATTTCCTAAAGGCAAATCCACTTTGCACTACAAGTGCAAAGTGCACTTGAAATTGCACTAAAGTGCACTTGGAAGTAAAGTCACTGTAGATCCGAGGGGGACATACAAGGAAAATAAAAAACAGCATTTTAGCTTGCACATGATTGGATAATAAAATAAAAGAGCTTCCCCTCATTTCAGATCTACCCCTCAGATTTATTGCACTTCCAAGTGCAATTTCAAATGCACTTTGCACATGTAGTTTGCACTTGTAGTGCAAAGTGGATTTTCCTTTTGTAAATAACCCCCTAAGTTCTGTGCTTTGTTTTAAGGCCTCATGCACACGAGACGCAGATGAAACCTCTGTTAAAAAAAAGCTGAAACGCGCGTTTAGAAATGCGCGTTTTGCCGCGTTTGCATGCCGCGTTTAGACGCGTTTAGATGCGTTTGCGTTTAAACGCGTTTATAAAGATAACATCATGTAGACCCTCCCCAAGCTCCCAAAGCATTTTTTTTAACTATTTCTGCTATTTTGATCAGAGTGAGCAGCAGCAGCATAGAGAGCAGTTGTACACTTGCATTTGCCGTGTCACTTGCCACGGCACCTGCCACAAGTTGTGGATTGTCCACCAGCCACGTCACTTGCCACAAATCTGGGGATTGTCCACTTGCCACATCACTTGCCACGTCACCTGCCACAAATTGTGGATTGTCCACTTGCCACGTCACTTGCCACATCACCTGCCACGTCACTTGCAACGAGATGTGGATTGTCCACTTTCCACGTCATCTGCCATGCCACCTGCCACAAGCTGTGGATTGTCCACTTGCCACGTCACCAGCCACATCACCTGCCACAAGTTGTGGATTGTCCACTTGCCACGTGACTTGCCACATCACCTGCCACGTCACTTGCCACATCACCTGCCACAAGTTGTGGATTGTCTACTTGCCGCGTCACTTGCCACATCACCTGCCACGTCACTTGCCACGTCACCTGCCACAAGTTGTGGATTGTTCATTTGCCACGTCATCTGCCACGTCACCTGCCACAAGCTGTGGATTGTCCACTTGCCACATCACTTGCCACGTCACCTGCCACGTCACTTGCCACGTCACCTGCCACAAGTTTTGGATTGTCCACTTGCCACGTCACTTGCCACGTCAGCTGCCATGTCACTTGCCACGAGATGTGGATTGTCCACTTTCCACGTCATCTGCCATGCCACCTGCCACAAGCTGTGGATTGTCCACTTGCCACGTCACCAGCCACATCACCTGCCACAAGTTGTGGATTGTCCACTTGCCACGTGACTTGCCACATCACCTGCCACGTCACTTGCCACATCACCTGCCACAAGTTGTGGATTGTCTACTTGCCGCGTCACTTGCCACATCACCTGCCACGTCACTTGCCACGTCACCTGCCACAAGTTGTGGATTGTTCACTTGCCACGTCACCTGCCACGTCACCTGCCACAAGCTGTGGATTGTCCACTTGCCACATCACTTGCCACGTCACCTGCCACGTCACTTGCCACGTCACCTGCCACAAGTTTTGGATTGTCCACTTGCCACGTCACTTGCCACGTCAGCTGCCACGTCACTTGCCACGAGATGTGGATTGTCCACTTTCCACGTCATCTGCCATGCCACCTGCCACAAGCTGTGGATTGTCCACTTGCCACGTCACCAGCCACATCACCTGCCACAAGTTGTGGATTGTCCACTTGCCACGTGACTTGCCACATCACCTGCCACGTCACTTGCCACATCACCTGCCACAAGTTGTGGATTGTCTACTTGCCGCGTCACTTGCCACATCACCTGCCATGTCACTTGCCACGTTACCTGCCACAAGTTGTGGATTGTTCACTTGCCACGTCACCTGCCACAAGCTGTGGATTGTCCACTTGCCACATCACTTGCCACGTCACCTGCCACGTCACTTGCCACGTCACCTGCCACAAGTTTTGGATTGTCCACTTGCCACGTCACTTGCCACGTCAGCTGCCACGTCACTTGCCACATCACCTGCCACGTCACCTGCCACAAGTTGTGGATTGTCCACTTGCCACGTCACTTGCCACATCACCTGCCACGTCACTTGCCACGAGATGTGGATTGTCCACTTGCCATGTCACTTGCCACGTCACCTGCCACGTCACTTGCCACGTCAGCTGCCACGTCACTTGCCACAAGATGTGGATTGTCCACTTGTCACATCACCTGCCACATCCCTTGCCACATCACCTGCCACGTCACCTGCCACAAGTTGTGGATTGTCCACTTGCCACGTCACTTGCCACATCACCTGCCACGTCACTTGCCACAAGATGTGGATTGTCCACTTTCCACGTCACCTGCCATGCCATCTGCCACAAGTTATGGATTGTCCACTTACCACGTCACCAGCCACATCACCTGCCACAAGTTGTGGATTGTCCACTTGCCACACCACTTTCCACGTCACCTGCCACGTCACCTGCCACAAGATGTGGATTGTCCACTTGCCACGTCACCAGCCACATCACCTGCCACAAGTTATGGATTGTCCACTTGCCACGGTCCTTGCCACGTCCCCTGCCACGTCACCTGCCACAAGTTGTGGATTGTCCACTCGCCACGCCACTTGCCACATCACCTGCCACAAGTGGATTGTCCACTTGCCACGTCACTTGCCACGTCCCTTGCCACAAGTGGATTGTCCACTTGCCACGTCACTTGCCACATCACCTGCCACAAGTTGTGGATTGTCCACTCGCCACGTCACTTGCCACATCACCTGCCACAAGTGGATTGTCCACTTGCCACGTCACTTGCCACGTCCCTTGCCACAAGTGGATTGTCCACTTGCCACGTCACTTGCCACGTCACCTGCCACAAGTTATGGATTGTCCACTTGCCACGTCACATGCCAGTCACCTGCCACAAGTTGTTGATTTTCCACTTGCCACGTCACCTGCCAGGTCACTTGCCACGTCACCTGCTACAAGTTGTGGATTGTCCACTTTCCACGTCACTTGCCACTTCACCTGCCACGTCACTTGCCACAAGTTGTGGATTGTCCACTTGCCACATCACTTGCCACCTGTGGATTGTCCACTTGCCACGTCACTTGCCACAAGTTGTGGATTGTCCACTTGCAATTGCAATTGTTTAAAATATTTTTCTAATGGTTTTTCATCATTTGCAATCATTTTTGAGATTTTTAATGTAAAAAAAAAGGTCACCTTTAAAAACGCATATAAACGCAAACGCGGCCGTTTAGCCGCGTTTTGCCGCGTTTTGCGTCTGAAACGCAGAAATTTTTGTTTCTGAACGCATTTTTTTGCTTCTGGAAAAACGAGATTAAACGCAACTGCATATAAACGGAAAAAAACTAGACTGTGTGCATGGACACATAGGATAACATTGAATGAGTTCAGGTGCAGTTGAAAAAACTGTCCAACTGCATCTGAACGCGCGTTTAACTGCGTCTCGTGTGCATGAGGCCTAACAGTAACATAAAGGGGTTGATTCACTAAAGGAAAATAGACTATGCACTTTGCAAAGTGAAGTTGCACTCTGCAAGTGCAGTTGCTCCACAGCTTAGTAAATGAGCAGAAGCTCTGCTGACTTTCATCACCCAATCATGTGTAAGCAAAAATGCTGCTTTTTTTAATGTCCATTGCACGTGATTGGGTACTCTTTGCAAGATGAAGCTTTATCTCATTTACTAAGCTCTGGAGCAACTGCACATGAAGAATGCAACTGCACTTTGCAAAGTGCACAGCCTTTAGTAAATCAACCCCAAAGTTGTAACAACAAAAGCTAGCTCTGTACAAATCTAGCAGTTCTGCCTTTTCTATTATGGTCTAACTACTGAAGCATAAGCCCCAGAACACACAGCAATAATCAAGTACAGTCATTTACAATCCAACCATACTGTGCTGAACATGCAGTACTAGTGCTGAATGCCGGGTCTAATATGCTACAAATGTAGTATAATAAGCCCCACAGCACAAAGCAATGATGAAACGCAAGGGTAGTTTATGGCAATACTGTGCAAACAAGCAGAACTGGTGCTCAATGCCTGGTCTAATGTTCTGCACTATCAAAAATTTGGTAGAAATAAATTGTACAAAACAAAGTACTACTGAACAGTAAAATATTGTATGGCAATGGGGTGCAAGCATAACTGGTGCTCGGTGCCTGATCTAATATTAAGCAATTGCAAATGTAGTAGAAATAAGTCCCACAGAACAAAGCAATGTGGAAAAGTAAAGGTAATTGTTTCCAAATATAATATAGGTGGGACCTTCCTGTGATTACTCTTCTGGCCCCAGACCTTTACTAGAGACCATGTATTATGCTTTGTTTTGCCCCAGCGGAGCGAAGAAGGAAGTTAGAAAGAATTGTTTGGGGCCTTTAACCACTTCAGCCCCAGAAGATTTGCCCCCTTAATGACCAGGCCATTTTTTGCGATTCAAAAACAAAATTGGTGTCCTTTTTTTCCCCACAAATAGAGCTTTCTTTTGGTGGTAATTGATCACCTCTGCGGGTTTTTATTTTTTGAGCTACAAACAAAAACGACCGAAAATTTTGAAATGAAAATAATATTTTTTACTTTTTGCTATAATAAATACCCCTAAAAAAATGTTAAAAAACTAATTTCTTCCTCAGTTTAGGTCAATATGTATGCTTCTACATATTTTTGGTAAAAAAAAATCGCAATAAGGGTATATTGATTGGTTTGCACAAAAGTTATAGCGTCTACAAAATTGGGGCTATATTTATTGCATTTTTATTGATTGTTTTTTTTCTTTACTAGTAATGGCGGTGATCTGCGATTTTTAACGGGGATGCGACATTGTGGGGAACAGATTGGACACTTTTGACACTTTTTTGGGACCATTGCCATTTATAGAGCGATCAGTGCTATAAAATGCACTGATTACTGTATAAATGTCACTGGCAGGGAAGGGGTTAACACTAGGGGGCGATCAAGGGGTTAACTCTGTGACCTAGGGAGTGATTTTAACTGTAGGGGGATAGGACTGCCTGGGTGAGGAGACAGATCGTTGTTCATACTTAATATGAACAACAGATCAGTCTCCTCTCCCCTGACAGATCTGTCTGCTTACATTGACAGAACTCGGTTCTGTCTCTATGTGGAGCGATCATGAGTGCCCGGCGGTCAGACCCTAGTTGTCTGAAAGTGAGCCGACGTATAGCTATGACGGCTCACCAAGGGGCCTACTAACAGGCCAGGTTTGCAAGACAACTGAAATACATCACAAGTGATATCATTTGCTGCTCAGTGATTGCAGTATTCTAGTCTGCATCTCCCCCAAGGTAATACATAAAAGCTGGCCTGTTAGTGGGCCCTGAGGACAGAGTTGATGACCACTGGTTTACAATATACATATTCAGTACTAGTCCCTGCCTAAAAGACTCTGCCAGTACTACTAAGTTCTAGACCTGTGCAGAGTGAAATATTTTGTTTCGGAATTTAGTTTTCGTCCAAAAAATAAATGTATTTAGTTACTCCAGAAATTCGTTTTTATTTATTTAGTTTTTTGTTAAAAAATTGCATTCGTCCAAAAATCCACATGAATTAAGGTCGAATCTGTGTTTGAAGGCTTATGGTGTCTGTCGAATGTATAAAGAAGATTTGACAGAGCTGCTAAACTCTATATAGCCTATAGGTGGAGCATTTGACTCTGGAAAGGTACGATTGCAGCGTCGTACAGTTTCAATGCTCCGTTGAATATTATTATAAACGTGTGTGTTTTTCGTTGCTTTGTCGAATCCCTGTTGTTCATGTTGAATGAATGGTCTAAGTCTCACAGTGTCAGAGGTAAGGTTAGGCACATTCGACCACAGGTTCAATAGACACAGATTGTTATAGTCAGAGTCACGTCGAATCTCCTATTCTATATCGAACTGTTGTAACAACGAAAATGAAAATAAAGCATTTATTTATGTCAGATCTTTTGTTTTTCGGATTCTGCACTTTCATTATCGTTTGTCAAAATGAAAACGAAAATACCTGAAATTTGGACGAAAATGTATTCGGATGAAAACGAATGCACATGTCTACTAAGTTCTAATATTCTACAAATTCTGTAGAATATGCCCCACACAGAGGTAAAAATGATCTACCTCCCTACAAACATCCTATCTATCGCCTCAGCAGAGCACTGATCTAACTAGTTAGACCACCAAGCTTTGAATCCCTGGTGACTGTAAAATAACTGGCATTTAAAGCCCCCTAGGTGGGCCCAAGTTCCAGGTGATTGTGGGCATCCAATAGGATGCCTGTCACCAAAATACATGGCGTTCAAAGTCTATGACAGAGACATGTTTTTCCCCATATAGTATTCCATGTTTCTGCTCATTCCTGGCTGCTAATTGGCTGCGTGGATGCCCAGGGTATTTTGGGATAGCCCATTGAATTATCCCTCGAATGTCGCATTTATCCGGTTCCCCAATCAAATATGAGACTTTCTGGAACAAATTCACTTTTACTCAAACAGGAACACCATTACTAATTAGAAAACTCTATTATATGATTAAAATTTACTTTCATAAATGTTGCAGTGACCGTATCAGGTAAAATAAGGAACAAAATACATAATTTTTTACTAGGTTTACAAATTTTAAGCTATCTTTCCTTTTAGTTTGTATTCCCTAAGTGAGAAAAGCAGAGAAGCCTTCTTGTGAGGAGTTCCTTCGGGGAACATCTAAATAAAGAATAAAGAGAGGGTAATAATACTCCAGAGACAGTTAAAAATGAGCTGATGCAGGCTCTGGTTGGAAATTCTCCATATGCCATTGTGCAGAGCAGTTTCTGCCTATTATAAAGTCTACCTGGGTAACCAACAGCAGTTTAGGTTCCTAAAATAATGAAATGATGAAAATCAAACAAAGATTTTAAGAACAGTTTCTCTCTCAAGAGTTTTAGTGTAAGCAGAATAAGTTTGAAATATGCTCTTGGGTCATGGCTAAAAATGAAAATAACTTTTATTCAGCAAGTCTGCTAATAAAAAAGTATATTTTAAAACACTATTTGGAAAATATTGCTCAATATTTATTAATTACATTTTAAAATTAAAATGCTTGTAATACTGTAAATTTTTTTAAGGCAATGTGGTTAAAAAAATTAAAACTAGTTAGTATGTGGCTTACAAAATAAGCCCATATGTGTACGTTATTAAAGAATCATAAAGATATAACAAGCTCCAAGAATGGTCAAACATTCCCATAGACACGATCCTAAACCTTGTGGACAACCTTCCCAGAAGAGTTGAAGTTTTTATAGCTGCAATGGGTGGGCCAACTCAATATTGAACCCTACGGACTAAGACTGGGATGCCATTAAAGTTCATGTGCGTGTAAAGGCGGGAGTCCCAATACTTTTGACAATATAGTGTATTTTTGTATCTTAATGCAATCTAAGCATTAGGATAAAACACCTTATGTGTGCAGCAGCCCCCCTGAACCCTCCTAATACTTACCTAAGCCCATCGCTACCCAGCAATGTTGAAGGGGAGACTCGGCTCCCTCCTCATTGGCTGAGACCCAGCAGCAGCACCATTGGCTCCCGCTGCTCTCAAACAATGTTAGTGAGCCAATGAGGAGAGAGAGGGGCCAGGTAACTTGGCCCTGGTGCCCCCATAGCAAGGGACACTCATCACGAGGGTGGGGCCAGGGGGATCCGAGAAGAGGAGGATCTGGGCTGCTCTGTGCCAAACCAACTGCACAGAGCAGGTAAGCATAACATATTTGTTAATTTTAGGCAAAAAACAAACAAGACTTTAGTGTCACTATATATATATATATATATATATATATATATATATATATATATATATATATATATATATATACACATATATATAATCTACATGCAGGGTGCCGGATGCATGGATTTCAATTTATTTTTTAATTTATTTATTTTAAGCATGTGATTAGAACCTAAGTCTCTAATTGGCTTTAAACTTTGGCAACTTTGTGTGACCATAGCGCATCAATATTCACTATTGTCTTCCTGATTCTCCTCCCGGCCAATAAGGAAGCGGGTCTTAAGGCCCGATTGGCTGGGAGTCTTAGGACTCCCAGCCAATCGGGTCTCAGGACCCACTTCCTATTCAGCTGGGAGGAGAAGCAAAGGCCCAGTGTCAGGGCAAGCTGCAGCAGGTGGAGGGGCAGCTTCCAGGAGCCCTACCTCGGATCCAACACCACCTCCTAAGGTAAGGACATGGATGGCGTCCAACCTGTCTGAGGGAGGGGGCCAGGGGCAGCTTCCTGGAGCCCACACCATTCCGATTCCCATCTGTCTCCCATGGAGGGGGTGGGGTGGCTGCTTGGACATGGATGGCGTCCAACCCATCCAGGCGAGGGTTTCATGTGCTAGTACAAGTGAGGAGGCTGCCCCCCCTCAAAATTTTGAGCACCCTTTACAACATGTGTATTGATTTGCGCTTGAATCACATATCGCATACAAGCCGCAGATTCCCATATACCTCAATGATACAGTGTGATGTGCAGAGGCCATTTAATTGGTTGCAAATCTACAAAAAAAATAAAAATAAACGGTTCCATAAACCTTATGAAGTGAGCGGTTCTCATTTTGTTGCATATTTGCTTGATATATATCCCTAAAATGAGTTCCCTGTAGCAGCAGACTTTTATAGTCAATGCAACCAGAGTGCCTGATAATTTACAGATTACTAAGCACAACAGAGGTTTTATACATTTTCTAACCCCGAGTAGTCACTATCATTACTGCCATTGAACTCTTACACCAATGTTATGATTATCAGCCATCCATTGTAATCTTGAAGAACCTCAAAGAAATTCTTTTCCCCTCAGAGGATAAAAATATATTTGGTACTGCTTGTTAGCTGAAATAAATTTTTAAGGATAAAAAGAAATCAGTCTTATATCGTCCTTTCATACAATGGCAGCCCAGGTAGGACAGCAAAGAGATCAATACTCCTCATACTAAAATATATTGACAATGTCCTGTGGCCTCGGGGCAAGCTGTTTCGAGAGAGCTGAAAAGTCTAGAGAATGGGTAATGCTGAACTATAACACTGGGATATTCTCCAGGCACTTAATACCTACCAGGAATATGCAATTGCTCTCAGCCCTCATGTTGGGGCTGTATATTTGCTAAAACTGTACAAAATCTAATCTAGCCTATGTGCAGAAGAAACCCCACCAACACAGTATGAACTAAGAAAAAAAAATGAACGGAAGGGTAAAGTAATCACTGGAAACACAAAGGCAATCATAACAAGAAATTTTCCACTGCAATTTGTTTTCTTTAAATAATTCATCTAAATCCTGTCTAAAGTTATAAATATATCTAAAGGTGACCTTACACTTTACTATCCAGTCATACAGCACTGATCATTTTTTGCATTTCCAAAGCATAATGCAGCATGCAGTGGCATTTTCTAAGCAAACAGAAGAACAAACACCAGTTGATGGTACTGGCGTGTCCTTAGTTAATTAGCTCAGGACTTCTATAATATGATTGTATCGGGTCCTCAAAATGTTTAAAGAATTTCTCCGGTAAAAGAGGTGTAGCACCCTCTAGTGTGTGCTATTAGAAGTGAGAGTAGGTAAAAGCATTTTCTGGGCAGGGATAAACCTAAGTCACTGAATTGGGTCAGGGTTACTAGAAGCCATTACTAGAGGCCAGGCCTGGATGACTCACCCTGGCAGCTCTCTGGTGCCTCCCCCTGGTATCTGGAAAGTTGGAGAACTTTCTAGAACTAGTGGGCGGAGGTTAGAAGAAGCTGCCTTGAATATTTATGGGCTCTCAGCCAATCCCCAGAAGTGAGCTGCCAGGGAACTAGGACAACCCACAAATAGACATGGGTCATGCCATTAAGATAGTCAGGTTGAAAATGAAGAAGCAGTGCCGAGGAGAGGCTGTCGATGGCCCTTGAGGGACCCCTGCCAGGGAGGGGATTTACCTTGGCTGGGAGCTCACAAAAGCAGGCCTGGAAGGATCCTGCTGAACTTAGGAAACAAAGTTTGTGCAGGTAGAAGGAAGAAGAGGACCTTTTTGTAAATAGGGAGAAAGTTGTCCCTGGTTTAGTGTTTTGAACATTTTCAAGTTGGGAATCCCATAATTCCCAAACCCCAACCAAGTCATCATCCTCTAATAAAAAAAAAAAAACTACAACAAACAAGTCAAGGGCTATTTTCTGAGTTGGAATGAATAACAGAAATGCTATGTGACTGGCTGTGCAACAGTTGGGAACCCTAACTTCAGCGACTCCTACGGGGGTACTGCTACAGAAGGTAGTGAGTGTGATCATTTTTTAAACATTTCTATATGTTAATTACCACTAATTAATCAGTTAAAGTTTAAAGGAGTTGTAAAGGCAGAAGGTTTTTTCCTCTTAATGCATTCAGCTGCTTGCTGTGGGGCCACTCGACAGGATGGAGGGGCTAGGAGATGTGAGCAGAGGGACTCAAGAAGAGGAGGATCCATGCTGCTCTGTGCAAAACCAACTGCACAGTGAAGGTAAGTATAACATGTTTGTTGTTTTTTTTTTTTTTAAACGGGACTTTACAATCATTTTAATTTTAGGTAAAAAAAATTCCCTAATTGTCTTTCAGGACATCCACCTTTGAGAGACCTCGGCTCCTTGATTCACAGGAAATACCGCCTTAGCTTCAAGATTTAAGCCCCTCCTGCCCCACTGGACCCTCCGTGTCAGTGTTTCCTCTGGTGGGGAGACATCATAGTTACATAGTTACAGAGTAGGTGAGGTCGAAAAAAGACATCAAAGTTCAACCTATGTGTATGATTATATGTCAGTATTACATTGTATACCCCTATATGTTGCGGTCGTTCAGGTGCTTATCCAATAGTTCCTTGAAATTATCGATGTGCCCCGCTGAGACCACATCCTGTGGAAGGGAATTCCACATCCTTGCCACTCTTACAGTAAAGAACCCTCTATGTAGAGTGGCCACGAGTCTTGTTAAACTCCCTTTCACGAAAAAGTTTTATCTCTATTGTGGGGTCACCTGTACAGTATTTTTATATTGAAATCATATCCCCTCTCAAGAGTCTCTTCTCTAGAGAGAAAAAGTTCAGTGCTCGCAACCTTTCATCATAACTAATATCCTCCAGACCCTTTATTAAGCTTTGTTTCCCTTCTTTGTACTCGCTCCATTTCCAGTACATCCTTCCTGAGGACTGGTGCCCAGAACTGGACAGCATACTCTAGGTGTGGCCGGACCAGAGCCTTGTTGTTTTATCTCTTGAGTTAATCCCCTTTTTAATGGATGCCAATATTCTGTTTGCTTTGTTAGCAGCAGCTTGGCATTGCAATCCATTGCTGAGCTTATCATCTACTAGGACCCCCAGGTCCTTTTCCATTCCTAGATTGCCTCAGAGGTTCTCCCCCCAGTGTATAAATTGTGTTCATATTTTTCTACAGCCTACGGCCACATCACCCTGAACGCGCCCGATCTCATCTGATCTCAGAGGCTAAGCAGGGTCAGGCCTGGTTAGTACCTGGATGGGAGACCACATGGGAATACCAGGTGCTGTAGGCTTAAGGTAGGTGGGGAAGAAGCTTTGGGGGCCCGCCATCATTCTGTCCAGGGGGCATTGCTGGAGCTGCACTGTTCCTCCCTGCGTTTCGTGTGGACAGTGAGGGAGCTCGAGACTAGGCTGAGGGTGTGATGACGTCACATTCGGTGGGGGGTTGCAATTCTGCCGGGGACGAGGCTTCCGATTCCAGCCACGGTCTATGATAGAAGGCCAGCCTCTGACTTGTGCGAGCCTGTAATGCTGGAGGGGTCAGTGAGTGTCTCAGGAAGGTGGGACCACTGCGATCCTCAGCAGGAGATGTCCGGGGCAGAGGTGGCCCAGGCTACTCCTGGCAATGCCAGCACCAGCCACAAAGGTAAGAGGAAGAGGGGAAGGAGTAATATACTACAAGAGGGCACTTAAAGTACAGGTGCAGAGGATTACAAATCTTAATTGCATATGCTTATTTTTTTTTTTTTTAGATGCAATTAAGATTTGTAATCCTCTGCACCTGTACTTTAAGTGCTCTCTTGTACTATATTACTTCTTCCCCTTCTCCTGTGCATGGCCAATATATATCAGTCTTTGTAGTTGTCCCACTTGCTTGATGAAGGAGCGCGGCTGTCATACGATCTCAGCCTGCACGCTCACGAAACCGGTCGCACCCCCCTCCTGACGTCATCTCTCTCCTCCTGCGCTCCAGACCTCGTTCTGCTTTGAACTGCGCTCCATAGCTGGCGTCTGTGCCACTTTCTGGCTGTTAGCGGCTACAACGCCTCAGCTTGATGGACTATCAGATGACCACATCCATGCTCAGCTTTTAAAGTGACTGAATGCCCATACATCACATCCAAAATTTGAGTTGCCTGTATTAAATATGTTTTTATAATTAAAAAAAAAAAAAAATACTGCAGCTGCAGACTTTTAATAATCGGACACTTACCTGTCCTAGGGTCCAGCGACGTGGGGGAATGAAGCCCAGCTCATTCTCCCCTCCACTTGGTGGCGCCGGCATTCGAACTGTGGGCTCATGGGAACTTCACAGCCAGGCACCCACTGCGCATGCATGAGCGGCGCCGCTACGTGATTGGCCGGGAAGCCATCTGGGACCTGTCACTTCCTGCGCCGAGGGGAAGTGACATTAAGCAAGAACCCAGGCACTAAAGGAAGCATACTACAAGGGACCGCCTAGCAACAGGCATTTAGAGGTGAATTAAAAACAAAATCCACATTTTTTTATTTATTTTTTTTAGGAATTTTGATGAATTTATTATTATGTGCAACACCACTTTAAAGTGTATGTTATCTCTATACCCAGAGGCGCCTCTTCCTTTGCTTTTTTTTTTGATAAAGGTGATGGACTGGCCAAGCAGGTCTCCAGACCTAAACCCTATTGAGCATCTGTGGGGCATCCTCAAACGGAAGGTGGAGGAGCACAAGGTCTCTAACATCCACCAGCTCCGTGATGCGTTGTATCATGAAAAGATATAATAAAATATTTACAAAAATGTGAGGGTGTACTCACTTTTGTTAGCTACTGTATATGTAGGTACCTTCTGATGAATGCCTTGTGGAAATTCTGTTAAATTAATACTGTTTTTCTTGAAATCAGTTCACATTTTTGGAAACTTTTAATTGAGCCATTCTTATGAAGAAGAGTCTTTTTAGTTCCCTAGGAAGAATTCCAGTCCTGATGACCATGCAGCAAATGGAAGAAATTTAGGAAATTAAGCCTAGGACTTGGGTGATGCCAATGCAAACATGATGCTATGGATGGTGTTTGAAGATATACAGTCCCTATAAAACTTCTTTGTGGACATTCTGTTAACTTAATATTGTTTTACTTGAAAATGTTTCAAATTATTGGCAAATGTTAATTGAGTCAGTCTTATGAAGATGAGTCCTATTAGTTCCCTAGTAATATCTATCCTCCATTCTACTTCTGATGACCTACAGAAATAAAACCCTAAAGGTCAAGTTAAAATAAAACTCCAGCCAAAATGTGTTAATCTTTGGACAGAGTGGACAGGGATGAGAGCGTCTGTCTGTTTCCACTGGGTAGAAAGTACAATTGAACAAATTGAAAATGTTGTCCTAGGATAAGTTTGAAAGATTATTTCATCAGTTTGATATTCTAAAAAATGTATACGCTTATTCTGTAGTTTGAGTCTCTCTAGTCATATCTGCATGTCATTGTAGTATACAGACACAAAAGTCTGTTGGCACACTGAGTATATGAAAGCTACAATGGAACTTCACAGAAGCGGTTGTGCCTTCAGAAATATGTAGGTGGACTTCCACATGACCATACCACTTCTTCTGTAAGGTACAGTTGTACTCGGAGTCAATCTGTGGATAGTATAGGAAAGGAACAAAGAGCAACAGGGAACATAGACCTGAAGTGTGCGGGGGTCATGTGGTCAGTATGCCTAAAAGGGGGCATACCCAAGTATGAAATGAAATGAAATGAAAGAAAAGGGGATGGGTGGGTGGGACACGAGCATCTACGATCAAGAGGGGAGAAGGCAAAGGAGGGCAGGTTTTATGCAGCCTGACTCCTCCTACAAATACAGGCTGATCTGCGGTCAGCCTTACACTTGTAGCTTTATTTTCCTATTTTATTGCAGTATTGTAGTGGCGGTCATTCATAAGGGACGCAGTCCACCTAATCCATGCACCCGGCCCCTAATCTCCATGCAGGGTGCCAGATGCATGGTTTTCAATGTTTTTTTTTTTGAAGCACATGATTAAAGCCTGAGGCTCTAATTGGCTTCAAAAAGCTGGACTCACCCCGAGCCCAACCCAATTGTGTGACATAAGCAAATTAATATTCGCTAATGTCTTCCTGCTTTTCCGGCCAATCAGGAAGTGGGTCCTGAGACCCGATTGGCCAGAAGTCCTAAGACCCGATTGGCCAGGAGTCCTATGACCCAATTGGCCAAGGGGAGAAGCGAAGCAGGGGGGAAACCGCCAAAGCTGCAACCTAGATGAGGTAAGTGCGGGGCTGGCAAGCGGCCTGGTAGACAACGAGCGAGCAAGGGGCAATCGATTGAGCGACCATGGAGGGGGGGGGGGGTGGTGGGTGGGGGGAGTGAGGTGGCCAAGTTTGTTTGCCGCCCTCCCAAAAACATTGAGCACCAGCCGCCGCAGGAGTTTTGTATGGGCTGGCTTTAAAGAAGAAGAGGCTAATATGCCAGTACTGTGTACTGCCATACATGGGAAAATTAAATTAGATAGTGTGCCAAAAGCACGCTTATCCAGTAATTTATAATAAGGGACATTTCTGAAAATGTTAATACCTTAGTGCATGCCAAAAGCATGCTTAGCATCATGGATAATGGAATCAGGAGAATCGCTGAATCGTCACCTTCTGATTCTCCTAATTACACAACTTAGCAATGTAAGAAATCATAATTCATTGACTGTATGTTTTGTTTTTTTTGACTGGACAAATCTGCACATAGATCAAAGTACAGAATAAAAAAAAAAAAGGGTTATTCATAGATTTTGCTGGTTTTCAAACTAATTTGTTCATTACTACTTGGCACAATGCCCTCATTGGTTAAAAAAATAAATCAATCTCATGTAGCGCCCTGCTCCTGATGAGCAGACGCTATTGTTTTTTATTTTTTTATTTAATTGTCTGAAGCTGTAGTTTGGCTCAGACTAATTTCTCTAAAAGTTCTGGTTTCTGTACTGATTGCACTGATTCCCACCTGACCGTGGGTGTCGCTGTCACCGTCGGGTGTGGAACAGCAGCAGGCTGGATGCATTGAATGCCACCTCTTGCTTGGAAATGGTTCAGTGGGTGTGTTTTCCCTGCTGTGCATTTTTTTTGGTTCATTTTCCGGGGTCCGTGATCCCAAACCCCAGGGCCCTGGGGAGGACTTTTCCAGTGGATGACCGAGCGCAAGGCTGGTGTCTCTGGAGGAGCCTGGAGACTCGGTTTGAGGATGCAACCCGGATCAATATCCTTACAGTATCGCCGGGTCGGCTGAAAGAATCTGGTACTGTATGGTAGTTCTTTCTAAAAACTCTCAAAAGATCTCCAAGTTCAGTTAACAAGTCTGTGGCAGAGACTGTGGCATTTCATCGGCTGCTGGGTCAAAAAAAAAAAATGGCGTGGGGGTCCCCCTCAAAATCTTCAGGTCTGGTATGAATCCATATCAGGCCCTTCAGGTCTGGTATGGATATTAAGGGGAACCCCGCACCAAAAAAAAAATCCATACCAGACCCTTATGCGAGCACGTAACCTGACAGGCTGAAGGAAAAGAGGGAGGGGGGGCGAGAGAGCACCCCCCTGAACTGTACCAGGCCACATGCCCTCAACATTGGGAGGGTGCTTTGGGGGTAGCCCCCCAAAGCACCTTGTCCCCATGTTGATGAGGACAAGGGCCTCATCCCCACAACCCTGGCCAGTGGTTGTGGGGGTCTGCGGGCGGGGGGCTTATTGGAATCTGGAAGCTCCCTTTAACAAGCGGACTCCCAGATCCCACCCCCCCGTGTGAAATGGTAATGGGCACAAAAGTACCCCTACCATTTCACCAAAAAAGTGCCAAAAATGTTAAACACTGGAGCAAGAAGCAGAGGAAGAAGAAGATGGAGGAGGAAACCGAAGGATGAAGGAAGAAAGAAGGAAGAAAGAAGACCCGAAGAAGATGGAAAGAAGACGACTTTAATAAAGGAATTGTCAAAAACTGTCTCTTGTAATTTTTAATATTTTTGGCACTTTTTTTGGTGAAATGGTAGGGGTACTTTTTGTACCCCTACCATTTCACACAGGGAGATCTGGGGGTTCCCTTGTTAAAGGGGGCTTCCAGATTCCGATAAGCCCCCCGCCCACAGACCCCCACAACCACCGGCCTGTGTTGTGGGGATGAGGCCCTGGTCCTCATCAACATGGGGACAAGGTGCTTTGGGGGGCTACCCCCAAAGCACCCTCCATCGCCACCCAGTCTTGAGTTGGCCAGGCTTGCATCAATAAATACTGTACACATAATGTACTCTAACTCTTCTCCCCAGGCATTGTCTGAGCACTGTGCATTATTCTATATTGCTTCCATGAATGTAGTCTGAAAAGTTTATGGCCTGACCACACAGACATGAAATTTTAGCACTGCACCAAGCCACTCTTCCAGATGTTTACAACTGAAAATGGCACATGTGCGCTATATGGTTTTCACACGCCCTTTGCAGTTGGTGTCCCCTGTCATCAGGTTAAAAAATTAAGAAAGCGAAAGAAAAAAACTTGAAGCGTTCCCTCAACGAGCAAAGTGATGGAAACAGTCTTCTGTGAGTCCAAGGATGTACAGCAGAAGTGCAGAAGACATTTGCCAACATTTTGCTGACGGATGGAGCACTTTGAGTATTCATATTCTACTTTCTCCATTTTTAAATTGACTACAGGAGGGGTGCCAACTGTTTGCAAAGAGTGCATCAAAATTGTATAGCGTGCATGCTCCATTTCAGCACTGAAAATCTGGAAGAGCGGCTTAGTGCAGTGATAATGCTTCATGTATGTGTGGTCACTACTTCCGTGTCGGGCCATGAACTTTCCAGACTACCCTCATAGCAGAACACCACACAGAGGCTTTGGGTTGAAAAAATAATGTCTTTACTTGAAAATGTAGTAACGAATGTTCCATTTCAAAGGCTGTAATGGTTTCCAAATAATGGCAATAAGAGTAAGTTCAATAATAAAACTTGAAAATGAAGGGAGGGAAGAAGGGAACTTTGCAGTACTCACTTTAGAACAGTGGTCATCATCAACCCTGTCCTCAGGGCCCACTAACAGGCCAGGTTTGCAAGATAACTGAAATACATCACAGGGGATATCATTTGCTGCTCAGTGATTGCAGTATTGTAGTCTGCATCTCCCCAAGGTAATACATAAAACCTGACCTGTTAGTCGGCCCTGAGGACAGGGTTGATGACCACTGCTTTAGAATTTCAAAGTCCTTTTCCTGATTCCCATACTCAGGACTAAATTCTGTAATCATTTAAAACTCCTTCCTCTGGTTTCCTTGGTTCTCTCCTTTGGTCAACCCATTTCAAACCTTTGGCTCCTAAATTGCTCCTTTCCAAGCCTTAAATCCAAAAAATGACCCCACAGCTTTTCCAATAGGGAAGACCAACAATCAGAGGAACAATCTAATCCCTGCCTACAAATGAAGGAATTAAACCAATTAGCACAAGTGACTCACCATTGGCGTTCTACCAATGTTGCTTAGATAGTACAGCAATCCTTTCACATGATAAATAGTAGGCTGTAGATTGCACTTTGGGGAGAGCCATTGTCTGTTTAAATCTTCACCATTTAGGGAGCACCTGTGACTGAAAGAAAGAAGAGAAAAAATAAAGCAATACATAACAGAACATATTTTACACCATCATCAAGGAAAGATGCTAAATGCAGTTGGTGGCTAGTTGTGACATATCTGTATTTTTTGTTGGTGCAATCATTATTACACTGTGTGGGTGGTTCTTAATCTATGCAAAGTAAAAAAAAAAAAAAATGACATCTAAACTTCAAGTTTCTATTCTCATTTGTTTCTTTGCATTTCCTTAAAACGGTGTACTACTCTGTGTAGTCCCTATGCAAAATCTTACAGTCGTTCCAGAGATCCACATGTACATTCATTTTCTTTATGCCTGGGGCCTACAATTCTTTCTGCTCTCTTGATATCTACCCTTGCAGGCACCTGTTCAGATTCACTGAGAGCAGAGACTGTTAGTGAAAGAACGTATCACCGGCATCCAATTAGATGCGTATGTTCTTCACTGTTAGCTACTAGACGGTGCAAATTTGAAGTGTTGTTTAGCAGCTTGATTACTATTCCAGAAGAGCCTTATAATAAAGTGGTTCACACTGCTGAGTGTAGGTCAGCAGTGACTCCTGCTGATTTTGTGCGTTTGTCCACTGACAAAGAAAATATCAGTCTATAATTTTAATGGTAGGTTTATTTTAACAGTGAGAGACAGAATAACAACAAAAATATCCAGAAAATGCATTTAAAAAAAGTTATAAATGTATTTGCCTTTTAATGAGTGAAATAAGAATGTGACCGCTGTACAAAACATGACTTAGTACTTGGTGGTAAAACACTTGTTGACAATCACACAGTTCAGACGTTTCTTGTAGTTGCACACATCTCAGGAGGGATTTTGTCCCACTCCTCTTTGCAGATCCTCTCCAAGTCATTAAGGTTTTGAGGCTGACATTTGGCAATTCTAACCTTCAGCTCCCTCCACATATTTTCTATGGGATTAAGGTCTAGAGACTGGCTAGGCCACTCCAGGACCTTAATGTGCTTCTTCTTGAGCCACTCTTTTGTTGCCTTGTGTTTTGGGTCATTATCACGCTGGAAGAGAGAAAAAAATGTTGGGACTTTGAATGAGGCCTAAGACACTTACATGAAACTAGCCTCCATCCCTATCGATACGATAAATAGAAAAAAGAAAAAAGGTTGGGACTTTGGCAAAGCATGCGATTTTGGAAGCAAAAGGCAGGAGATCAATAAGAATCAGATAATGTCAATTTATTGGCTATAAATTTAGTGCATAGCATAGGGCGCAGAGATACATATTCTATAGTCCATAATCCATCATAAATAATTGGTATATTGAGGTCAAGTAGGTATATTAAATGAAGAAAAGAGGGGGGAAAAAGAACAATGTGTCCAAAGCGAGCACCCATACTTACGGGTCAGGCAATGGCAGGAGGCGCAACCATGGGCGTTGGAGGTAGCCGGGAGTATCATCCGGTGCGGAAGCTGAGGCGGACAGAGCGTACGGTACCAGTACGGTACTTGACTAATTTTTGGCACACCATCTCTCGTCCCACAGATATCCATCATATATCATCTCCTGATGAGTGGCAAAATAGCCACGAAATGCGTAGAGCTTTAAATACTACAAATTACATTCAACCATGCAGTTTTACTAGATTCTGTAATGTTTTTACTCAACTTTATTGATTTTTACTATGTGCAACATGTTTATACATTCATTTAATTCTTTTGATCTATGAATCATGGGATTGATGTTTTTGATGTGCAATACCTCAATATACCGATTATTTATGATGGATTATGGACTATAGAATATGTATCTCTGCGCCCTATGTTATGCACTAAATTTATAGCCAATAAATTTACATTATCTGATTCTTATTGCTCTCCTGCCTTTTGCTTCCAAAATCGCATGCTTTGCCAAAGTCCCAACCTTTTTTCTTTTTTCTAATTATCACGCTGGAAAACCCATCCATGATCCATTTTCAATGCCCTTGGCTGAGGGAAGGAGGTTCTTACCCATGATTAGACAGTGCATTTCATTCCATCACGGCGCAGTGTGTTACCAATTGTTTTCTTGGTGACTACGGTCCCAGATGCCTTGAGATCATTGACAAGACCTGTATTCTGGGTTGATTCCTCACCGTTCTCATGATCATTGAAGGTGAGATCTTGCATGGAGCCCCAGACTGAGGGAGATTGATGTTGCGTACACACGATCAAACTTTCCGGCAGAATAGGTCCGATGGATAGTCCGATCGTTTTTCTTTAAAAATTCAGACGGACCTAGAAATAGAACATGTTTCAGATCTGTCCGATGGACTCAATTCCTGTCGGGAAAACCGTTCATCTGTTTGCTGGTCCGACAGACCAAATACGACACAAGGGCAGCTATTGAAATTCCTTTTCTAGTCCCATCGTATGTCATCATGTTCAAAACAAACGGACTTTTGAACGGACTCGTGTACACGGCATGACAGTTATTTTGTGTTTCTTCCATTTGCGAATACTCACGCCAACTGTTGTCACCCTTTCGCCAAGCTGCCTTTTGATGGTCTTGTAGCCCATTCCAGCTTTGTGTAGGTCTACAATCTTATCGCTAACATTCTTGGACAGCGCTTTTGTCTTGGCCATGGTGGAGAGATTGGAATCTGATTGATTGATTGCTTCTGTGGACAGGTGTCTTTTATACAGGTAACAATCTGAGATTAGGAGCACTCCCTTTAAGAGAGTCCTCCTAATCTCAGCTCGTTACCTGTATAGAAGACACCTTGGAGACAGAAATCTTGCTGATTGATAGGGGATCAAATATTTATTTCACTCATTAAAATGCAAATCAGTTTATATCTTTTTTGAAATGCATTTTTCTGCATATTTTTGTTATTCTGTCTCTCACTGTTAAAATATTAAAATTATAGACTGATCATTTCTCAGTGGGCAAATGTACAAAATCAGCAGGGGATCAAATACTTTTCTCCCTTGCTGTAACTATTCTTAAGATGGCCGTACAGTGAGAAAGCTTCATCAGAAACTGATCAAAATTTACTTTATGGGTGGCCCTATCAGAGCCCTTCTACCTGACATTCTTCAATTGAACAAATCATAGAAAGAAACCAGGGGGCAGGGTTGCCAACCGCCAGTAAATTTACTGACAGTTTGTAAAAATCAGTGATTTTTTTACAACTGCCAGTAAATATCAGGGGCTAATAATTTCATGCTGTGTTGACTTTTTAGGTGTAAATCAAGCTAATTACTTATTAAGTTATAGGTATTGTCAGTGTTCCCATATCATGTTTATACTATTTCGCAGTATATTTCTGAAAGCTTCTTTCCATTTTGAAGACATAACTCAAGTGAAAGTATCTTTTTTAACTAAAGGGACAGTTGCAAATATAAATGGTGACTAGTTGTTAGCAGCTGTTGAAGAAAACAATTGACTGCTGGTGACAGCAGGTTTTATTTGCTTTTGTGATGTTATCACAGTAGCTACAAATGAACACAGTTCAAGCAGTTGCGAATGGCATTCAAGGGTGAAAGAAAACCTATTGGAAAGATCTTTTCTTGATATTAAATATGAAGCAAAAGCCTGAAATGGCTTTCCTGTGCTGTCTTCAATTTAACAGCTTCCCGTCCAACCGCCGCAGTTATACTGCGGCAGGTTGGCTCCCCTGCACGAGCCGTCGTAGCTATACGTTGGCTCACAGAGGCGGGATAGCAGCTGTACACCAGGGAGTGCCAATGCCCGTGGCCGACAGTCGCGATGACCGCAGGCCATGAGCGATCACGAGCAGGAGAGACAGAACAGGTACGAGTGTGTGTAAACACATACTTCCCTGTTCTGTTCTGACAGAAGTGACAAATTGTGTGTTCCTGTTAGCTAGGAACCACGATCCGTCACTTCCTCTAGTCAGTCCCCTCCCCCTTCAGTTAGAATCACCTCCCAGGGAACACAGTTAACCCCTCGATCACCCCATAGTGTTTAACCCCTTCACTGTCAGTGACATTTTTACAGCAATCACTGCAATTTTATAACATTGATCACTGTATTAATGCTAATGGTCCCATAATGTCTCAGTCATGATAAAAATCGCAGATCGCCGCCATTACTAGTAAAAATAAATAAATAATAAAAATGGTATATATCCCCTATTTTGTAGACGCTATAACTTTTGCGCAAACCAATCAATATACTGAACGCTTATTGCGATTTTTTTTACCAAAAATATGTAGAAGAATACATATCAGCCTAAACTAAGAAAAAAAAATGGGGTTATTATAGCAAAAAGTATAAAATATTGTGTTTTTTTCTAAATTGTTGCACTTTTTTTGTTTATAACGCAAACAATAACAACCACAGAGGCGATCAAATACCACCAAAAGAAATCTATATTTGTGGGGAAAAAAAGGACGTCAATTTTGTTTGGGTGCAATGTCCACAACCGCGCAATTGTCAGTTAAAGTGAAACAGTGCCGAATAACAAAAAGTACTCTGGTCAGGAAGGGGGTAAAATGTTCCGGGGCTGAAGTGGTTAATGAAACTTTTTTTTCTGCCAGGAATTTTCTTTTTGGGCTTTATTATAATCGAACTTAAAGCGGAACTAAACCCAACCATAAAACGGTTTAATTTACGGCTAGTGCCGGAAATGTAACACTCCCATTGGTTGTGCACTCAACCAAACTGTCAAACCATCCAATGGCTGGTGTCATAACTGATCACATGTGCAGCACCAAGGCAGTTGTAGATTAAAAAGAGGCCAAGATGGCAGCTTCCTTGAAAACAATACAATTACACTTTAAGATGCTATTGTATCACAAATATCAGAACCTCAATTAAATAAATACATTTTTGTTTGTTGCTTGGAAGATATTATACATGGACATGTTTGTAGATCCATCAAGAAGCTGTGTTCAAAATGCTGGTCTTAGAAATTAGCCACAGATGTAATTATTTTTAATATTACTATATAGGATTCATATAGTGGCAACAGTTTACACAGCACCTTAAAGTGGTAGTAAACCCTAGGACAAAAAAAAAACCTGCAAGACAAAGGCCGCGTACACACGGGCGGACTGTATGGCCTACTTAGTCCGTCGAAACACATTTCAGCGGACAGTCCGCTCGTGTGTGGGCTTCAGCTGACTTTTTCAGCGTGCAGTCTGGTGTACTAAGTATTTCGGATTTTTCGAAATTCTGTCCGTCATACTTTGGTTTCAGCGGACAATCCGCTCGTCAGTAGGCTAGTTCGACGGGCTAAGAATGGCGCATGCTCAGAAAGGATTTACACGGCGGAAGGTTGCATTGCTGTGTATTGGACTTCCTATTTCTAGTCCCGTCGTACGTGCTGTACACGTCATCGCGCAAGCTTTCGACGGACTGTTTGTGCATCCGTGTGTGGTCAAGTTCGTTCATTCGAAAGTATGACGGACTGTCCGTCGGATTGTATGACGGACTAAGTAGGCCATACAGTCCGCCCGTGTGTACGCGGCTAAAGGCATAATGAGCTAGTATGCATAGCATAAATTAAAAAATTCATAAATTTGAAAATTCGTACATTCGAAAATCTGAAAATTCTAAATAATAAATAGCTAACTAATAATAACTAACTATTAAATTATAGGTATTGGAATTTCCTTTCAAATTTTACTGTTAGTGAAGGTAATGAATACGAATGTATCCAAAGTTAAGAATTATCCAAAATAAAGACCTATAATATAATAGTTAGTTATTATTTCAGATTACAAATTTTTGAACTTACAAATTTTTTTAATTTACAAATATTCGGAAAGAATTGTTAAATGGGTTTTCCTTAAATCAGATGTTTCCTAATTAATGAATTTGTTTAAATTTGTTAAAAAATGATTTCGGAACTAAACAAATTGTACATGTCTATCCTGTCCCATTCATGTGATATTATACTCAATGTTTTTGTGATGTGTGCTATTTTATATGTACTTGGGCCTCTAGTTGCCCTCTTTGTTCTTTTTTATAAATATTATATGTATTAATGAATAAAAACTTTTTTTTATCTTTATCAATGCATTTATGTGATATTTCTACTAGGGGGACCACCATTTAAAAGCCCATTTTTCTATAAACTTGTTACACTTATCGGGCTGGTGTGGGACCTGTTTTTCCCTCCTATATAGGCCTTCACTGTTGGTAACTTTTTAATTTAACCACTTGCTTACTGGACACTTAACCACTTGCCGACCGCCGCACGACGATGTACGTCGACAGAATGGCACGGGCAGGCATAAGGGCTTACATGTACGTCCTTGCCTGCCCGCGGGTCGGGGGCCCGATCGGGCCCCCGCCCGGTGCCTGCGGCGGTCGGTATTCGTTCGGGAGCGATCCCGGACGAGGGGACAGCCATTCATTCATGGCCACCCCCTCGCGATCGCTCCCGACGAATGAAAATGTCCGGTGACATCACTTCCTCTCCTGTAATGTAAACACAGGAGAGGAAGTGATGTATTCTCTCCTCCGTGTCGGTATTTTTCGTTCCGGCACCGAGGAGAGAGCATCGGTGAGTTGCACAAGCACTACACTACACAGTAGAACATGCCAGGCACACTCACACCCTCCCTTTACCCCCCGATCACCCCCCAATTACCCCTGCGCCCCCAGTCACAGTGACACCAATTGCTTTTTTTTTTTTTTGCATTGGTGTCATTTGTGACTGTAATAACTGTTAGGGCAGTTAGGGTTAGCCCCCTTTAGTTCTAATGTGCCCCCCTAACCCCTCCAATAAAGGTTTAACCCCGTGATCACCCCCCCTCGCCAGTGTCACTAAGGCTGGGTTCACATTGCAGCGGTTTATGAGAACGAATGTGATTCGCACCGCACTGCAGTGCAAATCACATCCGATCTCTGTGCGATTCGAGTTCAGCCATACAGATAGTATGGCTGAATTCGTGTCGCACCCGCCGCACCCGCCGCAAATTCGCACGGGACCCTTTTTTTGGCCCGCAGCAGAATCGGATCGCATGGGTGTTCACACCATGCGATCCGAGTTTGCAGATCGCACTGCGATATGCGAACTGATCTGGGGGTGTCATTAACATTTCACTGACACTCCCAGCAGTTCGCATAGGGCAGTGTGAACTGCCGCCGGGAGGCATGCGATGCGGGAACCCGCCGCGGATTCATGGCGTTCCCGCATCACTCCAGTGTGAACCCAGCCTAATAAGCGATCATTTTTCTGATCGCTGTATTAGTGTCACAGGTGACGCTAGTTAGGCAGGTAGGTATTTAGGTTCGCCGCAGCTTTTTATA
Source organism: Lithobates pipiens (assembly GCF_037356315.1). Classification (NCBI taxonomy): domain Eukaryota; kingdom Metazoa; phylum Chordata; class Amphibia; order Anura; family Ranidae; genus Lithobates; species Lithobates pipiens. Next base: position 33,339,636 of record NW_027507903.1, on the reverse strand, counting down.
GCGCCAGGGACCCCCATATACTACCGCATAAAGCCCCCTGATTTCCCCCTAGTTAACCCTTTCACCAGTGATCACCATATAACTGTTACAGGTGACGCTGGTTGGTTAGTTATTTTCTTATAGTTTCAGGGCACCCGCCATTTATTACCTAATAAAGGTTTAACCCCCTGATCACCCGGCGGGTGTCATTTGTGACTGTAATAACTGTTAGGGCAGTTAGGGTTAGCCCCCTTTAGTTCTAAGGTACCCCCCTAACCCCCCCAATAAAGGTTTAACCCCCGTGATCACCCCCGTCGCCAGTGTCACTAAGGCTGGGTTCACATTGCAGCGGTTTATGAGAACAGATGTGATTCGCACCGCACTGCAGTGCAAATCACATCCGATCTCTGTGCGATTCGAGTTCAGCCATACAGATAGTATGGCTGAATTCGTGTCGCACCCGCCGCAAACTCGCACGGGACCCTTTTTTTGGTCCGCAGCAGAATCGGATCGCATGGGTGTTCACACCATGCGATCTGAGTTTGCAGATCGCACTGCGATATGCGAACTGATCTGGGGGTGTCATTAACATTTCACTGACACTCCCAGCAGTTCGCATAGGGCAGTGTGAACTGCCGCCGGGAGGCATGTGATGCGGGAACCCGCCGTGCATTCGTGGCGTTCCCACATCGCTCCAGTGTGAACCCAGCCTAATAAGCGATCGTTTTTCTGATCACTGTATTAGTGTCACAGGTGACGCTAGTTAGGCAGGTAGGTATTTAGGTTCGCCGCAGCTTTTTATAGCGCCAGGGACCCCCATATACTACCGCATAAAGCCCCCTGATTGCCCCCTAGTTAACCCTTTCACCAGTGATCACCATATAACTGTTACAGGTGACGCTGGTTGGTTAGTTATTTTTTTTATAGTTTCAGGGCACCCGCCATTTATTACCTAGTCTCACTAGTGTACCCCTAAATTTAGGGGTGTCTACTTTCCAAAATGGGGTCATTTGGGGGGGGGGTTTGTGCCATCTTGGCATTTTATGGCCTTCAAAACTGTAACGCCCTTAGAAAGCCTGAAGGCGGTGCTTGGTTTTCGGGGCCCCGTACGCGGCTAGGCTCCCAAAAAGTCCCACATATGTGGTATCCCCGTACTCAGGAGAAGCAGCAGAATTTATTTTGGGGTGTCATTTCACATATGCCCATGGCATGCGTGAGCAATATATCATTTAGTGACAACTTTGTGAAAAAAAAAAAAGTTTGTAATTTTCCCGCAACTTGTGGCAAAATATAAAATATTCCATGGACTCAACATGCCTCTCAGCAAATAGCTTGGGGTGTCTACTTTCTAAAATGGGGTCATTTGTGGGGGTTTTGTGCCATCTTGGCATTTTATGGCCTTCAAAACTGTAATAGGTAGTGAGAAGTGAAATCAAAAAATTTACGCCCTTAGAAAACCTGAAGGCGGTGCTTGGTTTTCGGGGCCCCGTACGCGGCTAGGCTCCCAAAAAGTCCTACATATGTGGTATCCCCGTACTCAGGAGAAGCAGCAGAATTTATTTTGGGGTGTCATTTCACATATGCCCATAGCATGTGTGAGCAATATATCATTTAGTGACAACTTTGTGTAAAAAAAAATAAATAAATTATTTTTGTCATTATTCAATCGCTTGAGGCAAAAAAATAAAATATTCAATGGGCTCAACATGCCACTTATCAATTTCCTTAGGGTGTCTACTTTCCAAAATGGGGTCATTTGGGGGGGTTTTGTACTGCCCTGCCATTTTAGCACCTCAAGAAATGAGATAGGTAGATAGTCGTAAACTAAAAGCTGCGTAAATTCCAGAAAACGTACCTTAGTTTGTAGATGTGACAACTTTTGCGCAAACCAATAAATATACAATTATTGACTTTTTTTTTACCAAAGACATGTGGCTGAATACATTTTGGCCTAAATGTATGACTAAAATTGAGTTTATTGGATTTTTCTAATAACAAAAAGTAGAAAATATCATTTTTTTTCAAAATTTGCGGTCTTTTTACGTTTATATCGCAAAAAAAAAAAATCGCAGAGGCAATCAAATACCATCAAAAGAAAGCTCTATTTGTGGGAAGAAAAGGACGCAAATTTTGTTTGGGTACAACATTGCATGACCGCGCAATTACCAGTTAAAGCAGCGCAGTGCCAAATTGTAAAAAGACCTCTGGTCATTTACCAGCAAAATGGTCCGGTCTGAAGGTGGTTAAACCCCCCTCCTGCCCAGACCAATTTTCAGCTTTCAGCGCTGATGCACTTTGAATGACAATTGCGCGGGCATACAACACTGTACCCAAATGAAATTTTTATCATTTTTTCCCACAAATAGAGCTTTCTTTTGGTGGTATTTAATTACAGCTGGGAGGTTTATTTTTTGTTAAACAAACAAAAAAAGATGCAAAATAAAAAAAATATAAAAAAATCATGTTTAATAGTTTGCTATAAAATTTTGCAAACAGGTCATTTTTCTCCTTCATTGAAATACACTGATGAGGCGGCACTGGTGGGCACTGATAGGCTGCACTGGTGGGCACTGATAGGCACAGTTAAGGTGGCACCGATAGGCACAGATAACGTGGTACCGATAGGCACAGACAAGGCGGTACTGATGGGCACAGATAAGGCGGCACTGATGGGCAAAGATGGGCACGGATAAGATGGCATGGATGGGTGGCACGGATGGGTGGCACGGATGGGCACTGATAGGTACCACTGATAGATGGGACTGATGGGCACTGATAGGTGGTACAGATAGGTGGCTCTGATAGGTGGCACTGCTGGGCACTGATGGGAGGCACTGATGGGCACTGATGGGCACTGGTAGATGGCACTGATGGGCACGGATATGTGGCATATGAGGTGCAGCACTGTTGTTAAAGCAGATTGTGGGTACTGATAGGTGGCACTGTGGGCACTGATAGGTGGCACTATGGGCACTCATGGGTGGCACTATGGGCACTAATGGGTGGCACATTTCCTATAATTAGGTAGCACTGGCAGGGGGCAGGTGGGCACTGATGATCTGGCCGTGATCGGGACTGAAGTCCCTCTCACGGCCGCCGGTGATCAGCTCTTTTTTTTCTCCTCGCGCTGTCAGCGCAAGGAGGAAAAATAGCCGATTACCAGCTCTGTTGTGATCACATGATCAGCTGTCATTGGCTGACAGCTGATCACGTGGTAAGGGGTCGGGATTAACCCCTTGCTCCGATCTGTGATCAGGCGAATCTCAAAGACTCGCTGATCACAGAGCGTGCTGCGCACACCCCTCAGGGGGCGCGCAGGCCACTCGTGCACGGGACGACGTCAATAGACGTAGTCCTGGCAAAGCAGGTCCGCGCTGTAGCCGTCATTCGGCTATAGCGCGGATCTCAAGCGGTTAATTTCCACATTCACTGCAGACCAATGGCAGTCAGCCTTCTGGGTGATTTCCAAGGCTTCCCACTGCACTAGCCATTGGGAAATGATGCTCAGAATTTACAACAGATGGCAATACACCCCCTACATATTGGCAAAAATATTTCTTGACACTTCCTCTTTATGTTGGTGAAACTGGGGTCAAACAGGCCATCTTTTACACACCTTTTGGGGTTGCTCTAGTCTAAAAAACTTTTGGAACCAGGTCTTCCAATTGATATAATTCCAGTAAGAAAAGATAACTGTCAGAAGCCATGAAATCAGGCCGAGACAGAAGTACAGTTAAATCACACTTGTTTAATAATAGTAGTAAAAGTAAAAAGAACAAACGTAGTCAAAACATAGTCAAAGTTCAGTAATCGAAATGGAAAGTCAGCCAAGCCAGAAGTCAGGGATCAATGTAGTGGAGCAGCAAGCAGGATCTGGAGCCAGAAGGAATGTCAGCAAAGTAAGTCTTGAACAGGATCACAGGAGATGTTTCTTGTGATCTTGACCAAGGCAAAGGCAGAGCTCCTCTGGACTGGACTGCTTAAGGCCCCTTTCACACGGGACGGATCTGTAATGATCCGCCCCGTGATGATCCGCTCTTCAGATCGCTCCATTTATCCCCGCTGAGCCAGCGGATGACATGGTGGTCCCGGCACACAATTGATAAATTGTGAAAAATATGGATGGAAAATGTGTAAAGTCATAGTAATCTGATACTGATACTCATTTTAATCACTGTGCATAATTTTGCTCTTGTTCATCACCATATGTTTTGGCAATATGCATGTAATCACAACTGTGTGTTTTATCCCTTTTCCTGTTTGTTTATCTGTGAAAACAATAAAAACTATTGATACAAAAAAAAAGGAGACAGTACAGTTACAAAATAATTAAAGATAAGAGGGTTGGAGAGGCACTTTCTAGGTGGATGCAGGATAGGTTTTTATATACAGTATATAAACCATTGGTGGCTAACAACTTACACACATTCATATTTATACATTGCAACTTATTAGGGGTCAGTAAAAATACCTGGCTCCAACAAAAAAACTTTTTAACCACTTCAGCCCCAGAAGGATTTACCCCCTTCCTGACCAGAGCATTTTTTGCTTTGATTTTGCTTTAACTGACAATTGCGTGGTCGTGCGACGTTATACACAAACAAAATTGATGTCCTTTTTTTCCCACAAATAGAGCTTTCTTTTGGTGGTATTTGATCACCTCTGCGGTTTTTATTTTTTGCGCTATAAACAAAAAAAAAGACCGACAATTTTTAAAAAAATTTTTTTTTTACTTTTTGCTATAATAAATATATCCAAAAAATATATAAAAAAAATGTATTTCTTCCACAGTTTAGGCCGATATGTATTCTTCTACTTAGTTTTGGTAAAAAAAATAAAAAATCACAATAAGTGTATATATTGATTGGTTTGCGCAAAAGTTATAGCGTCTACAAGATAGGGGACAGATTTATGGCATTTTTATTATAATTCTATTTTTTACTAGTAATGCCAATGATCTTCTGATTTTGATTGTGACTGCGACATTATGGCAGACAGATTGGACACTATTGACATTTATACAGGGCTACAGATAGACATTGATTAGTGTATAAACACTAGCAGGGAAGGAGTTAAACACTAGGGGGTGATCAAGGGGTTAAGTGGTTTCTAACTGCAGGGAGATGGGCTCACTATGACATGACAGAGATCACTGCTCCTGATGAGAGGGAGCAGCAGATCCCTGTTAAGTTATGTTATGTTATTAGGCAGAACAGGGGAACGTCTTGTTTGCATAGGCATCTCCCTGTTCTGGCTCTCCTCTCTGCAATCGTGGGCCACCAGTTAACATTGAGGAGAACATACAAATTTTAGGCTGGTAGTGCTGTGGTTGGGATTCAAACCAGCAATCACCTTTTTACTGCTAGGTGAGAGTGCTAACCACTACACCACTGTGCCCCCCCAGGTCACAGGGGTGCAGAACAAAGTGCACTCCTATGACCCCCAGGAGAAGTAGGACCAAAAGAACTTTGGTCCTACTTCTCCTATAAACTTGTGGTCAAGATGAACTCCTAAAAAAAATGTCTCTATATTGGTCATAGGTGTGCACAGCCTTTTGTACATGCCTTTCTCTGCAGCCTCAGCTGCACTGTACAGTGAATGAATAAGAAGTTCTCTGTGCTGATCAACTTCCTATTCAGTCACAAACTGAAGCATGGGAAACAGTCTGCTATGCTACATTTATGAATGAACACAGTGAGCGAGTGTGTTCACTGTGTTCATATAGAAAAGGAAGTGGCCAGTAAACTATATATTGACTAGCCTTTTTTCACCCACTCTCCATCCTGAAACATCCCCTGCAGCACATGCCAGCAGCACTGCCGGGGGGTGGGTGGGGGCGGGCAACACGGGGGGAAGCTAGGGCCTACTCACGCCTATGCTATTGGTGTTTTTTGATAGAACCTTTCACATTTGGTTAGTGTCTATAACTCCGATACATTGGTGGTCAGTGGAGGCTTGTGTTTTTTTTTTGGGGGGGGGCAAGTTGGTTGACTTCATACTTATCTATGGCATGGGCAGTGCTTCCCTCCGGGTGACGGGCGGTGGCTTCTCCTGCCTCACGGCAGCCATGTGTCTCCTTCCTCCTCCTCCTAGACCAATAGGATCGCTTCTCCTTTCAGCCGATCAGGAAATGCTTCCTGACCACTTCCTGATTGGCCTGGAGGAGAATCAGTGTGACAATAGTGAATATTCATTTGCTATTGTCATAAAACTGGGTAGTGCTCTGCACCCAAAGCTCACCATTTTTTGAAGTCTATTAGAGCCTCTGGCTCTAATCACATAATGCCCCTTCACCCTGCATTACAGGCCACCACTCTTGGTGGTCAATGCTAATTGAATTTTACTTATTTTCTATGCCTCCTATACAATGGTGGCCAGTGTAAATGCCCCCATTACATTGATGATCAGGGTTAAAGCAGATCTTGCATCACAATGTGAGGTCCACTTATTTAGTACAGTTGCACTTCATGTAAAAAAGAAAAAAAGTTAAGGAGAAAAAAAAATAGTTATCTTATACAACAGGATCTGCTTGTGGTGCCTAGACAAAGGTGATGTCACAAGCTTTTCGATGTGATCCTAGGAACATTGAGGAACTCAAATCTTGCAAGAAGTTATTTAAGCAATGTGCCCAACACTTGTCAAGTGACAAGCTAGAAATAAGTGGAAAGACAAAAGAATCTGATCAGGAGCATACACAGCAAAACTCCTCCATCCCTAATTGTAGCAAACAAGAGAGAAATATGGGACAATCTCTAAATATCATAAAATTAAAAAATTAAGATATAATATATATATATATATATATATATATATATATATATATATATATATATATATATATATATATATATATATACATACATATATATATATATATATTGTAAGGGATCTTCCCGGGGTAGGGTGTGTTTGGACACAGTTCACAGCAGACTTGGAATTTATAAAGCAGATCTTGGCGTTTATTCGTGGTACAAACAGTCCAGCAAACAAAATATACAGCAACACCGTGCTTTCTAAGTACAACAAAAATAAAAGTCCTAGCCCGGCTGGGCGCTTACTAACAGGTTCTGCTCACCTATCTGACACTTACAAACACAGCGTCTTTCACCTGGATATCGCAGGGTGAGTTTTAGCTCCAGCAGTGGCTGTGCTTGCAGCTTCCTCAAACACACAGACTGTTCGTTTCCCTGGCTGAGAGCAATCACCTGCAGACCCTGCAGAGCCTTTAGCTTCCCAGGCTAATTAGGATCAAAGCTCACCTGATCCCAAACCCAGAACTGGATCGGGGGATGTGGAATGACAGGTCCCTCTACCAAACCTACCTGCCATTCCATATAAACCCAGGCCCGGCAAAATTAAATAACAACTCAGCAGCATATCGCTGCTGAGAAACTGATCCATCCTGGATTTACCATCTCACACTGTGTAGCAACCTAGGTGAGATGTACACCCCCTCGATCACTTCTCCAGTGACATGTCTACATATCCCCCCCCTCTTTTTCAGACCGGAGGGCTGAGCCTTTTGTCCCCACAGACAACTTACCCTTGACAATGCGTCAGCATTTGCCTGTAATTTCCCTGGCCTGTGTTCCACAGTGAAATTAAAGTTTTGTAGGGAGAGAAACCATCTAGTCACTCTTGCATTTCTCTCCTTGTTTAACTTCATCCATGTTAGGGGGGCATGGTCTGTCACCAACTTGAATTTCCTGCCTAGCAAGTAATACTTTAACGATTCTAGGGCCCACTTCACTGCCAAACATTCTCGCTCCACAATGGCATAATTTTTCTCGGCCGGGGTTAGTTTTCTACTCAAGTACGTCACTGGATGCTCCTCACCATTCACTACTTGTGAGAGTACTGCACCTAAGCCTGTGTTAGAGGCATCTGTCTGGACCAGAAATTCTCGCCTGAAATCGGGGGTAACTAAGACAGGTGGTTGGCACAAGGCAGACTTAAGGCTTTGGAAAGCCTTCTCGGCCTCTGGGGTCCACGTGACCATTGCTGTCTTTCCGCCCTTTGTCAAGTCAGTTAGTGGAGCAGCAACTGAGGCAAAGTTCGGCACAAATCTACGGTAATACCCCGTAATACCCAGGAAAGCTCTAACCTGTTTCTTTGTCAGGGGTCTAGGCCAATTCTGTATTGCCTCAATTTTATTTAGCTGTGGCTTAATCAACCCTCTCCCAATAATGTAGCCTAGATATTTGGCCTCTTCTAGGGCTAGAGCACACTTCTCGGCATTTATGGTCAACCCCGCATCACTTATGGCATCCAACACGGCCTGTACCTTACAGAGGTGACTTTCCCAATCAGGGCTAAAAATGACCACATCATCGAGGTAGGCAGCTGAGTAATCACGATGTGGTCGCAGAATCAAGTCCATCAACCTCTGGAAAGTTGCAGGCGCTCCATGTAACCCGAATGGCATCACTACATACTGGAATAGCCCATCAGGGGTGGAGAATGCAGTTTTCTCTTTAGCCTCACCAGAAAGTGGAATCTGCCAGTAGCCCTTTGTGAGATCGAGGGTGGTTATGTACCTGGCGTTACCCAACTTCTCAATCAACTCATCTACCCTGGGCATAGGATACGCATCGAACTTGGAGATCTCATTCAACTTTCTGAAATCGTTACAGAACCTCCAAGTTCCATTGGGCTTTGGGATTAGCACAATTGGGCTGGACCATTCACTCTGTGACACCTCAATTACCCCCAGAGCAAGCATACGTTTTACCTCGGCAGATACGGCTTCCCTACGTGCCTCGGGTATCCTATAGGGCTTAAGGTTTACTCTGCTTCTAGGCTCAGTTTCAATGTGATGATGGATGAGGTGTGTACGCCCTGGGAGGTCAGAGAACTTGTTTTTGTTTTTCTGTAAAAATTCCTGAGCCTCCTGTTTCTGTGACACTGATAGAGTATCACCTACCTTGACTGGAGGGATTGGTGGTGACAAATTATTAACAGTATTTGTCGCCACCAAGGATTCCCTGTCTTTCCAGGGCTTGATCAAGTTTATGTGATAAACTTGGAAAGGCTTCCTTCTACCTGGTTGGTGCACCTTGTAGTTCACCTCACTGACCTTTTCAACAATTTCATAGGGACCTTGCCACTTCGCCAAGAATTTACTCTCAACAGTGGGGACTAGTATAAGGACCCTATCGCCTGGGTTGAATGTCCTGATTCTTGCGGACCGGTTGTAAATTCTACTTTGGGCCTCTTGAGCCCTCTGGAGGTGTTCCCTTACCAGGGGCATTACAGTGGCTATACGGTCCTGCATTTGTGCTACATGCTCAATAACACTCTTGTATGGGGTGGACTCATTCTCCCATGTCTCTTTTGCAATGTCTAGTAGACCCCTAGGGTGATGACCATAGACCAACTCGAATGGTGAGAACCCTGTGGACGCTTGGGGCACCTCCCTAATAGCAAACATGAGGTAGGGTAATAAATGATCCCAGTCACGACCATCTTTTGCCACCACTTTCTTCAACATATGTTTCAAAGTTTTATTAAATCTCTCCACCAATCCGTCCGTCTGGGGGTGGTATACAGAGGTACGGATGTGTGAGATTTTAAATAGTCTGCATAATTCCTTCATTACTTTCGACATAAATGGCGTACCTTGGTCAGTTAGGATTTCTTTGGGGATCCCAGTCCTAGAAAACATATAAAACAACTCACGTGCAATTGTTTTAGATGCAGTGTTTCTTAAGGGTACAGCCTCAGGATAGCGGGTCGCATAATCCATGACTACCAAAATATACTGGTGTCCTCTAGCTGACTTTACAATGGGACCCACTAAATCCATGGCAATACGCTCAAAAGGCACCTCTATAATAGGGAGCGAAACCAAAGGACTGTGAAAATGTGACACTGGGGCACTAACCTGACATGTGGGGCACGACTCACAGTATTTTTTAATGTCATCATATATGGCCGGCCAAAAAAACCTCTGGAGAACCCTCTCTCGCGTTTTGTCAGTCCCCAAGTGTCCCCCAAGAACATGGTTATGTGCCATGTCAAGCACCTGACGCCGGTACGGCTTAGGTACCAGAAGCTGTTCCACAATCTCATCCTTAACCTTATTGACTCTATAGAAAAGATCATTAGTCACCGAAAAATGTGGAAATCTTTTTTCAGCATCTGGTTCCTGAGGTACCCCATTCATAACAGCAACCTGCTCTCTCGCATTTTTGAGAGTGGGGTCCTGTAATTGTGCAGCCCCAAAATTATCGCTAGACACCTCTAAGTCTAGTATATTTTGCTCAGTGGGAGGAGCCTCCTCCTCCCCAGCCAGGACCTGCAAAGGAAAACAATCATTTTCATCCTGTACACTTTTATCATTCACAGTGGACAAGGCAACCACCTTAGAGGTATCCTCACTCCTTTTGGGGATTTTTCTTTTTTCCCAGAGAGCCCAGAATAAAGGAAAATCGCGCCCCAATATTACATTATGCATGAGGTTTTTAACCACACCCACTTCATATTGTACTGTGCCTTGTTCAGTCCCGACTTTAGCCAGCACTATAGGGTACACTTGTGTATCACCATGTATACACACAACGCTCATATGCTTTTTAGACTCTAAGTCCCCAGTCACCAGGCTAGCATGCACCAAGGTTACAAGGCTTCCTGAGTCCATTAACGCTTTAACAGGAAAGTCATTGATTGTGATGTTGCAGATTTGCGGTTCAGTCTCTAGTCCAGGAACTGCAGCACAAGATGGTTCCGCAAATAGCGACTGACGCCGGCTAGCGTCACATTCCATGGGTTCAGAGGTAAGAGGGCAATGGGCCGACACGTGTCCCGCCTCATGGCATCTCCAACACTGGATAGGGCCTGGTCTCTTTGGCAAGGAGTCCTTTTCAGAGCCCCTTAGCCACCCGGGACCATCACCAGTCTTTTGTCCCTGAGACACCACTTGAGCCCTTTTCCCTCCATCAGCACCCCTCCACACTCCCCCAATAGATGGAAGTCTCTTACCAGCTGACGGCACAGATCTGGCGCTCCGGGGAGGTGAAGATGCTGCAGGAACATCACGGAGGTAGTCCTCAGTCGCCTGGAACCTCTCCACAAGGTTGACAAGTTCGTTTGCATTCTTAGGATCACCTTGTCCCACCCAGCGTTGCAGGTCAGTAGGAAGCGCTCGGAGGTAGCGATCCATCACGACCTTCTCTAGGATTTGTGCAGGAGTAGAAGTGTCTGGCTCCAACCACTTTCTTGCCAAATGGATACATCTGGGACCTCGCTGATTTGTCCAGACTGTAGCTCCAGTTGCGTACCCTCCGGGCACGGACTGCAGTAGTAACTCCTAGTCGGGCAAGTATCTCCTCTTTTAGCCGAGTATAGTCCTTAACCTCTTGCTCACTGAGGTCATAGTAGGCCTTTTGGGGTTCACCTGTTAAATAGGGCGCAATTACCTCTGCCCACTCAGCGGCTGGTAACTTCTCTCGCTCAGCCACGCGCTCAAATACTGTTAGAAAGGCTTCAACATCGTCCTCAGCAGTCATTTTTTGCAGCGCTTTCTGCACAGTCCTTCTCCCAAAAAAAATCTCTGGAGCGGCTCCCATCACTGTGGGTGGATTAGCAACCACAGGCGCCTCTCGAATTGCTATCAGGTGCTCGATAAGTTGTTGTTGTGCAGCCATGGACTGTTCATGTCGTCTATTGGCCTCTGTCTGAGCCTGCTGTTGTTGCAAACTCACTTGCATAAACTGCTTCAGCATCTCCTCCATGTTGCTGGACTGTTCTTGGAGTGTAGTTGCAGCTTTCACCCAGGACATCAGCAGCTGTAGCCAAGTCTGTCCACACCGTTGCCCCTAGCAACCGTGTTGCCCGCTACCTCCACCAATTGTAAGGGATCTTCCCGGGGTAGGGTGTGTTTGGACACAGTTCACAGCAGACTTGGAATTTATAAAGCAGATCTTGGCGTTTATTCGTGGTACAAACAGTCCAGCAAACAAAATATACAGCAACACCGTGCTTTCTAAGTACAACAAAAATAAAAGTCCTAGCCCGGCTGGGCGCTTACTAACAGGTTCTGCTCACCTATCTGACACTTACAAACACAGCGTCTTTCACCTGGATATCGCAGGGTGAGTTTTAGCTCCAGCAGTGGCTGTGCTTGCAGCTTCCTCAAACACACAGACTGTTCGTTTCCCTGGCTGAGAGCAATCACCTGCAGACCCTGCAGAGCCTTTAGCTTCCCAGGCTAATTAGGATCAAAGCTCACCTGATCCCAAACCCAGAACTGGATCGGGGGATGTGGAATGACAGGTCCCTCTACCAAACCTACCTGCCATTCCATATAAACCCAGGCCCGGCAAAATTAAATAACAACTCAGCAGCATATCGCTGCTGAGAAACTGATCCATCCTGGATTTACCATCTCACACTGTGTAGCAACCTAGGTGAGATGTACACCCCCTCGATCACTTCTCCAGTGACATGTCTACAATATATATATATATACACACACACACACACACACATATATATATATAATTTATTATACATACAATAAATTCATGATCAACACAAGCATCAACATCCAGATGTCAGGCATAGATAAAAATATTAACATAAAAAAACAAAACATACACATAATATATCGTAATTCCATAAAAAGGTGCATAGTAGATCTCTACATCTCTACATCTCTACAGTATATCTTGGCATCTATGGAGTCCGATGCATTTCATGGACGCCTGTCCAATCATCAGGGGCTTGATGCAACAGACTATCTGAAAAAAACGTGTCTTGTGGCTCTCTCTGGTGGTACAGGTACAGCGTGGTTCTCTCTGGTGGTGCAGGTACAGTGTGGCTCTCTCTCTCTGGTGGTGTGGGTACAGTGTGGTGATCTTGCTCTCTCTGGTGTTGTGGGTACAGCGTGGCTCTCTCTCTCTGGTGGTGCGGGTACAACATGGCTCTCATGACACTCTCTGGTTGTGTTGGTACAGCGTGGCTCTCTTTGGTGGTGTAGGTACAGCGTAGCTTTCTCTCTCTGGAGGTGTGGGTACAGCGTGTCTCTCTTTGGTGGTGGAGGTACAGCGTGGCTCTCTCTCTAGTGGTGTGGGTACAGCGTGACTCTTGTGGCTCTGTCTGGTGATGTGGGTACAGCATGACTCTATCTGGTGGTGTGGGTACATTGGTGGGCTCTTCTTTTGGGGGGGCAAATGAACACCCCCATGGCAGCGTGGCACAGCCCTGAAATAGCACCCACCCTCATGCAGTCCGGCACTTACCAGCTGTGAGTGTGTCCGCTCCTCCAGCTTCCCCCGCTGTATGTCTCCTCTTCCAACAAAGCACTAGGCATCCAATAGGATCGACCAACGATTTGGCCAATCGGGAAACAGGTCTCACAGACCTGCCTCCTGATTGGCGGGGAGGAACTTTAGTGTAAAAATTGTGAAAATTAATTTGCTATGGTTACACAACTGGGTGGCCTCAGAGAGCAATGCTCTGCGCTATGAGGCCACCCTTTTTTAAGCCAATTAGAGCCTCTGGCTCTAATCAGGTGCTTCAAGAAAAACACACACCCTGCATTGAACTCCATGGTCCGGTGCCACCGATTGTAAATCAGGGGGATGGACGCATGAATAAGCGAGGTGGTGCCTATGGACAGGCCACCACTGACTTTTAACAGATGTAGCGAAGAGAAGACTGCCGATAGACAGGTACAACTTATGTAGGAGGGTTTGTTGCATCTCTGTGTATCACCTGGGGCCAGTCACATCACTGAGGATATGTAAGGGTTTACAACAGGGGTCTCAAACTGGTGGCCCTCCAGCTGTTGCAAAACTACAAGTCCAATGAGGCATTGCAAGGCTGGCAGTTACAAGCATGACTCCCTCAGGCAGTATCAGTGATCCACCCTGTGTATGGGTGCCAACTACTTCCTTCTCTTCCTAGTAGAAACTATATTGTGCATTCTTGGCTTCAGATTGCTTGAGGGACATTGCACTTGTCCCACAGAAGAGGAAACCATTGGTCAGTACACATAACCAAGAAAAGATAGGCAATGCTTTCTTTCACTTACCTGTTAGTTACATAAACCCTTAAAACCAAGAGAACCAAAATAATTTTACATAGAGAATTTAGTAGACAGGTGGGAGCTCAGGTCTAGGTTCTCCTCTTACCAGGAAAGTAACTAGTAGGCTCAGTAGTCTATATTGACCTGGGGGGGCACTGATGCCTTGATCCACTACTGTTAATAATCACAACAGGTAATCTATCACCAAGTCTTCTTTATAAAACCATATCTATGGGTCTTAATCCCAGTATTAATGTAACTAGCGTTATAAATATGATTCATTTCCTCCAACCGCAATACTAGGAAATATTTCACCCAAATGACCCACTGAGCCGCCAGTCTGAAGATACATCCACAAGGGGATAAATAACCGAAGGAGAAGAGAGACATGAAGTAAATAGTTATAAAGAAAATTTAATGCCACAGCTGGGAAAATAAACTTATTTTGAAAAATCTCCCATCCATTACAGTTAAATGTCGAGACAGGGCCCATCATAACTGGTGACTGATGGCTGACGTGATAATGGTGCCTTGGGCACTGTAAGTCATAAACTCTAAAGGGATGCAGAGAGTTTGATGTTTATAGAACATCACTGTTCATTGTAACTGGTAGAAATAAGATGAATATCGATGGGTATCTATATAAATAAACTAAGAACAGAAAATATCATAATCCTCTTATGACATTATGAATGAACATCAATATGGCAGCTAGGCGTTCCGAATTGTAAGCTGCAAAATGTACCCAGACTTTTCAACTTACAGGCTTAAAATATTCTATATTAAAATAAAACTAGGTACTGCAGGTTTTTGGAATTGTAGAGCGCATTCTGTTACTGAATACATTTGTGGTTAGAGTGCAAAATCTTGTTATTATTTAGAATAAACCGATTTTAGAATGTATACTATGGTTTTGCGTAAAAAAATAAATACAAAAACAAAAAATACTAAACTTGCTGAATTTTAGGCTGAATATTGAAAACATTATAAAGATGTACAGTGCCTTGAAAAAGTATTCATACCCCATGACATTTTCCAAATTTTGTCATGTTACAACCAAAAACGTAAATGTATTTTATTTGGATTTTATGTAATAGATAACATGACAAAATGTGGAAAATGTCAAGGGGTGTAACTACTTTTTTCAAGGCACTGTACACTTGCTTCAATATGTGGCATTAGACACTCTGAATGCCAATCAAAGCACCTGTCTCTAAATAAAATTGTAAGCCTACAGTCCTGTTTACGCGTCGTGTTTGCTTTGCTTCAAAAATGATACCCCAAGTAGCTTTCTTGGTGCTTCAAAGCGTCTTTAAAGCCTCCATAGAACTCTCATAGAACTATGAAAAAACTTGTTTACAGCACCTAGACATGTTCAATTAGTTTCATTCCGAATTAGTTTTTCGACAAAATTTGGCAAATTCGTTAATTTGAAAATATTTGAATTAACCAAAACTTGTTTAATACATTTTTTCCAAAAACAAATTCAGAAATGTGATAATTAGAAAATCCTAAAATTCGAAAACCCGAAAATTCTAAATTATAACTAACTGATAATAACTACTACAAACGTACTTTGGCTGTCAGTGAACATAATGACTACGAATTTATCCAAAGTTTATGAATTATCCAAAATAATGAATGCTGCATCTAAACAAATGAAACGTAACAAATTAATAATAATTAATAATAAATTATTATTATTATTATTATTAGTAGGTATTGCAGGTATGAGACATCCCAGGATGCACTGGGAAACCAACAAGCAAACCAGAAAGATATCATCAGCAGCCACTTTCAGTTCATGTGTACAGGTTCTGGAAGTTTCTGGTGCAGATGTCACATCTGGTGTGCAGAGTGGAGCAACAAAAAGTTGAGCGGGGTTTGAAATGTCATTTTGCTGTGGTACTGTTATGAACATGGGAAAGATGCTCTACTTTACAGGCAGACTAAGGGGACCCCCAGCATGATATTTGAAGGAATATTTAATTTTTATTGTTTCACTTTAAACAGTAATAAAATCACTACTCCTGAAAAAACAGCTGTTTTTAAAACTTTTTTTTTGCATTGATACATGTCCCCTGGGGCAGTACTCAGGTCCCCATACACTTTTTAGGACAGTAACATATATATAAGCCTTTAAAATGAGCACTTTTGGTTTTTCATGTTCGTGTCCCATAGACTTTTAATGTTGTTCGCACAAAATTTTGCCTGTTTGCATGTTCTGCTGCAAACCGAACTGTGGGGGTGTTCGGCTCATCCCTGCTCATAGGTTGATACTTATCTGGCGTGTCTTTTTGATATGATTCGTTTTCAGATATTACCATGCTTGTATTTCTTGTTTACATACTATTTTAATAAAACAGATTGAAACTAATACTGCACCCTCCCCAACCTCCAGAGGCCTGGAAGGGTCAACATTCTTCATCAGGGTGCAGGTTACTAAGCATGGTGGGTGTTGTGCAAGGTGGAAAAGTCGGTGCCAGACACTTTTAGAAATTAACAAAGATTTTTACTTCTCTTAACAGGAACTGTTTGAGAGAGGGGTAGGGCACAGGAGACCCTCAGTCAAATGCAATAGCAAATAAGCAGACTGGCAGTCTCCTCAGACAAAATGTAAAAAAAGGTAGACAGCAATAAAGAAAAAGTGCCTTTAAGCTGGACCCAGTGATCTGTATTTCGTATCTGTCTCCTATAGCAACAACCTAAACTCACAGCATCTCACTGAATTTCCTCAGATGATTTTCTCCTGAAGCTTCCCCAGCCACTTCATAATCCCCGGTTTATGAAGAGTTTCCTCTGGTATTTCCTCAGAACTCCATCCCTCTCAGCATGCCACTGGAAACAAGAGGTGTTGACCCTCTGGCAACTTCCTCTCCCATGCCTCCTGGCATTGACCAGGCTCTCTCTGACAGAGCCCCTGAACACATGGCTAGGCCTCAGATTCAGGCCTACACCTCCATAGCTGATCCCCACACACCCACCCAGACCACAGTCCAGTTGGAAAGAACCCAGATCTGACCTCCTCCAAATAAATCCCTTCTCCCAGCATCCTCAGTGGCCAAAGAAACTCCTACTGATTGGCTGAGAAAAGTATACACTCATAACCTGCAGTCTCTGTCATTCATCACACCAATGCCAAAGGCAACAGTGCGCCTATTGACAAAAAGAGTTAGTTAATGAGGTGGGCAACTACATGCCAAATGAGGTGCAATGAAGAAAAATGTAAAATAATGCATTTGGGTGGCAAAAATATGAATGCAATCTATACACTGGGGGGAGAACCTCTGGGGGAATCTAAGATAGAAAAGGACTTGGGGGTCCTAGTAGATGATAGGCTCAGCAATGACATGCAATGCCAAGCTGCTGCTAACAAAGCAAACAAAATATTGGTCTGGTCTGGCTGCATCTGGAATATGCTGTCGGTTCTGGGCACCAGTCCTCAGGAAGGATGGACTGGTAATGGAGCGAGTACAAAAAAGGGCAACAAAGCAAATAAAGGGTCTGGAGGATATTAGTTATGAGGAAAGGTTGCGATTACTGAACTTATTCTTTGTGGAGAAGAGACGCTTGAAAGGGGATATGATTTCATTATACTGTGACCCCACAATAGGGATAAAAACTTTTTTGTGGAAGGGAGTTTAACAAGACTCGTGGCCACTCATTAAATAAGAAGAAAAGAGGTTTAAACTTAAACTACGTAGAGGGTTCTTTACTGTAAGAGCAGCAAGGATATGGAATTCCCTTCCACCGGCGGTGGTCTCATCGGGGAATATCGTTAGTTTCAAGAAACTATTAAATAAGCACCTGAACGAGCGAAACATACAGGGATATACAAGGTAATACTGACATATAATCACACACATAGGTTGGACTTGATGGACTTGTGTCTTTTTTCGACCTTACCTACTATGTAACTATGTAACCCAGGATTAGGAGAAACCCATTTGATCAAAATACAGTAAAACCTTGGATTAAGAGTAACTTGGCTTGAGAGTGTTTTGGAAGACAAGCAAAATTTTTAAATACATTTTGACTTGATATACAAGCGATGTCTTGATATACAAGTAGTGTCATGTACCAATTGAGTATAAAAGAGAAGGGAGGCCACTCTTAGTGTAGCAATATGGTTACATTTAATGAAGGTACAACATTTAGCAACTCACATGGTTGATGATTATTAAAATGGACACATCTAAGTATGCAGGCATCGGGGGTAAAGTTGTCACCATTGACCATCCTCCGCACCGCCATAGAAGTCATCCCTTCCACACTGCTTGCCTCACTTTCAAATCACTCTACTGCAGGGTAGTCTTCCTGGTCATGATTGTAGACTGACATCGGTGAGAGCCGGCGGTGCGGGGGATGGTCTACGTGGAGCGATTTACCCTGGATGCCATGTGAGTTGCTAAATGTTGTACCTTCATTAAATGTACCCATATTAGTACACTTAGAGGTGCCTCTCTTCTCTTTTATGCTCTGTAGCTCCTGCTGGATTCTTCTACTAATCCCCTTGTGGAGGCTTCCATTTGTGGATGGACATTTTATGGTTACACAACCAATCACATTGCTATAATCTTTTTATATGGACTATAAACTGAAGGACTTATGAATAAATGGTTGTGGAACAAATTATTTTCCATTATTTGTTATGGAGATATTTGCTTTGATATACGAGTGCTTTGGATTACAAGCATGTTTCCATGAACAAATGATGCTTTCAATGCAATGTTTTACTGTACTACAAATTAGCCAGGCACACCTAGCACAACTAAATTTATTAGCAGCCCTGTTTGGGACAAGGGTGCTACACAAAAAAAAAAAGTTGTGTGAAAAAGGACATACATTTTATTTGGGCACAACCACACAACTGTCTGTTAAAGTAGCACAATGCCATATCACAAAAAATTGCCTGGTCATGAAGGCGGGTAAATCTTGCGAAGGACGAGTGGTTAAAGAAATCACATTAAGAGGCTTACCAGTAAAGCATATAGAGAAATATTTAAGTAATAAATGGTATTGGTCAGTGAATAGGATAATGCTTCATTCAGCAGATCATACATTATATAGTTTTAACTTTTTTGGGCAAAATGTAATAATGCAATCCAACACTGAAATATTCATTCCTTTAGTGCAATGAATTCCATGAATGTGTATGGAACATGCCTATATCAGTTGTAATTGCAAGCAAAGAGGAACACAACAAGACTTCTTGTTTTTCATATCTGAGACGATAGGAAATGGTTTCTGAGTATGGGGTTTGGGTTGTGATTAAGAGAACGGTAAATTGAAATAAGAATGAGATCAGCTGGACATCAGTTTGCCACATACTGTACTGTACAGAAAAGGTCATTTGTCTGTCCCGGTGTTGTTCCATATTCCTAAAACTACATTCAAGTCATTTACAGTAAACTGTGCAGAATAAGAGATGAAACTGAGAGACTGGAGCAAGTTATCAATATGAACTTCAGGATGTGGAAATAGTAGAGCAATACTTCCAGATACAAAAAGAAAGCCACAGAACTCAGCGCAGTACGGCCCCTCGCATATTTTATACAAAAGGCTTTGATTGTCCTATTTAGTCTCCATGATCCTAAACTCTAGTAAATAAATGTTGCCTATTTTTTTATAAGCCTAGTAAAGGCTTAAAGTGGTATTATCCACTTGACCGCTGTCAGATCACATGATCTGACAGCTCTGGGTCTGGGGTGCACACGCGTGTGCCACCGGCGACCCACTCCCACATTGCGATTCGACACAGTGGGAGCCAATCAGCGGAATGTCAGCCAGGACCCACTGCTCGCTCAGGAGAAGGCAGAACGGCAGTCTGCCTATGTAAACATGGCAGATCGCTGTTCTGTGAGAGGGGAATGTGCTGATCCTGTGTTCCTGCTTAGCAGATACACAGGTCTTTACATTCCCCAATCAAAGCACCTCCCCCACACAGTTAGTAATCACTCCTAGGGAACACTTTTAAGCCTTTGATCACCCCTGATGTGAACCCATTCCCTGACAATGTCATTAGTACAGTGACAGTCCATATTTTTTAGCACTGATCTCTGTATTGGTGTCACTGGTCCCCCAAAAGTGTCAAAAGTGTCAGGGAATCATACCTCCCAATATTTTTAGATGGGAACGAGGGACACCTACTAGCAAATGTATGTAGGAATAGGACAAACCCCCTGCCACACCCCCTTAAAGGAGAATTAACAAAAAAAAGGTTAATTAAATCCACAAGGCACTTTTTTTTTACTTCTACTGTTCCTTTTTATTGGCTTTTAAATTTTTACCAATACAGCAATTTAGAATTTCGATGAAAGGTTTAGCACTGGGAAACACTTTTTGAAAGATAAAAAGTGCATTTTATATACAACTATATAGATCAGACCAAAATGAGGGACAAATGAGGGGGGAAGAGGGACATAGGGACATTGCTTGAAATCAGGGACAGTCCCTTGAAATCAGGGACAGTTGGGAGGTATGCAGAACTGCAATCTGCCTATGTAACCAAGGCAGATCCCCGTTTTGACAGGGGGGAATGGATGGAATTTGTGTTCCGGCAAAGCAGAGAATAAATTCCATCTCTTCCCCTGGTAAAAGCCCCTCAAACATGGGAAATGGAATGTTGAATGTGAGCTTGTTGGCTGAAAATTCCAACCGTTTATACTCATTTGTTGTCAGACTTTCCACCAACAAATGTTGGCTAGCAGGTTCTCAAATTTTTCGCCAACAAAACTTTGTTGTTGGACTTTCTGATCGTGTGTACACATGCTCGGAATCAAGTACAAGCCGGAATTGCTCGGTCTTGTAAAAATAGCGTTTGTAATGGAGATATCACGTACATTTTGTACGTCACTACATTCGTAATTGTTGGCCCACATTTGTGTGACCGAGTGTATGCAAGACAAGTTGGAGCCAACATCCTTCTAACAAAAATCCACAATTTTGTTGTTGAAAAGTCCGATCATGTGTACGGGGCATAAGAAACAGGAAATTCTGAGTTTTTTTCACATGGGGGCAGCAGAAGAACCAGAGAAAGAAGACAGCGGAAGGAGAAGAACCAGAGAGGAGAGAAGACATGCACTGGGAAAAGAACCGGAGAGGGGAGAAGACATCAGCGGAGGAGGAAGAACCGTTGGAGAGGGGAAAATACATCACTGGAGAAGGGAGGAGATCCAGAGAGGGGAAAAGACATCACTGGAGAAGGAAGAAGAGCCACAGAGGGGAGACGATATCACCAGAGAGCGGAGAAGACCAGAGGGAGAAGACATGCTGGAGCTGTTTTAATAAAGGACTTTGTCAAAAACCTGTGTATGATACCTTTTTTGGGTGAATAGGTAGGGGTACAATGCACCTCTTATTCATTCAGGGAGGGGGGCCGGAATCTGGGGGTCCCCTTCTTAAAGGGGGCTTCCAGATTTTGATAAGGTACCCGACCGCAGACCCCCACAACCACTGGCCAGGGTTGTGGGGAAGAGGCCCTTGTCCACATCAACATGGTGCTTTTGGGGGAAGTGGCCTGGTATGATCCAGGAAGGGGGGGTGCTTGCTCATCCCCCTCCCCTTTTATCTGACTTTTTTTTTCATTTTGTTAAGGGGTAGCCCTTCAAGAACCTCAGTGCACAAGTCGCACCACAAGTCGGATCGTGATCCGACTTGGATGTGACTTCTATTCAACTCAATGGGCTCTCATAGGGAGCCCTGACTTTGAATGGAGGCAGAGAAACACTGCTAAAAGCTAGCGTGGCTAAACACGCATTAACACCAATGCAAAAAGCTACAAAAAAACATGTTTTTACAGCCCCCTTTTTCCTTGCTTTGGTAGTGGCTTTGCAGCTTGTTTTTTTCTAATGTCCTGTGTGCATGAAGCCTTATGCCGTGTACACACGACTGGACTTTCCAAGCGACTAGGTCTGACGGGATCAGTCCATCAGACAATCCGATTATGTGTGAGCTAATCCGATCATTTTTCGTTATGAAAATCCGACGGACCTAGAAATAGAACATGTTTCAAATCTGTCCAACGGACTCAATTCCTATCGGGAAAACCGTTCATCTGTGTGCTGGTCCGACGGACCAAATATGACGTAAGGGAAGCTATTGGCTAATGGCTATTGAACTTCCTTTTTTGGTCCTGTCTTACATCATCACGTTCAAAACTAACGGACTTTCGAACGGACTTAGTTCATTCGTGTGTGGCCAAGTCTGTTTGTTCGGAAGTCCATCGGAACTCCGCTGAAAAGTCAGTCGGGAAGACCGTCAGACCTAGTCTGCCGGAAAGTCGGGTCATGTGTACGTGACATTACTGTCAGCATTTTACTGCATATGGTTCTGTTTGATAGCCAGATTGCATGGACAGGAATTAGCTAGACCTCTTGTTATAACAACACAATTCTTCTAAGCACATTTGATATTTTAAAAAGAATGTAATTTACAGCATATGATTAAACTTGCCGATGGGTTACTCTAACTACAATGCTAAAGTCTACCTCTTTGTATTGTGATGTCGAGGCTCTAGTAGAACAATACATAGGAATGACTCACAAAGAGAACAAATGCATTCACTGTCATTCTTAGCACAAGAATGTAGCTCTGTATACCACCTTTGTAATTTTGATACATTGCAAAGGCAAGGGGGTCACCATCTCTGTTACAGTTTTCTCACCTATCCTGCCCAAGCTCGATAACTGAACAATTGAGAATCAACAGCACAGTGATGAAATCATCCCTGGCCTCTCCTGTTCCTTAAAGTGATATTAAACCCAAACGCAAACATTTACTATATTGCAGCTTACCAATTATTACATGAGATGGCTGCATTTGTTTTCTTTTTTAGTCTTTCTATCCTTTATTTTCACCAGGTGATCTTACCAGTAAGATCGTTGCTTTTTAACAGACCAAGCTGTCCTGCAGCTTTAGCAATTAGAGGGTTGAGACCAACCATTTACCGGGGGTGCTTACAATGATAAGCTTTTATTTTGTTTAGCCTTCAGTGGAGGCTTGTCCATAGGGGCTCCTGGGAGAACGCCCCACCCATTTTGTTGCAGGAAACAAAAAAACAAAAATAACTGTTTAATTTTGTTTTTCTGTTAAGTTTCTCTCTCTTTCTCTGCTGCTAGGTTTAGAATTTTTTTTTCTAATCTTTAGACTTTTTTTTCTAATCTGCCTAGCAACAAGATGTCCGTCCGAAAAATAATTTACAAGTTATATTTAGAACACAGTTTCATAAACAGTTCTCCAAGCTTACTGTCTGCCTGACAGTCTCCTATTGTGTTATTTGGAGCTCATTGGGACAGGCTAAAATACCGACTTGGCCCACCTATTGAGAGAACTAATTTGGTCCCTCCCTGCACCAGGGGGTAGAGAAGATCTTCCCCTGCAGTTGCACTACTGAGCTCAATGGCCTGGCTTTCTGCTAGCCATGTTTCCACTCCCCCCCCCCCGGTAGTCAGACTCCAACTCACATGTTCTCCCCCTCTCCATCAGTGTCTCCACTCACCACCAGGGACCAGCCCGGCCCGCTATCTTGTACAGAGCAGACACTGGAGGACGAGCAATCCAACGGAGGAGATGAGAGCACATAAATAAATAGTCCTAAGCTGAAAGTATTCCAAGATGGTATATCAGTATGGAAAGTCCCACATCCCGTGATGGTAGCTGAAAACAGTATAGAGTAGGTGTCACCAGCCAACCTCATGCTGCGCTTACCAGAAATTGTGTGACTCCCTTACTAAGAGCGGTCAATTCACGCTTATTTACAACATCAAGGATAATTCTTCAGATACTGGTTATCCTCCCTTATCTCCAGGTAATAAGACACAGTTGGGAATTAAGTAAATAAACCGCCAATGCAGTCCTCAATGAACCAGGTTCCCAAGGGATCAATCCATATCAGGAGGCATGCAATAAAGGATAATCTACATAGTGTGGTATTGCAACAAAAAGTTCAATTTATTAAAAGAATAACACTCACATTAATAGAAGCATCACATGCATGTAAAATGCCAAGGCTCATGTTTCCTCCAGGAAGTAAAATGCCCAGTCATCATTCCTGTATGCATGGTAGCATGTGTGCATGGCTCCGCCCCACGTGTTTCTTTATATGTGACATAATCAGGGGCACTGTCATATATGATGAAAGAACGCTTGAGGAAACATGAGCCTTGGCGCTTTACATGCATGCGATGCTTTACATGAGTGTTATTCTTTTATTAAATTTAACTTTTTTATGCACTACCAAACAATATGGATTATCCATTATTGCATATCTCCTTATATGGATTAATCCCTGGTGGTAACCTGGTTCATTGAGGACAGTGTTGGCGGTTTATTTACTCAATTCCCAACTGTGCCTCATTACCTGGAGACAGGAGAGGATAACCAGTATCTGAAGCATTGGCCTCGATGTTGTAAATAAGCGTAAGTTGAATGCTCTTAGTAAGGGGGGGGGGGCACAAGATTTCTGGTAAGCGCATCATGAGGTTTGGCTGGTGACACCTACTCTATGCTGTTTTCAGCTACCATCATGGCATGTGGGACTTTTCATCCTGATATACTATCTTGAAATAATCTCAGCTTGTAACTATTTGTTTATATATAGATACAATTTCTATATGTTAAAATTGACCTTTTATGATTTATTAGTTTACAACATAGTGTTATTTTGATTTATTTTAGTGCTGCACTATTTGTTTTATGTTTTTAATATCAGGTGTCAGGACATTGTGCTCAGCAGCTTATTTTGTAATTTTCACTATTAGCACAGATTTTGTTTTAGATAGATGTATTTAGTTATGTATATAAAAAAAAAAAATACAAAACAAACCAATGAAAATGTTGTTATATTGCTTACACCACCACTATACTGTACGCGTTTCGAGAACAATCCGAAATATTTTTATGAACAAAAATGTTTACTTTTTTAACTTTTGAGCAATACCTAAGCTGAATGTAGAAACGGATGTAAAAAATCTGGGTGTAAAGACTGATAAATACTGATAGATCCCCCTGTGGTGAGTACCATCATGTTGAAGTCAGGAGCCAGACAGACACAACTGGGAGCCATTGAAAGTGTTCATAAAAACAAGATGGAAAGCACCGCAGTCTTAATGTTTAATAGGAACAATGGGATTTAAGTATAGTCCAGATAAAGGTTTGCAAAACCTGTATGACTACCTGAAATGTATATCTTTTTGGATTTGATATTAGGAAAGTTGATAGGGTCAAGGAATAAAATCTATTCTGTCGAGACATTTGGTAGAAAATTAAGTATCCACACGGTCTCATTATCCTTTAGGCTTTTTTTCGAAAATATCACAGCTACAGCTTGCGAAGGCATTGTTAACAGTGATCAGTGCCATTAATTAACTAAATGAGCCTAAAGTGCTAACCTTCTTAGTCTGACTGATTTTGATGAGATGGACATATTGAAAATTAGCTTTATCTCAAAAGTTAATGGCATGTAAAAATCTGTATTGCTTTTCTTCAACATTATCTTTATTGAGAGTTTTTCAAAGATTAGATTAGCAAACAGGTAGAATTTATAAAGTTTGTGCATTCATCAAAATCCACCATGGAGCTCAATACCAATGGCATTATGGGCCGAACATTTTTACACATATGAAGTCCTATTAGGAAATAATTCAGTGTAAGAAAAGATGATGCTTGTTCAAAATAAAGGTATGTTTTGAAAAGGGGTACAACCATCAGCAATATAGATACTTCTGAGCATAGAATTGTCATTAATCAATATATTGGGTGGTTTTGTACAAGTTAATCCATGGTTCCCATTCGAGGCAAATGGTGTATTCTTTCCCACGCTAGAATCCATCACAAGCTCATACGAGCAATGAGTCTACCATTTTAAAAGGAGAAGGAACATGAACTGATTCACAATTTCTCATTAACATTAACCCGGCTGCCAGTAAAGTATGAGTAGCAACATGTCTCCTGTCACGTGCAAGGTGTAGCGATTACTTTGGAGATAAATGCAAAGATTTACTTCCAAAAAGTTAAATAAACTTTTACAGGACCAAAGAATGTGGAGAAGAGTGCCGGAAAAAGACATATTTCCTCCAATGTATTGCATTTTTAATGTACGTAGGTTGTATATTATTGTAAGAAACACGGGTTCCATAACCACTGCAACAATTTGAGATGCATCCAAAGAAAAAGCCTCCCTATGCAATAAAAAGCACACCTAAAACTTAAGTCTTAAGATAATAATTCAGTAGGATGGGCTTCTCTGAAGAGGAGAGTTTTCAGGGATCATCTTAAAGCTAATAGAGTAGGAGATAATCGGACAGGTTGGGGTAGGGCATTCCATAGGATTGGAGAGGCTCTGGAAAAGTCCTGGAGGCAAGTAAAAGAGGAGGTGACAAGGGAGCTAGAGAGGAGAAGGTTTTGAGAGGAACAAAGAGAATGATTAGGTTGATATTTTGAGACTAGGCTAGTGATGTAGCTGGGGGCTAAGTTGTGGATGGCTTTGTAAGTTGTTATTAGTATTTTGAATTTAAATTGTTGGGCGAGTGGGAGCCAGCGGGGGGATTGACAGAGAGAAGTAGTAGAGAGAGAGTGATTGGTAAGGTGGATGAGTTTGGTTTAGCGCCACGTGTTTCAATTATTTATAATAGGAACAAATACACAGAAATTAGACAATATTTTAAGTGGCTGCTTAGCGGGGAAGGGTTCTTTTGCTGGAAGCGCAGTGGTAAATACACAGGTGAAAGGGCATTAGTGAGTATATTATTGATTTGCAAGTGTGCAGTGTTATCTGTGGTAACGGTGGATTTAAGCCCAAGTTTTCTTTTTTTGGAACACAATGTGTTTAAGAAATGCACGTCACAATAATAATATTTTTGGAAAAAAAACTTTTATTGGACTTTATTTCACTTGTACATTGGTGGATGTGCTGTTTTTTGCTTAATATTATCTTCAGTCTTGCACAATTTTATAGGCCCTGTTTACCAAGCTCCTGTACTGAAATAGCTTGCTCTGATTTCACTGCACACTGAGCTTCTCACCCTCTGCACTAGAAATGCAGCAAGTCAGAAAGAGAGCCCAGAAATTTTACAGGCTGACCTTTCTTCCCCAGCCTTAGTTGCCTTTTCATTCATAGGGTTTTAGTTCTTTTAATCATGGATGCTCAGCATCACATGTGGATGTTACCTAGGGCCATCCTGATGCAAATGCAGCCTGCCTAAAAATACCCACTCCTCCAGACTGATATCCACCAATCAAGGCATTCAATTTTTGCACAATGACTTCCAAGAGGCGGTTTATTGCTTCCACCAGAGAACATTTTCCACCACGCTCATTTAAATATTCCCATCACTACGGTGGAAAAAAAGAAATGTTGATTTGACTCCACTAACTATTGGAAAATTTAATGAATGTCTTTAACAATGCTGCTGTCCAGATCTGCACCCCTGTGCTCCTTTATCCAGAGTGAAGGCACTCTAGTACAGGAGGAGTGTTACTGGCCAGATCACCAGGTGAAAACAGAGGAAAATAGCCAAAAAAAAAAGAAAGCTAATGCAGCCATCACATCTAATGATTTGTAAGCTGCAATATATTACAGTTTTGCTTTTGAGTTTAATACCGCTTGGACAATTGTTTTCGAAATTAAAAAAGTTTTGGTTTTAGAGATATACTAGAAAAAATAAAAATAAAGTTCGGTCCTGTAGGAAAAGTTCTGTATTAAATCTGCTACAAGCATCAGTCAAACGGGGGTTATCCTTTCATACTTTTATCTAAATATCTCTTTATTTGAAAAGTAAAAAATCTTTTCCAAGCAAATTTCTGTAGCAAATTAGGTCACTTGGGGCTAAGGGAATTCATCGCCAGTTAAATGAACTATTTAGTTATGTTAAACTTAAAATGGAAGCCTCTTTAATGCTTAATTATGATGCATTTCCTAAAGCAGTCTTTGGATCGCAGATCATCTCCCCGATGCTCAAATTGCAGCGCAACATCCTAAGTCATTATGTCAGTTAATATGAACACAACGCAGCAATAAACTAGATTCTAGATTCAAGATTAAAACCAAACAAGCCGTGCTAAAAATAATACAAAAAAAAAAGTTTAAACTTGGTTAAGCATACTTAATGGCTACTGAGCGCACAAACTAATATCCTCCAGGAAATCTCATGTCCAGTTCACTGGAAGGTTATAATATCACTCATAATCCAGACTTTGAAAACATTTTATGTGTGTAAAGCCAATTGTTAACTGCCAAGAAAGGGTTTTAGCATCCTCATTTCTGACAAACTACTTTGGCAACTTTCATGTAATTTGTTATGACATCTCCCAATGTGAATAAGATCATACAGAGTTCAGTGAGATGGCAGAGAACGTGAAGGCCAGCAGGTATAAAGGACAGCATCCAACTTACTCTTGGTACGCGCATATGAGCCAAAGACGTAATTATGAGTCTGAATCCATTAGCAAATATTGTCAACCGTATCAGTACACAAAACACTCTATTTTAAATTATATTAACCTAACATCAACTTTGTTTTATAACACAACGTTAAAATGTTTCAACCACGTAGCTAATTTAACTAGATAGATGTTAGAATGCATTATTTCAAAGAAGAATTCCAAGTAGCTTTTTTTGGCTGAAGCTACACTTAAAAAAAATGGACCTATTCCTACTTACAAACAGATTCAACTTAAGAACAAACCTACAGACCCTATATTTTTTGTAACCCCGGGACCGCCTGTATGGATATTTTATACACATGTAGCACCCTCTAGTGTGCTACCAGAGTGAGTGTAGGCACATTTATGTTTTGGCTCATAGGTAAATTGTAAATCTTATTTGGGTCATGGATTTACTGCGGGTCAGGCTGAATGATTCATACAGGTAGGTCTCTGGTTGCCTCCCCCTGGTTCTGAAAGTTTGGAAAAAATTCTAGAAGCTGGAGGGTGGAAGCCAGGATGGTTGGTCTGCATATTTAGGGGGGCTTAACGAATCCCCAGGCAGGGGGCCTGGCACGTTGGCTGAGCCAGCCCTTAAAGTGGTTGTAAACTCTCCCCTACAACTTTGTCCCATGTAAATCAGCATAAAAAAGCCTAATGAACACTGCTTGTAGATATCTCCTTACTTGCTTAGTATTGTTGTAATCCTTTTTGTTCTTTAGAATTACATCACTCAGCATGCCCAGATCTCCCCTGATTTAGGGCACACTTTCTATGTGCTTGTCTATCTGTTATCAGGACTTCCTACGACACACCACTGATTGTCCCAGGAGGCTGCATAATCACTCAGAGCTTCCTCCTACACACCATGTGACCATGTGGCATCACATGCAGTGTAAACCTGGCCATTACTGCAGTCTTATCAGCTGATGCTGATAAGACTGACATAGGCAAACATTAGACAATCGGCACTAGTAAATACAATGAAATAAAACAAGTCAGCTATGAACAGGGAAGCAGGGTTGCCATAGAAATGTTTGATTGAGAAGGAGGCTTGTTTAACAGTACAGGAAGTGCTCAATGTGAGGGCGGAAATACACTCTACTGTGGACTCAGAAGACAATACTTAAGATGGCGCTGCCTAATTGGAAACAAGTTTTTTAAAGTTTCTTTAAACAGTAAGTAATATGCGATTTGGGCTGGATTACAGTAGCTATAGTTTGATAATTACTTATTATAATGGAGTAAATGAAAAGAAGCATCAGAGTGGGAGAGTTTACTTCCTTTTTAAATATGTATGAGTCATGTCAGAAGGGGAGTCGGGTGGAAGATTGAGTGCTGAGGAGACTGTTGGTGGTCTTTGTGGTGAACCCCTGGTCTGGGGTGGGCTCTGCCTCGTGCTGTTGCTTGGGCTGGCTTGGAAGGATGCTGACAGCATAGTAGTTTGAAAGGAATTTACTTAAGAAGCAGCAGGAGCATGGAGGACAGTGTGAGTACATCAGTACAAAGAGAGACTGCCAGATGTAGCCAGACTTTCTGGAAGATAGCGTTGTGCTTAATCTTTCCTTTTCCTTGTCCTGGGAGATCTTCGGAGGAGTTGGATGGGCTGGTGTAGAAGCAGGTGAGTGGGCTCTTATTTCCTGCAGTCAGTAGATCTGGGGTCAGTGCCTACAGGGGAGTTGGAGTTACTCCAGAATGAAGCCTACATCACTTTGTGCTACTAGCTAAGGGACTGAGAGTGCCTAGTCCTTAAGGGGTTTTTGCATCTTTTTCTATCAGAGACTGTCAGTGGTGAGGAAGAAGTTCTGGAGTGTGTATTTAGGGAGGAAGTTGTCCCTGGTTTTTCTGCTATTAAGTTGGGCATCCCATGATTCCTATTCCCCATCCAAATTATTACCCCTAATAAAACATAAAAACCAAGCACCTTGTGTCTGGATTATAGTGGAAAATGCTTATTGCCTAGCTGTGCAGGAGTACAGTCATCTGCGACTCTTGCGGGGGGTTGTGCTACATACATGTAGTACAGTCTTAGTTAGGCTGCTAGGGTTTAGGTAAATTTTGTTTTTGGCTTCCCAGTAGTAGGGGGAGGAGTGATCAGTTGCTTCTGGCTGTTCTGGATTCTGCTGGTGTGGGCTCAACTACTTCCCCCAGCATTCCACTGAATTCTGGACTATAGTGGGTGGGATAATCAGACCTTGGCCTACATATCCATACAGCCTCATCCAATCCCTGGTTAAGAGAGTGAAAAGCAAGGGGCTGAGAGGGAAATACTGTACATAGGCTAGGGCTGAAAAAAGCAGTCTCTTGTTCCCGGAGAGTAAGACCCACCCTTGGGCTGCCAGCTGCAGAAAAGGAGGAGTCCTTTTTGGGGTCTCAGCTCCAGTTAGAGCTTGGGACCT
This sequence comes from Lithobates pipiens, assembly GCF_037356315.1. Classification (NCBI taxonomy): domain Eukaryota; kingdom Metazoa; phylum Chordata; class Amphibia; order Anura; family Ranidae; genus Lithobates; species Lithobates pipiens. The sequence continues at coordinate 33,308,808 of NW_027507903.1, read as the reverse complement.
CTTTTCAGAATCTTATTAAGCAGTGCAGGGAGCTTTGCAGAGATTCCAGTCTGGAAGCATCACATGCAGAGGTTGACTGGTACTAGAGGGGGCATTATATTACCCAGGGCTAGGATTCCCACCCATCCGGGACTTAACCGGACAGTCCGGGTTTGGAATTGTGTGTCTGGGTTCCAGACCTCCTGAAACCCAGACACATTATTGAGAATGGACTGCGGCACCCCAAGTAACTGAGTACCACAACCGCCAAGTACATAGGTGTGCGCACGGGCCCCAACCCAAAAATGGACAGAAGAGGAGAGAGGGCATTATCTCCTTCTGCTCCTTCTGCCCATACCCTCTGTCTGCCCACCCACACTCCTATCCCTGGTTTTCTGTATTCTGGAAAAGGATGTGTTGGCTGGAAATTTTGAAGCTCAACAGCCCGCAGATACTTTGTGGATGAAAGGTCTCAGTGCTTGAGCCTCCATCCTTGGGAGAGTGACATCAAATGTCTTAAGTCTCCCTCTTCTTCCCTTCTCTCTCCTGCCTCTGGGTGAGTGTGTACACTAAGATAAGGTGGACTCTAATGTAAGGGGGGCTTTGGGAACCCTGATTTAAGGGGAAATGCTGGGAAGTCTAAAGTAAGTGGGAGCTTTGGTTAGCAGAAACCTCCCTACATCAGATTAGTACTGGCACCTATCATGGATGAGGAGGTGTCAAAATATGTGAGCCCATAAAAAACGTCCCGGATTGGATACCCCAAGATTGGATGGTGTATTGGCATAGCTGAGGTTTACATCACCGGGATGGAGGAATTGCCGTCTATCGCAATTTGATGTCTGAATGACTCACCACCAAGGTGTGTGAGTCCACACCTTCGGGTAAGTGATCATCTAAGATTATAGAGACTATTGTCTTTTCTTATGTAGGGTCTTGATATAGTCCCAGGCCACTTGGTACATCCATTATTTTAACATTTTTTGTTTTTTCATGTCACGAGTCACAAAGACTTTTTCACACTTGTGTAGTTATACTAAGTGCACTTGCCTTTATTTGGTGTAGCTTGGCTACGCTATCTATTACATTTATATTTTTTGTGTGTTGTAATAACACTTCTCTCCAGGAGGTGTTTTCTATTTTAAGCGCTACATTTTTTGTTCTTTATATTTTAAGGGTTCCCCCGGGTTAAAAAGTAAGGCTGCGTTGGATCTTCACTTTTCCAAATGTTCCTTTTCAACTGGGGAGTTAGAACAAGTCAGAGTAGAAGCTATTTAGGTAAAACATTTTGAGAAGTGAATGTGTAAAATTTACAAAAGGTGTCTGTTTTTCATCTATTTCTTTGGGGAATTAACATGACATGTGGCAGCAAAAGCCATTTACAATCCCAAAAAGGTCATTAGACTTTTTTTTTTCACGTTGAAGGTCAAATTATTTAGCATAATGAAATTCATCCCTTTGCTCGGGGTATAAATGTCATGCTGTAAAGGTGACTTTTTTTCTGTATGTGTTGTGTGTCTCACATGCAATTATTCTCTAGCATCACGTGGAAAGCCACCATTAATTGCTGGGGTTGTTGCACTCCAACAAAGGTGATTAAGGTCTGCACCGAGTCTATCTGGCAAATTAGTTAAGTCTCGGCACATGCAAACCAACCTGTTTAAGGGCGGCGGGTCATTTTTGCGTTTGTCTTTTGGCTGCATATGCAGTTGTACAGATATTTTTTTTTTCTAAACTTCGTTCTTCCGATGTATTAAAAGGCAGCCAAGATGATAGATAACAGATGTTCTTTGACAGATTGTGTCATTTATCACAGAACAGCCTCAATCCTACTTACAGGGCTCTCTCCATATGTCACTGTCGGATTCTGGACCGCCCCAATGCATCATTTTTTTTTTCTTTTTAATATAGCCGACTATAATTTCTAAGTTACAACTCGTTTAAGTTTTCTCAAATGCTGAGTTGCCTTTTTTAAGGTTCACTCACTTGAGGTTAACCCAACTGTGACATAAAGGGAGGGAAATCATTTAGAAATTACAAGGAGTTCAAGCATGCTTGGAAAAGGAAAAGTAGATTTATGAATGAAAAGTGACATTCCAGACACATGATTGCATTGAATGGAAGTAAATGTAAGATGGATTGTGGAACCTATGAGAGTCCTTCCCTGTAAAATCTATACAACCTGGATTCTTGGTAAATGAAGATTTCATTATAGTGATGACAACTGTCATGTACACACAGCTATATGTTTTCTCATCGCTGCTCACAGAGAGAACAAGCAGCTTCAGTTTAGAAGTCATCAAGCTAGCTTTTTTGTTAAACGACTTGCCATTCATAGGTCGTTTATAAACACTTTGGACATGAAATGGTTAAAACGAGCTCATGGCTGCAGAAGAAACCCACTGCCAGTGCCTCCAGGAGCAGCATCCTTTTGGAAGAAATCAGTGGTGGCTGGTGCTGTATATTTTTTTTGGGGGGTGACAAACAAGACACCCGTCGCCACCCCGGTCAGTCGTTTGGTCAGTGTCAAACCCCACCCACCCCCACCCCTGCCTTTCACTCACTTGTCAGTCCATCCACCCCATCTAGAAGGCAGACCTTCCTTCTTGGCAGCTTAACCCTGCATCTCTGGCTTCATATCGGCTTCCTCCTCCTCCTCAGCCAATACGATCGCTTCTCCTTTCAGCCAGTTGGATCCTGATTGGCCAGGAGGAGAATCAGGAAAACAATAATGAATATTAATTCGCTATTGTCACACAACTGGGTGGGCTCAGGGCGCAGTGCTTTGCGCCCCGAGCCCACCCTTTTTTGAAGCCAATTAGAGCCTGAGACTCTAAACATGTGCTTAAAAAAAACAAAAAACATTGAAATCCATGCGTCTGGTGTCCTGCATGTAGATAAAAGTCTGGATGCATAGATTAGGGGGGCGGCGCCCCTACGCCCCTAATGGATGGGCCGTCACTGGCAGAAATACTGCTTGATGTGTTATCGGCAGGGCTTTTTTTTCTCAGAGAATAGGTGTGGGAACTCCCCCACCAGCAACTACTGACCTCAGCAACAATATACCCCCCCCCCCCCCCCCTGCAAAAACAGATCCCCAACTACCAGGAATACCGTCTTCCATGCCAAGGCACTTCTTCACATTGGCTGGCTGTTATAGCATTCTACACCACTCAACTAGTTACCCATGACAGCAGCCAATTCCATTGCACAAATAACCCTTTGTGGTGGCCATCTCTGTTCTCTTCTGCACACCATAGTGTGATTGATCATGTTATTAAAAGGGTGCTGCAATGCCTTGCGAATGGCCATGATGTTCAAATGATTGACACATCAAAACACCATATTTCGTGCATTACTGTGTGCTGTGTTATTGTATATTGCAGTAGCACGTACTACAAATGTTAGTTTTACCATATATTACTACAAGGCATGGTGATAATGGGTCCTTACTGTTCTTTTCACTGCCTGAAATATTAAGGAGGGCATTGAGAATAAATAGAATTCAGATTATTCAAGTTAGTGCAAAACCACCACACTCCAGTCAGGGTCCAGGAAATGCAGACCAAGGCAACTTTCCAAGCAATACAATGACATACAGATGTAGCTCAAACCTTAGTGTCTACTGCTGTTGATAGAGCACACCCAGCAGTAGATAGGTTTGACAGTACATTAATTCACTCAAAATTAGCAAAATTAGGAACTAGATGTCTTATTCATCCAGTGAGCTATTTTCTGCATCTCAAGAGGTTGATAAAAGTTGACTTTCATTCACCACCTCAATGTTATAGAGTCAGATAAGGGTTCCTCAGTCTCCTGTTGCCTAGATTGGTATTATTACACATCTGGCCATTTTTTATTCGTTTCCACAACAAGGCTTTTGATATTTTTGTCATGCGTAAAAGTAGAATCATTCATTCATCCAACAGCTGAATATTTTATTGACCATGTGATGATTATAACACAGAACTTGGATACCCTCCAAAGAAATGGTTTAGTAGCCAAATATAAAATATATGGGCAAATACTCATAAATGAAAGGCTAGGTTCACCTTTTCTAGAAAATAGCCTATGCAGTCAAGGGGCTCCAGTAGGTAATAAAAAAAAACTGCACAGCGTTGTAAAACGTTCATTAATTATATTGTCATACCTATAGGCCATTAGGGCCCCCCTGGAGGCTTTAACAAAAAAACTTCCTTTCAGCAATTCCCACATCCTGCTTTGTTGCTAAGATGAGAAAAACATTGGTTTTCACTCCTATAATGCTTGGAGTGAACATCCAATAGTATTCTTGTCCTAGAAGCAAGGCAGGATATGGGGATTGCTAAAGTTTCAGACAGGCTTCAAGTTTTTTTTCAATTGTGGCCCCTTCACTGCCTTGGCTATTTTCTGAACAAGATAAGCTTAGCCTTTTAAAGCTAAATTCCAGGAATTCCGCAACTTTGCCAAAAGCGCAGCCACACTTAGAGTTCAATTAGGTGCATGTCACCTCTAAGCCCTTGTACACACAGTCGGAGAATCTGACGGAATGTTTCCTATCGGACCGTTTTGTCGGATATTCCGATTATGTGTGGTCTGCATCGGACTGTTTCCGTCGGAATATCCAACGGACCAACTTTTCCAACTTGCCGGTAAAACTTTCCGACAAAATGCTCCGATCGGACATACTCCGATCATGTACAGTGGTGTGAAAAAGTGTTTGCCCCCTTCCTCATTTCCTGTTCCTTTGCATGTTTGTCACACTTAAGTGTTTCGGAACATCAAACCAATTTAAACAATAGTCAAGGACAACACAAGTAAACACAAAATGCAATTTGTAAATGAAGGTGTTTATTATTAAAGGTGAAAAAAAATCCAAACCATCATGGCCCTGTGTGAAAAAGTGATTGCCCCCCTTGTTAAAACATACTATAACTGTGGTTGTCCACACCTGAGTTCAATTTCTCTAGCCACACCCAGGCCTGATTATTGCCACACCTGTTCACAATCAAGGCATCACTTAAATAGGAGCTGCTTGACACAGTAAGGTCCACCAGAAGATCCTTAAAAGCTACACATCATGCCGAGACCCAAAGAAATTCAGGAACAATTGAGAAAGAAAGTAATTGAGATCTATCAGTCTGGAAAGGGTTATAAAGCCATTTCCAAAGCTTTGGGAATCCAGCGAACCACAGTGAGAGCCATTATCCACAAATGGCGAAGACATGGAACAGTGGTGAACCTTCCCAGGAGTGGCCGGCCGCCCAAAATTACCCCAAGAGCGCAGCAACGACTCATCCAAGAGGTCACAAAAGACCCCACAACAACGTCCAAGGAACTGCAGGCCTCACTTGCCTCAGTTAAGGTCAGCGTTCATGCCTCCACCATCAGGAAAAGACTGGGCAAAAATGGCCTGCATGGCAGAGTTCCAAGGAGAAAACCACTGCTGAGCAAAAAGAACATCAAAGCTCGTCTCAATTTCTCCACAACACATCTTGATGATCCCCAAGACTTTTGGGACAACATTCTGTGGACCGATGAGACAAAAGTGGAACTCTTTGGAAGGTGTGTGTCCAAGTATATCTGGCGTAGAAGGAACACTGCATTTCATAAAAAGAACATTATACCAACAGTAAAATATGGTGGTGGTAGTGTGATGGTCTGGGGCTGTTTTGCTGCTTCAGGACCTGGAAGACTTGCCGTGATAAAAGGAACTATTAATTCTGCTGTCTACCAAGAGATCCTGAAGGAGAATGTCCGACCATCTGTTCGTGTACTCAAGCTGAAACGAACTTGGGTTCTGCAGCAGGACAATGATCCTAAACACACCAGCAAGTCCACCACCGAATGGCTGAAGAAAAACAAAATGAAGACTTTGGAGTGGCCTAGCCAAAGTCCTGACCTGAATCCTATTGAGATGTTGTGGTATGACCTTAAAAAGGCCGTTCATGCTCGAAAACCCTCTAATGTAACTGAATTAGGACAATTCTGCAAAGATGAGTGGGCCAAAATTCCTCCAGGACGCTGTAAAAGCCTCATTGCACGTTATCGCAAACGCTTGGTTGCAGTTGTTGCTGCTAAGGGTGGCCCAACCAGTTATTAGGTTTAGGGGGCAATCACTTTTTCACACAGGGCCATGATGGTTTGGATTTTTTTTCACCTTTAATAATAAACACCTTCATTTACAAATTGCATTTTGTGTTTACTTGTGTTGTCCTTGACTATTGTTTAAATTGGTTTGATGTTCCGAAACACTTAAGTGTGACAAACATGCAAAGGAACAGGAAATGAGGAAGGGGGCAAACACTTTTTCACACCACTGTATAGCCTACTCCGACAGACAAAGTGCCACGCATGCTCAGATCAAATTCCTAGACCAAAGCTATTTTCTACTAGCCTGAACGTAGTCCCGTCGTAACAAAATAACGTCATCACGTTATGTACAATCGGATTTTTCGACAACTGAGTCCGACCGTGTGTATGCAACATCACTTCCGGACCTCTTCTGGAATTAATCCGTCGGAAAAACTCCGACGGATTTGGATCTCTGACCGTGTGTATGGGGGCTAAGACTAATTTCTATTTCTTAATTGTGACCGAATTATTGCACTCCCAGAAGATGCACTCCGACTGTGAGAGGAGAGACAGCGGACACAGCAGCTGTGCCTGCCCCTCCTCTCTGCTGCCCATTCACAGAAGCCTTGGTATTTTAGCTATGAGTACACATAATACAAAGGCTTCTGTGAATGGGCAGAAGGAATGGGGGGGGGGGGGACAGCCATAGCAGCTCCAGGCACTCTGCTTTTGAAAGAACTGAGACCACAGTGAGCTGCATCATAGCTCTGGAAGTCATCTTTCTGGAGCACAATAAATCTGTCAGATTTGAATAACAGAGATAAGTCTACAAAGTGGCAAGCACCTCGTTAGACTTAACTAATGGTATGCCCGCTGTTTTTACACAGTAGCTGAATTCCTGGAATTAAGCTTTAATTTGTGAACTCTTTAACTTCTGAAACACAACATAAAGATCTCCAGACAAATGTTACTATCACAGAATGAAGCAATCTCAGATCAACAATGTTTGAAGCATATTTAAACCTATAAAATAAAGTAATATATTTCAACTTACCATTCCTTAGACATAATGACCACAATAGCTTTCTTTTTTAGATTTTTTTTAAATTTATTCACCTAGTAATCATGTGAATAACACAATTTCTGTCCCTTTGTGTCTACACTTATTTCCTTTACTGTACTTATGAGGCAGCAGACTAATAGAACTTACAAAAACATTTTCACTGCTAATTTAACACTGCAAATGCCTCACCACCACACCACATTGGCAGTTATGGTGTAACCCCATTCACTTGCATATGTCAGAGTTTGGTGCAGGTTATGCCCACCTATTTCCTTTACTGTATCTATGGGGCAGCCATGGTTGTCACAGCGGCTGGACTTCAAACACGTCTGCCTTTTATTTTTTCCATTAGTGATGAGCTTGGATTCAGAGTTTGTTCAATCCAAAGCCAAGTTCATCCAAACCTAATGGTTAGCTGTCCTTGCTGGGCCAATGACCTGCAGACGAGAAAGACGAGCCCCCAGTTGACATCAGTTAGTTGACCTAACATAGGCACATTAGATTACTGATGTCCTGAGCATTCCCGCCCCTTTGTATACATGCAGCTGCAGGGCATGGAATCTCCCACTTACAGCTTACATTGGCCAGGCAATGACACCTAGCTTCCAGGTTTGGATGAACTTGGGTTCCCGAGACCAATACAATTTACAAAGGCTTTCTCACTGCTAATTTAACACTGCAAATGCCTCACCACCACACCACATTGGCAGTTATGGTGTAACCCCACTGACTTGCATACATCAGAGTTTGGTGCAGGTTATGCCCACGTATGAGACATTCAGCTTAATGTGTACATCTTTTAGTGGCTGCATTTTAGTGTTTAGGTGGGTGGGCAATAACGTGTCCAGTTTTGCCACTACCCTGGCCACACGTGTAATTGAAACATTATTGTGGCAACTCTAAACTTTTCTCCCTACTTTCCTTCCTGGTGATAATGGTAAGCAGTACAATTAGGGCATGTCCACGCCAGGTGCAGGGCTGGAACATGTGAAAAATGTGCTGCCTTTGTTCAGACGCATGCAGGTGTCATCCTTTAATGACACCCCCATGAATCTAGCAAACACACATATGTTTGCTCCCTTCAAAACACATGGTACCAGAACTCCCAATAAGGAGATTATCATCTCGCAAATCATGCCGGTATCTATTTTGCGTGTTTCACACACTTAGGGTTGCCTATTGAAATTAACAGGCTGACCAAAAACGTGATGCATAGGAATGTGCAAAAAAATAGTACACACTTGGACGCACCTTCTGGTGTGAAAGAGTTCTTAGCCCTTATACACACAGTCAATCACAACCAAATCCATCGGATTTTGTCCGTCGGATTTTGTCCATCGGCTCTTGTCCGAAACTGTTGCATACACACAATCGGACAAAGTTGTCGAAAAATACGATCTTTCAGAACGTGATGACGTAATTTCGTTACGATGGGACTACATTCAGGCTAGTAGCCAATAGCTTTGATGTAGGAATTTGATCTGAGCATGCGTGGCACTTGGTCCGATCAAAATTCTCTACACATGATCGGAGTATGTCCGATCGGCCCAGTTGGTCTGGAAATATTTCCAACAAGTTGGAAAATTGGGTCTGACGGATATTCCGACGGAATCAGTCCGATGCATACCACACACAGTCGGAATATCCGACAACACGGTCCGATAGGACACGTTCCGACGGAATCTCCGACCGTGTGTACAAGGGCTTAAAGAGAGTGAATCTCTTTAACTGGGACACAGAAATAAAACCCAGAAACGGGGTTCTAACCCCATTGCCACTCTATTCAAAACTAAAACATACATTTGTTTGTCTTTAGTTTCACTTTAATTGGAAGTTGTTAAAGAGGAAGTAAAGGCATATTATCAAATAATAATATGCAACCTGCAAGGCAAAGGCATAATGAGCTAGTATGCATAGCATACTAGCTCATTATGAATAACTTACCTAAGAATGAAGCCCCCAAAGCGGTCCTCCTCGTTTATCTTCCCGTTTATCTTCCTCGTTTATCTTTATCCTTGTTTTTACTTCCCGGTCTCGCTGCTCCGGCGCTGTGATTAGCCAAAGCCGCAATTACATCACTCCTACGCATGCGCATGGGAGCCGACACTAGCGGCATATCGCCGTGATCTGTGGCGTGCTCAGTGCGCCTGCACGCTGCTGTCTACGGCGCATTTGCCGTAGACAGCGGTGCCTGTCTTTTTGTAAATATCTCCTAAACTGTGTAGGTTTGGGAGATGTTTCTTGGACCTACAGGCAAGCCTTAATCTAGGTTTACCTGTAGGTCAAAGTGGTTAGTAAGGGTTTACAACCATTTTAATATGTGTAATCTCAGTATGTTTCCTCTCAATGGGAAGATCATCAGCTCCGTAAGATCCTCACTGTAATAACGTGCTTAGTGTGATATTCTGTATCCTAAATCTACAATTAATCTGCAATGAAATCAAAAACCGACTTACAGGAAATTAGTCAATAAAATTTTATGATACCGTATCTTGGCACTATTATTAATAAGCACTTGCTTAAACTATTTTTTACTAAGTAAAGATTTCCTGACAAAATACATCTAGAAAAATGAAGAGCTGAGATAGATAAACTCAATAAGTATTCTCAGCATTGATTTTAATATGATGCACATTTTATCTGTTGTTCTTCTGCAATAGCAGCCATGTTATTTTAAATCACAGAAATGCTGTTTTTTTCCCACCTGTATAATTCTGTATAACTGAGAGAGTTTGAAGTGGTTGTAAATCTTTACACCCACTGAAGTGACTGGTCTCAGGTGATAGACAGAGATGAAACAAATCCTCGTCCATAAGTTGTCCATAAGTTGTACCTATTTATCTGCTGTGCACTATTCTCCACAGATTCCTAAAGCACATATTTCACACTTTGCACTATAAGTGCACTTGGAAGTGCAGTCGCTTTAAATCTGAGGGGTAGATCTGAAGCGAAGGGAAGCTCTGCTGATTTTATCCTCCATGTACAAGCTAAAATGCTGTTTTTTTATTTTCCTTGCATGTCCCCCTCGGATCTACAGCGACTTTACATCCAAGTGCACTTGTAGAGAAAAGTGGATTTGCCTTTAGTAAATAACCCCCATAGTGTATTAGTGCAGGACTTTGTTAAACTGGCCATACACAGTTAGTTTTCTCTTATTCAGCCAGTGGCCTAAATGAATAAAAAAATGAAGTGAATGGATGAATTCCTTTCGCCTTAAAGTGGATGCAAACCCACTCTCATCCTTTCTAAACTACTGCGATATTGATTATCTAGAAGGATATACATGTCTCCTGCATGTATACTTATCTGTCAAATGTCTCCCCTCTGTCTGCTATGAGAGCTGAAAAAATTCAGATTTTGTGGGTGTGTCTGTTTTCCAGGGCTCAGTGGGTGGAGTCGTGATGTCACTAGACTCTCCGCCCACCTCTACACTCCCCTTATCAACATGCATTTTCTCCTGTGTATTTCATACACTGAACTTCTGCTATGATCACTAACATCCAGTTAAAACCCAGAAAAGTCCCCACATGCCAAATCATGCTGAGGTGTGGAACAGCCAATCCTTGCAAAGCAGCAGAAGAAAGGAGTGGGAGGGAATTAAAAAATAATGCATGTCTCTTAGGCTAGTGCACGAGATATGTAAATCACCTGTCACTCACAACAAGGGGGAGGATTTGACAAAGTATTTCTCTGTTTGTCAAGATTTATTTCACTGAACAATAAAAGAGGATTGTTTAGAGCTGGATTAACTCTTTGTGGCAAGACTGGGCTCAAATGATAGGAAATCATACACTCTACTTTACAACATCAAAAAAAATAAATAATAATTTGGGTTTACATCCACATTAAGGGCGTTCACATCATAATGGGCGTCTTTTTGCGTGTTCACATGTGGTGCACTGGAACACACAAAAAGTAAGGCAGGCATGATTTTTAAAATTGCGCCACACTAAATTGCATGCTATTGTGGAAGCATGTGTTTTGGTGGCCACGAACACACCCACATTTGCCAGATGTGTGAGGATGCCATTAAGTATTATTAGTACCTGTGCATGTCTGCAGAGATCTGCACATTTCTGTGTGGTGTGGGAAATGTGTGCAGAAATGTACGTTTTCCACACTGCAAATGGTGTGAACCAGTGCTCTGAAAAATAAAATAAAGAATTTTGGCTTCTGCTGTTAAAAAAAAAAAAAAAAACCCAAAAAACACACCCATCAACGCAACACAACTCATTAAAAAAAAATCAAAAAAAAAAATCAACTCAATTGCATTTAAACAAAAATCAATTGGAGATATATGCAGCGCATGTGGTGTGAATGAGCCCTAAATAGACCCATCAGTGGAAATATAATTCCTTCCAAAAATATGACTTTCCTGGTTGTCACTGATCACCCAGCTTCAATACCTTTGGGACACGAGGATCTGTATGACAGCAGGCTTATGCTATGCCCCATACACACGGTCGGAAATTCCGACGGAAAAAGTCTGATCGGTTTATGTTGTCGGAAAATCCGATCGTGTGTGGGCTCTATGGGACTTTTTCCGTCTAAATTTCCGACGGAAAAAGTTTGAGAGCTGGATCTAAAATTTTCCAACAACAAAATCTGAGACTTTTTTCGTCTGTAGACAATTCCGACTGACAAAGTGCCACGCATGCTCAGAATAATTTACGAGACAAAAGCTATTGGCTACTGGCCTCTTTATAGTCCCATTGTACGTGGTTTACGTCACCTCATTCTGAACGATCGGATTTTCCGACAACTTTGTCCGACCGTGAGTATGCAACACACGTTTCGGCCAAAATCCGTCAGAAAAAATCCAACGGATTTTGTGGTCGGAATGTCCAACCGTGTGTAAAGGGCATAACTCCTATCCACCATGTTTCAATAATATTACATTTACATTACATTACCCTTAAAGCTGAAGGAAACTTTTTTCATTCAACATGAACTATTTTTAATCCTTATGCTGCTAGCATGTAAATAGATAGGAAATTATATTATATTTACTTGTTTTAAACTTTTTTTTTTTTACATTTCTTCAGTTGCTTCCTGGTTCCTGGCCTAGGTCAAAATTAAGCTGAGTACCCGAGTATCTCTCACAGTCCATCAGAGTACCAGAGTACCTGTCACCAGCCCATCAGAGTACCCGAGTACCTGTCACCGTTCATCTGAGTACCTGTCAAAGTCCATATGAGTAACTGAATACCTGTCACAGTTCATCTGAGTACCTGAGTACCTGTCACCAGGCCATCAGAGTACCTGTCACCAGGCCATCAGAGTACCTGAGTACCTGTCACCAGTCCATCAGAGTACCCGAGTACCTGTCACCAGTCCATCAGAGTACCCGAGTACCTGTCACAGTTCATCTGAGTACCTGTCAAAGTCCATATAAGTACCTGAATACCTGTCAGTTCATCTGAGTACCCGAGTACCTGTCACAGTCCATATGAGTACCTGAGTACCTATCACCGCCCTTCAGAGTACCCGAATACCAGTCACCAGAGAATCTGTCACCAGGCCATCAGAGTACCCGAGTACCTGTCACCAGGCCATCAGAGTACCTGAGTACCTGTCACCGGGCCATCAAAGTACCTGAGTACCTGTCACCAGGCCATCAGAGTACCCGAGTACCTGTCACCAGCCCATCAGAGTACCCGAGTACCTGTCTGCAGCCCATCAGAGTACCTGAGTACCTATTTGCAGCCCATGCCTGATAGAATATATGTTGGGGTGTTTGCTTTCCAAAATGGGGTCATTTTGGTGAATAATTCCATTGTCCTGGTGGTCCAGGACCTTCAAAAGTGTGATGGGTAGGAATGAAATGAGATGTGTCATTTATGCTCCTAGAATGCCTGAAGGTACTACTTCAAAGTTCGGCCTCTGTATGTGACCAGGCTGTGTAAAAGTCCTACACATGTGGTATCACCATACTCGGAAGGAGTAGCAGAATGTGTTTTGGGGTGTAATTTTTGCTATATACATGCTATGTGTTAGAAATATCTTATAAATTGACAATTTTGTGTAAAATAAAATGCATTTCATTTTTTTCCACATTTTCCAAAAACTTCTGGAAAAAAATGAACCTTTCAAAAGACTCATTATGCCTCACAGACTATACATTGGAGTATTAGCTTTCCAAAATGGGGTAATTTTATGGGCAATTCCATTGCCCTGGTACTCCAGGGCCTTCAAAAGTGTAATATGTGGCTGTGAAATGAGATGTGTCATTTTTGCTCGTAGAACGCCTAAAGGTGCCACTTCAATGTTGGTGCTCTGTATGTGGCCAGGCTGTGTAAAAGTCTCACACATGTGGTATCGCCGTACTCGGGAAGAGTAGCAGAATGTATTTTGGGGTGTAATTTGTTGTATGCATATGCTGTGTGTGAGAAATAACCTGATAATATGACAATTTTGTAAAAAAATAAAATAAAATCTTGATTTTGCAAAGAATTGTGAGAAAAAATGACAACTTAAAAAAACTCACCATGCTACTTAATACCTTGGAATGTCTACTTTCTAAAAAGGGGTCATTTGGGGGGTATTTGTACTTTCCTGACTTGTTAGGCCGCGTACACACGAGAGGATTGTCCGTCCAACTTAGTCCGCTGAAACGTGTTTCAGCGGACAGTCCGCTCGTGTGTGGGCTTCAGCGGACTTTTTCAGCGGACAGTCTGGCGGACTAAGTCTTTCGGAATTTCCGTAATACAGTCCGTCCAACTTTGGTTTCAGCGGACAGTCCGCTCGTGAGTAGGCTAGTTGGACGGACTAAGTATGGCGCATGCTCAGAAAGGATTTACACGGCCGAAGGTTGCATTGCAGTGTATTGGACGTCGTATTTCTAGTCCCGTCGTACGTGCTGTACACGTCATCGCGCAAGCTTTCAACGGACTGTCTGTTCATCGTGTGTGGTCAAGTCCGTTCATTCAAAAGTAGGACGGACTGTCTGTCGGATTGTCTGACGGACTTAGTTGGACGGACAATCCTCTCAGTGTCTCTTAGTGTCTCAAGAAATGAGATACACCTGATGTACTGAAGGCCTGATCAGATGTGATCAATTTTCAGCGATTGGCACCATAGTTTGTAGACTCTATAACTTTCACAAAGACCAAATAATATCCACTAATGTGGGTTATTTTTACCAAAGATATGTAGCAGTATAAATTTTGGCCAAAATTTATGAAGAAAGATTACTAATTAGCAAAATTTTATGGCAGAAACAAAGAAAAAGGATTTTTTTTCACAAAATGTAAGTTTTTTTATTTATAGCACAAAAAATAAAAAAAACACTAGTGATTAAATACCACTAAAAGAAAGCTCTATTTGTGTGGAAAAAAAGGACGCAAGTTTCATATGGGTACAGTGTTGCATGACTGAGTAATTGTCATTCAAACTGTGAGAGCGCTGAAAGATGAAAATTGGTCTGGTCAGGAAGGGGGTGTAAGTGCACTGTATTGAGGTGGTTAATGGGGTTCTAAAGTTCATACATTTTCGGTCTGGTCGAAGGTTCTGGTGCGAACTGAACTGGGGGAGGGGGGGGGGGGCGATGTTTGTCGGCTCATCCCTAGTAATCAGCATGGATTCATGAAGAATCATTCTTGCCAAACCAATCTATTAGCCTTCTATGAGCAGGTGAGCTGCCATTTATGCCTTTATGGTGCATCACATCACCAAAAAAAAAAAAAAAGGGAATGGAATGAAAAATGCCATAATAACTCAAAAGCAAATTAAAAGTAAATAAGTGAATGTAGTGAAGGTTACAGTTCGTATTTCAAAACTACTTTTCTTAAACTAACAAACTATTTTTTGTTACGTTTGCAGGAATGCAGTGTGATGGATTATAATTTTTAACATCTCATTCGATATCATCAATTTCTCAAACAAATTGTGAGATTTGTATTTATTTTTTCTTTCTTTATAGTTGTTTTTTGTTCTGAATGTACACCAGATTCTTAAAACAGGATTATCATCACAAATATAAAAAATAAATAAATCAGGGTTGTAGTTCTAAAGCCGCGTGTTGCCTTTGATGATGTGCAAATTCCCTTTGCTAATCCAGTCACCATGAAAACCTTTAATATGTATTAAAAACAGCAAGCATTAAAAAAGTGTGTTTGTACATTGCTTCCTTTTCCTTTAAGGCTGAAAACAGGCAACTTATAAATGATATGTTTTCCATTGAAATGGAAATGCATCGAAACACATAGCACTTTGTGTTGATACACGTTGACCTGAGTTTTGATGAAATTTCATTCATTTTAATGGAATATGCATTAGGAAAATAAACGCAGGAAAATGGAAAGATGTTTTAAATTTTTATACATTTTCCAACTTCCCCAGAAATCCCCAAACTTGAATTCTGGCACATTCGCTCTTTTTCCTGAGCTTCTCTATAGTTCTAAGTAAGGGGTCCGCTACAGGATTTTGATCATCCGGCAGCTAGGCTCACTGGTGTATCCTTAATGTGCACAGATTTAGGATTAAAGTGTTACTAAACCCAGGACCCTGCATTCACTATACAGTGGAACCTTGGTTTACGAGTAACGCGATTAAAGGGGAGTTCCAGGCTTTTTATGTTTATTAAAAGTCAGCAGCTACAAAAAGTGTAGTTGTCGACATTTAATAAACAGACACTTACCTGTTCCATGGTCCGGCAATGCGGCCGAACGGGGTGTCTCTCCTCTCCCCCTCTTCTCCGCCGGCGCCTCTATTGCCACTCTGGTCACCCAGCTGTGACAGCTTTCGGCTTCACAGCTGGGCATGCATGGCGCATGCGTGAGTCACGCTGCGCTCCCGGAGTGGACTGTCGATCTCCTGGGACCTGTCACGTGTCCCAGGAGATCGCCTAGAGGGAAGGACCGCCTAAGGCAAAAGGAGGATTCGCCTTGGCGGTCCCTGAGCGGAAGGAGGAAGTGGGACAGGAAGTCCCCCTCCTAATGAAGCCCCCCCCCAAAAAAATGACATGCCAAATGTGGCATTTAAGGGGGCGAGGAGTTCTTAAAGCGGAAGTTCCATTTTTGTGTGGAACTCCGCTTTAATGAGCGGTTTGAAAGACGAGCAACTTTTTTTTTTATTCTGACTCGGTTTGGAAGTGTTGTCTTGCAAAACGAGCAGAATTCAAGTGAATGAGGTGTGCAGTACCGCATTTGGCCAGAGGTGCGGGGGGCACCAAGGATTCTTGGAGCCGTTCAGAGCCATGCGGAAATACTCTGAGTGTTTCTGAGCCTTTCCGAGGGTTTCTGAGTTCAGCCTAGCTGTCCCCGAGTATTTCTGAGGCTCTCCGGTGCCTCCCCACCTCTGACCACATGTGGTATTACATGTAATAGAAGTCAATGCAGACCAAATTATCTTTGTTTCCATTGACTTCTATGAGGAAACTCGATTTGATATGCGAGTGCTTTGGATTACAAACATTCTCTTGGGAACGATTTATAGTTATAATCCAAGGTTCCACTATATCTAGTCTCCCACAGTACATACAACATGAAAATGCAATTATTTTAGTAAATATAAACTGTATTTAGCATTTATTTTTTTAGCAGCCCTTTTCTTTTTTATTTCAAGGTGAATTCCGGATATAGCAATTTTTGCATAGTTGCATTGGTCCAGCTTATAAATGATATATATTACAGTGCAACACAATCCAGTCATATAATTTATAACATATAAGAACAAATACATTTTTTTGAAGAAGTCTCTTGACTATATCTGCATAAAAATGTCTTTCAGTTTTGCGTTCAACAGAGTGACAATTTAAAGAATCTTCCAAAAAATTTGTTCAGTGAACCACCATCTCTATACGAAGTGCCCGCTCACCTTCTGCATCAGACCCCACTACCAGGGACATAGATATTTTTTTTCCTGGGGGGTTCAGTTCTTTCAAACTTAAAGGCATCATTTACACTTTTATGTTGGGGGAGGTACGGTAAAAATATGTGACAGCATGTGGCGCCAAAAGACTTTGCAATGCAGCTCAGCGCAGCACAGCAAAGATTATCCCCATACAACTGAATAGAATGCAATGCACGCAGTTGTGGTGCGGTAGTGTACTCATTAGAACAGCGAGCTCCTCCTAGCTCCCTAACAAAAAAATGGCCTATAATTCTACTTTAATGTATTGTCTTTTTTTTGCATTAAAATGCAAAAAAAAAAAATTTTTGCCCAAAATTTGCATTTTTAAAAAAAAGCGCTTCGTAAATAGATGTGAAATAAAAAATTGCAAAACCCACTAATTTATTATAATGTTTGGGAGTTCTAAGACATTTTCTAGCAAAAAATACTGATTTGTTTTTTTTTTTGCCTTCCTATGTATCAATTGTGGGTATAGGATTGTGTATATGCAGGTTTTGTATTTTTTTTTATTTTTTATTTTTATTTTTTCTGTGGGTTAAACTGGATCTTTTTTAAACAGATTAACTATGTAACTATATAACGAGAGGGACAGGGAATCATGACTGGCAGTGGCGCCCCATTGTCAGTACTGTAAAAGTAATGGGGCTGCTTTATAGCCATCTGGATCCCTTTTACTGAAAGGTCAATCAGTGGCATTGGACAGCCATACCAAGCTCAAGGCTGAGCATGTTTAACCACTTGAAGTACAGCTGTGGCCAAAAGTTTTGAAAATGACACAAATATTAAATTTTCACAAAGTCTTCTGCCTCAGTTTTTATAATGGCAAATTGCATATACTCCAGAATGTTATGAAGAGTGATCAGATGAATTGCAATTAATTGCAAACTCTTTGCCATGAAAATGAACTTAATCTCATTAAAAAAAAAAATTCTACTGCATTTGTGAAGAAGGCCTCAGGGTGCCCAAGAAAGTCAAGCAAATGCCAGGACCGTTTCCTACAGTTGATTCAGCTACGGGATGGGGGAACCACCAGTGCAGAGCTTGCTCTGGAATGGCAGTAGGCAGGTCTGAGTGCAACTGCATGCACAGTGAGGAGAAGACTTTTGGAGGATCGTCTGGTGTCAAGAAGGGCAGCAAAGATGCCACTTCGCTCTAGGAAAAGCAGCAGGGGCAGTCTGATATTCTGCAAAAGGTAGAGGGATTGGACTGCTAAGCACTGGGGTAAAGACATTTTCTCTGATGAATCCGAGTGGGGTATCCGGAAAAAACGTGTCTGGAGAAGAAAGGGTGAGCACTACCATCAGTCCTGTGTCATGCCAACAAAAGCATCCTGAGACCATTCATGTGTGGGGTTGATTCCCAGCCAATGGAGTGGGCTCACTCACAACTTTGCCTAAGAGTACAGCCATGAATAAAGAATGGTAAAAATCATCCTCTGAGAGCAACTTCTCCCAACCATCCAAGAACAGTTTGGTTAGGAGCAATGCCTTTTCCAGCGTGATGGAGCACCTTGTCATAAGGCAAAAGTGACAACTAAGTGTCTTGGGGAACAAAATCTCGAAATTGTGGGTCCATGGCCAGGAAACTCCCCAGACCTTAATCCCATTGAGAACTTATGGTCAATCCTCAAGAGGCAGAGAACAAAAAAAAAAACCACAAATTCTGACAAACTAAAAAAAATTGATTATACAAGAATGGGCTGCCATCAGTCAGGATTTGGCCCAGAAGTTGAGTGAAAGTATGCCAGAGAAAATTGCAGAGGTCTTGATAAAGAAGAGTCAACACTGAAAATATTGACTCTTTACATAAACTTAATATAATTGTCAATAAAAGCCTTTGACACTCATGAAATGCTTGTAATTATACTTCATTATACCATAGTAACATATGGCAAAAGGATCTAAAAAAAACACTACTGAAGCAGCAGCCTTTGTGAAAAGAAATATTTGTGTAATTCTGAAAACTTTTGACCACAGCTGTATTTTAACTTTTTCCTGGAGCTCACCAAGTGGACATAAAAAGACATGATGTAGGTTAAATGGTTCCCAACAAAGGTTCTCCTTTAAAAATTCAGATACTGCCAACAGCATGTTGTTTGTATCTTTGACTGCTGGAATGGTAGAATAAAAACTAGAATATTACATGGATCATAAACTTCTATGGGCCAATATATAAATATCAAAGACTGTACATGAGACATCTGAAATTATATATGATGGAATTTGCCAGTGAAAAGTGTAAGAGTCACAAGGCCCAAGCATTCGTTTATAATGATTGACAATCTGGCACTTGAATTTTACACCGGGAAGTAAAACTTCCATGGCTCCCCTTTGGCAAACTGTGCTCAATCAACAAAACTGAATTCCATCAAGAGAGTAAAAAAAAGAACATGGAAGAAAGTCTTAAAGTAGAACCAACTGAGCTAAAAGCATTTTAGGTATTGAAGAAAATAAAAAGCTCATTCCTTTCCATTTTCTTTCATAGCATTTTCCGAAGTAGTTCATAACAATATTCATAAATAGGGATGAGCTTAATGTTGGGGTCGAACATACGTTCGACTCGAAAATTGGGTGTTCGCCTGTCAGCCAAAGAGTGATGGGGCATTCGCAAAAAAATTTGAGCGACACAGAAGGCACCATAATGCACTGCGAGATCGCAGTGCATTGCTGTATGATGATTGGCCAAAGTATGCGCCTGACCACCATTTTCCCACTAATTAGTCATGCGACTCATTAGTGTTACAAGGTCTCAAGTGTAAATGGGGAGCAGGTGTGTTAAATTTGGTGTTATCGCTCTCAATCTCTCATACTGGTCACTGGAAGTTCAACATGGCACCTCATGGCAAAGAACTCTCTGAGGATCTTAAAAAAACAATTGTTGCTCTTCATAAAGATGGCCTAGGCTGTAAGAAGATTGCCAAGACCCTGAAACAGAGCTGTAGCACGGTGGCCAAGACCATACAGTGGTTCAACGGGACAGAGTCCACTCAGAACAGGCCTCGCCATGGTCGACCAAAGAAGGTGAGTGCACATTCTCATATGCAGAGGTTGTATTTGGGAAATAGACATATGGGTGCTGCCAGCATTGCTGCAGAGGTTGAAGGGGTTGGGGGGTCAGTCTGTCAGTGATAAGACCATACGCCACACACTGCATCAAATTGGTTTGCATGGCTGTCGTCCCAGAAGTAAGTCTCTTCTAAAGATTATGTAAAAGAAAGCCTGCAAAAAGCTTGCTGAAGACAAGCAGACTAAGAACATGGATTACTGGAACCATGTCCTGTGGTTTGATGAGACCAAGATAAACTTATTTGGTTCGGATGGTGTCAAGTGTGTGTGGCAACAACCAGGTGAGCAGTACAACGACAAGTGTGTCTTGCCTACGGTCAAGCGTGGTGGTGGGAGTGTCATGGTCTGGGGCTGCATGATTCTTGCCGAGACTGGGGAGCTACAGTTCATTGGGGGAACCATGAATGTCAACATGTATTGTGACCTACTGAAGCAGAGCCTGATTCCCTCCCTTCAAAGACTAGGCTGTATTCCAACATGATAATGACCCCAACAAACACCTCCAAGATGACCACTGCCTTGTTAAAGAAGCTGAGGATAAAGGTGATGGACTGACCAAGCATGACTCCAGATGTAAACCCTATTGAGCATCTGTATTTCATCCTCAAACGGAAGATGGAGGAGCGCAAGGTCTCTAACATCCACCAGCTCAGTGATGTCATCATGGAGAAGTGGAAGAGGACTCCAGTGGCAACCTATGAATCTCCGGTAAGCTCCATGCCCAAAAGGGTTAAGACAGTGCTGGAAAATAATGGTGGCCACACAAAATATTGACACTTTGGGCCCAATTTGGACATTTTCACTTAGGTGTGTACTCACTTTTTTTGCCAGCGGTTTAGATATTAATGGCTGTGTGTTGAGTTATTATGAGGGGACAACAAATTTACACTGTTATACAAGCTATACACTCACTACTTTACATTATAGCAAAGTGTAATAAAATATTTACAAAAATGTGAGGGGTGTACTCACTTTTGTGAGATACTGTATATACACTCTATATTCAGTCAGTGCAGGCATTATATATATATATATATATATATATATATATATATATATATATATATATATATATATATATATATATATATATATATATATATATATATATATATATATATATATATATATATATACTGTATATATATATATATATATACTCTGCATCCAGTGTAGCCTATATCTACAGTGCATTCCATGGTGTACTGTTCCTAATACACTTTTGGTGGTGTACACAGTATAAAATACAGTGCAGCCATAGTACAGTTGCTAATTCAGTCCGAAAGGCCACAAAGGAAAGGCAGAAGCTCGCAAGCCACTAAAGAGGGCAAGCAGCCTTTGTGTCTACAGTCAACAGTGCTGGTCATGAACATGGGGCATCCTCTGTAGGTGGCTGTGGGGCATGTCTGTCCTTTTTTTCTTCTGCCTACCGTGTTATTGAGCCAGAACATGCTGGAGTGGATAACAAAGCCTTCATCATCCTCCTCATCCTCTGTCACCCAAGCTCAGAGTAGTTTGCCTTCCAATGCAGCTGCCAAAGGGGCCTATTCTACCTGCTCCTTGTGCACAGTCACTCCTTCCATAGCCCCACCATCATGCACGGAGGAGTCCCCAGAACTATTCGACCACAGTGTCGGGTACACGCTGCTGGAGGATGCATAAATATTAGAAGGCTCCGATGTTGGTTCCCAGGTTGATGAAGGGAGTAACGTGAGCCTAGAGAGAGGGGTTGCCTAAGAAGTACAAGAAACGGGCAGTTATGTTCCCCCAGCTGCAGCATACTGCCAAGTTTACACCAGTAATGAGGAGGGAGGGGATGATGAGGTCACTGACTCTATGTTGGTGCCTGAGAGAAGAGAGAAGAAGGAGGAGGAGGAGGCACAACTCCAACAAGGCAGGATGAGAGAAGGAGGAGGAGAAGGAGGCACAACTCCGACGAGGCAGGATGTCCTCTATGGGGCAGCTTAAGGGCAGCCACCCTATTGCATCACACCGCAGAGCTCGGCAGGTGCAGGGCGCTGCTGACTCCCCTCTGACTTTTAAAAGTTCCTTTGTGTGGGCCATTTTCGACACGTGTGCATCAGATAGCACCATTGCTGTTTGCAACCTATGTCTGAAGTGGATCAAGCGTGGCCAGAACAGCGGCCGCTTGGGCACCACATGCTTGAACAGACATATGACGACCTGCCATGCAGTCCATTGGCAACAGCACTTGAAAGATCCACATCAAAGAAAAAGGTGGACTTCTCCTTGCTCCTCATTTGGGATCTCCAACCCCACTATACCTCCTGTCCTCTCAAAAACCTGTACTGAGAGGACCGAAGGCATAGCAATAGGTACTTGCAGCCAATCTGCTAGCAGTACACCAGCATATGATTTTAGCAGGTAAATTTCCAGTTGCTGAACCGTAAAAAGAAATTTGGTCCCAGCCATCTACATGCTCAGTGTCTGAATGCTAACTTGGCCAAATTGCTAGCACTGCAACTGCTGCCTTTTCAGCTGGTAGACTGCCCCCTTTCATGAATTTGTGGAATGTGATGTACCTCAGTGGCAGGTTACAAAACACCATTTCTTTTCACGGAAGGCCAATCCAGCTCTCTACCGGTATGTGAAAGGCAATGTTTTGGCCTCGTTGGACAGGGCGGTCAGCAGTAAGTTGCATATTACTGCTGACTCATGGTCCAGCAGGCATGGGCAGGGACGTTACTTTTCCTTCACAGTGCACTGGGTAACTCTGCTGGCAGCTGGGAAAGATGCAGGAAAGGGTTCAGTATTGTTGGAGCTTGTTCCACCACCATGCCTCCAAAGTGCTAGTGGTGATTCTGCCACAGCTCTCTCCTCCACCCCCTCCTCTTCTTTTTACTCTATAGCCTCTTCTGCAGATTTGTCCTCTGAACCAGCGGTGCTCCGTAAGTGTTCAAGGGGCTACGCAAGCAGTCAGGCAAAAGATGCCATGCGGTGCTTGAGTTGGTCTGCTTATGGGACAGGAGCCACACATGCCCCTGTTTAGCAGGGGCATGTATTTAAAATGTGTGATATAATATTTCAATGCAGGGCCCATTCCTGTGCCCCCAACAAGCGTATCTGTGAGGGGTTAAAATGTTGTGGCACCACCCAAGGCCCAATTTTTCTGCCCCTGTTTAACAGGGGCATGTAATTACATTTATTATTATTATATTTCATAGCAGGGCCCGTTCCTGCACCCAAGTGTAACTGTGAGGGCTTACAGTGTTGTGGCTCCACCACCACCACTAAAGGCCCAATTTTTCTGCCCCTGTTTAACAGGGGCATGTAATTCCACATCTTGATACAATATTTCACAGCAGCGCCCATTTCTGTGCCCAACAAGATTAACTGTGAGGGCTTACAGTGTTCTGTTACCATCACCACCACCAAAGGCCCAATTTATCTGTGCCTGTTTAACAGGGGCATGTAATTACAATTTTTTTTTATAGTATTTTACAGCAGGGCCCTTTCCTGTGCTCACTAAGAGTAACTGTGAGGGCTTACAGTGTTCTGGTACCACCAACACCAAAGTCCCAATTTTCTGCAGAGTATGAAGGGCAGTCCGTATAGTATATATACTGCTGTTCAGAGTATATAGTACCTGGGGGCCTGGGGGACCCCACACCATTTAAAAAAAAATTGGGTGCAAGGTTCCCCTTAAAACCTATACCAGACCCAAAGGGCCTGGTAATGGAATGGGGGGGGGGGGGACCCGTGACCCATGCCATGTTTTTTTTAATGATTTCATGTATATTGCTGGGACCCGACAATACATTACAGCTGAGAGCAGTTTTAAATTACTTTTTTTCCTTTAGAAATTTTGCTGTGGTACTGTTCTAAACACGGGAAAACTGCACCACTTTACAGGCATACTATAGACACCCCCCAGGCACAATATTTAAAGAAATATTTTTTTTTTTATTATTTCACTTTAAGCATTATTAAAATCACTGCTCTAAAAAAAACTGACGTTTTTAAAACTTTTTTTTTGCATTGATAGATGTCCCCTGGTCCCCAAACACTTTTTATGACAATAACTTGCATATAAGCCTTTAAAATGAGCACTTTTGATTTTTCATGTTCGTGTCCCATAGACTTTAACAGTGTTTGCGTGTTCGAACAAATGTTTTGTCCATTCACATTTTCTGCTGCAAACCGAAGCGGGGGGCGGGGGGGTGTTCGGCTCATCCCTGTTCATAAAACTGAAATGGCGAAGGCTATTGTCTTGGGCCGTATATCAGGATGTTACAGCATATCATAAAGCAGACAACTCTGCTATCACTTTAGAAGCTGGGTATCCCTGGAGTTCTTAGTGACATTTCAAGTTTTATGCTGCCATTCAGCCTCTCATAAGAATTAAAATGTTCTTCTTCTTGGGAATATATCTGCAAAGATTTATAGAGGGAGAGAAAAAACAAACACACAGAACAGGTATAGCTGCAATGTCAGGCCACAGTGACAATATTGTTTTGAACACATACAGACCTAATGTACATTAACAATTACAACTCTTAGGCTTAATGTACAGGGGATGCTGAGGCAACCTCTTCTGAACGAATTTTTTGACAGCTTGAAATCGGCGTTTAAAATTGATGGTTAAACCGCGTTTGCATCCCGCGTTTAGGTGCGTTTTGTCGCGTTTGTGTCTAGGAGCGTTTATTTAAAATAACATCATAAGACCCTCCCAAAGCCCAAAAACAGTATTATTTAACTATTTCAGCCATTCTGTGAGACCAGAGTGATTAGCAGCAGCTAAGAGAGCAGCAGTGTACTTGTATCTACCTCAATTTCAGTGCTTTTACTATGTATCCCATAATGAGCATATGTGAGGAAATGCTCCTGAAGTTGCTGTTGATGAGGCTGGAAAGACGCCAGAAATTGTGTGTGAGGACTAGTGATGGCCGAACGGTTCGCCCGGCGGTCGTTTCGCGGCGAATTTCGGCTGTTCGCGGTCCGCCCGTTCGGCGGACTATTGGCGCAGTTCGCCCGGCGGACTTCCGTGTTTACTGTGTAAAAGAACTTTGACCTATGATGACACATCCATCATGGGGTACAGGACAGCCGATTGAGACATTACAGCACATGGACACTTTTACATTCCCCCTAACTTATAAATACACCCGATCCGGCGGCCATTTTACATTCTTTCTTCTGTCACTATAGGGAGAGGTTGCTGTGTGGAGCAGGGAGAGATTACAGTGACCCAAATCGCTAGCTATTTGGTACACAAAAGTTAATTTCAGGACTGGTATAGGTGTTAGGTGTAGTTCAGGATAGGCAATGCTGTGCTAGTGATTGTTGCAGCAGCCTGAGTGTCTTTTGTCAGTTTAGAGAAAGGGACAGGATGGTGTGTGCTGCAGGGACAGCCAGTTTAGTCATTAGCTGTTACTATCAGGTCCACAAAATGCTATTTCAATTATTGTTCCAGTAGCCTCTGTTTTGTCAGTTTATATAGGGACAGGCAGGAAGCAGTGTGTGAGGCAGTGAGGGTAAGTTTAATCAGTAGCTGTTACTATTAGTTCCACAAAGGTTCTTTTTAGGACTGGTATCAGTGGTATGGTAATAGGCTTGTACACGTATAATATTCTTTCTTCCAAATATAGAAAGAATATTATACTTGACTGCTGCCCTTCTGCTGCAGTCTGCTAATAATTCACAACACACTTGTTCCACAAAGCTCCTTATAAGGACTGGTAACTTGGACTGTCTAGGGTGCTACAGTACATAGGGTTGAGTGAGGTACAGTCTGCCATTCTATAAGGACTGGTATAGGTCCACAGTACATAGGGTTGAGGTGCACTACTGCTGACCACTGTCCTATACTGCAGCAGTCCTTCATCGGTATAGGGACTGACGTACAGTCTGCTAATCACTCACACACAACCTACTTGGTCCACAAAAGCCCTTATAAGGACTGGTAAGGTATAGGGTGCTACAGTACATAGGGTTGAGTGAGGAACAGTCTGCTACTCTATAAGGACTGGTATCGGTCCACAATAAATAGGGTTGAGGTGCACTACTGCTGACCGCTGCCCTATACTGCAGCAGTCCTTCATTGGTATAGGGACTGACGTACAGTCTGCTAATCACTCACACACAACCTACTTGGTCCACAAAGGTCCTTATAAGGACTGGTAAGGTATAGGGTACTACAGTACATAGGGTTGAGTGAGGTACAGTCTGCCATTCTATAAGGACTGGTATCGGTCCACAATACATAGGGTTGAGGTGCACTACTGCTGACCGCTGCCCTATACTGCAGCAGTCCTTCATCGGTATAGGGACTGAGAGTTTTGTCACAGGGTCATTTAAAAAATGACAGGCAGAGGAAGAGGCAGGCCCTTCCGCAGGGGTGGTAGGGGTAGGGCAGGAGCAACAGGCTTGAGCCAAAGTGGGAAGTTGCAGAAGGTGCGTTCAATTACTTTAAAGGACGCACCAGACTTGGTTGAGTGGCTCGCTCAGCCTTACTCTTCTGCACCCTCCTCATCCTCTCGATCTGCACCCTCTTCTTCACTCTCTGCTATGTGCACCCCCAAAGACACTACCAACAACACCACCACCACCACATACCTTCCGCTTGAGTCACAGGAATTATTTCCCAATCCATATCAAGACATTTCTGATGCGCAGCCACTCTTGGTATTGGATCAGGAAGAGGAGGCAGCAACAACCGCTACTCAGCAGTCTGACAACAGTACCCAGATCAGCCCAAGGAGGAGGTTGGTCCCCGGTGTTGCTGCCTACTCCGAGATCTCTACTTACAGCGGTGGGGAAGGTGACGTTGATGATGACGTGTCTAGTGATGTCACGTGGGTGCCCACAAGAGAGGAAGAGGAGGGGAGTTCAGAGGGAGATATGGACCAGCAGATAGGGAGAAGAAGCAGGAATAACTTACATTGCACAGGAAGGACAAAGCAGACTGCAAATGTATCAGGAGCGAGTCATCAACCATGTACGGTCACATCTGGCGCTCCCAGGACACCAACACATGGCTCCGCAGTGTGGGCTTTTTTTAACGTGTCCGCTGCTGACAATAGCGTTGCCATCTGCAATCTTTGCAGTCAACGCATTAGTCGCGGTAAGCCCAACACTCACCTAGGGACGACCACCTTAAGAAGGCACATAAGCAGCCATCACCGAGCCGAGTGGGAGCAACGGAACACACAAAGCCACACTGCAGGCTCTCACCGTCCAGCCTCGTATTCTACTTCTCCTTCTCCTCTCTCCTCACAATTGTCCTCCATTCCACCTTCCATCACGCCAAGCTCATGTTTTTCTGCAAAAAGGCAGGCTTCCGTGGGCCTAATGTTCGAGCATAAAAAAAATTATGACGCCGGATAACCCTCTTGCCCAACGGTTGACGGCTGGCTTGTCAGAACTCATAGCCCGCCAACTACTGCCATATAAACTGGTGGACTCGGAGGCCTTTCGCAAATTTGTGGCCATTGGAACACCACAATGGAAGGTCCTAGGAAGGAAGTATTTCTCAGAGAAGGGCATCCCAGAGCTATATGGCCAAGTTCAGCGGCAAGTGAATGTATCTCTGGCACACAGTGTCGGTGCCAAGATACATCTGACCACAGACACGTGGTCTAGCAAACACGGCAGGGAAGGTATATCACTTTTACTGCCCACTGGGTGAACCTTCTGACGGCCGTCAAGCATGTAACCCGTGGCACCCGTGTAGATTTGGTTTTACCGCCACGGATTGCATGCAGGCCTGACTCTTCTTCTCCTCCTCCTCCTACTCCATCCTCCTCTCTCTCCCCCTCGGCTGACTCCTCCTTTTCGGCTGCTAGCGTCTCTTCCGCTGCGCCGCCCAAGCTCCCCAGAACCTATTCGACATGCCAGTTGAGACATTGCCATGCCATGCTGCGTCTGTTGTGCCTGGAAGCCAAGAGCCACACTGGCCCGGCACTCTTTCAGCTTTGCGTTCACAGGCAGATCAGTGGCTAACACTGCTCAATTTGACAGTTGGTAAAGTGGTGTGTGACAACAGTGCCAATCTGCTTAGCGCATTGAAACAGGGCAAAATCACGCACGTGCCATGCATGGCACACGTCTTGAACTTGGTCGTGCAGCGATTCCTTGTCAAATACCCTGGGGTCCAGGACATCTTGCGGCAGGCAAGGAAAATCTCGGCCCATTTCAGAAGATCTTACACGGCCATGGCTCGCCTTGCTGACATTCAGCGGCGACACAATCTGCCGGTCAAAAGTCTTATTTGCGATTGCCCGACGCGATGGAACTCAACCTTCTATATGCTTGATAGGCTGCTCCAGCAGAAACATGCAGTTAACATCTACCTGTATGAACTCTGCGGCAGAACCGGTTTTGGGGAGCTGGGTTTTTTTTCACCGCGCCAGTGGCTGTTAATGCGCGATGCATGCAGACTTCTGTGCCCATTTGAGGAGATCACAAAACTGGTCAGTCGCAGCTATGGCGCCATCAGTGACATGGTACCTTATGCCTTCTTTATGGAGCGTGCATTGCGTCGTGTCATTGATCAAGCTGTGGAGGAGCATGAGCGGGAAGATGAGCAAGTCGCAATGCTGGATGAATTCCCAGGGGGGGCTTCTCTATCTGAGACAAGTGAACAACAGGAGTCTGAAGAGGAGTCAGAGGAGGATGGTGCCGGGGCGGATGAGGAGGAGCAAGAAGAGCATGCTTTAAACCTTTCTGGGATCCCTGTTGTGCGTGGATGGGGAGAGGAGAATGAAGAGGACGACATTATCCTGGATGATGAGCAGGAGTCAGGCCACCACACCGCTTCCACTTTAGTGCAAATGGGAACCTTCATGCTCGAGTGTTTTAATAGGGACCCCCGAATAAAAATCATAAGGGTCAAGGACCAGTACTGGGTGGCAACGTACTTAGACCCCCGGTACAAACACAAAATGGCGGAAATATTACCGCCGTAACAGATGGCTGTCAGAATGCAGCACTTCCAAACCTTGCTTTGAGAAATGCTGCATTCTGCTTTTGTGTGAGCTGGCAGAGGAGCAATTCCCACTCCCAGAGAAGGAGTTGTGGGTACCAATCCAACAGCGCCTGCAAGAAGAGGCCGGTTTGAAGATGTGTTGGTGACTTCGGATATGAGGTCATTCTTTCAGCCGACCCATCGACAGGTGTCATCCGGATCCAGCATCAGGGAACGCCTAGACCGTCAGGCGTCCGACTACATCGGGTTAACGGCCGATGTGGACGCTCTGAGGAATGATGAACCCCTGGACTACTGGGTGGGCAGGCTTGACCTCTGGCCAGAGCTTACCCAATTTGCAATCGAACTGTTGGCTTGCCCCTCATCCAGTGTCCTGTCCGAAAGGACGTTCGGCGCAGCAGGGGGGATCGTGACCGATAAGCGTACTCGCTTAGCTCACGACAGTGTTAACTACCTCACATTTCTAAAAATGAATGAGGCATGGATCTCGGAGGAATTCAACACATGTGACCAGTAGACCATGTATATGTCTATAAACAATTTTTTTAATCGAGCACAGAGACCTTCTTTCTTCATTTGGCTCACTTCCTTGTCCAAAAAAAGCACACCGTACTATATGCCCGTACCCTCCTCTTTGAAGAGGTTGAGCGGTGTCATGTTTCTACTGGGGCTGCTTATTATGAGGGGCTTCCACCATCCCTGTGCTGTGCTGACATCCTCCTGGGGCTGTACCTCTGCTGTGCATATTATGAGGGGCTCCCACCATCCCTGTGCTGTGCTGACTTCCTCCTGGGGCTGTACCTCTGCTGTGCATATTTTGAGGTGCTCCCACCATCTCTGTGCTATGTTCATTATGAGGGGCTCCCACCATCCCTGTGCTGTGCTGACTTACTCCTGGGGCTGCTTATTATGAGGGGCTCCCACCATCCCTGTGCTATGCTGACATCCTCCTGGGGCTGCTTATTATGAGGGGCTCCCACCATCCCTGTGCTATGCTGACATCCTCCTGGGGCTGCTTATTATGAGGGGCTCCCACCATCCCTGTGCTATGCTCATTATGAGGGGCTCCCACCATCCCTGTGCTATGCTGACTTCCTCCTGGGGCTGCTTACGGTGCAGGTGTCAGTGCTGTATATCACGGTGCTGCTGTCAGTGCTGTATATCACGGTGCTGGTGTGAGTGCTTTATGTCACGCTGCTGATGTCAGTGCTCTCTATCACGGTGCTGGTGTCAGTGCTGTATATCACGGTGCTGGTGTTAGTGCTTTATGTCACGCTGCTGATGTCAGTGCTCACTATCACGGTGCTGCTGTCAGTGCTGTATATCACGGTGCTGGTGTTAGTGCTTTATGTCACGCTGCTGATGTCAGTGCTTTCTATTACGGTGCTGTTGTCAGATCACTCAATCACGGTGCAGGTGTCATTGCTGTATGTCACGCTGCTGATGTCAGTGCTCTCTATCACAGTGCTGCTGTCAGTGCTGTATATCACGGTGCAGGTGTCATTGCTGTATGTCACGCTGCTGATGTCAGTGCTCTCTATCACGGTGTTGCTGTCAGATGACTCTATCACGGTGCAGGTGTCATTGCTGTATGTCACGCTGCTGGTGATCATCTCCTGCACCCTCTTCTTTGCCTACCCTGGTCCCTGACCTTCCCTCTCCTCCATTGCCTTCATGCGCTCCACAGTCCTGAATTGTCACAACAATTTCCCATATAAAAAAAGAATGCTTGTAGTTGTCGATCCCAGATTCACCTCATACATGTGTTATGTCATTGGCCATGTGGTGGGACTATGTTTGCACAGCTATTAATTATTTTGTGGCTGCAAATTTGACCTGTGGATTTGCGAAGTTCACCTCCCATTGAAGTCAATGGGGCCTGCCGCGAACGTTCCGGTTCGCGAACTATCGGCCGCGTTCGCGGTCCACGTTCGCGAAACGTCCCGTCGGAAGTTCGTCCATCACTAGTGAGGACCAGAGTTCGTCGCTACTGGACTCATCCATTGATCGCGCAGAGCATGTCTGTAGGCTATTTTTCCAACATGTATGTACAGCTGCGTAGTTTCCCTGATAAATGTTTTAATTTGGAAGAGTGTGCCACCAGAGGAACGTCTTCTTCAGAGGGAAACCCTAACTCCCTAACCCCAATGGGAAACCCTAACCCCTTAACCCTAATGAGAAACCCTAAACCCTAACCCTAACCTTGTTCTTTAGGGGGAAACCCTTATGGGAAACCCTAACTCTAAACCCTAACCCTGTTCTTCAGGGGGAAACCCTTATGGGAAACTCTAACCCTAACCCTCTTCTTCAGGGGGAAACCCTAATTCCCTAACTCTAACCTTGTTCTTCAGGGGGAAACCCTAACCCCTAACCCCCAACCCTAAATATCAACATTCTGGACCACAACATTTACATTAACAATTTTCTCATTTTATTTCCAAAAAATGTTGAAATAAAAAATCCAGATATTAAATTTCATGCAACTATGTTTGATCAAGTTGGTGGTCAAGCTCAATGGCGGGGTCATCTGGTTCAAATCTAACAACATATAGGTCAAATTCCAATTCTACTTTGGCTAACAGCAATGCTAGTGGTGTATTGGATTAGATCATGGGCTAATTAGGCTTATATAAATGGTCTATGAAGCATTGCAAGCAATTACTATTTTTTTTTAAATGTAGTGGTTTTTCACAATTAAGCCATGTTTAGCCTCGTTTAGCCACATTTAGTCATGTTTGGCATCTCAAACTTTGGAAAATGTTGGCGTCCGAACACATTTTTTGCCTTCAAAGAAAAGCCTATAAACGCAACTGCCTAAAAACGACATTAAACAAACCTGTGTACCTGTACACATAAGATAACATTGGATGAGTTCAGAGGCAACTGCAAAAAACATCCAACTGCCTCTGAACATCCGTTTACCAGCAGCCGTGTACATGAGGCCTTAGAGTAGAACTAAAGGCAACAATTTTTTTCTTTCATTTTGGATAGACTAAGAAAGGTTTTTTAAATTTTTTTGTTAAGTTATTATTTGCCATCTGTGTCCTTTAGGAGAGATTTCCTGTCCCATAGACCCTTTTGGTCTGGTTTCAGTTTTAAGGTGGACCCAATGTAAAATCAGATGACTTCCCACACAAAATATTATGTATACGGGTCTCATCGCAAAAAAATAAAAAATAAAGTGCTGCCTTTAGTTTTACTTTAAGAGTTGTAAATGTAATCCCAAAAATCCATATCAGGCCCTTCTCAAAGCATGTTTCCGATAAGCCCCCCACCTGCAGACCCCCAGGATAGTGGGGAAGAGGCCCTTGCTCTCATCCATATAGCGGCAATGGGGGTTATTTACTAAAGGCAAATCCACTCTGTACTACAAGTGCACTTGGAAGTACAGTCGCTGTAGATCTGAGGGGGACATGCAAGGGGGAAAAAAAACAGCATTTTAGCTTGCACATGATTGGATGATAAAGTCAGCAGAGCTTCCAGTTGTTTCAGATCTTCCCCTCAGATCTACAGCGACTGCACTTCCAAGTGCACTTGTAGTATAGATGGGATTTCCCTTTCATAAATAAACCCTAATGTGCTTCACTAGGTGGGTGCAAGGTAACGCCATCCACTTTGAGGGTATGTGGTCTGGTATGATTCAGGCATGGTATGGCATGAGACCCCCCCCCCCCCCCACCACCAAAAATTTAGACCAGACCCTTATACAAGCATGTTTCCGGATTCCAATAAGTTTTATGTCTGCAGGCCCCCATAACTTCTAGGTCAGGGTAGTGGCCCTTGTGCTCATCCATATGGAGGCAACGTGAGTTATTTACCAAAGGCAAACTCACTTTGCACTTGGGCCAGGATTGTGGGGAAGAGGCCCTTGCTCTCATTGATATAGAGGCAATGGGGGTTATTTACTAAAGGCAACTCCACTCTGTACTACAAGTGCACTTGGAAGTGCAGTCGCTGTAGATTTGAGGGGGACATGCAAGGAAAATAAAAAACAGCATTTTAGCTTGCACATGATTGGATGATAAAATCAGCAGAGCTTCCACTCATTTCAGATCTACTCCTTAGATTTATAGCTACTGCGCTTTCAAGTGCACTTTCAGTGCAAAGTGGATTTGCCTTTCGTAAATAATCCCATATGCACTTTGCAAAGTGCAATTGCACTTTGCAAGTGCAATTTCTCTAGAGCTTAGTAAATGAGCAGTGATTGGGTATTCTTTGCAAAGTGAAGCTTTACCTCATTTATTAAGCTCTGGGGCACCTACACTTGCAGAGTGCAACTGCAGTTTGTAAAGCGCGCAGTCTATTTTGCCTTTAGTAAATCAACCCCTATGACTATATTGTACATTACACATACTCCTCACCAAAGTGGTCCTCGTCTTCAGAGTTGCTAAGCAGTCCGTAACTATTCTAGTGAAGGTCTTCTTTAAGGTCAACTCAGACAAAGCGTCAGCTTTCTGACTATTTTCAGTGTGTGCAAAATCATATGTAATTCATTATTTAATTTTATTTATTTTAATGATTGTGCTGGGGTTTGTACTTTGAGAGTCTTACTTGTGGCTCAGAAATTTAAGACTGTTTTATGGGTACAAGAATGATTTTGTTTTACTTAACCATGCTCCTTTAAGCTCCTCCCACTACTAATGCAATTTGGCTACATCCTCCCTTCGCCACAACGCACTACTACACGTCGCATTACTACTCACCTTGGGGCACCCAAAGGTGTCCCTGGTCTTTTACGATCCTTTAGTATATACTACCAAAAAAAAAATTGCCGTGCATCGCTAAAATGTTTGGGTTTGGCTTGAAGAAAAGGCGGATGTGTAGGGGTCGCAGGAGTTGCCATTTCAACTTGGCCCCATGCTGTAGGGGGCCCGTGCGCCCCCCCCCCCCCCATGCCTGAATTGTTAGAGCGGTGGCTGAGCTTCCCGATCCTCAGCTGATGGGTAAAACGGAAATGCAGGAGGTGGATCCCACAGTGTTTACACTGAAAGTGAAAGCAAGGGAAAGGTGTCTTGCACAGTGTGTGCTCTCTGCCTCCCCCTACAGTGCAGTACCCGGCATGGAGAGTGAAGGTACAGTGCTGTTAATGATTTTGAACCACTTCAATACAGGGCACTTATACACCTTCCTGCCCAGACCAATTTTCAGCTTTCAGCGCTCTCGCACTTTGAATGACAATTGTGCGGGCATGCAACACTGTACCTATATGACATTTTTATAATTTTGTTCCCACAAATAGAGCTTTCTTTTGGTGGTATTTGATCACCTCTGGGATTTTTATTTTCTGCTAAACAAATAAAAAAAAGACAAAAAAGTTTTTTTTTTGTTTCTGTTACAAAACTTTGTAAATAAGTACGTTTTTCTCCTTCACTGATGGGTATTGAGGGGATTCACTGACGGACATTGATAAGGCGGCACCGATGAGGTTGCACCAATGAGGTTGCACTGATGAGGTGGCACTGATGGGCACTAATATGCGGCACTGATGGGGCACTGATGGGCACTGATACGTGGCACTGATATGCAGCACTGATGGGTACACATAGGTGGCACTGATGGGCACTGATAGGCGGCACGGATGGGCACTGATAGGTGGCATGGATGGGCATGGATGGGCATTGATAGGTGGTACTGATGTACACTAATTGATTGAACGGATGGATGCTAATCAGTGCCAAAAAATAATGCCTGCCAATCAGTGATGCCTATTGTGGGCGCTAATTTGCATCCATTGTGGGCACTGATTGGCATCTATTGTGGGCACTGATTGGAATCCCTAGTGGTCTAGGGTGGCATATCTGGTGGTGACTAGTGGTGGCATCGCTGGTGGTCCTAGTGGCGTCCCTGGTGGTCCAGTGTGGGCATCCTTGGGGGGCTGCACTGATAATCAATCAGCACAGACCCCCCCCCCCTATCAGAGGAGCAGACGATCGGCTCTCCTCTACTCACGTCTGACAGACACGAGTGAGAAAAAGCGGATCGACGGATCTTCCTGTTTACACCGTGATGAGCCGTGATTGGACATGGCTGATCACGTGGTAAAGAGCCTCCGTCACAGACTCTTTAACAAGATCGGTATTGCAGTGTGTCAGACAGACACGTCGCACAACCGATCACCGTGTTGTGCGCCCCCGGGGTCACTCAGCGGCTTGATATCCTGCTGGACGTCATGAGAATCCCAGCTAGAGAATAGAAGACACTAAGAAGCGCCATACCTCACCAGTGACATCGGTCCCATCGTGGTCACAGTACGGCACTCTCCTCATCTTGCCTCGCCAAACACTTCCCCATCCTGGGCTGTTCTCACCTCGTGCTCCTCTCCATTCAGAAAATGGCTCACAACTTCTCCAATGAGAATGGAGGGGTGTGGACTGTGGAAGGCAAAGCAGAAGCCCAGTACTGGGCTGTGTGGCCCTAGGGCAGATCAGAGCTGGATTTTGTGGAGGAGAAGATAATATGTCAGGGAGGCTGTAGGGGCCCTCTGGAGCTAGGGGCGGGGTTACAATTATGACCCCTGCAACCCCTTATGCTATGCCCATGGTTTCTGGTACTACCCAGATATAATGACCAATTGCTATGTCATGTGTTTCCAGTATGAGACCAAAAGAAATTAAACTAGCAAACAAATGTAATTTAACCATGCCAAAAACAAAATCCCTTTTCTCTTAGAAATAGTTATATCTGGACACATTTATAAGTATATGTTCTGGTCAAACAGAGGTGAAAAGCCGGGGGGAGAATTCAGCGGGAAAAAGTACTTCAACAAAAATTACATTTTGTGCTTTATTTATTAAAATTGGTACATGGTTAGGTGGATATGTTGTCCTTAGCAACAACATATATTTCAAGTTAAATTTTTCCATTAAGCTGGGAATTGAAAATGAAATTCTAGTGGCTATGGTCAACAATTTTATTTTTCCTTTGCTCCTCTTATTGTTTTCCGCCTATAATTTTGACACCTTAATGTTCTTAGAATGCCGAGTACCCAAATAATGTTCCAGGGGTTACAGATAAATGCTAGATTTTTCGCGTTGCCTACAAAAAAAAAAAAAGAAAAAAATGGTGGCGGTGGAAATATGAAACTAATAACTCATAAAAGAGGCTGTTTTGAAGCATAACTAATAAATAATGTAGCGAACGGCTGGGATATCATTCAGCAGACTGCACTTAAGTTCCCAGCACACTATGTGGGGAGTTCTGGTTATTAACATCTGTGTGTATCATCTTCTGGCCGCCGCCGCCGCCGCTTGCAGAGATATGAAGATGGGAAGATGGGCAGCGGGAAATACATTGTTTAGCATATTTTTATTTTTTTCTGTGTGCGTTTCTGTAATGTCTACTGTTTTATTTAGCCCCGGTGGCAGAACAATGCAAAATAAAACAGCGTGAAATCAGCTAAAATGGGGAAAAAATAAAAAGCAAACAATTTATTTCATGATACACGTTTCTGATCCTTCAATAATATTTGTCTATCTGCTGTTTGGTACTTCTGAGGTTGCCATCAATGCAGATTAACCCCTTCAGCCGCGGAAAAATTTACCCCCTTCCTGACAAAAGCACTTTTCTGCGATTCGGGACTGCGTCGCTTTAACTGACAATTATGCGGTCGTGCGACTTGGCTCCCAAACAAAATTGACGTCCTTTTTTCCCCACAAACAGAGCTTTCTTTTGGTGGTATTTGATCACCTCTGCGTTTTTTTTTTTTTTTGCGCTATAAACAATAAAATAGCGAAAATTTTGAAAATAAACTTTTTTTTTTTTTACTTTTTGCTATAATTAATATCCCCAAAAAATGTAAAAAAAAAAAAAAAACATTTTTCCCCTCAGTTTAGGCCGATACGTATTCTTCTACATATTTTTGGTAAAAAAAAAAAAAAATCGCAATAAGCGTGTATAGATTGGTTTGCACAAAAGTTATAGTGTCTATAAAATAGGGGATCGTTTTATGGCATTTTCATTGATCTTTTTATTTTTTACTAGTAATGGCGGCAATCAGTGATTTTGATCCTGACTGTGACATTATGGCGGACACATCGGACAATTTTGACACATTTTTGGGACCACTGGCATTAACACAGCGATCAATGCTATAAAATTTGCATTGATTACTGTGTAAATGTCACTGGCAATGAAGGGGTTAACCACTAGGTAGAGCTGTAGGGGTTAAGTGTGTCCTAGGGAGTGATTCTAACTGTGGGGGGAGGGAATGTGTGTGACACGTCACTGATCACCGCTCCCGATTACAAGGAGCTGTGATCAGTGACAGTGTCATTAGGCAGAACGGGGAGATGATTGTTTACATTAGGATCTCCCTGTTCTTCCTCACCGTGAGACAATCGCAGGTATGCCCGCAGACATCAAGTCCACGGGACCCATGGTCACGGAGCTCCTGGCGGGCGCGCGCACCGGCAAGCCGCCTCCTAAAGGGCAACGTACAGGTACGTGATCCTGCCTGTACGTGCCCTTCTGCCGCAGTATATCTGCATGAATCGGCTGGGAAGCGGTTAATGTCCTAAATATCATTATAGAATTCTAAAACTGAATTTGTTGTTTGTGTATGTGATTGGGTATTCTTTGCAAAGCAAAATTTCACCCCATCCACTAAGCTCTGGGGAACATTCCCATGCACACAGCAACTTCCCTTGGAAAGTGAACAGCCTATTTGCCTTTAGAAAATCAATCCCAATGTGAACCAAAAGTGAGAAATTCCATTGTGGGGCTGAAATGAATATACTCTATGTGGCTATTTCTTTTTTTATCAAAGTAGTTCTTTTGTAAGTTCTGGTAGATCATAGGCTTAATAATAGCATGCAATGCCTAGATGCAGTTTCCAAAGAGAGCAAAGTCCTTTCTTGTATTAACCACATCAAGACTGCAATACATATACCTATATACAGTATATTACCAAAAGTATTGGGACACCTGCCTTTACACGCACATGCACTTTAATGGCATCCCAGTCTTAAGCCTCATACCCATGATCAGATTTTCCGCAGACAAAGCGCCAAACATTTGTCCGAAGGGCGTGTGCCATGAACTTGTCTTGGACAACAAACACGAACGTAGTGGCGTACTACTTGGAGTTTCAGCTCTTGAGCGCCACCCTTTGGGCACCTTCTACTAATGTCATGTTTGGTGAGCATTGATTCCGAGCATGCGTGTTTGTACTTTGGAATTTTTGTGTGACAGAATTGTGTACACACATTACGAAAATCTAACAACAGACCGTTGTCCACGGAAAATTTATAATCTTGCCATCCAACATTTGTCGGCGGTAGGTCTGACAACAATTGTCTGGTGGGGGTACAAATGGTCGGATTTGGCCAACGGTCTGTCATCACACAATTCCCAGCGTAAAATCTGATCGCGTGCACGGGGCTTTAGTTCGTAGGGTTCAATATTGAGTTGGCCCACCCTTTGCAGCTCTAACAGCTTCAACTCTTCTGGGAAGGCTGTTCATAATATTTAGGAGTGTGTCTATGGGAAGGTTTGGCCATTCTTCCAGGAGCGCATTTCAGGCACTGATGTTGGATGAGAATGCCTGGCTCGCAGTCTCCTCTCCAATTCATCCTTAGCCCTTGTACACACGGTCGGAAATTCAGACGGAAAATTCTGATCGGACCGTGTTGTCGGATAATCCAACCATGTTTGGGCTACATCTGACTTTTTCCGTCGGAATGTCCGACCAACAAGGATTGAGAGCTGGATATAAATTTTCCGACAACATGATCTGATTGGACTTTGTCCGATCATTTGTAGAGAATTCCGATCGGACAAAGTGCCACGCATGCTCAGATCAAATTATGAGACCAAAGCTATTGTCTACTAGCCGCAACGTAGTCCCGTCACAACAAACAAACGTCATCACGTCCCGAACGATCGGATTTTCCGACAACTTTGTCCGGCCATGTGTATGGAACACCAGTTTCGGACAAAATCCGTCGGAAAAAATCAGATGGATTTTGTTGTCGGAATGTCCGACCGTGTGTACGGGGGCTAAAGGTGTTCTATCAGGCTGAGGTCAGGAATTTGTGCAGGCCAGTCAAGTTCCTCCACCCCAAACTGGCTTATGCATGTCTTTATGGACCTTGCTTTGTGCACTGATGCGCAGTTATGTTGGGGCAGGAAGGGAATCAAATTTCTACATCAATTTAGGCTAATGGTAAAAAAAAATCCAAGTAAGTGTATATTGATTGGTTTCCACAAAAGTTATAGTGTCTACAAACTATGGAATATTTTTTTTATTTTATTTTTTACTACTAATGATTTTTAGTGGGACTGCGACATTGTGGCAGACAAATCAGACACCTGACACTGACAGTTTTTGGGGACCAGTGACAATATTACAGTGATCAGTGGTAAAAAAAATATGCACTGTTACTGTACTAATGACACCAGCAAGGAAGTGGTTAACATCAGGGGCGATCAAATGATTAAATGTGTCCCTAGGGATTGCTTTCTAACTGTGGCTGTGTGGGGGGGGGGTGCTTTGGGGGAAGACAGAGATCTATGTTCCTGCTGAGATCTCCATCTTCCTCTTTCACAGAACGGTGATCTGCCTTGTGTACATGGGCAGACTGCCGTTCTGCCTCTCTCATGAACGATCACAGGGTGCCGGTGAACATCAGGTCTGCCGGACCTGCCAATTGGCTCCCGCTGTGTCCAATCACAGGAGGAATGGGTCGCCGGCGGCGCGTGTGTGCACTCCAGACCTGGAACTAGAAATCACAAACAGGTATGTGATTTTGCCCAGGAGGGCCGCCCTGCCACAATATATCTGCGTGGGGTGGTCCAGAAGAGGGTAAAGCATAATTAAACCTCCACAAAAAATAAAACACTAAAATGAGACCTGAGAAGCTTTAAACCACAATGCACTAGTATGCACAGCATTTTAGCTTGCAAGCGATCCCCTCCACCACTGTATTGTCAACTCTCTTATTCGTAGCAGACACGTTCATTTGTTCCTGCTCTTCCTTCTGGGTTTGGACTCTTTGGTAGTTTAACTGGCTAGGCCAGGTTGACGTAGCTCCCACCATTGTGCACAGGAGTTTAACTAACGAAATTCCCAAAAATATGCACTTTAAACTTCCAACAATGCAGTGGTTACATTTCTTGCCGGCCATTGTCATCT
Source organism: Lithobates pipiens (assembly GCF_037356315.1). Taxonomy (NCBI): domain Eukaryota; kingdom Metazoa; phylum Chordata; class Amphibia; order Anura; family Ranidae; genus Lithobates; species Lithobates pipiens. Next base: position 33,268,717 of record NW_027507903.1, on the reverse strand, counting down.
TCTCCCCAGGTTATTTCCAGGTGCACATTCTGGGCCATGGGCTGGTTGGGGATGACATCATCCTGCACATGTGCATGGGAATCATGCCGCGTACACACGATCGGACTTTCTGGCAGACTTGGTCCAACAGACTGGAATCCATCGGGCAATTCGATCGTGTGTGGGCTCCAGCTGACTTTTTCTTCCCAAAAGTCCGGCGGACCAAGAAAAAAAACATGTTTCAAAACTATCCGACGGACTCAAGTCCGACGGACTACAAATCGTGAAAACTGTTCATCTGTATGCTGGTCCAACGGACCAAATATGAGGCAAGGGCAGCTATTGGCTACTGGCTATCGAACTTCCTTGTTTAGTACCGTTTACGTCTTCACGGTCAAAACGAACGGACTTTTGAATGGACTTAGTCCGGTCCTGTGTGGCCAAATCCGTTTCGTTCAGAAAGTCTGTCAGGAAGACCGTCGGACCTAGTCCGTCGAAAAGTCCAGTGTACGTTGCATCAGTCATCCCGGCACAGCTGGTGTGTCCTGGGAATGCATTGAAAATATTGTTGCGCCAGGAATGCCCTAAGTTGCTGGCTCCTGGAGGTCCTGCTGGTTGTAGGGGGAAATCTACTGTTGCTGGTGGGGGTCTATTGTAGCTGGGGTAGATCTATTGTTTCTGCAGGGGAAATTATTTTTGCTGGGGAGGATCTATCATTGTTGGCTGCGGGGAATCTATTTTACTGCCTTTCTTGTTATCATTAGCAAATTCAGCAAAATGATAATTGGTTTTGTATGCTGGAAGGGGGTTGTTACTGGGAGGTGGTAAGGGAGCGGAGACAAGGGACGATGCATAAAGATGGGTAAGGGACTGAAACAAGGGTGTCACCGGGAGTGGGCGACCAGCACCTATTCTCTGAGAAAAAAATGCCCTGGATAAGACTAATGCCCCGTACACACGACCAGACTTTTCAACATCAAAAGTCTGACGGAATGATTCCGGCAGACTATTCGAACGTGTGTGGGCTGCAGCAGACTTTTGATTTGCAAAAGTCTGACAGACTTTAGAAATGGAACATGTTTCAAATTTTTCCGACAGAACTCTGCCGGACCCAGAAATCCGCTCGTGTGTGTGCGCTAGTCTGACGGACTAAAACCGACGCTAGGGCAGCTATTGGCTACTGGCTATGAACTTCCTTATTCTAGTCCAGTCATACGTCATCACGTTCGAATCCGTCGGACTTTGGTGTGATTGTGTGTGGCCAAGTCCGTTCATTCGGAAAGTCCGTCAGAACTCTGTCAGAACTCCGTCAGAACTCCGTCGAAAGTCTGCCGGACTTAAGTCCTGTCGTGTGTACGCGGCATAATGCCTCATACACACGGTCGGAAATTTCCGAAGGAAAAAGTCCAATCAGATTAGGTTGTCGGAAAATCCGATCGTGTGTGGGCTCTATCGGACTTTTTCTGTCTGAATTTCCGACGGAAAAAGTTTGAGATCTGGATCTAAAATTTTCCGACAACAAAATTCGATCGGGCTTTTTCTGATTGTGTATAGAGAATTCCGATGCACAAAGTGCCGCGCATGCTGAGAAAAATTTAGAGACGAAAGCTATTGGCTAGTGGCCTCTACGTAGTCCCGTTGTATGTTTTGTACGTCCCCTCGTTCCGAACTATCGGATTTTCCGACAACTTTGTGCGACAAGTTTCGGGCAAAATCCGTGGGAAAAAATGCGACGGATTTTGTGGTCGGAATGTCCGACCGTGTGTATGGGGCATATGTTTTACATTTTTAATTTAATTGCACTTCAAAAATTGTTATTCTCAGATAAAAGGAAAGATAAAAAATGTGGCGCTACCTCAAATTAAATTTCAAAAGTAGAAATCCAATAAGTTCCAGCAAAAGGTATAATATGTCTCCACACCAAATAAAAATAATCCCAAATAAATAATTAGGAACGATAAAAAGAAAAACACAGATATAAAGGTTTTTAGATAGCCCTACTGGGTAGTGAACCCAGATCACCGGTGCTGAAAATAATTCAAAGACTGTGAACACGATAAAAAAACTAATATAAAGACTCCAAATGCAAAGATAAACTAGGTATCAACCACAAATTAACACTACTACAAATAATACATGTGAAAATAAAATGAATCAATAGTGTGCAAGGTGAGTACTAAACACAAGTCAGCAGTGCTAGTGCAGACAAAAAATTAATAAAATATCAATTTCATATATAAATAATGAGATAACCATATTGAGTAGTGTAACCAAATCACCGGTGCAGCCAGAATATAAGTTGTGCAAAGCGGCAAATAATATAAAATAAAATAACAATTTTATATACAGTGGGGGTTATTTATGAAACGCAAATCCACTTTGCATTACAAGTGCAAAGTGCACTTAAAATTGCACTGAAAGTGCACTTGGAGGTGCAGTCGCCATAAATCTGAGGGGTAGATCTGAAATGTTGCAGCTCAGTTTCAGGGTCCTGGCAATCTTCTCATAGTCTATGCCTGGGGTAGGCAACCTTTGCACTCCAGCTGTGGTGGAACTACAAATCCCATCATGCCTCTGCCTCTAGGAGTCATGCCTGTGATTGTCAGGGCCTTGCAATGTCTCATGGAACTTGTAATTTCAAAACAGCTGGAGGGTCGAGATTGCTTCCCCCTAGTCTATGCCATCTTTATGTAGAGCAACAATTCTTTTTTCAGATCCTCAGAGAGTTCTTTGCCATGAGGTGCCATGTTGAACTTCCAGTGACCAGTATGAGAGAGTGAGAGCGATAACACCATATTTAACACACCTGCTCCCCATTCACACCTGAGACCTTATGACTCTAAGTCACATAACACCGGGGAGGGAAAATGGCTAATTGGGCCCAATTTGGAAATTTTCACTTGTGTTGCCAGTGGTTTAGACATGGCTGCGTGTTGACTTATTTTCAGGGGATAGCAAATTTACACATTTATACAAGCTGTACACTCACTACTTTACATTGTAGCAAAGTGGGTTATTTACGAAAGGCAAATTCATTTTGCACTACAAGTGCAAACTACAAGTGCAAAGTGCACTTGAAATTAAGTAATTCCCCCCAATAGATCGCTAGGGCCTCTCTTCGCCTCCGGTCAACAACAGCCACGTATGATAACAAATATTCCTTATAGTGTAGTAGTACAATATCATTTTTTTTTTTTTTTTAACATACATGCACATTAAAAGCAAGTGATATTCTGCAAGAAATGACTTCCAGAGCTTATCGATATACACACCTTCTAATCTCGGCCGTGACTGGAAGTGACTATCGTGTGTATGCCTCATCTAACTTTTTTGTGCGAAAATTCTGACAGACCTAGAAATAGAACATGTTTTAAATCTTTCCGACGAAACCTATTCCTATCGGGAAAACCGTTCGTCTGTAGGCTGTTCCGACAGACCAAAAACGACGCATGCTCTGAAGCAAGTACGAGACGTAGGCTATTGGCTACTAGACATGTGCACACTAAATATTTTGTTTCAGAATTTCGTTTTCATCTGAAAAATACATTTATTTAGTTACTCCTGAAATTTGTTTTTATTTATTTTGTTTCATTAAAAAAAAATGCATTCATCCGAAAATCCGAAATAATTAAGGTTGAATCTGTCATTGAAGGCTCATGGTGTCTGTTGAATGTTCTAAGAAGATTTGACGGAGCAGCTAAACTGCACAATGCCGCAATCATACATTTCTGGTCGATTGTTCCACCTACAAGCTATAGTAGAATTCGAATGTTGTATGACACTAGTAATAATTATATTTATTCATTGTTATTACTAATCAACCAATATTATAATTCTTCTATAGCCTATGGGCGGAGCATTTGACCATAAATGTCCACTCGCGGTGACTGCTTCGTCGAATCTCCATGTCAAATCTTTTCTCTCTATGGTGAATAATCTTGGACTAATAGAGTTAGGTTAGGCACATTCAACCTTTTTTGCTATTGTCTCTATAATGTGCAATCTTCTCTCTCTATGTCGAATCATTTCTCTCTATGTCAAATATTTTCTCTCTATGTCATATCTTTTCTCTCTATGTCGAATCTTTTCTATTTTGAATCTTTTCTCTCTATGTCGAATCTTCTCTCTCTATGTCAAATCATTTCTCTCTATGTCGAATAATCTTGGACTAATAGAGTTAGGTTAGGCACATTCAACCTTTTTTGCTATTGTCTCTATAATGTTGAAACTTCTCTCTGTATGTCGAATCATTTCTCTCTATGTCAAATCTTCTCTCTCTCTCTCTATGTCAAATCATTTCTATGTCAAATCTTTTCTCTCTATTTAGAATAATCTTGGACTAATAGAGCTAAGGTTAGGCACATTCGACCACAGGTTCAATGGACACAGATCGCTATTGTCAGCATCATGTCGAATCTCTTATCTATATCAAACTGTTGTTCAACGAAAACAAAAATAAAGCATTTGTTTATGTCGGATCTTTCGGTTTTCGGATTCTGCACGTTCGTTTTCGTTTGTTAAAACGATAACAAAAATACCCGTAAATTTGGACGAAAATGCATTCAGACGAAAACGAATGCATATGTCTATTGGCTACTGGCTATTGAATTTCCTTTTTCTAGTCCCGTCGTACGTGCTGTACGTCACCGCGTTCTTAACGATCTGACTTTGGTGTGATCGTGTGTACGCACGACAGTTTCAGCAGAACATGTACATTTGAGATTACTTAATTGCCTTTGAGAAAGGACGTATAGTACGAAACATGTCGGCGTCATCTTCAGTCCATTGTCTGTCCTAGGCCCCATGCACGGCGAATACTGTAATCTATATGCTTTCTTGTATTTATTGTTTTTATAATGATGCACTTTATGATATACTATTTGTAAATTTTCAATAAAAACGTATACTTTTTAAATACCTACAGGTCTGTCTAAAATCATCCTGATGGGTATGTGCTGTGCTTTATGCACCAGGCGTTTTCTGTGTTTCAGCGGAACTCCGTCGGAAAAGCCTTTCGAGTTTATTCCAATGGGAAAACCGGTCGTGTGTACGCGGTATTAGTTGTTTCCAAATTCCCTGGCAGGTGCAGTCCTCAATGTCTAATGCTGTGATACAACTATTCGTTTGAATGTTTTTATCGATCTCTGACTACCTACATTTATGACCTTTTTCTTTGGATTGTACATTGTAATCTCACCTGCTGGTAGCGAATGACGCAACTTTTTGTAGTCATCTTTTTAAAAACTTTAATAAAGATAAAGTAGGAAAAAAAAAACTTTATATAGCTCCTATCAGAGATGTGTGTGGGTATGTAATGACTGAACTTTTTAAGACCTTTTCTAAAATGACTGCATTTCTCAAGTGTCACTTCCTCATCTGTTTCAATTTGTCATATAATTACAGCCATGCATAAAATAAGATCTCATCTGTTTTAGATAAAATCATATAAAAAAAAAAAAAAAGTGTTAAAGCCGGTAACGTTTACAGCACCATCCAAAGTACAATCACAAGTTCTTACACGGCTGGATCTTTTTTTAATGTGATGCATCTGGGAAAGGAACACTTACAATATTTTTTTCCTTTGGCAGCAGATTCATATGATTGCATATCATATATTATTGATGTTTATAGCGGCAGAAGAGAAGGCTTCTACTTGTTTAATGACTTGCCTAAATTCTGGATGTAGAAATGGATGCAGGGCTGCTTATGTTTCCAGAAGGTAACACTGGAAGATCAAACTGTCTGTTATTCAGGGATCAATTAAAGAGAGAAGCAGAATATCTAATGAATTCTCCACAGGAGAAACTCTCATTGTTTAAGTCATGTCAGCCCCCAAAAAAATCTCTTTGTAAATTATAACTCGCGTCCTGCTGCAAGTTATAAAGAGCTGAGTGGAAACTAAGTGACAGAATGTTGCCTTTTGACAATGTTACCAGAGGTACACAGTTAAAATACTTGTAAATAAAATGAAGGTAAACAAATAGTACAATGGAGTAAAAAACACCGGTAAAACTCCATGGTGGCTTTTAACAAAGAGGTACCATGGGCATTTGCTTTGGGCCCCTTCAGGAAAGAACAACCACAATTAAAATAAAATCTGGCTTGAAGCTACGGATCCTACGTATCACTAGCAAAACAAAAACAAAAAACAAGTTGCAATATAATATTTTAAACAACATAAATATATCTAAGCCCTTGTACACATGGTCGGAGATTCCAACAACCAAATCCGTCGGATTTTGTCCATCGAATTATGTCAGACGGATTTTGTCTGAAACTGTTGCATATACACGGTCGGACAAAATTGTCGGAAAATCCGATCGTTCAGAACGTGATGACGTTATTTTGTTACGACGGGACTACGTTCAGGCTAGTAGCCAATAGCTTTGATGTAGGAATTTGATCTGAGCATGCGTGGCACTTGGTCTGATCGGAATTCTCTACACATGATCGGAGTCATTTTGTCGGAAAATTTTACCAACAAGTTGGAAAACTTGGTCCGTCGGATACTCCGACGGAAACAGTCCGATGGAGACCACACACAGTCGGAATATCCGACAAAATGGTCCGATCGGACACATTCCGTCGGAATCTCCGACCGTGTGTACAAGGGCTAAGTATATAAGCCTCCTTTCCCAGTCGATGCATTCTACGGGGAAAAATGCATTGGGTGGAGCTATAGATCTTGACGTCATCACGCATCAGCTGGCTAGCTTGAGCCGCGGCTGTTTTGAATTGTTTGTATACTACTCGTGTTGGATGTCAGTGCCGATGGAAAAACTTTTTTTTGAATAAAATTTTTTTAAGTACTGCACCATGAAGCCTCTCTCTTCTATTCCATAATATACATCTTCGCATGGAGTGTTTCCATTGGAGGAGCCAGAAAAATAATACAGTAGCAGTTCTGAGAGGGAGTAGGAGGAAGGTTTTTGTCATTGCTGATTGTTTCATCTGTTGCTGAATCTACCCCTCCTGTGTGTGCTCGCATGAGCTCTATAATTTGAGATCCACCTGATCTGGTAAGAGGCGCTGTTTTCTTTGATTATTGAGGAGCAGCACAAAATAGTTTTAAATGTTTTTTTGATGCCCCATGAAGTTTTATGTTCGGATATAACAATTTACAGACTATATTATATAGGATTGTTCTTTCTTTTTCTGAAATTGTCACTAATGCCGACACACGACCGGACTTTTCGACGGACTAGGTCCTAAAAGCGCAGGAGCGCGAAACATGTAAGCAGGAGAGTCGGCATAGCAACCTTCCCCTTCACAGCCTTCCACGTGACAAGCCTCTCATGTGATCCACAGCCGCTCGGACAAGCGGCGCTGCAAGCAGTGCAGCGTTCTCTAAGCTGCCTATGTGTACAGCTGATATCATCTGGTGACTAAGCTTGATCCTTACCACCCAGCGTGCAGCATTACACCTCTGCCTCCAAGCCGAACGCTTCAGATGGAGCTGAAATAAACACCTCCCCCTCGGTCATCAGACTGGACTCATCAGCTCTGCAGCCCATTGAACACCTATGAAGTGAGTGTCCCTAGGAACGTTGTTCCATTTGTTTACACTGACTTTTCATACAACGCTCTGGGTTCTTTCAGATGATTGATTGCATTCATTAGGCATTCGATAGCTGTGCACATTGGTCTTTGGTTTTCACCTTTCCAAAGTTATAATTGAGAGATCTGAGGAGCTTTTCATTATCAAACATCTGTCCGTTTTATGATTGGTGTTTTTTATGTGTTTTAGATCCTGCAGGGATCAGATGTCTGTGTTCATTGTTTACATTTAATAAATGACATTTTAAAGTCTTTTTCACATCAATCTACTAGTCCCTTTGATGCGCTGTTTTTGATCGTTTGTTCCGAATGAACGGACTACGCCACTCACAAGCACACCAAAGTAAGATGGATTCGAACGTGATGACGTATGACCGGAATAGAATAAGTAAGTTCATAGCCAGTAGCCAATAGCTGCCCTAGCGTCTGTTTTCGTCCGTAGGACTAGCATACAGACAAACTGATTTTTCGACCAGACTCAAGTCTGTTGGAAAGATCTGAAACATGTTTTAAATCTAAAGTTCATCAGATTTTTAGACAGCAAAGGTCCGATGAAGCCCACACACGATCGAATTGTCCGTACATATTGGCCTAAACTGATGAATACATTTGTTTTTTATATATATTTTTTGGGATATGTGTTCTAGCAGAAAGTAAAAAATATTGTATTTTTTTAAAATCTCCTTTCTTTTTTGTTTATAGCGCAAAAAATAAAAACCGCAGAGGTGATCAAATACCACTAAAAGAAAGCTCTATTTGTGCGGAAAAAAAGGACATCGATTTTGTTTGGGTACCAAGTTGTATGAATGCGCAATTGTCAGTTAAAATTATACAGTGTCGTATTGCAAAAAATGGCCTGGTCAGGAAGGGGTCAATCCTTCCAGGGCTGAAGTGGTTAATGGCATCCCAGTCTTAGTCCGTAGGGTCCATAGGGTTCAATATTATTTGACCATTCTTCCAGAAGTGCATTTGTGAGGTCAGGCACTGATGTGGACGAGAAGGCATGGCTTGAGTCTCCGCTATAATTCATCCCAAAGATGTTCTATTGGGTTTAGGCCAGGACTCCGTGCAGGCCAGCCAAGATCCTCCACCCCAAACTCGCTCATCCATGTCTTTATGGACCTTAACCAAAAATACCATAACCATCTCAGGGGACACCCAAAAGGAGCTCCTCAATCATGTATTAAAAGTTAGAAACACTCACATGTGAAAGAATAAAAAGCATTTGTAAACAAACTCCAGCAGGTAACAACAGAATAGCCTCCCACTAGTTTTCGGTCTGCACAATGACGTCACATCAGGCTCCACCCTAGCCGTTTCGTCACACCTGATGTTGTCTGTGCCCCTCAAAAGTGGATGCGGTCACCATTTTTTCTTTTGCACACACATTTAAAAAAAAAATTGAGCACTGAATTAATTAGACTTTTCACTTCACTTGTGGACTTTTGATATTCAATTCTAGAGACTTTTCACATACGTTTCTGCACTTTGTGTTTGGGAATCAGCACAGCATTTTATATTTAATTAATATACATAAATGAGCTCTTGTGATATAATTAATGAGGTTTTTGTATAAGGTTTACTAATGTCTTAAACTGGCCATTTAAAACCCATAGAGAATATCAAATTCCAGTAGGTGATTAGTAGGGATGAGCTTCGTGTTCGAGTCAAACATACGTTCGACTCGAACATCGGCTGTTCGTCCGTTCGGCGAAGTCCGAACATTTTGGTCCGTTGGCGCCAAATTCGTGTGGCGCTCACGGCCCACAATGCACTGCGATGGCGCAGTGCATTGCTGGCTCATGATTGGCCAAGCATACACTGTGACCCTGCATGCTTGGCCAATCGCAGCGCCAGCAGCGAGGAGAGCCATGATTGGCCACAGGCAGGATGCCTGTGGCCAATCATAGCTCAGGCTGTGTAGTGCATGCCCCACACTATATAAGGCCGCCAGCGCGGCGGCCTTGTGTAGTGTGTTGGCGTCTGAAGCAGTGGGTGTTCTGTGTACCTTCAACACAGTACACACCGATCGTTTTCGGCCGATTTTCGATCTTGCTGTTGTGTAGTGGTTGTTGTCTGCGTGCCCTGACCGCAGTATACACCGCTATATTCACCTCACCTATATAGCTAGTGATCTATCTTTTATAATAGAGCTTGCAGTCAGTAGTGTTAGGAGCTTGTGCGTGCTGTCTGCGTGCTCTGTACCCAGTACATACCGCTATATCCACCTACATAGCTGTTCTCTATTTGAGCCCACTTGCCATCTGCAGGAGTTATTGGAAGTTGTGTGTGCCTCCAGCACAGCACAGTATACATCTGTATATACCCCTTTATCTCTGGTGTTCTATAATAAAGGCATCTGCAGGAGTTAGTGGGTGTTGTGTGCCTCTAGCACAATATACACTACCCAACTGCTTTTTTACCCAACTCCCTTCAGGCCATTACCATGTCTGGAAGGCCAGCAAGGAGAGGCAGACAGGCGCGAGCCGATAAAAGAGGGCAAGCAGGCTCTGTGTCTAGAGACAACAGTGCTGGTCGTGGACGCGGTGCATTGTCATCAGCACGTGGCCATGGGACACGCTTGTCCTTCTTTTCGGCAGCTGGACATGTTGAGCCGCAACATGCCAACGACTTGGTAGAGTGGATGACCAAGCCCTCTTCATCCTCCTCATCCTCTCTCGTCTTCCCTCCTCTCAATGTCATCATCAGTGACTCCTTCCCTAGACCCACCACGTCCTCCTGAGGAGTCTCCTGAACTCTTTGAGCACAGTGTTGGGTACATGCTCCAGGAGGATGCCCAGTGTTTTGTGGGCTCTGATGATGACACTCAGCTAGAGGAAGGCAGTAGCGTGAGCGCAGAGAGAGGGGATGCTCAAGAAGGACAGCAATCTGGCAGTCATGTTCCACAAGCTGCAGCATACTGCCAGGTTTGCTACAGCGATGAAGAGGGAGGGGATGATGAGGGCACTGACTCCACGTGGGTGCCTGGAAGGAGAGAGGAGGAGGAGGAGGAGGCACATGTCCAACGAGGCAGGATGCCCTCCGGGGGCCAGCTTAGGGGCAGCACACCGACTGAATCACACCGCAGAGCTCCGCCTGTGCAGGGCGCTGCCTCTGCGCGTTATTCTAAAAGTTCTTTGGTGTGGGCCTTTTTTGAGACGAGTGCATCAGATCGCACCGCTGCTATTTGCAACATATGTCTCAAGCATATCTCGCGTGGCCAAAACATCAGCCGCTTGGGCACCACATGCTTGACCAGCTCGTTGGCAAGCGTACCTCAAAGACCCACACCAAAGAACAAAGCGGACCTCTCCTTGCTCCTCATCAGCTGGCATCTCCAACCCCACTAGACCTTCAGTCCTCTCTGAAACCTGCTCTGAGAGGAATGAAGGTGTAGAATTAGGTGTGTCACAGCCAAGTGCTTCCGGGAACTCTGCTAGTGGTACACCCACGTCCGATTATAGCAGGCAAATGTCCCTGCCCCAGCTGCTGGACCGGCGAAAGAAGTTCACTCCCAGCCATCCACATGCCCAGCGGTTGAATGCTAGCTTGGCTAAATTGCTAGCACTTCAACTGCTGCCTTTTCAGTTGGTAGACTCGCCCCCCTTCCGTGAGTTTGTACAATGTGCGGTTCCTCAGTGGCAGGTCCCCAAACGCCACTTTTTCTCACGGAAGGCGATTCCGGCTCTCTACCGGCATGTGGAAGGCAATGTCCTTGCCTAGCTGGACAGGGCGGTCAGCGGTAAGGTGCATATTACCGCTGACTCATGGTCCAGCAGGCATGGACAGGGACGTTACCTGTCTTTCACGGCCCATTGGGTCACTCTTCTGGCAGCTGGGAAGGATGCAGGACAAGGTGCAGTAGTGTTGGAGGTTATTCCGCCACCACGCCTCCAAAATGCTACTATTGGTTGTGACACACCTCTCTCCTCCACCCCCTCCTCTTCTTCTTCCTCCATGGCCTCTTCCAGTGCTCTGTCCTCAGAACCAGCGGTGCTTCGTAGGCGTTCCAGGGGCTATGCAAGTACGCAGGCAAAACAATGCCATGCCGTGCTTGCGCTGGTTTGTTTGGGGGACAGGAGCCACACTGGGGCGGATGTTTTGTCAGCTCTGCAGGGGCAGGCCGACAGGTGGTTGACGCCACGCCAGCTTAAGCCAGGAATGGTGGTTTGTGACAATGGCACCAACCTCCTCTCCGCCCTCCGACAGGGACAACTGACCCATGTGCCCTGTGTAGCTCACGTCCTTAACCTGGTGGTGCAGCGGTTCTTGGGCAGGTACCCCGGCTTACAGGATGTCCTGAAGCAGGCCAGGAAAGTCTGTGTGCATTTCCGCCGATCATTTAATGCCTGTGCTCGGCTGGCTGAGCTCCAAAAGGAGTTGAACCTGCCCAAGAACCGCCTTATATGTGACATGCCCACCAGATGGAACTCAACGTTGGCCATGCTGCAGCGGCTGCACACGCAGCAGAGGGCCATCAATGAGTACCTGTGCGACTACGGCACCAGGACAGGGTCAGGGGAGCTCGGTTTTTTCTCACCACGCCAGTGGGGCATGATCAGGGATGCATGCACTGTCCTGTCACCGTTTGAGGAGGCCACAAGGATGGTGAGCAGTGACAGTGCATGCATCAGTGACACTGTACCTCTTGGCCACCTCTTGGAGCATACGCTGCGTGGAATAATGGACAGGGCACTTGAGGCAGAACAGAGGCAGGAAGAGGAGGACTTCCTTGCCTCTCAAGGCCCCCTTTATCCAGACAGTGTTCCTGCTGTGCCACCCATCACACAGGAAGAGGATGAGGAGGAGGAAGAGAAGGAGGAGGATGATTGTGTCAGCATGGAGGTGGAGGCTGGCACTCAGCATCAGCAGCAGTCTTGTAGGGATGATTTACAGTCCCAAGAAACACGTGGACTTGTACGTGGCTGGGAGGAGGTAGCTGCGGATCATGTTGTCCTTAGTGACCCAGAGGACTCCGGACCGAATGCCTCAGCTAACCTACGCTGCATGGCCTCCCTGATCCTGCAAAGCCTGCGGAAGGATCCTCGTATTCTTCGGATCAAGGAGAGGGACCATTACTGGCTGGCCACTCTCCTTGATCCATGGTACAAGGGTAAGGTTGCCGACCTTATCTTGCCATCGCAGAGGGAGCAGAGGATGAGACATCTCCGGGAGGCCTTGCAGAAAGGTCTGTGCAACGCGTTCCCAGAGACTGGGAGGTTACAAACTCCTGGTCCTGGACAACGTGTTGCTGAGGCATCGGTCAGAAGGAGCGGTGGAGAAGGTGGCCGTCTGACTGATGCTTTCAGACAATTTTTTAGTCCGCAGCCCCAAGGTATGATCGGTTCCAGCACCCATCGCCAGCGTCTGATTTACATGGTGCAGGAATACCTAGGGGCAAGGTCAGACTTGGACACCTTTCCCACCGAAAATCCTCTGGCTTACTGGGTCTTGAGGATGGATCACTGGCCAGAGCTTGCACAGTATGCAATTGAGCTACTGGCCTGTCCTGCATCCAGCGTTCTTTCGGAACGCACCTTCAGTGCTGCTGGTGGCTTTGTTACCGATCACAGGGTGCGCCTGTCCACCGAATCAGTTGATCGACTGACCTTCATCAAGATGAATCAGTCTTGGATCACCCGCAGCTACCAAGCACCTGAAGCTGATGTAACAGAATAATTTTTTTTGAAATATCACATCCCTTCAAGACTGCCTATACCGATGCTGAGTGACTGTCCTGTTATGTTGATTGTCTATCCTCTTCCTCCTCCACTGATATGTTGGAAGAACATTTCTGGTTCTGGTTGATGCCATCAGCCCAATTTTTCTGCCCCTGTTTAACAGGGGCGTTTAAGTACAATTTTTGATGCAATGCTTTGCAGCAGGGCTAATTCCTGCAATCAAACAAGAGTATATGGGAGAGGTTGCAGTGTGGTGGCACCAGCACCAGTGCCTAAGGACCAATTTTTCTGCCCCTGTTTAACAGGGGCGTTTAATTACAATTTTTGATGCAATGCTTTGCAGCAGGGCTAATTCCTGCAATAAAACTAGAGTATATGGCAGAGGTTGCAGTGTAGTGGCACCAGCAGCAGTGCCTAAGGCCAAATTTTTCTGCCCCTGTTTAACAGGGACATGTAATTACAATTCTTGATATAATATTTCACAGGAGGGCCCCTTCCTGTGCCCACCCAGAGTAACGGTGAGGACTTATAGTGTTGTGGCACCAGCACCACAACCACCAAAGGTCAATTTTTCTACCACTGTTCAACAATGGCATGTAATTACAATTCTTGATATAATCGTTCACAGCAGGGCGCTCCAGCGCCCACCAAGAGTCACTTTGAGGGCTTACAATGTTGTGGCAAAACCAACACCCTGTTCCGCCATTTCTGCAGAGCATATAGGGCAGGCCCCTACTTTCAAACATCCAATTTACAAACATCTCCTACTTGCAAACGGAAGGAGACAACAGCAAGTGAGATGAAAAAAGATGGACGACAAAACAAATTATACAGGGGTGATAACCCTTCCCTATGTTTTCCAAAAAGCTTAAAAATATTTTTTTTGACTGGAGCTACACTTTAAAAATGTACCAGTTGAAAATGACAAACAGATTCAACTTAACACAACAAACCTACACAGTCCCTGTCTTGTTTGCACCGCCTGTATACTGCTGTTCTGAGTATATAGGGCCTGGGGGCCACACGCATTTCCTTTTTTTAATATGGGTACAGGGTTCCCCTTAATATGCGTACAAGACCCAAAGGGGCTGGTAATGGGCAGGGAGGGCTACCCATGCCATTTTTCTCAATGATTTTCAACCATATTGCAGGAACCAGATATAACATTAAAACCGCAAGCAGTTTTAAATGGTGTTATTTCCGTTTAATGTCATTTTGTGCAGGGACTGTTCTAAACACGGGAAACACGTGGCACTTCACAGGCATACTACAGACACCCCCCCAGGCACCATATTTAAAGGAATATTTCACTTTTTTTTTTCACTTTAATCGTCATTAAAATCAGTGCTCCTGCCAAAACGGCCATTTTTAAAAACATTTTAGGCATTGACCCATGTTCCCTGGGGCAGGAGCCAGGTCCCCAAACCCTTTTTAGGACAGTATCTTGCATATTAGCCGTTAAAATTAGCACTTTTAATTTCGAACGTTCGAGTCCCATAGACTTCAATGGGGTTCTAAAGTTCGTTCGAATTTGGGGTCCGTTCGAAAGTTCTGGTGCGAACCAAACCGGGGGGTGTTCGGCTCATTCCTATTGATTAGTAGTGAATTTTCTTCTGTTTGAAGGAAAGTGTCACAAAAATATAATATTGCACTCACTGAATGGCTAATGTTTGTTTTTATAACTATAGAACCTTCTGTAAAGGACTGTAAGTACCTCTAGATTTTTTTTCAAACCACAATTGCCTTTATCTATAATCAACTTATTCTATAATTTCTTATCACAGTAGAATGTTTGTTGTAAGAGACATCAACGATTTGCTTGTTTGACATATACTTATACATCATGTGCCATTCTTATGGTGTCCATGGCATGCTTTTTCAGTTCTTTACTTACTTGCCATTGATGACTCCATCTGGGTTAAGCATGGGGATGATCTTAAAAATGAACATTTCCCTCAGAATCTCAGCAATAGGGTCATCACTAATAAGAAACTCAAGTGTTCCCTTCATTACCCAACTGGCATTGCTCTCTCCTGGATGTACCCGGGCAGTGAGAACCACATAATGACGACTGCCTACAATAGGAACAATAAGATGATAAATGATTTAATTCAAAGCTTATCCTTATAGATACAAATCTTTACAAAGTATTAAAAAATAATTGATAGTCACCGTTCTCAAAAATCCATGAACAAAGTTTACAATGTTTATTTATTGCGGTATTTGAGCTTTTATGAAGGTGTTAATATGTCTCTAGGTAATGTTTGCTCTTTAGTAATGTTGCGTTTATTAGACTATGTCTACGTGTAGTCTATTTATAACATTGTCATACAAATCGATTTTCACTTATACATACCACAAATGATCTACACCGTTTATTATCCCTGTTGTATAAGTGGTTTTGAGCTGGTAGCCCTTCTACAACACAGTAGCTTGGGGCAGTTACTTAGTTACTTAAATAAGTAAGGAAACAACAGGAAGTCATAACATGTTTTGTGTAGGTAAAAAACCCCCTTTACAAAACAAATATGGTATGTCGGTATATTTGGTCAATTTAAACATATGAACACTTGCCTAATAATCCCTTCTTCTGGTCTGGATCAACAGTAACTCTATGGCAGGACTCGTGGTCCCAGAACCTCTCTCTCTACTTCCTCTCTCTAGGGTTTGCAATACAGCAACCTAGAGACAGAAAGTGCTTATACATAGTTAACGCTGTGATATTAATGTAGCCAGCTATGACAATATGTAATGGGCTAGGACAATATGGAGACATAGAAATTGCTTTTTATCTACTTCTCTCCCTCTTCTGAGATATTGATGGTGTGCTGCACAACTATCCTCCGACCAGTAGGGGGATAGCATAGTTAGGTGAACCCATAGACTGTAATGCAAAGCCTCAAGGGGCTTTTTATTATTTTGCTTGGGAAATCCAGATTGCTTAGTGTTGCAGGAGTTAATACAGATTGGTTTGTGCCATTGACTGTGCGCAGGAGGGTGATGCAGTTTTTTTCTAGAGCCTAAGATACAGAGCAAGATAAGCAGAGATACAGGAGCACAGCTGATTTTCTGACCCTGTGGGGTTGCTACTGAGAGACCAGAGCATCAGATTCCTTACTTCACCTAATGCGATTGCAGAAGCACCAAAACCAGACCAATGGGGCTCCCTTCCATAAAATAAAAAAAAATGTAAAGAGCCCGTGTCCTCCTGTGCTTGTATGCAAAGGCGAAGACATACGTAGGTCATGCACGCATGTGTAAACAGTGTTTGCACCACACATGTGAGGTATCGCAGCAAGCTTTAGCGTAAGCAATAATTCTAGTACCAGACCTCATGTGTAATTCTAAACGGGTAACTTGTAAAGGCTTATAAAACATTACCTATGGAGATTTTAAAGTATGGTAGCTTGGCGTTACATAGTTACTCAATTTGAAAAAAATACACAAGTCAATCTAGTTTAACCAAAAAAATAAAAATAAATTCATATACACAATCCTATTAACCACAGTTGGTTAAGAGGAAGGTGAAAAAACCCCAGCAAAGCATGATACAATTTGCTCCAGCAGGGAGCAAAATTCCTTCCTGATCCCCCGAGAGGCAATCAGATATTCCCTGGATCGACTTTACCTATAAATGTAAGTAGCCAGTTATATTATGTACATTTAAGAAATAATCCAGGCCTTCTTTAACCTCCTTGACGGTAATCCCGAGTCTGGCTCGGGCTGGGATTTCACTATTTTACTATAAGCAGTAACCCCGAGCCAGACTCGGGATCGCATCGCTGGATACAGGGAGAAGTTACTTACCTTGTCCCCTGGATCCAGCGATGTCCTCTGCGCTGTGTGATAGAGCCGTCCTCCACTCGATTCACACAGTGCCCGAGTGCCGCCAAGCTCCGTTCCCTGTGACGTTACGACGCACGGGAGCGGAGATCGGCGCCAAATTCAAAAAAGTAAAAATACACAATACACATACAGTACTGTAATCTTACAGATTCCAGTACTGTATAAAAAAAATACACACCCCCTTTGTCCCTAGTGGTCTGTCCAGTGCCCTGCATACAGTTTTATATTATACATACTGTTTTTTTTTCTGCCTGGGATTTGGAGATTGGCCATAGCAACCAAAAAGTGTCCCTTTATGTCAAAAGTGATTTTAGACCAACTAGAAAACAGCGATAATAAATTATAATCACTTGCAGAATTGAGCGATAGCGATTTGTGGGGAGATCCGTCATCAAACACTAAATCTAACGACAGCGACAATTCTGCAAATGAGCAAATTTCAGTGTTTTTGGATTTGATTACATTATTGAATAGTTTTTATTATTATTTGTTATCATTATTTATAGTTATTTATTATATTATAAACTTTATCATACTCGGGATGTCTACTAGACTCTGGTTTGAACAGATTTAAGTGAGTTATTCCTAAGAATTACAGGCCTACAATATAAACGGGCAAATTTCCATGCAAAATTGTACCGCTTTCAGCACCTAAAATCAGAAATAATTATACCGCCAGGGAGGTTACAGCAATCTACTGAGTAGCCAGAACCACCTCTGGAGGGAGTCTATTACACGTTTTCACAGCTTTTACTGTGAAGAAACCTTTCAGTATTTGAAGATTAAATCTTTTTTCCTCTAGCTGTAAAGAGTG
The DNA here is from genome assembly GCF_037356315.1 of Lithobates pipiens. Classification (NCBI taxonomy): domain Eukaryota; kingdom Metazoa; phylum Chordata; class Amphibia; order Anura; family Ranidae; genus Lithobates; species Lithobates pipiens. The sequence goes on along the minus strand of NW_027507903.1, from coordinate 33,250,840 downwards.
CCCCCTTGTCCTCTGTGATTACCTTAAAGCATTGTTCCACAAGCGTGTGCAGATTTAAAATGTGACATGTTAGGTATCTATTTACACCGCATAACTTCCTCTTTTACATTTTACAAAAAAATATATATTATATTGTGTTTATGTGCACTAAAATGAATTCAAATATGTTTTCCCCAACATTTTGTGTTAAAAAAAAACACTACACAAATACCGTGTGACATCAAATTGCAAAACCCACCATTTTATTCTCTAGGCCCTCTACTTAAAAAAAATATATAGTTTTTCTAGTCGCTGAGACTAGATAGTGCATAATGAGCAGCAAAGGTTCTCACGATCAGGGGCGGGCTGGGCTGGGGGGCAGAGTGGCAATTTCCCCCCAGGCTGCTCTGATTCCCTGTAAAAGGGCCGCTATGCGGCCAGCTCAGAAATGCGCATATGCAGTTTCTGGACCCGGCCAAGTGCTACTGCTTGGGCAGCTCCAGCGGGGGGGGGGGGGGCTGGATCCTGAACTAACAGCCAAATTGCAGCGATCCCTCCATGATCTCTATCCCATGCTGCGGCTGCGATGTGTCCTGTGGCAGGGATGTTGGCTGCACCTGTCACAGGGCTGAGTGTGTGTGTGTTCCGTCTTGCAGAGTACACAGTACAGCCCTCCTCTAGTCTACACTAATGAGAGAACGATCAGCTCTGCCTCTTCCCACCCTTCTCTCCCTGTGCCCGCCCCTCTCTTCCTGTGCCCGCCCACACTCAATGCAGCCGTGTGCTGTGTAAAGGGGATATGCGGGCGGGAAACTTTAAAGTCGGCAGCCACATCCTAAACATGAAGATACTGACTGAGCCAGTGAGCTCCTGCTGGGACTGTGCAAGTGAGTGAGCTGTGACCAGACTCTCCCCTCCTCCCTCTCTTCTATCCTACTCTGTCTCTTACTCACTCAGCCTTATCATTTAACCTCTTGCCTGCCAGGCACTTTCACCCCCTTCCTACCCAGGACAATTCACAGCTTTCAGTGCTCTCATGTTAAGCCTAGGTTCACATTGCTGCGGTGACGAGAATCGGATGTGATTCGCACCGCACTGCAGTGCAAATCACATCCGATCTCTGTGCGATGCGAGTTTAGCCATACAGATAGTATGGCTGAATTCGCATCGCACACAGCCCAAACTCGCACAGGACCCTTTTTTTGGTCCGCAGCAGAATCGGATCGCATGGGTGTTCACGCCATGCGATCCGATTCCTGTCCGAGTTTGCAGATCGCACTGCGATATGCGAACTGATCTGGGGGTGTCATTAACATTTCACTGACACTCCCAGCAGTCCGCATAGGGCAGTGTGAACTGCTGCCGGGAGGCATGCGATGCGGGAACCCGCAGTATATTCGCAGCGTTCCCGCATCGCTGCAGTGTGAACCCAGCCTAAACCCAGGTTCTCATTGGAGTGATTTGGCATGCAATCGGCGCAACGATTCCACTTGCAGTGTCAAACCGATTCCCAAAAGTAGTTTCTGTACTACTTTTGGCAACTTCGGAATGCGATTTCAATAGATATTTGTATAGGAACACGCACAGATGTCTCTGAAATCGCACCCCAAAGTCGGGATTGACATGCGAATATGAAATCGCTCAATAGTTCATCTGTACTCACTTGATTTATTTCCCGATGTTAGTGTGAACCTGGGCTCTGAATGATAATAGCGCTGTCAAGGAACACCGTACCCATATTACATTGTTGTCCTTTTTTCACACAAATGGAGTTTTCGTTTTGGTGGTATTTAATCACCACAGGGGGGGGGGGGGGGGTTATTTTTTGCTAAAATATGAAAAAAGCCGAATAAAAAAAAAAAAAAAATGTAAATACATTGTCTTGAAAAGTATTCATACCCCTTGACATTCCCCACATGCTGTCATGTTACAACCAAAATTTTAAATGTATTTTATTGATGATTTTATGTGATAGACCAACACAAAGAGTCACATAATTGTGAAGTGGAAGGAAAATCATAAATGATGCAAATAAATATGTGAAAAGTGTGGGGGAGGGGCATTTGTATTCAGCCCCCTTTACTCTGATACCCCTAACTAAAATCTAGAGGAACCAATTGCCTTCAGAAGTCACCTAATTAATAAATAGAGTCCACCTGTGTGTAATGTAATCTCAGTATAAATACAGCTGTTCTGTGAAGCCCTCAGAGGTTTGTTGGAGAACCTTAGTGAACAAACACAAGCATCCTGAAGACCAAGGAACACACGAGACAGGTCAGGGATAAAGTTGTGGAGAAATATAAAGCAGGGTTATGTTTTAAAAAAATCTCCCAAGCTTTGAAACCTCACGGAGCTCTGTACAATCCATCATCAGAAAATGGAAAGAGTATGGCACAACTGCAAACCTACCAAGACATGGCCGTCCACCTAAACTGACCGGCCGGGCAAGGTGAGCATTCATCAGAGAAGATATGGAAGAAGGTGCTCTGGTCAGATGAGACCAAAATTCAACTTTTTGCTGGTCAGAGTTGATGGGAAGATGGATGGAGACAAATACAGGATAATCTTAGAGGAAAACCTGTTAGAGTCTGTAAAAGACTTGAGACCGGGGCGGAGGTTCACCTTCCAGCAGGACAACGACCCGAAACATACAGCCAGAGCTACAATGGGATGGTTTAGATCAAAGCATATTCATGTGTTAGAATGGCCCAGTCACAGTCCAGACCTAAATCCCATTGAGAATCTGTGGCAAGACATGAAAATTGCTGATCACAGACGCTCTCCATCCAATCTGACAGAGCTTGAGATATTTTACAAAGAAGAAGAATGGGCAGAAATGTCCCTCTCTAGATGTGCAAAGCTGGTAGAGACATCCCCAAAAAGACTTGTAGAGAAAGGGGGTTCTACAAAGTATTGTATAGTACAAATTCCCCCCCACATTTTTCACAGATTTATTTGTATCATTTATCATTTCCCTTTCACTTCACAATTATGTGCCACTTTGTGTTGGTCCATCACATAAAATCCCAATAAAATACATTTATGTTTTTGGTTGTAACATGACAAAATATGGAACATTTGAAGGGGTATGAATACTTTTTCAAGGTATTGTAAGTAATTTTTCTCCTTCACTAAAGTTCACTGATAGGTGATGGCACTGATAGGTGGCACCGATAGGTGGAACTTATGGGCAGTATAATTGGGCACTGGGTGGCAATGATGGGCATTAATGGGTGGCACTGAAAGGCAGTACTGATTGGTGTCACTGATGGGCACTACTAGGGCAGCACTGACAACATGTTGCACTGACAACATCAGTACCCTAATTGTCTGTACAGTCTCCCCTGCGAGGAGATGCCCCTGATTGGCTCTCTTTACATGCTGTCATTTACATGTGATTGGCTGTTATTGGACACTCACATGGCCAATCGCATGGGTAAAGAGCCGCGTCATCGGCTCTTTACCAAGACCGGGGTCATGCTGTCATTGCTGTGTCATATTTGTCTTGCTTCATAATATCACTACATGTTATAAAACCCGGTGGGCATGGATGGTGGGCTGATTCGGTGGTACAATGGGCCACTCGACTGGACTTGCCCCCCAGGCTTAACGCTGCCAGCCCTCCCATGCTCACGATACCCACCATGAAGCTGTGAGGGAGGTTCTACTGGGGTCAAGAAGGAAGAAGAGACAGTTTCTGTAATCCGTGGAACTTCAGATCAGCCTAAAAAAACGATGACACCCAAAAGGACAAGCGTTTCTCTGGCACTGTCAGGCTAAAGTCTACACCAAGGCCCAAAATCTCAGTATGCATTTTGGGAGATCAGCAGCACTGTGATGAAGCTAAGGCTGTGGATTTACCCCACATGGATATTGAAGCTCTTAAGAAACTTAACAATAATGGCGCGTACACACAATTGGAATTCTCGTCGGAAGAAGCTCTGATGGTTTTCCCGATGGAGTTCCACTCAAGCTGTCTTGCCTACACACAGTCACACCAAATTCCGATCGTTTAGAATACAGTGACATACAACGGGACTAGAAAAAGGAAGTTCAATAGCCAGCAGCCAATAGCTTCTGTCTCGTGGTTGATTCTGAGCATGCCTGATTTTTGGCGTGTCGGAATTCCATACACATGATCGGAATTTTGGGAAAATTGAGAACATGCTATCAATTTTTGGCTGGCGGAAATTCGGACAGCCAAATTCCGATGGAGCATACACACGGTCGCATTTTCTGATGAAAAGCTCTCATCTGTCTTTTTCTGTCCGGAATTCCGATCGTGTGTACACGGCATAACAATAAGCTTGTGAAGAAGTTGGCTAAGAAGTTTGATGCCTTTTTGGCCTCCGAATCACATATCAAGCAGATTCCTCGTATTTTGGGACCTGTTTGAATAAAGCTGGAAAAATTCCTTCTTTGTCGACTCACAATGAGAACATTGTGGCTAAAACTGATGAAGTCAAGTCCACCATTAAGGTTCAGATGAAAAAGGTCCTGTGTTTGGCTGTGGCTGTGTTTGGTCATGTCAAGATGACAGAGGAGGAGCTTGTCTACAACATCCACCTTTCCATTAACTTCTTGGTATCACTACTGAAAAAGAAATGGCAGAATGTGAGGGCCCTGTACATCAAGAGCACAATGAAGACCTTTCTCCGATCAATAACAACACGACTGTCAGTGGTACGTACACCATTTTGAGCAAATATGTTTAAAGTGGGAACCAGTGAAACATTCACTCTCAGTTATATATTCCCTGCTGGTCGAGGTGAAAGCTCCACAGGAATTAGCATTTGTACAAGCATGGGAAAGAGATTTCGGGGTAACTTTTTCTGAGATACAGAAAAATAAGATCTTTAGGTTTACGCATAAGGCATCAATGGCAACTAAATCCCAAAAAGAGGAGTATAAAATATTGACCAGATGGTATAGAACACCGTCGGTATTGAATCGGATATATCCACAAATATCGAACCTCTGCTGGCGATTTCAGGGTGCAGAGGGCACCTTGATACACATATTCTGGGAATGCCCTGGAGTGAAAGATTTCTGGAAGATGGTCTCCGAAACAATTAAAGAAATCACTAAAGTGTCTCTTGGGGAAAATCCAGCAGCTTATCTGCTACATGATATTCCGATATCTATTGAAAAATATAAAAACTCACTTCTGAGGCATTTTCTGACTGCAGCAAAAGCCTGTATTCCGATTCTTTGGAAAAGCACTGCATCCCCAACTAGATCACAATGGCTTGGTAGAATAACAGAAATTAAGCAAATGGAAAATCTCACTATGATGTTAAGAGAGCAGGAGCATAAGTACTGGGAGATCTGGTCTCCCTATATTATATATAGGGAACAAAAGCCTTAAATAAAAGCTATGAATCTCGTATTATCAAGTGTCTATGATAGATATAGGAGGGGAGGAGTTGGGGAGGGGGGATAATATGGAGAGGCAGAGTACAATACCCCCTTTTTTTTCCCTTTCTTGCTTTGTTTTGTCTTTTTTGTTGTTATTTTTGTTTTTTTAGATTAGTAAAGGTATTTTGAATAAACAACAAACTACTGGTAGAAAATATAATCCTTTTGTGATGCTTATGGTAAAGAGGGTAGAGGTCAAATAGAGGATAAGATACATGGATATAGTTACATAATTAGTCAGGTTGAAAAAAGACACAAGTCCATCCAGTTCAACCACAAAAAAAAAAAAAAAAATACATATGTATGAAAAAAAAATATGCATATGTATTGTTGTAAAATTATCTTTGTGAAAAGAAAATAAAGAATTTATTAAAAAAAAAAAAAAAAAAAAAAAAGAGCACAATGGGCAAATCACAACGTCTGTACTAATTTGTGATACCAATAGTTTTTTTTTTTCAACATAAAAAAAAATAAAAAAATAATATATATATACCGTACATACATACAATATATATATATATATATATATATATATATATATATATATATATATATATATATATATATATATATATAGATGTAGATATAAAATGCTTGGAGGTTCTAAGTAATTTCTTAGCTAAAAATGATACAGTGCCTTGCGAAAGTATTCGGCCCCCTTGAACTTTTCAACCTTTTGCCACATTTCAGGCTTCAAACATAAAGATATACATTTTTTATTTTTTGTGAAGAATCACCAACAAGTGGGACACAATTGTGAAGTGGAACGAAATCTATTGGATAATTTCAAATTTTTTATCAAATAAAAAACTGAAAAATGGTGCGTGCAAAATTATTCGGCCCCTTTACTTTCAGTGCAGCAAACTCACTAGAGAAGTTCAGCGAGGATCTCTGAATGATCCAATGTTGTCCTAAATGACTGATGGTGATAAATAGAATCCACCTGTGTGTAATCAAGTCTCTGTATAAATGCACCTGCTCTGTGATAGTCTCAGGGTTCTGTTGAAAGCGCAGAGAGCATCATGAAGACCAAGGAACACACCAGGCAGGTCCGTAATACTGTTGTGGAGAAGTTTAAAGCCGGATTTGGATACAAAAAGATTTCCCAAGCTTTAAACATCCCAAGGAGCACTGTGCAAGCGATCATTTTTAAATGGAAGGAGTATCAGACCACTGCAAATCTACCAAGACCTGGCCGTCCCTCTAAACTTTCAGCTCAGACAAGGAGAAGACTGATCAGAGATGCAGCCAAGAGGCCCATGATCACTCTGGATGAACTGCAGAGAACTACAGCTGAGGTGAGAGAGTCTGCCCATAGGACAACAATCAGTCATACACTGCACAAATCTGGCCTTTATGGAAGAGTGGCAAGAAGAAAGCCATTTCTCAAAGATATCCATAAAAAGTCTCGTCTAAAGTTTGCCACAAGCCACCTGGGAGACACACCAAACATGTGGAAGAAGGTGCTCTGGTCAGATGAAACCAAAATAGAACTTTTTTTGCCCACAATGCAAAACGATATGTTTGGCGTAAAAGCAACACAGCTCATCACCCTCAACACACCATCCCCACTGTCAAACATAGTGGTGGCAGCATCATGGTTTGGGCCTGCTTTTCTTCAGCAGGGACAGGGAAGATGGTTAAAATTGAGGGGAAGATGGATGCAGCCAAATACAGGACCATTCTGGATGAAAACCTGTTGGAGTCTGCAAAAGACCTGAAACTGGGACGGAGATTTATCTTCCAACAAGACAATGATCCCAAACATACAGCAAAATCTACAAAGGAATGGTTCACAAATAAACGTATCCAGGTGTTAGAATGGCCAAGTCAAAGTCCAGACCTGAATCCAATCGAGAATCTGTGGAAAGAGCTGAAAACTGCTGTTCACAAACGATCTCCATCCAACCTCACTGAGCTCGAGCTGTTTTGCAAGGAAGAATGGGCAAGAATTTCAGTCTCTCGATGTGCAAAACTGATAGAGACATACCCCAAGCGACTTGCAGCTGTAATCGCAGCAAAAGGTGGCTCTACAAAGTATTAACGCAAGGGGGCCGAATAATTTTGCACGCCCCACTTTTCATTTTTTTTATTAGTTAAAAAAGTTTAAAAAATCCAATAGATTTCGTTCCACTTCACAATTGTGTCCCACTTGTTGGTGATTCTTCACAAAAAATAAAAATTTTATATCTTTATGTTTGAAGCCTGAAATGTGGCAAAAGGTTGAAAAGTTCAAGGGGGCCGAATACTTTCGCAAGGCACTGTATATGATTTTTACACGTAGGAGAGAAATGTCAGAATTGGCCTGGTAGGGAAGTAGTTAAATAGTTAAATACATACTATGGCCAGCTACTAGCCAGATGTTTAATATTAAGAAACTGTACAACCTTCCTAGTTAGACAACATTCTTTTGGAGGTTTGAAATGTAGGCGTTTATTGCAAATCTGACTTATAGAAAATAAATATAGAAAGGTAGCCTTGTAGTTTCTCTGCTATGCCATAAAGCGGCTAGCTTTGCTACTCCCTTGTATGTGACCCCAGGGGCAAAGACCCTTTTAATCCCTTGCCAGGGTTCTGTTGTAACAAAAAACAGGGCAGGCTGCAAGTCAGAGATCCAGAATGAAGCGAATAATGCAGGTGTACTTCAGATCCAGCTATGAACATCTCCCAGGGAATGTAAATTAAATTTTGCTCTGGAGGGCCAGAAACCTAGCTGAATGTATAACAAGCTAATAGTCGAATGTATAATAAACTAATTGAGCTTATTATAAAACCATTCAGCCACCCTGGAAATATAGCAATCATCAATTAACGTGTAATTAGGTACTTAACATTTTTTTGAACATCCACATAGTCAGCATACTGAAACTGAATAATATATCTTGGCCTCACTGGAAAGCTTACAGAAGAAATGCATATTGTGTACAAATCAGCTTGACTCTTCATTCACAGCAGGCTATTCAGAATAGCGAGTTTCTAATAACTGTGTTTTTTCATATGAATGGTGATGGCAAAAAGTCAGCCAACACGTATCTGGTAGCCAAATTATCTGGGAAAATATTAACATTCTCTCCACGCACTACTAAGCAATGCTTTTGGAATGGTGAGTTTCTTAAAGAGAACACATGCGTACATTTACTACACTAGAAGTTTATCTGTAGACTAAATTTATGATTTATACTGATTCTGTAATAAAACCTCCACTTCATCATTACTCCCACAATTAGCATTGATGAGGATCGATGGCCGGTTGGCGACAAAAACAGTCAAAGTTAAGCATATGACCTCCGGAAGGGCTCACCCCCTTCATGACCAGGCCATTTTCTTGCTATTCAGGACTGCGCTAATTTAACTGGTAATTGCTCAGTCATATAACACTGTACACAAATTAAATTTATATAATTTGTTACACACAAATAGAGCTTTTTTGTGGTGGTATTTAATTACCACTGGGTTTTCATTTTTTGCTATATAAACCAAAAAAAAAAAAAAAAAAAAAATATATATATATATATATATATATATATATATATATATATAAATGTTGAACACCCCCCCCCCCCCCATTTTATACTTTCTGCTATGAATTATATCCAGTAAAATCACATTTCTTTATAAATGAAGGTCAAAATGCTACATGTCACAAACACTATCAGTGATCGAGGCTGATCCTGCTAACATTGTATTTTGGGAACACTAGTATCGTTCCGATCATGGCCAGGATACAGCAGTATACCAGCAACGGCGGTGATCAGGGACTTAAAGTGTGTCTGTGATAGCGTGGGGAGCAATCAGGGACTGGCGATCACTGACACTGGCTGGGAGGGACTACAACGGACTTCATTTGACACTATCTGATGTCTCTAGTCACTAATACAGTAATACAGTGATCAGTGATAATATTGTACACTGTCACTGTACTACTGTACTAATGGCACTGGCTGGGTGACTGGGGTGATTAGGAGGGCAATCAAATGGTTAACTGTGTGCCTAACAAGTGTATGTGTGCTGCCTTTACTCACAGACTGGCTTGCTTTTCTTCCTGATTTCAGCTCTGAACAGAAAGATCCCTTTTCACATGGACAATGGTTAGCGGTAAAGAGCCGCTAGTTTTATTGGCACTTTACCGTCATTTCAGCAATGATTTTTTGGCACTTTTCACCCCTGCTAGCAGCCAAAAAAAAGGTTAATAGCGCCCAAAAAGCGCTGCTGCTGAATCACTTTGCAGGCACTTCGGCTGCGCTGCTGTTCATTTCAATGGGCAGGGACGGTAGAGGAGTGGTGTATACACAGCTCTTCCACTGCCCCAAAGATGCTGCTTGCGGGACTCCAGTGTGAAAGCACTCGGGCTCTCACACAGGGGCCACAGGGGAGGCATTTTTCAGGCGCCATTTTTACCCAAAAGCACCTGAAAACCTCCCCAGTGTGAAAAGGGTCCAAGTGAAATTATGGAGAAAAAAAAACAGCCAAAAGGTTAATAAAATACATTAGAAAAATATACGCAAGATTCATATCATATTTGGACTTGTAATTTTATTATGTTAAATAATAGCCTGCTAGTCATATTGTAAAACCTTATTAGATGGAAATATAGATGTATGCAGGTTTGTTGACATTAAAATAATAGTTCACCTTTACAAAAAAAAATGCCTATGCAGGTAAGGAATGTTTGTACATTAAAACAAACTGTGCAGCTGTGACTAAAGATGAATAATACCCTTGTTATAGGTGTAGGCCATTTACTTACCTTATGAAGCCTGACTGGAATACTCCCAGCACATTGCTAAGTGAGGCCTAGTTATCACTGCTCACCTCCACCATCACAGAAGTGAGCTTTTCTCTGATTCTAACCCCCTCACATCCTCTCTCTCTCTCCCCCGATGAAGTAGCATTGAGCTCAGCATGGTGGAAGTGAGTAGTGATGACTAGGCCTCACTTAGCAACGTCCTGGGAGTTCTTAGCAATGTCCTGGGAGTATTCCAGTCAGGCTTCATAAGGTATATAAATGGTCTACACCTATAGTAAGCACATTATTCAACTTTAGTCAGAGCAGTTTGTTTTTATCCACAGATGCCCCTTATCTGCATAGGCAGTTTTGTGGTAAAGGTTAACTATTAGCGCAAACAACCGTCATTGTACTTTGGGGCTTTGACGCTAAATAGCGTTTTTATGGCAGCAAATAGCTGCCATAACCGCGGTATTTTCAGCAAGGGAGAACAGCTGGCTTTCAAATAAAAGTGGTCTCTGGATTTGCCACAAAATCACTTTTATTGGGGACGGGAGAGGGCCCCCCTCCCGCCGCGTTTCAGTCATCTCCGGCGCTTACTGGAGCCGTCCAGTAGCGGCGGAGAGGATCATGTCCTTTCTCCTCTGAGACCTGGAACCAAGTGAGGGAAAGATGGCCCCCGCTCGGCTCCATAACATTGAATGGCTTAAGCAACGTCAAACGTCACTTCTGCCCAATAGTCTTAAAGGGTAAATTTTATTTTTTTTAAACATCGCCTATGGAGGTTTTTAAGGGTCAAAGTGTGTCACTATTCAAAGAACTGGCGCAGTTTTGAAGCACGACATGTTGGGTATCAATTTACTCGTCGTAACATTTTTTCTTTCACAATCCAAAAAAAAAAATTGGTCTAACTTTACTGTTGTCTTATTTTTTAAGTCAAAAAAGTGTATTTTTACCCCAAAAAATGTGTTTTATTTTCTATGGTGTCTGAAAAAATATATATAATGCTTGGGGGTTCTAAGTAATTTTCTAGCAAAAAAAAAAAGATTTTAACTTTTGATTTTAACTTTTAACATGTAAACAACAGGCGTCATAAAGAGGCTTGGTCATTAACCACTTCGCGCCCAGGCCAATTCTGACATTTCTCTCCTACATGTAAAATTCCTAATTTTTTTGCTAGAAAATTACATAGAACTCCCAAACATTATATATGTTTTTTTAGCAAAGACCGTAGAGAATACAATGGCGCTCGTTGCAACTTTTTATCTCACACGGTATTTGCGCAGCAATTTTTCGAACACATTTTTTTCAGAAAAAAACTGTTTCATGCTTAAAAAAAAAAAAAAACAGTAAAGTTAGCCCAATTGTTTTGCATAATGTGAAAGAGGAGGATACGCCGAGTAAATAGATACCCAACATGTCACGCTTCAAAATTGCACGCGCTCGTGGAATGGCGCCAAACTTTGGTATTTAAAAATCCTCATAGGCGACGCTTTACATTTTTTTACTGGTTACATATTTTGGGTTACAGAGGAGGCCTTGGGCTAGAATTGTTGCTCTCGCTCTAACGTTCGTGGCGATACCTCACATGTGTAGTTTGAACACCGTTTTCATATGTGGGCAGGACTTATGTATGCGTTCGCTTCTGTGTGCGAGCTCACGGGGACAGGGGCGCTTTCAATTTTATTTTATTTTTTATTGTTAATTTTAGTTTTTTTTTTAGTTTTACACATAAAATAAAAAAATAAAAAATTGATGACTTTTATTCCTATTACAAGGAATGTAAACATCCCTTGTAATAGGAATATGGCACGATCGGACATATTTACAGTGAGATATGGGGTCAATAAGACCCCATATCTCACCTCTAGGCTGGGAAGAATAAAAAAAAAACGATCCTGGCTTCCTAGCCAGATCGGCAACGTTAATTTGAATACAGAGGCCGGGCGTGACGTCATAACATCGTGCCCGGCCTCCGAACAATCATAGAGACTCCGGGGATGATCTGGTCCGCCGGAAATCTCTATGGTAACTTGCTGGGACCGGCGGATCCTGTGACCGACTCACCGATGGAAATGGTGAGTCGGTAGAAGCACCGGAGGGCGGCGGGAGGGGGGCGTCCTCTCCCCCAGCCCGTAAGAACGATCAAGCGGCGGAACAGTGATCGTTCTTATGGTGCAGGGAATCGCCGGCTGAAAACGGCAATATCTGAATGATGTCTGTGGCCTCAGGCATCATTTAGATATAACCACTGAAAGCCCATGACGTCAACAGACGTAGTATGGGCGCCAAGTGGTTAACTGCTTGCGGACCAGTCCCCGCAGTTTTACGGTGGCAGGTTGGCTCCGCTGCGCGAAATCACGTTAATGTACATGATCTCGCAAAGTCTGTATAGCAGGCACGCGCCCGCTGCGAGCTCCATGAGTCAAACAGCGGGTCCTGCGGACTCGATGTCCGCAGGGATACCTGCAATCATCTCGGGGAGAAGAAGAACAGGGAAATGCTAATGTTAACAAGCATCTCCCCATTCTGCCTAGTGACACTGTCACTGATCACAGTGTAATCTGTAATCAGGAGCAGTGATCAGTGATTTGCCCCATGTAACCCCTCCTCCCATAGTTAGAATCACTCCCTAGGACACACTTAACCCCTACAGCGGCACCTAGTGTTAACCCCTTCTCTGCCAGTCACATTTACACAGTAATCAATGCATTTTTAATAGCACTGATCGCTGTATAAATGTAAATGGTCCTAAAATAGCACCAAAAGTGTCCAGTTTGTCCGCCATAATGTCGCAGTCGCGATAAAAATTGCTGATTGCCGCCATTACTAGTAAAAAAAAAATAATATTAATACAAATGCCATAAACTATCCACTATTTTATAGACACTATATCTTTTCCGCAAACCAATCAATAAACGCTTATTGCAATTTTTTTTTTTTTTTACCAAAAATATGTAGATGATTACATATCGGCCCAAACTGAGGAAAACTTTTTTTTAATATATTTTTTGGGGATATTTATTATAGCAAAAAGTAAAAAATAATGTGTTTTTTTCTAAACGGTCGCTCTTTTTTTGTTTATAGCGCAAAAAATAAAAACCACAGAGGTGATCAAATACTACCAAAATAAAGCTCTATTTGCAGGGGAAAAAAGGGCATCGATTTTGTTTGGGAGTCATGTTGCACGACCGCACAATTGTCAGTTAAAGTGACGCAGTGCCGAATCGCAAAAAGTGCTCTGGTCAGGAAAGGGGTAAATCCTTCCGGGGCTGAAGTGGTTAAGTGGTTTCTGTTGGGCATAGTAAAATATTCCAGCATACCTATCAATATACCCCTCAGGTCCTTTGATTGTATATCATTGGACCTGTGACATCCTAATAATATGTGACTCTGTGTGAAAATGAAAATGTGAAAAGCAAAATGAAAATGTTACACTACCAGTAATACCTTGACTGCCATTAGGGATGAGCTTCGTGTTCGAGTCGAACGTACGTTCGACTTGAACATTGGCTGTTCGTCCGTTCGGCGAAATCCGAACACTTTGGTCCGTTCGCGTCAAATTCACGTGGCGCTCACGGCCCACAATGCACTGCGATGGCGCAGTGCATTGCTGGCTCATGATTGGCCAAGCATGCACTGTGACCCCGCATGCTTGGCCAATCGCAGCGCCAGCAGCGAGGAGAGCCATGATTGGCCACAGGCAGGATGCCTGTAGCCAATCATAGCTCAGGCTGTGTAGTGCACGCCCCACACTATATAAGGCCGCCATTGCGGCGGCCTCGTGTAGTGTGTTGGCGTCTGAAGCAGTGGGTGTTCTGTGTACCTTCAACACAGTACACACCGATCGTTTTCGGCCGATTTTCTATCTTGCTGTTGTGTAGTGGTTATTGTCTGCGTGCCCTGACCGCAGTATACACCGCTATATTCACCTCACCTATATAGCTAGTGATCTATCTTTAATAATAGAGCTTGCAGTCAGTAGTGTTAGGAGATAGAGTGCGTGCTGTCTGCGTGCTCTGTACCCAGTACATACCGCTATATCCACCTACATAGCTGTTCTCTATTTGAGCCCACTTGCCATCTGCAGGAGTTATTGGAAGTTGTGTGTGCCTCCAGCACAGCACAGTATACATCTGTATATACCCCTTTATCTCTGGTGTTCTCTGGTTATTGTCTGCGTGCCCTGACCGCAGTATACATCGCTATATTCACCTCACCTATAAAGCTAGTGATCTATCTTTAATAATAGAGCTTGCAGTCAGTAGTGTTAGGAGATAGTGCGTGCTGTCTGCGTGCTCTGTACCCAGTACATACCGCTATATCCACCTACATAGCTGTTCTCTATTTGAGCCCACTTGCCATCTGCAGGAGTTATTGGAAGTTGTGTGTGCCTCCAGCACAGCACAGTATACATCTGTATATACCCCTTTATCTCTGGTGTTCTATAAAAAAGGCATCTGCAGGAGTTAGTGGGTGTTGTGTGCCTCCAGCACAATATAAACTACCCAACTGCTGTTTTACCCAACTCCCTTCAGGCCATTACCATGTCTGGAAGGCCAGCAAGGAGAGGCAGACAGGCGCGAGTCGATAAAAGAGGTCAAGCAGGCTCTGTGTCTAGAGACAACAGTGCTGGTCGTGGACGCGGTGCATTGTCATCAGCACGTGGCCATGGGACATGCTTGTCCTTCTTTTCGGCAGCTGGACATGTTGAACCGCAACATGCCAACAACTTGGTAGAGTGGATGACCAAGCCCTCTTCATCCTCCTCATCCTCTCTCACCTAGTCTCAGGGTAGTAGCAAAGCAGCTGCCAACGCATCGTCTTCCCTCCTCTCAATGTCATCATCAGTGACTCCTTCCCTAGACCCACCACGTCCTCCTGAGGAGTCTCCTGAACTCTTTGAGCACAGTGTTGGGTACATGCTCCAGGAGGATGCCCAGTGTTTTGTGGGCTCTGATGATGACACTCAGCTAGAGGAAGGCAGTAGCGTGAGCGTAGAGAGAGGGGATGCTCAAGAAGGACAGCAATCTGGCAGTCATGTTCCACAAGCTGCAGCATACTGCCAGGTTTGCTACAGCGATGAAGAGGGAGGGGATGATGAGGGCACTGACTCCACGTGGGTGCCTGGAAGGAGGGAGGAGGAGGAGGAGGAGGAGGAGGAGGCACATGTCCAACGAGGCAGGATGCCCTCCGGAGGCCAGCTTAGGGGCAGCACACCGACTGAATCACACCGCAGAGCTCCGCCTGTGCAGAGCGCTGCCTTTGCGCGTTATTCTAAAAGTTCTTTGGTGTGGGCCGTTTTTGAAACGAGTGCATCAGATCGCACCGCTGCTATTTGCAACATATGTCTCAAGTGTATCTCACGTGGCCAAAACATCAGCCGCTTGGGCACCACATGCTTGACCAGACATATGTTGACCTGCCATGCAGCTCGTTGGCAAGCGTACCTCAAAGACCCACACCAAAGAACAAAGCGGACCTCTCCTTGCTCCTCATCAGCTGGCATCTCCAACCCCACTAGACCTTCAGTCCTCTCTGAAACCTGCTCTGAGAGGAATAAAGGTGTAGAATTAGGTGTGTAACAGCCAAGTGCTTCCGGGAACTCTGCTAGCGGTACACCCACGTCCGATTATAGCAGGCAAATGTCCCTGCCCCAGCTGCTGGACCGGCGGAAGAAGTTTACTCCCAGCCATCCACATGCCCAGCGGTTGAATGCTAGCTTGGCTAAATTGCTAGCACTTCAACTGCTGCCTTTTTAGTTGGTAGACTCGGCCCCCTTCCGTGAGTTTGTACAATGTGCAGTTCCTCAGTGGCAGGTCCCCAAACGCCACTTTTTCTCACGGAAGGCGATTCCGGCTCTCTACCGGCATGTGGAAG
The DNA here is from genome assembly GCF_037356315.1 of Lithobates pipiens. Taxonomy (NCBI): domain Eukaryota; kingdom Metazoa; phylum Chordata; class Amphibia; order Anura; family Ranidae; genus Lithobates; species Lithobates pipiens. The sequence continues at coordinate 33,234,837 of NW_027507903.1, read as the reverse complement.
GCAATGTCCTTGCCTCGCTGGACAGGGCGGTCAGCGGTAAGGTGCATATTACCGCTGACTCATGGTCCAGCAGGCATGGACAGGGACGTTACCTGTCTTTCGCGGCCCATTGGGTCACTCTTCTGGCAGCTGGGAAGGATGCAGGACAAGGTGCAGTAGTGTTGGAGGTTGTTCCGCCACCACGCCTCCAAAATGCTACTATTGGTTGTGACACACCTCTCTCCTCCACCCCCTCCTCTTCTTCTTCCTCCATGGCCTCTTCCAGTGCTCTGTCCTCAGAACCAGCGGTGCTCCGTAGGTGTTCCAGGGGCTACGCAAGTACGCAGGCAAAACGATGCCATGCCGTGCTTGCGCTGGTTTGTTTGGGGGACAGGAGCCACACTGGGGCGGATGTTTTGTCAGCTCTGCAGGGGCAGGCCGAGAGGTGGTTGACGCCACGCCAGCTTAAGCCAGGAATGGTGGTTTGCGACAATGGCACCAACCTCCTCTCCGCCCTCCGACAGGGACAACTGACCCATGTGCCCTGTGTAGCTCACGCCCTTAACCTGGTGGTGCAGTGGTTCTTGGGCAGGTACCCCGGCTTACAGGATGTCCTGAAGCAGGCCAGGAAAATCTGTGTGCATTTCCGCCGATCATTTAATGCCTGTGCTCGGCTGGCTGAGCTCCAAAAGGAGTTGAACCTGCCCAAGAACTGCCTTATATGTGACATGCCCACCAGATGGAACTCAACATTGGCCATGCTGCAGCGGCTGCACATGCAGCAGAGGGCCATCAATGAGTACCTGTGCGACTACGGCACCAGGACAGGGTCAGGGGAGCTCGGTTTTTTCTCACCACGCCAGTGGGGCATGATCAGGGATGCATGCACTGTCCTGTCACCGTTTGAGGAGGCCACAAGGATGGTGAGCAGTGACAGTGCATGCATCAGTGATACTGTACCTCTTGTCCACCTCTTGGAGCATACGCTGCGTGGAATAATGGACAGGGCACTTGAGGCAGAACAGAGGCAGGAAGAGGAGGACTTCCTTGCCTCTCAAGGCCCCCTTTATCCAGACAGTGTTCATGCTGTGCCACCCATCACACAGGAAGAGGATGAGGAGGAGGAAGAGGAGGAGGAGGATGATTGTGTCAGCATGGAGGTGGAGGCTGGCACTCAGCATCAGCATCAGCAGCAGCAGTCTTGTAGGGATGATTTACAGTCCCAAGAAACACGTGGACTTGTACATGGTTGGGAGGAGGTAGATGTTGCCCTTAGTGACCCAGAGGACTCCGGACCGAATGCCTCAGCTAACCTACGCTGCATGGCCTCCCTGATCCTGCAAAGCCTGCGGAAGGATCCTCGTATTCTTCGGATCAAGGAGATGGACCATTACTGGCTGGCCACTCTCCTTGATCCACGGTACAAGGGTAAGGTTGCCGACCTTATCTTGCCATCGCAGAGGGAGCAGAGGATGAGACATCTCCGGGAGGCCTTGCAGAAAGGTCTGTGCAACGCGTTCCCAGAGACTGGGAGGTTACAAACTCCTGGTCCTGGACAACGTGTTGCTGAGGCATCAGTCAGAAGGAGCGGTGGAGAAGGTGGCCGTCTGACTGATGCTTTCAGACAATTTTTTAGTCCGCAGCCCCAAGGTATGATCGGTTCCAGCACCCATCGCCAGCGTCTGATTTACATGGTGCAGGAATACCTAGGGGCAAGGTCAGACTTGGACACCTTTCCCACCGAAAATCCTCTGGCTTACTGGGTCTTGAGGATGGATCACTGGCCAGAGCTTGCACAGTATGCAATTGAGCTACTGGCCTGTCCTGCATCCAGCGCTCTTTCGGAACGCACCTTCAGTGCTGCTGGTGGCTTTGTTACCGATCACAGGGTGCGCCTGTCCACCGAATCAGTTGATCGACTGACCTTCATCAAGATGAATCAGTCTTGGATCACCCACAGCTACCAAGCACCTGAAGCTGATGTAACCGAATAATTTTTTTTTAAATACCACATCCCTTCAAGACTGCCTATGCTGATGCTGAGTGACTGTCCTGTTATGTTGATTGTCTATCCTCTTCCTCCTCCGCTGATATGTTGGAAGAACATTTCTGGTTCTGGTTGATGCCATCAGCCCAATTTTTCTGCCCCTGTTTAACAGGGGCGTTTAAGTACAATTTTTGATGCAATGCTTTGCAGCAGGGCTAATTCCTGCATTAAAACTAGAGTATATAGCAGAGGTTGCAGTGTGGTGGCACCAGCACCAGTGCCTAAGGCCCAATTTTTCTGCCCCTGTTTAACAGGGGCGTTTAAGTACAATTTTTGATGCAGTGCTTTGCAGCAGGGCTAATTCCTGCATTAAAACTAGAGTATATGGCAGAGGTTGCAGTGTGGTGGCACCAGCACCAGTGCCTAAGGCCCAATTTTTCTGCACCTGTTTAACAGGGGCGTTTAAGTATAATTTTTGATGCAATGCTTTGCAGCAGGGCTAATTCCTGCATTAAAACTAGAGTATATGGCAGAGGTTGCAGTGTGGTGGCACCAGCACCAGTGCCTAAGGCCCAATTTTTCTGCCCCTGTTTAACAGGGGCGTTTAAGTACAATTTTTGATGCAATGCTTTGCAGCAGGGCTAATTCCTGCAATAAAACTAGAGTATATGGCAGAGGTTGCAGTGTGGTGGCACCAGCACCAGTGCCTAAGGCCCAATTTTTCTGCCCCTGTTTAACAGGGGTGTTTAAGTACAATTTTTGATGCAATGCTTTGCAGCAGGGCTAATTCCTGCATTAAAACTAGAGTATATGGCAGAGGTTGCAGTGTGGTGGCACCAGCACCAGTGCCTAAGGCCCAATTTTTCTGCCCCTGTTTAACAGGGACATGTAATTACAATTTTTGATATAATATTTCACAGGAGGGCCCCTTCCTGTGCCCACCCAGAGTAACGGTGAGGACTTATAGTGTTGTGGCACCAGCACCACAACCACCAAAGGTCAATTTTTCTACCACTGTTCAACAATGGCATGTAATTACAATTCTTGATATAATCGTTCACAGCAGGGCGCTCCAGCGCCCACCAAGAGTCACTTTGAGGGCTTACAATGTTGTGGCAAAACCAACACCTTGTTCCACCATTTCTGCAGAGCATATAGGGCAGGCCCCTACTTTCAAACATCCAATTTACAAACATCTCCTACTTGCAAACGGAAGGAGACAACAGCAAGTGAGATGAAAAAAGATGGACGACAAAACAAATTATACTGGAGTGATAACCCTTCCCTATGTTTTCCAAAAAAGCTTAAAAATAGTTTTTTTGACTGGAGCTACACTTTAAAAATGTACCAGTTGAAAATTACAAACAGATTCAACTTAACACAACAAACCTACACAGTCCCTGTCTTGTTTGCACCGCCTGTATACTGCTGTTCTGAGTATATAGGGCCTGGGGGCCACACGCATTTCCTTTTTTTAATATGGGTACGGGGTTCCCCTTAATATGCGTACAAGACCCAAATAGGCTGGTAATGGGCAGGGAGGGCTACCCATGCCATTTTTCTCAATGATTTTCAACCATATTGCAGGAACCAGATATAAGATTAAAACCGCAATTAGTTTTAAATGGTGTTATTTCCGTTTAATGTCATTTTGTGCAAGGACTGTTCTAAACACGGGAAAGACGTGGCACTTCACAGGCATCCTACAGACACCCCCCAGGCACCATATTTAAAGGAATATTTCACTTTTTTTTTTTAATCGTCATTAAAATCAGTGCTCCCGCCAAAACGGCCATTTTTAAAAACATTTTAGGCATTGACCCATGTCCCCTGGGGGCATATTAGCCGTTAAAATTAGCACTTTTCATTTCGAACGTTCGAGTCCCATAGACTTCAATGGGGTTCTAACGTTCGTTCGAATTTGCGGTCCGTTCGAAAGTTCTGGTGCGAACCGAACCGGGGGGTGTTCGGCTCATCCCTAACTGCCATATAGACTGCAAATAAAATAATTTATTCAGGAAACTATGTTACTGTTTAAAACCACATACCGCCCTAATTAGGGCCTCAGGCTCTAATCACGTGCTTAAAAAAAACAAATAATTGGAATACATGAGTCTGGCACCCTGCATGTAGATTAGGGGCCGTTTGCATGGATTAGGGGAGCGGCGCCCCTGCACCCCATATGGAGTGCCCGCCACTGCCAACACCGCAACTGGTGTGAGCAAGCTCTAATGCCACGTACACATGATCGGAATTTTGGTCGGAAAAAGCTCTGATGGTTTTTCCCGACGGAATTCTGACGTGATTTCACTCAAGCTGTCTTGCATACACACGGTCACACCAAGTTCCGAACATCAAGAACGCGGTGACGTATAACACGTACAACGGGACTAGAAAAAGGAAGTTCAATACCCAGTAGCCAATAGCTTCCATCTCGCAGTTGAATACGTGAGTTTTTGCGCGTTGAAACTGCATACGCACGATCCGAATTTCCGATAGAAACTTTTTCCGTCTGAAAAATTGAGAACCTGCTCTCAATCTTTACCTTGCGGAAATCCGGCCAGCAAAATTCCGATGGAGCATACATGCGGTTGCATTTTCCGAAGAAAAGCTCTCATATGTCTTTTGCTGGCCGAAATTCCAACCGTGTGCACGCGGCATTAGGCTCCATTGACACCCAAGTGTTTTATAAACTCTTGTCGTATTAGCGGTGACATTTATTGGTAATGCCACCCAAAATGCAGCAAGCAGATGCACATTCTATCGCACGGAAAAGCATGCAGCGAAATGCGGCTAAAAATGCGCAAAACTCAACATAACAAAAAGTTACATGAACTACAGTACTTTGCTGTGTTTGTCACGTATAGGGCAGCCCGTTGGAATAAATGGACTGCCCTATGAGTGTTGCATGAAAACACTCACAAAAAAGTGCACAAAATTACGCATTCATAAAGTGAGGGGGGGCCTTAAAAAGGATGAGCCATATAATAACTTTTCTGTATTATCTTTATTTACTGTACTGAGAACCAGAACATACCTTGTGAAGTCTTATCCACGTCCTTCATTACTCAGAATTTGTTTCACATGTTACAAAACCATTAGATGCATAGCATGGAATATACATTATTCTTATTGGGTCACAAAAAAAAACATACGGCTGAAGCTTATTGCTTTAAATATGAACATGGAATATAGTTGTATGAATATTTTATTGGAAGAATTTAGATTGCGTCTCTACAATATATTTTGGGAGCTGTACTGTAGCTTGGGATTTACGCTGGTTGCTCTTGTCGTGTTAGCTGGTGCAGATTCACTTTCGGCTATTCCTTCTGCTACAATAAGTGTGATTTAAAGAGGCTCAGCAGGCGCACACCGCGCTAAATGCGAGAGACGATACAGCTGCACCACTGAATGGGGCTCATGTGAACCCATAATTGACGACAGCTGCACATGGTACGCTGCAAAATAAATAAGCTTTATGTTTCGCAATCAGTTTTCACATCTTAAATGGCCTTTTTTTTACTATACAAAGAAAAAGAAAATAAGGAATATTGGCCATATTACAGGTGTTCACCCCCATTTTTTTCATAGCAGCAAGTGAGAAGTCAATAGATCTAACAATTAAAGAGATATTTGAGTGCTTTATTTTTTTAAATGGGCCTTTCCAGGTGGCTGATGCCATAATGTGCTAGTATGCACCGCATATTAGCACATTATAACAGATTTACCTGTTAAATTAAATCATCCAGTGCATGAGCTGTCACTACTGCTGGCATTTTCACATGGTCCTCCTTCCTGGTTGGAGCTCTCTGGCCACTTGAATGGCCGGGCCAAGATAATGTCACTTCTACACATAGGAATCCTCATTGCGGCACACTGCTCTCTGCAATCACGACACACTCAGTGCTGTGAATGCAGAGTGTACTGCGCATGCGTCACTGACCTCATTGGCCTGAGTCGATGACAATATATACTAAACAGTGCAGATTTTAAGACTTTCCAAGGTACCTACAGGTAAGACTTGTGCCGTGTATACACGACTGGACTTTCCGGCAGAAAAGGTCCGACTGTCTTCCCAATGGACTTTCGACAGAGTCCACTAAAGCACTAAAGTCCGTTCGAAAGTCCGTTCGTTTGGAACGTGATGACTAGAAAAGGAAGTTCAATAGCCAGTAGCCAATAGCTGCCCTTGCGTCGTATTTGGTCCGTCGGACCAGCATACAGACGAACGGTTTTCCGGATAGAAATTGAGTCCGTCGGACAGATTTGAAAAGTTCTATTTCTAGGTCCGTCTGGATTTTTTAAAGAAAAACAATCGGATTATCCCACACACGAACGGACTATCCGACAGAATGATTCTGTTGGACCTATTCTGCCGGAAAGTCCAGTTGCGTGTACGCGGCATTATCATACATTTTCTGTAGGTAAAATTTTAAAAGAAGAGCTACATACCATTTTAAAGCGGACCTGCACTCAAAAGTTCAAGTATTGCTTGTCCTCCTCCCCACCCCCTGCCCCTAAAAAAAAAAAAACATCATATGTATGTATGTATGTATATATATATATATATATATATATATATATATATATATATATATATATATATATATATATATATATATATATATATGTGGCTGCTAGGTGGTTGCTAGTAGGTAAGGATAGGAGAAATTACCAGTGCCTTACTGTTCTTTTTGTTTAGGCCTGGAGGTTTGGTTTGGGTTAGGGTGGAGTTGTAGATTACAGGGGGGTGTGATCACCTGTTCTTCAACCTGGAAGACCTCCCTTGCTTGTCCAGGATAATGTTCTGGAAGGAAGGCAGGGCAGGGACTGAAGAGCAAGCAGTGTATATGGCGAGGAAAGATCCAGAAAGGCTGCAAAATGTAACCCACAGGAGCAGGGCTGGAAGGCCTGGGGGGTGCAAAGACCCCAGAGTTGGAAAGCCAAGGAACTCAACTGGAAAGCATGGTGGTTCAGAAACCCCAGAGCTGAAAGGTTCACCATTCAAGAAGCGGGAAGTAGCTGCTAACCGACCTGAGTAGACCGGGGTCTCCTAGACTTTCCTGAGCTGGCCTGGGAAGAAATTGCAGGAGCTGAGAAGGCAGGTGAGGCCTGGGACTTCCAGCATTTCAGTACCACGTGTCTTTCAGAGAGGCATGGGCCAGTTTGTTAAGGGAAAGGGTTCTTTCTACTCATGCAGCTCCACAAGAGAGGTAACTTATACTGTCCTGCATCACCTACAGATCACCCACACTGCAGCATTAAGAATAAACGTTCCCATTAGACTATTGAGCTGTGTTTGTGATTATTAAAGCGGGGTGGAAGAAGCGAGGTTGAAACCAGCCATACTGTAATGAACTACCCAGCAGCTCCCAAGGGAGTAGTGATCTACATGGAGGTCCCACCAAGATATTTTACAGTACTGCTGACCTGTTACCCATAGCAACTGCAAGAAGAAAATAAAATGTATTTCCTGCAAACAGATGAAGTTTCACTGGGAGTTGTGTGTGTCCCTGCAGCTCATGCATAAAACACGGACATCAGGAGAGGTTGCGGCCGGGAACCAGGGAGATGTTGGTTTCTTGCAGTAAGGTATCGCAAAGTGACATTTTCAACTGTGTTCTCAGTGACTGCTGCTTAACATGTAGTTCCACAGTGCCTGCCACCAGGGGTCGCTGGTTCGTACTGCTGAAATGTAATGTTACAGTTCCTTACAGTACGGACCAACAAGACCAGGGGCGGGACCGTACCCAGGAGGAAAGGCTTCACTCCAGCGTCCAGCATGCCACGTGCTGCTCATACAGTGGAGAAAGATGGCACAGAGTGTTCAGAGCACACCTGCCGTTCATTGTGATTCAATATATATTGCGCTGTGGCGATAAACTTTATCAAGCCGCAGACACAGCTTCTAGACAAAAAAGCGTTAATGACAAAAAAAAGGATTAATGTGTAGCGCTATGATAAAGGGATAAAATTATACGGATCCACATATAAATCATTCAATGAAGAAGAAAAGCCATATTCCTTAACCACTTCAGCCCTGGACCATTTTGCTGGCCAAAGACCAGACCACTTTTTGCGATTCGGCACTGCGTCGCTTTAAAGTGGTTGTAAACCCTTACAAACCACTTTGACCTACAGGTAAGCCTAGATTAAGGCTTACCTGTAGGTCCAAGAAATATCTCCTAAACCTATATGGTTTAGGAGATATTTGCCCGAAGACAGGCACTGCTGTCTACGGCGCATGCGCCGTAGACAGCGGCGCGCAGGCGCACTGAGCGCGACATTTCCAACAACGGAGCTGGCGCGTGTGTCTGCTCCCATGCGCATGTGCGGGAGTGACGTCATCGCAGCTCCGCCGAATGACAGCGGCGGAGCTGCGAGACCCCACCGAAAAGATGGATGCGCCGGACTACAGGGGACAGCGGTGACTTCGCTGGCTCCTGTGTCAGGTAAGTGACACATAATGGGCTACTATGCGATGCATAGTAGTCCATTATGCTTTGCCTTTGTAGGGAATGAAAGAGGAAGTAAACCCATCAGGGTTTACTTCCTCTTTAACTGACAATTCCACTGTCATGCGATGTGTCTCAGCTAATCAGGAGGAGATGGCTAAGACACCCGTGAACATCACTGGAGAGAGATGGGGCTCAGGTAAGTAATTAGGGGGTGCTAGGGAGGCTGCTATGCATGTTGTTTTTTGTTTTTTTTTTATCTGAATGCATTCAGATAAAAACCTTCTGCCTTTAACTATAAGTATAGTAACATGTTTGTATATATATATATATATATATATATATATATTTTTTTTTTTTATCACTTTAAGAGAATTCAATCACAGAAACAAATATTGGTTTTGGGAACTGTCAAACTGGACTTTATTTTAAAAAATGTTGCCATATTCATTATTACATTTCCAATCTTATTTCTGTATATAGGTTATTCTCGAGTATATGTTGTATATATGTGAGCACCATACTTTTGTATTACCGTTTGCATATTTAGAGGAGTTTTTTTCACTTTTAAAAGGGCAGCAGCCACATTCATTTATATTTGAAGGGCGCCACACTGGTATTGTTTTTTTGGAGTTGATACTTCCCAGGAGATTGAAGGACCAGTCTCACTATGCCACACATTGGCATGCATGTACTGCTGCCCAAGATTGCTTAGGGGGCCGGCAGCAGTGAGAGAAATCAGTTACGGGAGGACGTCGTTGGACTCCATGTCTACATAAGTACAAGTATTTGCAGCTGCTGACATTTAATGTTTTTTTTTTTTTTTTTTTTTTTTTTAAATGGGGTGACTTTTCACTTTACCATCTTACATTGTTATGAACAACACACCTATAACTATCACTAGGGATGGCCAAATCTGTCCGGGTTCAATTTGCCAAAAGTTCAGCAAATCCTGTTTGGAATTCAGTGAAGGCAAACTGAGCTTCAAATCCTCTTGAAGTCTATAGGGAGAATATCATGTTATTCAATTCTGCCCATTTATACAGCTAATAGGCATGGGTAAAAAAAAAGATAAGGGAAGTTGGCATGTATCAATGCAATTAAATAAAAAATACCATACAGAAGGTAGATGGTCTTGCAGCTTTCAAGACAAGACAAGGTCAAGGCAACATTGAAAGTACACAAATCCTTCATATACTGTAACATGCTTGGGGGATGCCTTAAAGCTATACATGACGTTATGAAACAGTAAAGTTTTTGCGGAGAGTCTCAGCAACAGCGGACACTGGAAACGCATATTTGGCTGTGGAATTAATGTTTTCTTTTAAAATTAGCTTGGGTATATACAGCAGCAACATAATATTATCAGTTTAAAAAAAAAAAAAAAACGTATTTTCTCATGAAGCAATAACGGGACCACTTTGACTGGCAGATAGAAATTGACCACTAGTTTACTTTTTTTGGTGTCAATCTTTCATTAGGAATTAGGAAACCGCAGATGATACAGCAGTGTAAAATTGGGCAGCAGCAAGACATTTTTAATTAGAGAGAATAAGCTGAAATACACTAAAGACAAAAAGTATGAATGGTTGTTTTACTGCAAGAATGAAGAGACCACAGAAGGCACAGTGTAAAATTGTCCCGCAGCTGGATCATTTCAAATAGCAAGGCTGGGACCAAATGTACTAGCGACAAAGAGCACAGGCTGGGGTTTTACTAGTTTTACTACCAGAATGAATACCCTGCAGAGGATACGGAAGTGTAGGACTGGCCAGCAGCAGGTAAATTTTAACCATGGATAATAGGCCTAATCGCTATATGCCTAACTTTTATCCTATGGGGATGGGGAAGGGTTAATCTGAATGATATACTGTCAAGTGATTTAGGTGCACGTTTTTGTTTTTTCTTTCAGACAATGTAGCAGCGTGTTGTGAACCCTGAAGAAAAAGTCTGTTTTATTAGAAGGAAGCCCTGCTGCTGCCAAAAAAAAGCTTTAAGTGTCACTAAACCCACATAATAAAAATAAAAAAAAATCAATAAATGGTGCATTGCATGCTGTTTATATTTACTAAGGCTCCATTCACACCAATGCCTATTTTCATGCTTTTTGTAGAAATGCGGGACATTTTTTTTTAACATGGGTTCCTATGTGCCTCTGCTTTTTTGGAAAAGTTCAGGGACTTTTTTTAACCACTTTCAGACCGGACCAATTTGCTGGTCAAAGACCAGACCACTTTTTGCAATTCGGCACTGCGTCGCTTTAACTGACAATTGCGCGGCCGTGCGACATGGCTCCCAAACAAAATTGACGTCCTTTTTTTCCCACAAATAGAGCTTTCTTTTGGTGGTATTTGATCACCCCTGCGGTTTTTATTTTTTGCGCTATAAACAAAAATAGAGCGACAATTTTGAAAAAAACGCATTATTTTTTACTTTTTGTTATAATAAATATCCCCCAAAAATATATAAAAAAAAATTTTTTTCCCTCAGTTTAGGCCGATACATATTCTTCTACATATTTTTGGTAAAAAAAAATCGCAATAAGCGATTATTGATTGGTTTGCGCAAAAGTTATAGCGTTTACAAAATAGGGATAGTTTTATAGCATTTTTATTAATAATTTTTTATTATTTTTTTTTTTACTAGTAATGGCGGCGATCAGCGATTTTTTTTTTTTTATTGTGACTGCGACATTGTGGGGGACCCATCGGACATTTTTGACACATTTTTTGGACCATTGTCATTTATACAGTAATCACTGCTATATAAATGCAGTGATTCCTGTGTATATGACACTGGCAGTGAAGGGGTTAACCAGTGGGTAGCAGTGTAGGGGTTAAGTGTTCCTAGGGATGTGTTACTAACTGTGGGGGGGGTTGGGCTTTCATTTAGTGAACACTGATCTCTGCTCCAATCACATGGAGCAGAGATCAGCGTCACTAGTTGCTAGGCAGAATGGAGAAATGTTGTTTACAACGGCACTTCTCCATTCGGCCGCTCCGTGAGATGATCGCGGGGATGCCCGCGGCGATCAAGTCCGCGGGTCCCGCGACCGGACTCACGGGGGTCCCGACCAGCGCGGGAGCGCGCCGCCGGCGGCGCGCTCCCGATGGCAGGGCGGAAAATTTAAAGGGACGTACATGTACGCCCATTTGCCTGCCCGTGCCATTCTGTCGATGTACATCGTCGTGCGCTGGTCGGCAAGTGGTTAAACACAAAACTGTGCTTTTTTTTACAATTTTTTTGTTCAATAGACTTTAATGGAGAAGCTGCAGAAAAGCAAGTAGTGTGATTTTACTGTGATTTTGCTGCAATTTGCCCTTTGTGGTTTTATATCTGCCCAACACCAAATAATAAAAAATGCAAAACTCAAATTGCAAAGTAGCAGTAAAAAACAGAGGAAAGCACAGCAAAACGCACTGCAGAAATGCTCAAAAGCAACATTCATAGATGTGAATCAAGCCTAAGTCACTATGTGTTTCCTCTTCTGTATTCTGCAAAAAAAAATGGTTTATCCTACTGTTCTCTGTCTCCACCTTCCATCCAAGTCCCCAGTACAGCTAGGGATTTTGCAGAGCAGTGTTGGCAGCTCTGCACATGCTCAGTTTTCAATGAGTATCTATGCTGAGCATTTTCTCCCTATCACGTCTGAGCAGTCCTTGTGATTACAGAGTCCCACATGTGGCCATATACACAGTGGTAAATGACACTCCCCTTCCTCGTTCCTTGCCCACTAACCAGCTAAACACAATGGGTGGGATATTACATGTAAATTGATGGAGGCTTCACCTCCCTCTTGTTCTAAAACACAGGCTGGATGGGTGTGACACAGCCTGTGACTGGCAGAAATCCCCCCACACCATGCTATTGCCAAAAAATATTAAAGATTTGATTTCAAGTATACAGAATATTTGTATGGCAATGTACATTAAACAGTGTGGGTTTAGTATCACTTTAACTACAGTCATCACATTAAGTACAGTTTTCTAACTGACCCTCATCTCGCCATATGCAGTTTGTCAGAATTCCCTATGCTTTCCCTAAAACAACTTCCAATTCAGAGACAATATGGCTGCCCTGTGATCCCTCTTTTATAGTAAGGAGGCCGGCTTATCCTAAAGTCCCAATATAGGCCACTTAATGCTTGCTGGCAAGAGTTCTAGGGTCATGCAGTAAATTATGGTTTAAAAAATTCTCCCAGGCAAATCTGCACATATATTTATAGGGACTATGAATCTTGAACCTGCAGGATCCCATGGTAGCTGTGAATTCAAACCTCATCCCTGGCTATTTAAAACGTATTATGTTTAATGGTTGTTTGTGGCTTTAATGTGGAATGGTGCTGATACATTTACAACATTACATCTTCACATTGGCTGGTAAAAGAGTAGGGCAGAAATAATGTAGGGAGAATGACTGTATGCACTGTTATCTATTTTCATAGATAAAATCATCGTGACTCAAACTATGGCATGTAGTTTGCTGTAAACCATTCAGTGCAATAAGAAGGCCTCCTTACAGAGTGTTTGCAAGCTGGAGGAAGCCGCTAAATGTAGAGTAGCAGTGGGTGGTAGAACATACAGAGGCACTATCAATCAGAGCGATTTCTTCTTTGATGGTACCTGTACAGTTCTAAGCCCTTGTACACACGGGTGGACATTCCGACAACAAAATCCGTCTGATTTTGTCTGACGGATTTTGTCCGAAACTGGTGTTGCATACACATGGTCGGACAAAGTTGTTGGAAAATCCGATCGTTCAGAATGTGATGACGTTATTTAGTTACGACGGGACTACATTCAGGATAGTAGCCAATAGCCATGGGCGTCCGCAGCAGGGGGCAAGGGGGGTCAAGTGCCCCCCCCCTGGAATCCCCAAGGTGTTGCCACTGCCGCCGCCATGCTGCATTATTTTTTTTTCTGAGTCCGCTCTCTTCTGTGTATCACAGCGCTGGATGGCTGTGTTCGGCGGCCGCTCTGTAACACAGTCCCGCCCCCCCAGACCATCTCGTGTGATATAAGAGAGAGTCAACGCTCCGCCTATCACATGAGACGGTCTGGGGGGGCGGGACTGTGTTACAGAGCGGCCGCCGAACACAGCCATCCAGCGCTGTGATACACAGGAGTAGATGCCTATCCATGCTACAGTGTCTGGATAGGAAGATCGAGGGGGGAGGGGGGCTGCAGTGCTCTCCTCCACCACCGCACTCTCCTGCCCCCCCCCCCCTGCTCTTCTCTTCCACCACCACACTCTCCTGACCCCAGTGCTCTCTTCCACCACCGCACTCTCCTGCCCCCCCCCAGTGCTCTCCTCCACCACCGCACTCTCCTGCCCCCCCCAGTGCTCCTCTCCTCCACCACCGCACTCTCCTGCCCCCGTGCTCTCCTCCACCACCACACTCTCCTGCCCCCCCCCCCCGTGCTCTCTTCCACCACCGCACTCTCCTGCCCCCCCCCAGTGCTCTTCTCTTCCACCACCGCACTCTCCTGCCCCCCCAGTGCTCTCCTCCACCACTGCACTCTCCTGCCCCCCCAGTGCTCTCCTCCACCACGCACTCTCCTGCCCCCCCCCCCAGTGCTCTTCTCTTCCACCACCGCACTCTCCTGCCCCCCCAGTGCTCTCCTCCACCACCGAACTCTCCTGACCCCCCCCAGTGCTCTCCTCCACCACTGCACTCTCCTGCCCCCCCCCCCCCAGTGCTCTCCTCCACCACCGCACTCTCCTGCCCCCCGTGCTCTCCTCCACCACCGCACTCGCCTGCCCCCCCCCCCCCCAGTGCTCTCTTCCACCACTGCACTCTCCTGCCCCCCATGCTCTCCTCCACCACCGCACTCTCCTGCCCCCCCCAGTGCTCTTCTCTTCCACCACCGCACTCTCCTGCCCCCCAGTGCTCTCATCCACCACCGCACTCTCCTGCCCCCCCCCAGTGCTCTCCTCCACCACCGCACTCTCCTGCCCCCCATGCTCTCTTCCACCACTGTGCTCTCCTCCACCACCACACTCTCCTGCCCCCCCAGTGGTCTCCTCTACCACCACACTCTCCTGCCACCCCCTCCAGTGCTCTCCTCCACCACCACACTCTCCTGCCACCCCCTCCAGTGCTCTCCTCCACCACCACACTCTCCTGCCTCCCCCCAGTGCTCTTCTCCACCGCCACACTCTCCTGCCCAACCAGTGGTCTCCATCACCACCACACTCTCCTGCCACCCCCTTCAGTGCTCTCCTCCACCACCACACTCTCCTGCCCCCCCCCCCACAGTGCTCTCCTCCACCACCACCACACTCTCCTGCCCCCCCCCCCCAGTTTTCTCCTCCCCTGTTCTTGCTGCTCTCCAGCTCTCCCCATCCTTCTCTAGCCACCATCCCAGTGCTTTCCCCCCCAGTGCTCTCCGCCCCTGTTCCCCCCAGTGCTCTCCCCCCCCGTGCCCTCCACTCCCCCCAGTGCTCTCCCCCAGTGCTCTCCTCTCTCCCCCTGCTCTTTCCCCTCCAGTGCTCTCCCCTCAGTGCTCTCCCCTCCCCCCAATGCTCCCCCCCTGTTCTCCCCCCCCCCAGTGCTCTTCAGCTCTCCCCATCACTCTCTAGCCCCCACCCCAGTGCTCTCTAGCCCTCCTTACTCCCCACCCCTGTTCTATCTGCCCCCCTGGTGCTCTCCAGCCCCCCCCCCCCCAGTGCTTTCTACCCTCCGTGCTCTCCACCCCTGTTCTTTTTGGCTCCCCCTTAGCACCCTCCACTCCCCACCCCTGTACTCTCCTCTCCCCCTGCATTTTGCGCCCACCCATGTGCACTCCACCCCCCATAGTGCTCTCCAGTCCCCCGTGCTTTCCACCCCTGTTCTTTCTGGCCCCCACTGGTGCTCTCAAGCTCCCCCCCATTGCTCTCCACTCACCCCTGCTCTTTGTGCCCCCCCCCCAGTGCTCTTCACCACCCCACACTCTTAGCCCCCCCAGTGCTCTTAGCCTACCGTGCTCTCTACCCCTGTTCTTGTTGGCCCCCCCAGTGCTCTCAAGTTCCCCCCAAGCGCTCTCCGCTCCCCACCCCTGTGATCTCCACTCCCCCTCACTCTCTTCCCCCACCCATGTGTTCTCCAACCCCGCCAGTACTCTTTGCTCCCCCTTCTCTCCAACTCCCACTCAGTGCTCTCCACTTCCCCAGGACCAGAGGGCAGGCTGACTGGGGCCAGAAAATGAGGACGGCTGAAGGTGCAGGTGGCCAGGGACCACTCCATCTCACAGCAGACAAATCCTCTGGAAGGAGCACCGTCCCCATCCAAAACGAGAACAGACCCTGCCTGCTGCTGGCCGTCATGGATATCCTGCTGGCATGCAAGGTACTGTACCGAGCATAAACAACACACCTTCCCACAGACAGAGACTGCAGACTGGGACATGGGGCACAGGAGGGGCTGCAATGATGTGCACAGTGAGACTGCATTCACGGCACAGTAAAGCTGCATTTGATAGACACAGTGAGGCTGCATTTGATGGACACAGTGAGGCTGCATTTGAAGGGCATAGTGAGGCTGCATTTGAAGGGCACAGTGAGGCTGCATTTGGTGGGCACAGTGAGGCTGCATTTGGTGGGCACAGTGAGGCTGCATTTGGGCACAGTGAGGCTGCATTTGATGGGCACAGTGAGGCTGCATTTGGTGGGCACAGTGAGGCTGCATTGGTGGGCACAGTGAGGCTGAATTTGATGGGCACTGGTGAGGCTGCATTGAGCTCTTGCATCAAGTCTGCAGTCTCTGTCCATCTCCTGTAGCATGTCTGAAGTCTCTTAGGGAGTCTGGAGAGGAGTCAAAAGTGGGAGCACCGCCGGGATGGGGGTCATGGGAGAAGTCAGACTTGTGTGGACTGTGGATAGGAGACTATAGGATAAAACCTCCAAGCTGGAGCCGACTGACTGAGCCCTGCACAGTGCACGTGAGAGGAGGTCAGTGAAAGCACCACCAGGCCAGTCGGGGGTCACTGATGTAAGGGGGGAGTGAATACGATAATGTAAGGGGCACTGATATAAAGGGTTTCCTCCTTATATTAGTAACCCACCCCCCCTTACCTTAGAGTATTCTTTCTGAAGAAGGTGGTTCCCCCCCCACATTCTGAGTTTCTGGGGTCCCCCTTGATGATTGATCACTTACCACTATTAACTGGAATTTGAATATATATATATATATATATATATATAAAGCCCTATGTGATTTCATATCTATATCTAATACTCTCTTCATCAAATGTGCTTTAAAATGTATGGTTTTTCCCTTTCATGAACAAGAAAATAATGACGTTATGCTGTTGGGCTGGTATAATAATGCTGTGAGGCTGGTATGAAATTTTTTCCAGGGCTGGTTTTTGAAAGCATGAGTGTCCGCAAGGTTACTCAGGTGGCTGCGTACCATGCCCATATAGCCTAGAGAATGTAAATCTTTTTACATTGCAATACATCTGTTGTTGCCATATTTTTATCTTGATGAAAACAGTCTATACAGTGACAGTATGAGATCAAAATATGGCCACAACAGATGTATTGCAATGTAAAAAGATGTACATTCTCTAGGCTATATGGGCATGGAACACAGTCGGAGTAACTTCCAATACAAAGTGAAGATGAATTATCTGTTATATAACACATATATATTACCAGTGTAAAGATTTTCATGAGATTGTCGAAAAGGGGCGGAGCATGAGTGGCCTTGAAATGATGCCCCCCCTTGGAAAAAGCTCTGCGGACGCCCATGCCAATAGCATTGGTCTAGGATTTTGATCTGAGCATGCGTGGCACTTTGTCCAATTGGAATTCTCTACAAACGATCGGACAAAGTCCGATCGGATCATGTTGTCGGAAAATTTTATAGCCCGGCTCTAAAACTTTGTCGGTCGGATATTCCGACGGAAACAGTCCGATGGAGCCCACACACGGTCGGATTATCCGACAACACGGTCCAATCGGACATTTTCCATCGGAATGTCCGACCGTGTGTACAAGGGCTTATAGTGATGGCATCGTGAGGGGAACTGTAGGGCATGCAGTCTACAAAAAGCTAAGTGCCCATGAACACCAATGGTAATTACCTTTGTCAATGACATCAGTTTGAGAGACCTCTGATATCATTCAGAATTCATTGACAGATGCATATTACCTGCAGTTGACCTCCTTCTAACCTGCATTTGGTCTGCTTCAAGAGGGTTTTGCATTCCTATAGACTTGTGTAGTACAATAGCCCATTGACACAGGCTAGGTTCTTTCAGACAATGGCACCACTGAAGGGCACTAAAACCAAAGATCAGCGCTATTCGTGCCATTGAAACCAACAATGAGCATTATTCCTAACACTGACAACCAACATAGGGGCACGTTTTGCTTCCAATGACCACTGCTGAGGCATTTTATTTTTTACTCCCACCAATGTCGTGAGCATTTTTTATTGCCTTGAATTACCTTGGCTGGAGACATTTTTTCCCCCCATGTCCACTGACGCAAGGGCATTTTTTTACTCCCATAGTCCACAGACATTGGGTAATTTTTTTTTTCTACTGAAATCTAAACCTGGAGATTTTTTCCTACTGGACACAGTGTGGCCCACCCAACAGTCTGGTGGACAATGGCCTGGCCCTTTGTTTAGACAGTTTGAGGACCCCTGGATAAAAGATTCAGTTATTACAGGACAGGGCAGGATATTTGAGAAGCCCAAGACAAATATATGACCCGTGATCCTTATTTAACCACCTCCCGCCCGCCCTATAGCCGAATGACGGCCGTAGAGCAGGCGGGTTCATCCGGGCGGTCGTCCCTGGACGTCCTTTTGTTTACTTCCGCAATGCGCGCCGCCGGGGGCGCGCATCGCGGAAGTTTTGTATTCGCCGTGTCTCCCGGAGACAGGCAAATACAGATCGCCGTGAACGGCCAATCAAAGCGGCCGTTCACAGCGCGATCGCAGCTGCCAATAGGAGATGATCTCAAATGTAAACATATGAGATCATCTCCCATTGCCGTGTCTCTCTCTCCTCACACAGAGACAGCGTGTGAGGAGAGAGAGGATCTGTGAGTGTTATACTGTGTATTCAATACTGTGACTAACATCTGTCAGCCCCAGTGCCATCTGTCAGCTCCAGTGCCAGTGCCATCTGTCAGCCCAGTGCCATCTGTCAGCCCAGTGCCATCTGCCAGTAGTGCCATCTGCCAGTAGTGCCAGTGCCACCAGTGCCACCTGCCAGCGCCAGTGCCACCTGCCACCTGCCAGTGCCACCTGCCAGCGCCAGTGCCACCTGCCAGCCCCAGTGCCGCCAGTGCCGTCAGCCCCAGTGCCGCCAGTGCCGCCAGCCCCAGTGCCGCCAGTGCCAGTGCCACCTGCCAGCGCCAGTGCCACCTGCCAGCCCCAGTGCCATCAGCCCCAGTGCCATCAGCCCCAGTGCCGCCAGTGCCAGTGCCACCTGCCAGCGCCAGTGCCATCCGTCAGCGCCAGTGCCGTCAGTGCCAGTGCCACCAGTGCCAGTGCCACCTGCCAGCGCCAGTGCCACCTGCCAGTGCCATCTGCCAGCCGCAGTGCCATCTGCCAGCCCCATTTGCCAGAGCAATTAGCCAGAGCAAATAGCCAGTGCCATCTGCCAGTGCCAGCCCCAGTGCCATCTGCCAGCCACATCTGTCAGCCACATCTGTCAGCCACATCTGTCAGACCCATCTGCCTCCAGTGCCATCTGCCTCCAGTGCCACGTGTTGTCAGTGCCACGTGTCGTCAGTGCCACCTGCCACATCAGTGTCACCTGTGATCAGTGCTGTCAGTGTCACCTGCCACATCAGCGTCACCTGTCAGTGTCATCTGCCAGATCAGCGTCACCTGCCAGTGTCATCTGCCAGATCAGCGTCACCTGTCAGTGTCATTTGTGATCAATAAAAATGTCACAAAGATTGTATTCAGCTGAGGAGGCATATGATATCCTTGCAGCCAACGAGAGCAACGGGGAGGTTTCCGCTTCGGATTCCTCCTCATATTCAGATTGTGACTCTGACGTGGACTACGAGCCTGTCCTCAGCAGCGGTACCATGACAGCCTCAGAGGAGGAAGATGATAGTCTGCCCGTCAGACGAAGGCGCACTGGTGAGCAGGTGGTACCATCCACCAGCACCGCAGAGCCATCCACCGGCAACCCAGTGCCATCCACCGGCACCACAGTACCTCGGCAAAGGCCACGTACCAGTGGGGTGTCAACTCGGCCCCAAAGGGTTAGGTCCCATGCCAGCCTTCCCTATTCCCTCCAGAACCCCTTCTGGCTTCCTCCTAACTCAGGAGAAGCTAACGTTCCCCCTTTCACTGCCAACCCAGGAGTCCAGGTGGACACACACAATTTTTCCCTGATGGACTTTTTCCACCTAATTTTAACAGAGGACTTGCTTGAATCCATTGTGGTCCAGTCCAACCTATATGCCCAACAATTTATTGAAAGCAACCCAACGTCCTCTTATGCCCGTCCCTAAAAGTGGAGAGCCCTAACAGTGGAGGAGTTTAAAAATTTTTTGGGCCTCACATTTTGTATGGGACTAAACAATAAAAATGAAATACGAGCATATTGGTCATCCCGCCCCATCTATCACATGCCCATCTTTTCCTCAATAATGCCCCGGACCAGATATCTAATGATAATGAGATTCCTACACTTTAATGACAATACCCAGTGCCTTCCCCGGAATGACCCAAATTTTGATAAACTTTACAAAATTAGGCCGCTAATAAATTCTTTTTCTCAGATTTTCCCCCAGTTGTTTACCCCAGACCAACACATATGTGTGGATGAGTCCCTGATAAAATTTTCTGGCAGGCTGGGCTTAAAGCAATTTATTCCCTCCAAAAGGGCCCGCTATGGAGTGAAGATGTATAAGTTGTGTGACCGAGCCACAGGGTATACATATTCCTTCATTGTATACGAAGGGAAGGACACCCAGCTACATCCCCCTAATTGCCCCGAATACATCGGATCGAGTGGGAAAGTTGTTTGGGAACTCACAAACCCACTCCTGGAGAAAGGCTACCATCTGTATGTGGACAATTTTTATACCAGTTTACCCCTGTTCCGCAACCTCCATAGAAAGCAAACTCCAGCATGTGGCACCGTAAGAACGAACCGGAAGGGCTTTCCTCAAAGCCTCGTCAACAAAAGGCTAAGAAAAGGCGAAGCGGCGAGTTTACGGAACGAGGAAATTTTGGCTGTGAAGTGGAGGGACAGAAGGGATGTGTACATGCTTTCTTCGATCCACAACAACACTTTTGTTGAGATCACCAGGAGGGATGGCCCAATACAAAAACCCACTTGTATCCATGAGTACAACATGTTCATGGGGGGTGTCGACTTGAACGACCTATTTTGCCATGAGAAGAACATACAAGTGGTATAAAAAAAATTCAATTTATTTCTTTAATTTGGCCATATACAACACATATGTAATTTATCGTAAGTCCACAGAAAGACCCATACCCTTCCTTGGCTACCAGGAGGAAATCACCACTGCCCTTATATACCCCAACGGCCCACCACAAAACATTCGATCCGATGTAATTAGCAGACTCTCTGAACGCCACTTGCCTGATAAAATCCCTCTCAGACCAACAGGCCGAAGACATCAGAAAAAATGTCGGGTGTGCAGCAAACGAGGATTGAGAAGAGACACCACTTATCATTGTGCCCAATGCCCTTCCCAACCAGGCCTCTGCATAGGTGACTGTTTCCGCCGTTACCATACTTCAGTGAATTATTAGTGAAGTATGGTAACCATAACCCTCACTTCCTGCCATTTACCTTCAAACCCCTTATGCCTCTGCTTGCTCTGTAACTGACCCTGGCTTGTTATTCGACCACGCTTCTGCCTACTGATTTTGTACATACCTCTGCCTGATCTGGAACTGACCCTGGCTTGTTATTCGACCGTGCTTCTGCCTACTGATTCTGTTTATGCCTCTGCCTGATCTGGAACTGACCCTGGACTGTTATTCGACCACGCTTCTGCCTACTGATTCTGTACATACCTCTGCCTGATCTGGAACTGACCCTGGACTGTTTGACCATGCCTTTTGCCTGCCTCTTGGACTGATCTTGTACCCTCTCAGTGGACTAGTGGGATTCATAACAGGGGTCTCACATATGTGAGGGGCTCCAGAATAGTTTTTTTGGATGAAGAAGACAATTTCCTTTGTTTTCTCATTCCTAGATTAGGGTCTGGAGACTCGGAGGCTTCAAAGAGATTTGGGTGGGAGAAGCCTCTACCCCTATCCCCATTCTGTCCTGAACAAGGCCCTACTTCTGCCTGCTGCCTGTAGGACCTATACCATCATGCCTCTGCCTGTCGCATGAACTGACCACACCACATGGATGGACCATGTTCCTGCCTACTACCAGGACCAATATTTTGGCAATGCTGACGATCTCTGCCTGCACTGACCTTGGACTGTATATGGACAGTATCCCTGCCTGCTGCCAATATTGACTATGGACAGTATACCTGCCTGTTGCCTGGAAAATTGTGTTCACTTTTGCTGACCAAGTCCCTGCCTGCTGCCTGGACCAGTGCTATCATCCTGTGGACAACTGCGCTGCTAAAACCACAGGTAATCTTTTGTTTACTCTTTTCTCGGCAGAATGTATTTTGGGGTGTAATTCTTGGTATGTGCATGCTATCTGTCCCTGGAACACCTGATGGTGTTCCTTGCATGTTGGGCCTCTGTATGTGGCCAGACTGTGTAAAAGTCTCACACATTTGGTATCGTTATACTCAGGAGGAGTAGTAGAACGTATTTTGGGGTGTCATTTTTGCTATGTACATGCTATGTGTTGGAAATATCTTATAAATGGACAACTTTGGGTAAAAAAAATGCGTTTTCATTTTTTTTCCACATTTTCCCAAAACTTTTGGAAAAAAAATGAACCATTCAAACGACTCATTATGCCTCATAGATTATACGTTGGGGTGTTAGCTTTCCAAAATGGGGTCACTTTGTGGGCATTTCCATTGTCCTGGTGCTCCAGGGCCTTCAAAAGTGTAATAGGTGGTTGAGAAATGAAATGTGTAATTTATGCTCCTAGAACGCCTGATGGTGCTATTTCAATATTGGGCCTCTGTATGTGGCCAAGCTGTGTAAAAGTCTCACACATTTGGTATCATAATACTCAGAAGGAGTAGCAGAACGTATTTTGGGGTGTCATTTGTGGTATACACATGCCATGTGAGAGAAATAACCTATTACATTGAAAATTTTGTGAGAAAAAAAAAAATCTTCATTTTGCAAAGAATTGTGGGAAAAAGATGACAACATCAAAAACCTCACCATGCATCTTAGTAAATACCTTGGAATGTCTACTTTCAAAAAAGGGGTCATTTGGGGGGTATTTGTACTTTCCCGACTTGTTCTGGTCGCAAGAAATGAGATAGGCCACCAGTACATCAGGTGTGATCAATTTTTTATGATTCGCACCACAGCTTGTAGACTCTCTAACTTTCACAAAGACCAAATAATATCCACTAATTTGGGTTATTTTTACCAAAGATATGTAGCAGTATAAATTGTGGCCAAAATTTATGGAAAAAAAATTATAATTTGCAAAATTTTATCACAGAAACAAAGAAAAATGCGTTTTTTTTCAAAATTTTCGGTCTTTTTTCATTTATAGCGCAAAAAATAAAAACCCCAGAGGTGATCAAATACCACCAAAAGAAAGCTCTATTTGTGGGAAAAAAAGGACACAAAATTCATTTGGGTACAGTTTTGCATGACTGAGTAATTGTCATTCAAAGTGTGAGAGCACCGAAAGCTGAAAATTGGTCTGGGCAGGAAGGGTTTTTAAGTGCCCAGTAAGCAAGTGGTTAAGTTGGAACTTTAACCACAACAACCTAATAAAAATGAATGTTCTTTAGCAAGGAACATACATTCCACATGAATAATTATGCTATCAAATTTAGTATGTGCTGTAAATTGTCCATGGCAGTTGCAGATCATACAGAAGCAGCTTCCTTGGCTATAAAGGATAGGAGGATTTAATTCTGCTTTAAGGCTGTCAGCAGATCGGCCTCTACAAACTTGGCAGTGCCTAAAAATGGAGAGCAACTGAGCATGTGCAGAGCTGGGTGAGGCAGTGTATTACTGGATTTTAAACAGTATAGGTACTTATTTTAAATGTTTTACATAGCAGAACTTAATTTTGTGAGTAAAGTTCCACTTTAAGATGCCATAAGTATACATTTGTACACCAAATAGCAAATTGAGTTTCCCAGTTTATGAAAAAAAAACAAGACTTGCTGTATATCATTAGTAATACATGCTTCTTTTGTTCCACAAATGTATATTATTATAGTATATTATATGTACATACTATAAATAGATGCCAAGAGACAACAAGAGCACCATTATCAAACATATGATAGATATCAGCTACTACCTTAAAGCGGTTGTATACCCACTAATGTGTTGTTGTGTTTTTACCACCTGCAAAGGAAAAGGCATAATGAGCTAGTATGCACCGCATACTAGCTCATTATGAAATACTTACCTTAGAATGAGGCCCCGACATCTGGCCCGATCCACGCCAGGGGAGCTGACATGTTCCCTCAGTGTGTCTTCCGGGTATATCGTCACTCCCGCCCATGCGTGGGAGATTTCATCCCGGCTGGGTTCGGCATCTGCCGGGCTTTCAGCCGAGAATCCCCTTGTGCGCATGCGCCGCTGCAGTCAGCGGCGCATTGCAAGGGGAATATCTCCTAAACCGTACAGGTTTAGGAGATTTTTTTTTAACCTACAGGTAAGCCTTACTATAGGCTTTCCTGTAGGTAAAAGTCAAAGAATTGACTATACAACCCCTTTAATACTGAAACTTTTACTAAAAGTTGCATTTTCAATTTGGTTTATGCAAAAGAATAATCCATCAATTGTAAAATGTTTATATTCTTTAACAGAAATGAAAAATGCCAAACCATACTGTGGTCTGCAATTATCTTATCAAACTTTTGAAGGCCCAGCGTGGCGACATCCCCATTGTTTTGTTGATCTTGCTTTGCAAAGTTAACCTTTCATCCTTTAAATCCTTTTTATGTTATGTGCAGAGTCAACAGGTAATCATGGCCAGCCATTCACTCAATGTAGCCTTTACACGGGCTCATTATCCTGCTTGTGTCCTCTTTAGATGCCGTAGACATAATAATAGGAATGTCAGATAATCGCATCACGTCCCACTGGATTTTTTTCAAGACCTACGGTTGCTCAGCAACAACTTTTTGAGTGTATGATTTGAACTCATTCCCTTCATGCTGATAGATGTTCACAGACTATCGAACGACTGAAAATGCAAGACGGTAAATCAGGAGTTTATGGAATCTGTATTAATGGGTTGTATGGTATAATTATATTTATGTATCTGTATACAGTATATACAATATCTCACAAAAGTGAGTACACCTCTCACACTTTTGTAAATATGTTATTATATCTTTTCATGTGACAACACTGAAGAAATGACACTTTGCTACAATGTAAAGTACAGCTTGTATAACAGTGTAAATTTGATGTCCCCTCAAAATAACTCAACACACAGACATTAAACCGCTGGCAACAAGTGAAAATGTCCAAATTGGGTCCAATTAGCCATTTTCCCTCCCTGATGTCATGTGACTTGTTAGTGTTACAAGGTCTCAGGTGTGAATGGGGAGCAGGTGTGTTAAATTTGGTGTTATTGTTCTCACTCTCTCATACTAGTCACTGGAAGTTCAACATGGCACCTCATGGCAAAGAACTCTCTGAGGATCTGAAAAAAAAAGAATTGTTGCTCCACATAAAGATGTCCTAGGCTATAAGAAGATTGCCAAGACCCTGAAACTGAGCTGCAGCATGGTGGCCAAGACCATATAGCAGTTTAACAGGACAGGTTCTACTCAGAACAGGCCTCACCATGGTCGACCAAAGAAGTTGAGTGCGCACGCTCAGCGTCATATTCAGAGGTTGTCTTTTGGAAATAGACGTACGAGTGCTGCCAGCATTGCTGCAGAGGTTAAAGGGGTTGGGGGTCAGTTTGTCAGTGCTCAGATCACACACTGCATTAAATTGGTCTGCATGGCAGTCCTCCCAGAAGGAAGCCTCTTCTAAAGATGATGCGCAAGAAAGCCCACAAACAGTTTGCTGAAGACAAGCAGACTAAGGAGATGGATTACTGGAACCATGTCCTGTAGTCTGATGAGACCAAGATAAACTTATTTGGTTCAGATGGTGTCAAGTGTGTGTGGCGGTAACCAGGTGATGAGTACAGAGAGTACGATGAGTATAAAGTGTGTCTTGCCTACAGTCAAGCATGGTGGTGGGAGTGTCATGGTCTGGGGCTGCATGAGTGCTGCCAGCACTGTCGTGCTACAGTTCACTGAGGGAACCATGAATGCCAACATGTACTGTGACATACTGAAGCAGAGTATAATCCCCTCCCTTCGGAGACTGAGCTGTGGGGCAGTATTCCAACATAATGACCCCAAACACACCTCCAAGACGACAAGTGTCTTGCTAAAGAAGCTGAGGGTAAAGGTGATGGAAGCATCTGTGAGGCATCCTCAAATGGAAGGTGGAGGAGCGCAAGGTCTCTAAAATCCACCAGCTCCGTGATGTCATCTTGGAGGAGTGGAAGAGGACTCCAGTGGCTTCCTGTGAAGCTCTGGCAAGAGGGTTAAGGCAGTGCTGGAAAATGATGGTGACCACACAAAATATTGACATTGATATTGACTCTGAAGGTTTTTCCGACGGAATTTCAATGTAATTCCACTGAAACTGTCTTGCTTACACACGATCACACCAAAGTCTGATTGTCAAGAACGCGGTGACGTACAAAACGTACAACGGGACTAGAAAAAGGGAGTTCAATAGCCAGTAGCCAATTGCTTCTGTCTCGTACTTGCTTCAGAGCATGCGTTGTTTTTGGTCTGTCGGAACAGCATACAGACGAGCGGTTTTCTCGATAGGAATTGGTTCCATCGGAAATATTTAGAACATGTTCTATTTCTAGGTCCGTCAGAATTTTAGACGTAAAAAGTCCAATGGGGCATACACACGATCGGAATATATGATGAAAAGCTCCCGTCTGACTTTTTCTGTCGGACATTCTGCTCTTGTAAACGCGGCATAAGAAGTGAATGCTACGTTTTGTGCACGCAAACTTTAATAAAGAATTCATTATCATAAAAGCCAATATAAAAAAATGGAAACCCAAAATACCACCCTGAAACAAAAGCCTGCTTTTTTTTAGAAGAAGTAGATAAACTCTTTGCAAATTCAAAGCCTGTACTGCTGTTTTTCATTTTATTCTAGGTCAATCCTTTAGCAGCATGTCAGAACAGAGTTCCTATATGCATCCGATCAGGCACCTGTGGATACCAGACATCTCCAGGCATACAGAGATCCAATATTGTATTGTATGTATTTTCATTGTGTAAATGTTTGAGAGATGCAGTCCTCTGGTGGATTCTTACTAAAACTGCAGCCTGCTAGGAGACATGAAGCTGAGATGATAGAAATATATATTATGGCTGTACTGAAAGTAATGCAAAAATAACTCAATAGTAACTCTTCTTCTTTTTCATTGCAGGTAAGTAACAAATTTCAAGGTCGTGCTTTAGCTATTCCTGGTTCATAGCTTCTACAAGGGCTGTACCAAAAGTAGTGCAAAAGTGGGTATAACTTTGTTATTACTATACGTAGGTCATTCAAATTTCACAGGTTGGTAGAGTACCTCTTCCTCTGTAGTAACACTCTCTTTTTCATTGCATGCAAATATCAGATGCCAAGCAGATGCAATATGCTGTCATTGAGTTCTTGATGAAGGAGGGTGCAGGCTGTCCGACATCCACAGAAGGTTACAGAATGTTTACAGAGATGACACCATTTAGGCCTCATGTACACCGCAGCTGGTAAACAAACGTTTAAGAGCATTTGGGTGTTTTTTTTTCAGCAGGCCCTGAACTCTCTTCAATGTTATCTTATGGCTACATGTACACTCAGGCGTTTATAGTAGTTTAGAAGCCGTTGAGGTTAGAAATTTTTTTTGAAAGCAGAAATTTGCGTTCAGGACGGTAGTGCAGGGGCATTTGAAACGCCAAATGCTTGTAACAGCGTGTAAACGCGTATAAATGTGGTAACGTGTTTAGAAGCATTTTGTTTATGGCATTATGGTTATTTTTTCTAAAACAAGACTTTACCATCAGAACGTTGAGTTCCACCTGGTCTGCATGTCACAAAGGAGGCGGTTGATGGGCAGGATGCATTCCCTTTGAATCTCAGCCAGCCGAGTACTGGCATTGTATGACTGGCAGAAATGACCACAGACTTTCCTGGCCTGCCTCAGGAGATCCTGTAAGCCTGGGTACCTGCTCAAGAATTGCTGCACCACCAAATTCAGGATGTGTGCCAAACATGGGACATGGGTTAAGTGTCCCTGTCGGAGGGCGTAGAGAAGGTTGGTGCCATTGTCGCATACAACCATTCCTGGCTGAGGCTGGCGTGGTGTCAACCACCTCTGAGCCTGCCCCTGCAGAGCTGATAGAATCTCTGGCCCAGTGTGGCTCCTGTTCCCTAAGCAGACCAGCTCAAGCACCGCATGGCATCTTTTTGTGTGCTTGCGTAGGCCCTTGAACACTTACGGAGCACTGCTGGTTCAGAGACCAGAAGGAAGAAGAAGAGGAAGGGGTGAAGGAGAGCTGTGGCAGAATCACCACTAGCATTTTGGAGGTGTGGTGGTGGAGCAAGCTCCAATAATACTGAACCCTGTCCTGTCCTGCATCCTTCCCAGCTGCCAGCAGAGTTACCCAGTGTGCTGTGAAGTAAAAGGTAACATCCCTAGATTATGAGTCATTGCTTACTGCTGGCCTCCCTGTTCAACGAGACCAAAACATTGCCTTCCACATGCTGGTAGAGAGCCGGAATGGCCTTCTGTGAAAAGAAATGGCGTTTGGAACCTGCCACTGAGGTACAGCACATTCCACAAATTCACGAAAGGGGGCAGAGTCTACCTGCTGAAAAGGCAGCAGTTGCAGTGCTAGCAATTTGGCCAAGCTAGCATTCAGACACTGAGCATTAGGATGGCTGGGACCAAATTTCTTTTTACGGTTTAGCAATTGGGGTATGGAAATGTGCCTGTTAAAATCAGATGGAGGTGTACTGATAGCAGATTGGCTGCAAGTACTTGGGACACCTATTGCTATACCTTCATTCCTCTTGGTGCAGGGTTTTGAGAGAACTGGAGGTATAGTGGGGTTAGAGATCCGAGATGGGGAGCAAGGAGAAGTCTGCCTTTTTCTTTAAAGTGGGTCTTTCAAGTGCTGTTGCCAATGGACTGCATGGGAGGTTGTCATGTGTTTGGTCAAGCATGTGGTGCCCAAGCGGCTGCTGTTCTGGCCACACCTGATCCGCTTCAGACATAGGTTGCAAACGTCAGAAAGTTGGAGAGCGGGAGAGATTGGTCGGCTAACCTGCCCATCCTCTCAGTACGATCAGAGATGAAGTGAGGAGGATCGGCTTTTTCCAGAAGGTATTGGCCACGTCCCGGAATTTCCGGGCTGTTCGCACATAAGGACGCTCTGTCGGCTTGAGGGACCGTGGCGGAGCGCACACCTGGGAGACACATGCTGATCCCTGCAGAGGGTTATTTCTGCCGGTGTTACTGTTTCCGTATGTTGGGAGTCCATCAGCTGCGGTAAGAGTCCAACCTATTTGTGTTACTGGGAAGCCATAACGGTTCAGGATTTGGAAACATTATTTAACCCAGAGAGAAAGATTGAACATTTTTTTTGGGACTTTTTGCACATTTGTATTTTTTTTGTATCACTTTATTTGTCCTTTTTGAATAATTTATATAATATGAGTTTACTTTTCAATTTTTAGTGTGATTTCCGCACGGGATAGCTCACAATCTGTTCATAGGATCCACGCACACTCATGTTTTTAGAATCATTTTTAATTTTGATTGCATCACAGCATTTACACATATTTAGTGCAACATTATATATTTTTTAATCTTGATTCTATATTGATATTTGATGGTGTTTTAGTTGCAGCTTTTTCCTTTTTTTTCCTAGCGCGATATTGTTTTATTTTATTTTATAGGTTGCAAACAGCAAAGGTGGAATCTGCTGCACACGTGTCAAAAAAAGCCCACACCACGGAACTTTTCAAAATCAGTGGAGAGTCAGCAGTGCCCTGCACCTGCGGAGTTCTGCGGTGTGATGCAGTAGGGTGGCTGCCCTTAAGCTGCCCCCTAGAGGACATCCCGTCTCATTGGAGTTGTTCCTCCTCCTTCTCCTCCTTCTCTCTTCTATCAGGCACCCAAGTAGAGTCAGTGACCTCATCATCCCCTCTGAGCCATCTAATTGCTGCACATCCTCCAGCAACATGTACCCAACACTGTGGTCAAACAGTTCGGGGGACTCCTCCAGGGATGATGGTGGGGCTACAGAAGGAGTGACTGTGAACAAGGAGCTGGTAGAATAGGCCGCTGGGATTGGCCAAAGCATGCAGGTCAGGTGCATGTTTTGGCCAATCATCATACAGCAATGCACTGCAATCTTGTAGTGCATTATGGGGCGTTCCGCGGGTGCTTAAATTTACCATGAACGCCCCATAATGTTCATTCTTCGGCAAACGCTGAAATTTGATCTAGTATAGAGCCACTCGCTGTGGCTCTGTACCTTCTTTATGTGATCCATGCTGCCCAATGAAGAAGAATAGAGGGCACACACAAGCACATAGAAAAGCATATTTTTGAAAATGTCCTCCTGCTCTTGGGGGGGGGGGGGGGGGCTGCTGTGCATTTGTTCCATTACAACAGATGAATGGCAAGCCAATGGTGCTTGAAGGGCCACCACTAGTATTTGGTCCAAATTTGATCTGTCTATTGGGATGGCCTCCTCTATAGCACAATTACCCTGCCTGCACCTGCGAACTCTACACTAATCCTGTGCTGAAAGACACCGGCTCTGATGTCCAAAAATCTACTACTCTGTCCTAAAATACCTTATCATGGCTGCATCTTGTTGTATTATTAAACCTCCCTGCAATGTCTGTGATATTCAGAACATTACCAGACTTTATTTCCTTAGTGCACTAAATATAAGACTCATCAGGGCGGTGTTGATCTATGCCAGAGCTTTATTATCATTCAGATGGATGTATTAAATATGAAATGAATGGCATAATCAGCAGGAATTTTCTGTCATCAAATCTATTACAATAAAATTGCAGAATACATTGAGGAATAATAGAAAGCAGAAAAGAGTGATGATGGAGTCAATTAAAGCTCGCCTTTTAGGATTATTTAGATTTTTTTTTTTTTTTTTAGAGTAATTTTGGGAATTTAGAGAAAAATATATTAGCATATGGATAATGAAAGTATAACTTTGAAAAGGATACAGCAACACTCACACTACTGCATATTAATTCTAACTATCATTTTTTGCCGCTGGTTTGAAGGTGTAATTATAATGCGGATTTTAGCAATTAAATTAGTGAAAGGCATGCAAAGAAATGCAGCTATAAATGCCTGCTTTATACAACAATACACAGGAAATTAGTATTAAAAAATCATCAGCACTGAAATATAAAAGCTCGGCTACCGATAATATAATTCTCTTTACACAGCTGCTTAATAAAATATCTGCATGCTTGCACAAAATAAAAAATAACCTCACGATGTCTTATCAAACATGTAACAGAACATTAGTTAAAATCAGTTTGCACTGCCTTCTTAAGATGCTTGCCCACTCACAAGCAGCAAGGCAACATAATTGTCTCTACAGAGAAGCCTAATATAATTTTGGCATGTTGGCACAACATGCAGTATTTAATTAACCGCTTCAGCCCTGAAAAAATGTATCCCCTTCCTGATCAGAGCACTTTTTGCGATTCGGCACTGCGTCGCTCTAACTGACAATTGCGCGGATGTGCGACGTGGCTTTGAAACAAAATTTACGTCCTTTCTTCCCACAAATAGAGCTTTCTTTTGGTGGTATTTGATCACCTCTGCGTTTTTTTTTTTTTTTTTGCGCTATAAACAAAAAAAAGCAACAATTAAAAAAAAAAAAAAACTCATTATTTTTTACATTTTTCTATAATAAATATCCCCCAAAAAAATATAATTTTTTTTTTCCTCATGTTAAGGTCGATATGTATTCTTCTACATATTTTTGGTAAAAAAAATAAATAGTTTATTGATTGGTTTGCACAAAAGTTATAGCGTTTACAAAATAGGGGATCGTTTTATGGCATTTTTATGAATATATTTTTTTACTAGTAATAGCGGCGATCAGTGATTTTTATTGTGACTGCAACATTATGGTGGACATATTGTAAATTTTTGACACATTTTTGGGACCATTGTCATTTATACAGCAATCGGTGCTATACAAATGCACTGATTCCTGTGTAAATTACACTGGCAGTTAAGGGATTAACCACTAGGGGGCAGTGTAAGGGTTAGGTGTGTCCTGGGGCGTGTTTCTAACTGTGAGGGGGCGTGGCTACGTGTGACATGTCACTGATCTCTGCTCCCGATCACAGGGAGCAGAGATCAGTGACACTGTCTGTGAGGCGATCACGGGTATCCTATCGGCGATCATGTCTGCGGGATCCGTGACCCGACTCATGGAGGTCCCGACTGGCGGTGCCACCGCGGCAAATTTAAAGAGACGTACAGGTATGCCCATTTGCCCAGTTGTGCCATTCTGCTGACATACATCGGCGTGCGCTGGTCGGGAACCGGTTATAGATAGCCTATAGGAAAGGTTATAACTGCTGTCAGATATTTTTTTTTTTTTTTTTTACTACCTGTGTCAATAAAGTTTTTCCTTTACATCCTGTCCTGTAGATACAACAGGAACTTGGAGGGAATCTCTTTACAACTTTCCCTGAAACAGTTGTTGTCATTGGAAAGACAACTCTAACATTTTGAAATGTTCCCTCACCTTCCTCTTTAGTGAGAATGGCCTTCCAGTACAAATGAAGTAGATCTCCCCAATGGGGACACAGACTGTAATAAAAACTTGACAGAGGGTCTAACCCTTCCGTGGCCTATCTATAATTAAAAATAAAAGTTTTTCCTAGAGATACACTTTAATTGACTAACTAGATATTTTTTTTTTTGTTTTTTTTTAGGGTGGGTTCAAATATGTTTCACTGAAAATTAGCAATTTACAAGCCTCAAACAGAAACAGAAAGGGGTAGCTTTACAAAGCTTGTATCTAACACACTACCAATGTTTCCTTTTACTGCACTGTTATTATGTCTTTGTACCTAATATCATGCAGTTTTTAATCACATTAACATATATGTAAATAGGTAACTATTGCCACGGCTTTTTTTCAGGGGGAACTTGGTAGAATTCGGTTCCACCACCTCTGGGTCAGACCCTTTGGGGCCTGTTCACCAGAAACACTTATAAACACAGAAGTCTGATTTCTGTGTTTACAAGTGACAGCTCTGCACTCTGTGTGTAACCCCCATGAACTCTGCACTCTGTATGTAATGCAATCCTGATATTTAATGCCCCTTTAAGACCCTTCTACTGTTTGTGAAATATGACCACACCCATTATTTGATGTGATTTGGAGGGGTTTTGGGGGGGGTCATGGTTGAGTTCCAGCACCTATTATTTTAGAAAAAAAGCCCTGACTATTATCAAATTATTTATTTATCGTGAAAGCATGTATGAGTAATTTTCATTTAACAAATAATATAACCAATTAATCTGTATAGAAGATCGACTATGAAATGTGAAATAGCTAGTTTTGTGTTTTCATCCTGACATTCTGTACATATTATGTTAACAAAACTAGTTTAGCATGTAAATCCCAATAAAATAAATTTTGGTACGAGGGGAAGGGGGGGGGGGGGGGGGTTAAGGCTTGAGAAAGGGAGCATTTCCCTGAAACACGTTGCCTGCCAGTTTCATTGTTCTTCCCCATTCATGTGTATCCTCACCTGCTGCAGACGCGGCTCTTGTGACAGCTGAATGGGTCCAGCACTCCACTGCTTGCCCCAGGATGATAGTATAGCCAGCTTCTTTATCATTCAGGTTCTGTCTCTCTGGCTGTACTGCATCATGGATTCTGTGCATGTCTTTGGATACATGCTATGTAAGTGGATTATTGCAATATATATATATATATATATATATATATATATATATATATATATATGTGTTTTTCACCTCTTCCCGTGCCATTCTGTTCTACTTTCACTGTTTGTTACTGACCAAATCATCGGGTGAAAATAAAAGAAAAAACTAATTAAAAAAAAAACTAAAAAAAAATGCAGCCACCACATCTAAAAAGCTGCAATATATTCAATTTTTGGTTTGGGGTTTAACACTGCTTTAAGTATTGCCTGCTTACAGTACAGCTTTATTATTTGCATCAGCTGATTGTCAATGAAGTTCAACTCTTAGTCCTTTCACATCAGTATAAGAAGCAGCTTTGTGCTGCAATCACAGCTCAGTGTTCTATGGCAGGAAAACGATGTCCTTGACTGATTGTGTTCTGTTATCCTTTACATGCATGGCTGGGACAGAAAATTGTAATACCGCTAACATTCACCTGTTTTCTAAAAAACCTCTGAAGATTAGTGATTAAAGTTACATGCATGCAGGCGTTTAGCGCTGTGTTTCTTGTCAAAGGTAAATGTGGTGAATTTGTGTTGCTGTTCATACGAGCCCTCTTCACATAACCCTATACACGGGGTGACTGACTCCACTTATGGCTACATGGGATCCAGGTGTCCTACAGAGAACATGCTAAGCAGAGCCATCAGTTGTGTCTGCATTCTGCCTACCTGAGAACATTTCACATTCTGTGAGCATGGGATTTGCATCTTGGTTTGGATCACAACTAAGAGTGTTTTAACCCTTGTCAGGTCATTTCCAAAATTTGGGAATTCACTTTCACACACAGTTCACCTCTGTGCTAACAAACAACTATCAGACCTTTTTTAAAGACAGTCCCTTTCTCTGCTTACAGACAATCCCCCTCTCCTGCTCATGGGCAGAGCTCTTCCCTGCTCACAGACAGTCCTCCTCCTTGCTAACAAACAACTATCAACCCTTTTCAAAGACAATCCCCCTCCCTGCCCACAGACAGTCCCCCTCCCTGCTCACAGACAGCCCCCTCCCTGCTCACAGACAGTCCCCCTCCCTGCTCACAGACTGCCCCCCTCCCTGCTCACAGACAGCCCCCCCTCCCTGCTCACAGACAGTCCCCCTCCCTGCTCACAGACTGCCCCCCTCCCTGCTCACAGACTGCCCCCCTCCCTGCTCACAGACAGTCCCCCTCCCTGCTCACAGACTGCCCCCCTCCCTGCTCACAGATGGCCCCCTCCCTGCTCACAGACAGCCCCTCCCTGCTCACAGACAGTCTAACTCCCTGCTCGTGGATAGTCCCCTTCCCTGCTCATAAACATTCCTTTTATCTGTCCATGGACAAGCATCTTCCCTGATCATAGGCAGTCTTCTTCCCTGCTCACAGATAGTCCATGTTCCTGTTCTTCACATAGAGTCTCCCTCCCTGTTCATAGACAGTCCCCTTCCATGCTTACAGACAGTCAACCTCCATGCTCATACATATTCCCCTTTCCTGCTCATAGACAGTCCCCTTCCCTGATCATGGACAGTGCTCTTCTCTGATCATGGGCAGTCCTCTTCTCTGATCATGGGCAGTCCTCTTCTCTGATCATGGGCAGTTCTCTTCCCTGCTCATGGGCAGTTCTCTTCCCTGATCATGGGCAGTTCTCTTCTCTGATCATGGGCAGTTCTCTTCCCTGATCATGGGCAGTTCTCTTCCCTGATCATGGGCAGTCCTCTTCTCTGATCATGGGCAGTCCTCTTCCCTGATCATGGGCAGTTCTCTTCCCTGATCATGGGCAGTTCTCTTCCCTGATCATGGGCAGTTCTCTTCTCTGATCATGGCCAGTCCTCTTCTCTGATCATGGCCAGTCCTCTTCTCTGATCATGAGCAGTTCTCTTTCCTGAGCATGGCCAGTCCTCTTCCCTACTATGGACAATCCCCTTCAATACTCATGGTCAGTCACCTTTAATGCTCACAGACAGTCCCCTCCCCTGCTCATAGACATTCCTTTTCTTTTTCCATGGACAATCCTCTTCCCTGATCATAGGCAGTCTTCTTCCCTGCTCCCAGATAGTCCAGTTCCCTGTTCTTCACATAGAGTCTCCCTCCCTGTTCATAGACAGTCCCCTTCTTGGTCCATAGACCGCTTCTTTGCTCTTACCTTTTCTGTTGAATTTATAAAATTAATAACAATAATAATAATAATTCTTTCTTACCTTAATGTACTTTTTCTGTGACATTTTGGCCCAGACCACTTGTTACAATGCTTCTTTTCCCCATGTATGATCCATGCCCACACATTCTTCTGTCTTTGCCAGACAAATTAGGTGCTAAAATCACACCAACTTAGCTGTTTGCCAATGTTTTGTACTATTCACAGCAGCCCCAGGGGAATTCCGAATATTATATTGTATTTAACCCTGCTCACCATCCAACAGAGTTAGAGAAATTCCCAGCTATAGAAACATAGTAGCATTTAAAATGATGGAAATCGAAGAAAAATGTTTTATATTCGTAAAAACGATGACACATAGAAATCATTTCTAATATCGTAGTGAGAAAAGATTCATCCGTCAGACTGCAATGACTGACAGATGTCATGACTACCTATGTTCTAACCCATCCTGTGACACGCTTCAGCGTTCCATGCCTAGGTGATACTAGACGGAAACAGCTGTAAATAGACCGCCAGATGACAAAATGAACTTCACCTTTCCTTGTGAGGATAGCAAAAGCAAAGACTGAGCACTAGTTTTGTACTAAGGGCAGAGTATTGGAAGAGCTTGTAAATAAATGTTATTTTCCCTTGTACCCCATGTTGGACATGAGTTGTTCTATCTCCAGTATTCTTCAGCAGGATATTATTTGATCTATTTATAAAAAAAAAATAAAAAATCTGCTACTTCACACAACCATTACGATTAATCCCTGCAATGTGTCTAACCACTTCAGCCCCGGAAGATTTGGCTGCTGAATGACCAGGCCATTGTTTGCGATATGGCGCTGCGTCGCTTTTACTGACAATTGCGCGGTCGTGCGGTGCTGTACCCAAACAAAATTGACGTCCTTTTTTCCCACAAATAGAGCTTTCTTTTATTTGAATGCCTCTGCGGTTTTTGTTTTTTGCGCTATAAACAAAGCTAAGAACGACAATTTTGAAAAAAAAAAACACAATATTTTCCTACAATAAATATCAACATTTTTTATTTTTTTAACCATTTCAAAACCAGGCACTTATACACCTTCCTGCCCAAGCCAATTTTCAGCTTTCAGCGCTGTCGTAATTTGAATGACAATTGCGCGGTCATGCTACGTTGTACCCAAACAAATTTTTTATCATTTTGTTTCCACAAATAGAGCATTCTATTGGTAGTATTTGATCACCTCTGCGATTTTTATTTTTTGCGCAACAAATAAAAAATACCAAAAAAAAAAGTTTCTTTGTTTCTCTTAAATTTTTTTGCAAATAAGTAAGTTTTCTTCATCAAGGACACTGCACCAATAAGGGGGCACCAATGAGGTGGCACTGATGAGGTGGCACTGATGGGCACTGATGATGGGCTCTGATAGGCGGCACTGATGGGCACTGATAGGTGGCACAGGTATGCGGCACTGATGGGCACTCATAGGAGACGCTGATGGGCACTCATGGGCGGCACTGATGGGTACTTATGGGTAGCACTGATAAGTGGCATGGATGGGCACTGATGGTCACTGATAGGTGGCACTGAGGGACACTGATGGGTGGCACTGATTACACTGGTGGGTGGCATTGCTGGGTATCACTTATTTTTTTATTTCTGTAATGGTGCCAGTCAGTGCCCATTTGTGAGCACCCTATTGGCATGAATTGGGCATTTTTTCTATGTGGATGGCCATGGGGTACATACCTGGCCATCCACATGCTGGGGGCTTCCCTTGTGGTCCTGGAGGCTTCTCTGGTGGTCCAGTGTGGGCATCCGAGGGGGAGTTCACTGATAAACAATCAATGCAGACCCCCCGTCAGGAGAGTCGCCAATCTGCTCTCCTCTACTTGCGTCTGTCAGACACGTGTGAGGAAAAGCCAATCAGCGGCTTGTCCTGTTTACATCATGTCGGAGGCTCTTTACCAAGATCGGTGTAGCCGTGTGTCAGACTGACACACCACACCCCCGATCGCCGCGATGCTCGTCCATCGGGACACCAAGTCAGGATAATTGAACCACCAAAATAAATAAAAAGAAAAAAATCAGCCCACTGAAGAGACCTATACGTAAATTGTGGTACATAAAATAGTCATTTATTGAATGCTAAAAAAAAAAACACACACACACAATGTCCAACTAGGGAACTTATCCACAATTGTTTATGTGAAAGAAAGGTTCATATCATGGTTATCAATCCTTGTATAAATTGAGACACTTAAACATGGATTACATACAATACCGGCAGTACGCCAGACCACACGGGGTTAACACCATCTAGGCTCCCGGTCTTCTAGGTGAGCTGATGTCCCAAGATATCAGGCAGGGTATGGTGCTCGCTACGTGATCAGTAATAGATGGAGGCTATGGATCTATCCTATTCCTCGCTGTGCGAGGCAGGCTTTTCCCAGAACATTGTGCTGGGTTGAGCGACTGTAATGTTGTTATGACACCATTCGGGGCTTCTGCTGTGTCCGGGCACTGCTGTCAGATGCGCAGGAAGCTCAAAACAACTGCCAGAATTTGTGATACCACGGAAGTTGGGATACCAGCGTTGTGTTCCGTACGATCACAACTTCCGGAGATTGTTTTGAGCTTCCTGCGCGTCTGACAGCAGTGCCATACCCTGCCTTATAGTGTCTACAAAATAGGGGATATATATAGCATTTTTTTTTACTAGTAATGGCGGTGATCTGCAATTTCTATTGTGACTGTGACATTATGGCGGACACATTGGACTCTTTTGACACATTTTTGGGACCATTGTCATGAATACAGCGATCAGTGCTATAAAAATGCACTGATTACTGTAAAAATGTCACTGGCAGGGAAGGGATTAACACTAGGGGGTGATCAAGGGGTTAAATGTGTTCCTTCAGTGTGTTTATAACTGTAGGGGGAGGGGACTGACCTAGAAGAAATGACAGATCGTGATTCCTAGCTATTAGGAACACACAATCTGTCACTCCTCACAGAACAAGGATTTGTGTTTTTACAAACACATTTCCGTGTTCTGCCTCTCGTGTCCACGATCTTTTGTGGCCAGCGGTCTCCCTCCCTGCCTGTCAGGAATCCCCAGTGTGAACCAAGTTAACGTGCTTGTAAAATCCTATAATCCAATCTATTACAGTAGTATATAATGTACAATGTGTGCGTTTCTGTAATATAATTGTGTCCAAAACCTTCTCTTCCCCGCTCTGAGCAGGGGGGGTGGGGGAGGAGGAGAGCAGCGGGAGGTTGGCAGCGCTGTACCGGAGGAATATGGCACAATTATATTACAGAAACACACATTGTACATTATATACTACTGTAGTGGATTATAGGATTTTACAAGCATTTTAACAATAATAATGCTAGGTCTCATTTTCAGCGTAGGTCTTATTTTTGGGGAAACATGGTACATTTTAAAAACGTTGGTGCATACATCACCATCAATTACATAAAACAGAAAGATATATAGGGGCTCATATGGAGCTGATAGAGGACATGGTTGTCTCTTCCTGTTATTCCCGACGCGTTTCAAGAGCAAGTGTTTCCTTTCTTCAGGGAAATTTAAGAGAGAAGATCATAAATGAAGAGCATTCAGTACCACGGCCTGCACGAGTATCAGCTCCATTAAAGCCCCTCTTGCTGTTTTATGTAATTGATGGTGATGTATGCACTAACATTATTACTATGTATTAACTGCTTCCCGACTGCCTCATGCAGATATACTGTAGCAGCAGGGCACGTTCAGGCAGAATCACATACCTGTACCTTGCCCTTTAAGAGGCGGCTTGCGGGCATGCACCACCGTTGGCACATGTGCGCGCCTGCGGGGAGCTTCGTGAGCGTGATCGGGGGTCCCGCAGACTCGATGTCCGCTGGGATACCTGCAAAGGTCTCAAGGAGAGGAAGAACGGGGGAATGCTAATGTAAACAAGCATTTCCCCATTCTGCCTAGTGGCAGTCACTGATCTCTGCTCCCTGTAATCGGGAGCGGTGATCAGTGATGTGTCACACACAGCCCCCCCGCCCCACAGTTAGAATCACTCCCTAGGACACACTTAACCCCTACAACACCACCTAGTGGTTAACCCCTTCACTGCCAGTCACATTTACGCAGTAATCAATGCATTTTTAATTGCCCTGACCGATGTATAAATTTGAACAGTCCCAAAACCGCGCCGAAAGTTTCTGATCTGTCTGGCATAATGACGCAGTCATGATAAAAATCGCTCATCGCCGTCATTACTAATAAAAAAAATTATTAATAAAAATTCCATAAAATTATCCCCTATTTTGTAAACGCTATAATTTTTGCGCAGACCAATCAATAAGCGCTTATTGCGATATTTTTTACCAAAAATGTGTAGAAGACTACGTATCGGCCTAAACTGAGGGAAAAAAATAATTTATATATTTTTTGGGCATATTTATTATAGCAAAAAGTAAAAAATAATGCACTTTTTTTCAAAACTGTCGCTATTTTTTTGTTTATAGCGCAAAAAATAAAAACCGCAGAGTTGATCAAATAGCACCAAAAGAAAGCTCTATTTGTGGGAAAAAAAGGACATCAATTTTGTTTTGGAGCCACGTCGCACAACCGCGCAATTGTCAGTTAAAACGACGCAGTGCCGAATCGCAAAAAGTGCTCTGGTCTTTTGCCAGCCAAATGGTCCGGGGCTTAAGTGGTTAATAAAATTGACATTTTTGTAGCAAAACAATGGGGGTTATTTACAAAAGGCAAATCCACATTGCACTACAAGTGCACTTGGAAGTTCAGTCGCTGTAAATCTAAGGGGTAGATCTGAAATCAGTGGAAGCTCTGCTGATTCCATCCAATCATGTGCAAGCTAAAATGCTGTTTTTTTTTTATTTTCCTTGCATGCCCTTCTCGGATCTACAGCGACTGCACTTCCAAGTGCACTTGCAATGCAAAGCGGATTTGCCTTTAGTAAATAAACCCCAATCTAATATTTTTGAGTCTGCCTTTAAAATCCCAAGTGCCGGGGGGGGGGGGGGGGGGGGGGGAGTACCTTTCCATTTTTGCTATCTGGGATATAGATCAGACTAAAATGAGTACAATCGAGGGGGGAAGTGGGATTTTGTTGCAAATCAGGGACAGTTGGGCCCTATGTATTGGGGGTGGTATAACCTGCTTTTAACACCCCCACCTCCCCGACAAGCCATGTGAGTGAGCCCTAACAGAGAACATGCTCTACTACCTTAGTAAATCGGGGACAATACTGTGGAATGACAAAGTCTATCCTCTAAAAAAAAAAAAAAAAAGCCTGCAGTTTACAGTAAACACGAATCAGTCTTTAAATTTAAGACGTGTCATTAATTAACCTTAGTGTTAAGTTTAATAAACTGTCGCTAATGCTATTAACAAATGTTCCTATAATGTTTATGTTAGCAATAAAAAAAAAAATAAAAAAAAAAGTGATGGGCCTTTGAATTCAAATAGCCGATCAGAACATCGCAGGTAGAACGCAGAATGTCAGCTCAGTAGTAACGTTTCCCTTGCTGATTTACAGAACATACTCCAACATTAAAAAGACACCGTTTTAATGCGTTTTATGTGTTTACTGCTGTTCTGCATGACGGCTGTCCTCTGCAATTTGAGGTTTCTTACTTGCAAAGTGTCAATTAGGGACTTTACTGAGGCAGAATATGTGTTGTGAATTTGTAAATAAAATCACTAAAA
This sequence comes from Lithobates pipiens, assembly GCF_037356315.1. Taxonomy (NCBI): domain Eukaryota; kingdom Metazoa; phylum Chordata; class Amphibia; order Anura; family Ranidae; genus Lithobates; species Lithobates pipiens. The sequence goes on along the minus strand of NW_027507903.1, from coordinate 33,193,437 downwards.
AGTCAATTACTGCCAAGTCACTCTACCGACTGTCATTCTGCGCAGAACTGAAGGTGATCTTTCTGGTCAAAAGATTGTAGAAATACTGTGATACACATTATAAAGAACATTTTAAAAATAAAATTTAATTTTAAAGCTTAGACAAGAGATCAGCTATTTGCATATTGATTACTCCATCAAGAAATGCAAGAGGAAAGGCAGACTTCATTAGAGGCATGCCAATGAGAGATCTAGGCATAACATGAAGGGCCTGATATATGGATGCATTCCTAATAAGAAGTGCAGTTATTATCCCGGACACCAATTAAAGCTCAACTCCAGGCAAAGGTCTTTAGAAAACCGATTAGACTGATGGAGGCTTAGATCCTTTGTCAGATTTCTGTTTCTGGCAGCCACTCCATTGGGAGAGTGGTGGAAAAAATGTCATATTCCTTTGGGAGAGTGGTGGAAAAATGTCATATTCCCTTGGGAGAGTGGTGGAAAAATGTCATATTCCCTTGGGAGAGTGGTGGACAAATGTCATATTCCCTTGGGAGAGTGGTAGAAAAATGTCATATTCCCTTGGGAGAGTGGTGGACAAATGTCATATTCCCTTGGGAGAGTGGTAGAAAAATGTCATATTCCTTTGGGAGAGTGGTGGAAAAAATGTCATATTCCTTTGCGAGAGTGGTGGAAAAATGTCATATCCCCTTTGGGAGAGTGGTGGGAAAATGTCATATTCCCTTGGGAAAGTGGTGGACAAATGTCATATTCCTTTGGGAGAGTGGTGGAAAAATGTCATATTCCTTTGGGAGAGTGGTGGAAAAATGTCATATTCCTTTGGGAGAGTGGTGGAAAAAATGTCATATTCCCTTTGGGAGAGTGGTGGGAAAATGTCATATTCCCTTTGGGAGAGTGGTGGGAAAATGTCATATTCCTTTGGGAGAGTGGTGGAAAAATGTCATATTCCTTTGGGAGAGTGGTGGAAAAATGTCATATTCCCTTGGGAGAGTTCTAGAAAAACGTCATATTCCCTTGGGAGAGTGGTGGAAAAAACGTCATATTCCCTTGGGAGAGTGGTGGAAAACATTTCATATTCCCTTGGGAGAGTGGTGGAAAAATGTCATATTCCCTTGGGAGAGTGGTGGAAAAATGTAATATTCCCTTTGGGAGAGTGGTGGGAAAATGTCATATTCCCTTTGGGAGAGTGGTGGAAAAATGTCATATTCCCTTGGGAGAGTAGTGGAAAAATGTAATATTCCCTTGATTATGGCTCACTAATACATAAGAATGCATTCCAAACCTGGTATAGGGATGGTTTTACCTTCAATCTCCAAAAGACATCCCTTCCTAACCAATGACACCACAAAGCTCCTGGTTCACTCCCATGATCCCATGCTTTTGCCTCGACCACTGCAACTCCCTCCTCACTGAATTACCTATATAAATAGTCTATTCCCCCTTCAGTCCATCATGAATGCTGCTGCCAGGCTCATCCACCTTACCAACCGCTCAGAGGCTACTACTCCTCTCTGTCAATGCCTCCACTGGCTTCCACTCACCCAACAAACTCAATTCAAAATTCTATCTTACAAAGCCATCCACAACTTGGTCCCCAGCTACATCACTAACCTAGTCACAAAATACCCACCTACTCATTCCTTTCATTCCTCCCAAAACCTAATGCTCTCTACTTCCCTTGTCACCTCCTTCCATGCCCACCTCCATAACTTTTCCTGAGCTTCTCCTATCCTTCGGAACTCTCTACCCCAATCTGTCCGACTATCTCCTAATCTGCTCACTTTTTTACGATCCCCGAAAACACTTCTCTTCAGAGAAGCCTATCCTGCTCCTACCTAACAACTGTACATTTAATTTCTCCATCAGATCACCCCCCACAGCTATTATATTTTATAGATTGTAAGCTCTAACAAGCAGGACCCTTTGTTTCCTCCTGTATTGAATTGTATTGTAACTGTACTGTTCCTGTACACCCAGAACCTCAGCACTCTTTTCCAGCTTCCTTTTCAAGCCCACAGGCAGACCTGTGCAGACATGCACACTTCTCCCTTGCTTGCCTGGACTCCTCGGGAGGGTGGAGCCCAGAACCATGGTCAGGTGTCTACAAATAGCCCAGTACACCCCTGACCAGTCAGTGTGCTGGTGGATCTCAAAGCCTGGACACAGGACTAAGGATTTCATCCCACCCGGATCGCTATGAAATCCCCGGGCTCCAGATCCCAAAACGTATTTTAGTAAACAATGAGGAAACTGAAATGCCAGTTTCCTCCCAAATGAGCAAATAAACTAGAGCCCCTCAACCTGCCTGGTTGAGAATCCTCCATCCAAACACTGGTGGGGTATCTCACTACCACAAAGCCAATAGCCATTCAATGATAATATCCTAGTGAATGATGATGATAAGGATCATAAGTATCAATACTCCAAGGTGCCAAGTAAAAGAACAAGTGGAGAAACATGGATCTTTGGTTGAGTTATATTGTGAAAACTCCCATAATGGTAAGGGTGATATGAATTTGCGTGGTCCAGAAGAGGATGAGTGTTCACCAAAGCAAAGTCAATGCCTGTCTAGATCATATGTTGGTACGGTCCTATAGTTAGACCAAGATGGACTTTTGTGAACATAACCTCCCTCGGACATCAATGCACATTCAGGTAAACTATTCCATTGGCTGCCATGGGAAAGTGTCCTCAAAGTAAGTAAAAAAAAACCACGGTCTCACAAAGTCAATGGCTGTGTTTGTAGAAACACGGATGTAAGTTTTGTATACTTATCCATCCAGTAGTTCATGGAAAAATAGACTCATAGTTTTCAGGTAGGGATGAGCTTCGTGTTCGACTCGAACATTGGCTGTGCGTCCGTTCGGCAAAATCCGAACTCTTGGTCCGTTTGCGTCAAAATTTGTGTGGCGCGCACGGCCCACAATGCACTGCGATGGCGCAGTGCATTGCTGGCTCATGATTGGCCAAGCATGTACTGTGACCCCGCATGCTTGGCCAATCGCAGCGCCAGCAGCGAGGAGAGCCATGATTGGCCACAGGCATCCTGCCTGTAGCCAATCATAGCTCAGGCTGTGTAGTGCACGCCCCACACTATATAAGGCCGCCTTTGAGGCGGCCTTGTGTAGTGTGTTGGCATCTGAAGCAGTGGGTGTTCTGTGTACCTTCAACACAGTACACACCGATCGTTTTTGGCTGATTTCCTATCTTGCTGTTGTGTAGTGGTTATTGTCTGTGCCCTGACCGCAGTATACACCACTATATTCACCTCACCTACATAGCTAGTGATCTATCTTTAATAATAGAGCTTGCAGTCAGTAGTGTTAGGAGATGCGTGCTGTCTGCGTGCTCTGTACCCAGTACATACCGCTATAATCCACCTACATAGCTGTTCTCTATTTGAGCCCAATTGCCATCTGCAGGAGTTATTGGAAGTTGTGTGTGCCTCCAGCACAGCACAGTATACATCTGTATATACCCCTTTATCTCTGCTGTTTTCTGGTTATTGTCTGCGTGCCCTGACCACAGTATACACCGTGATATTCACCTCACCTATATAGCTAGTGATCCATCTTTAATAATAGAGCTTGCAGTCAGTAGTGTTAGGAGATAGTGCGTGCTGTTTGCGTGCTCTGTACCCAGTACATACCGCTATAATCCACCTACATAGCTGTTCTCTATTTGAGCCCAATTGCCATCTGCAGGAGTTATTGGAAGTTGTGTGTGCCTCCAGCACAGCACAGTATACATCTGTATATACCCCTTTATCTCTGCTGTTTTCTGGTTATTGTCTGCGTGCCCTGACCACAGTATACACCGTGATATTCACCTCACCTATATAGCTAGTGATCCATCTTTAATAATAGAGCTTGCAGTCAGTAGTGTTAAGAGATAGTGCGTGCTGTTTGCGTGCTCTGTACCCAGTACATACCGCTATAATCCACCTACATAGCTGTTCTCTATTTGAGCCCAATTGCCATCTGTAGGAGTTATTGGAAGTTGTGTGTGCCTCCAGCACAGCACAGTATACATCTGTATATACCCCTTTATCTCTGCTGTTTTCTGGTTATTGTCTGCGTGCCCTGACCACAGTATACACCGCAATATTCACCTCACCTATATAGCTAGTGGTCCATCTTTAATAATAGAGCTTGCAGTCAGTAGTGTTAGAAGATAGTACGTGCTGTCTGCGTGCTCTGTACCCAGTACATACCGCTATAATCCACCTACATAGCTGTTCTCTATTTGAGCCCAATTGCCATCTGAAGGAGTTATTGGAAGTTGTGTGTGCCTCCAACACAGCACAGTATACATCTGTATATACCCCTTTATCTCTGCTGTTCTATAAAAAAGGCATCTGCAGGAGTTAGTGGGTGTTGTGTGCCTCCAGCACAATATAAACTACCCAACTACTGTTTTACCCAACTCCCTTCAGGCCATTACCATGTCTGGAAGGCCAGCAAGGAGAGGCAGACAGGCGCGAGCCGATAAAAGAGGGCAAGCAGGCTCTGTGTCTAGAGACAACAGTGCTGGTCGTGGACCGTGCATTGTCATCAGCACGTGGCCATGGGACATGCTTGTCCTTCTTTTCTGCAGCTGGACATGTTTAACCGCAACATGCCAACGACTTGGTAGAGTGGATGACCAAGCCCTCTTCATCCTCCTCATCCTCTCTCACCCAGTCTCAGGGTAGTAGCAAAGCAGCTGCCATCGCATCGTCTTCCCTCCTCTCAATGTCATCATCAGTGACTCCTTCCCTAGACCCACCACGTCCTCCTGAGGAGTCTCCTGAACTCTTTGAGCACAGTGTTGGGTACATGCTCCAGGAGGATGCCCAGTGTTTGGTGGGCTCTGATGATGACACACAGCTAGAGGAAGGCAGTAGCGTGAGCGCAGAGAGAGGGGATGCTCAAGAAGGACAGCAATCTGGCAGTCATGTTCCACAAGCTGCAGCATACTGCCAGGTTTGCTACAGCGATGAAGAGGGAGGGGATGATGAGGGCACTGACTCCACGTGGGTGCCTGGAAGGAGGGAGGAGGAGGAGGAGGAGGAGGAGGAGGCACATGTCCAACGAGGCAGGATGCCCTCCGGGGGCCAGCTTAGGGGCAGCACACCGACTGAATCACACCGCAGAGCATGGTGAATAAAGCATGGTGAATAAATGAAACCATGGAAAGAAAATGTCAATGCTTTGTGGAGCAAAAGGAGAACAAGCTGTAACATTGGGGGTTGTTTTAGCTTAAGGGTAGAGCTTACCAGTGAGCTGAGTCCACGCCAGATATGCCGTTTTGAGGGCTTGTAGGCCCATATTTATTAAAGAAAGAAAATGTCTGATAACAGAAGAGTTGCCCACACAGGGGTTTCAGCTTTCCACAACAACAATGTAAGTAAAACCAAAAATACCAAGCCACTTGGCTCTCTTTAGCAGCACTGCTGCTCAGACTTATGCTTCAGCCCTCTCGGCTCTATAACAGAGTTCCTGTACACCCAGAACCTCAGCACTCTTTTCCAGCTTCCTTTTCAAGCCCACAGGCAGACCTGTGCAGACATGCACACTTCTCCCTTGCTTGCCTGGACTCCTCGGGAGGGTGGAGCCCAGAACCATGGTCAGGTGTCTACAAATAGCCCAGTACACCCCTGACCAGTCAGTGTGCTGGTGGATCTCAAAACCTGGACACAGGACTAAGGATTTCATCCCACCCGGATCGCTATGAAATACCCCACCAGTGTTTGGATGGAGGATTCTCAACCAGGAAGGTTGAGGGGCTCTAGTTTATTTGCTCATTTGGGAGGAAACTGGCATTTCAGTTTCCTCATTGTTTACTAAAATATGTTTTGGGATCTGGAGCCCGGGGATTTCATAGCCAATCATAGCTCAGGCTGTGTAGTGCACGCCCCACACTATATAAGGCCGCCTTTGAGGCGGCCTTGTGTAGTGTGTTGGCATCTGAAGCAGTGGGTGTTCTGTGTACCTTCAACACAGTACACACCGATCGTTTTTGGCTGATTTCCTATCTTGCTGTTGTGTAGTGGTTATTGTCTGTGCCCTGACCGCAGTATACACCACTATATTCACCTCACCTACATAGCTAGTGATCTATCTTTAATAATAGAGCTTGCAGTCAGTAGTGTTAGGAGATGCGTGCTGTCTGCGTGCTCTGTACCCAGTACATACCGCTATAATCCACCTACATAGCTGTTCTCTATTTGAGCCCAATTGCCATCTGCAGGAGTTATTGGAAGTTGTGTGTGCCTCCAGCACAGCACAGTATACATCTGTATATACCCCTTTATCTCTGCTGTTTTCTGGTTATTGTCTGCGTGCCCTGACCACAGTATACACCGTGATATTCACCTCACCTATATAGCTAGTGATCCATCTTTAATAATAGAGCTTGCAGTCAGTAGTGTTAGGAGATAGTGCGTGCTGTTTGCGTGCTCTGTACCCAGTACATACCGCTATAATCCACCTACATAGCTGTTCTCTATTTGAGCCCAATTGCCATCTGCAGGAGTTATTGGAAGTTGTGTGTGCCTCCAGCACAGCACAGTATACATCTGTATATACCCCTTTATCTCTGCTGTTTTCTGGTTATTGTCTGCGTGCCCTGACCACAGTATACACCGTGATATTCACCTCACCTATATAGCTAGTGATCCATCTTTAATAATAGAGCTTGCAGTCAGTAGTGTTAAGAGATAGTGCGTGCTGTTTGCGTGCTCTGTACCCAGTACATACCGCTATAATCCACCTACATAGCTGTTCTCTATTTGAGCCCAATTGCCATCTGCAGGAGTTATTGGAAGTTGTGTGTGCCTCCAGCACAGCACAGTATACATCTGTATATACCCCTTTATCTCTGCTGTTTTCTGGTTATTGTCTGCGTGCCCTGACCACAGTATACACCGCAATATTCACCTCACCTATATAGCTAGTGGTCCATCTTTAATAATAGAGCTTGCAGTCAGTAGTGTTAGGAGATAGTACGTGCTGTCTGCGTGCTCTGTACCCAGTACATACCGCTATAATCCACCTACATAGCTGTTCTCTATTTGAGCCCAATTGCCATCTGAAGGAGTTATTGGAAGTTGTGTGTGCCTCCAGCACAGCACAGTATACATCTGTATATACCCCTTTATCTCTGCTGTTCTATAAAAAAGGCATCTGCAGGAGTTAGTGGGTGTTGTGTGCCTCCAGCACAATATAAACTACCCAACTACTGTTTTACCCAACTCCCTTCAGGCCATTACCATGTCTGGAAGGCCAGCAAGGAGAGGCAGACAGGCGCGAGCCGATAAAAGAGGGCAAGCAGGCTCTGTGTCTAGAGACAACAGTGCTGGTCGTGGACCGTGCATTGTCATCAGCACGTGGCCATGGGACATGCTTGTCCTTCTTTTCTGCAGCTGGACATGTTGAACCGCAACATGCCAACGACTTGGTAGAGTGGATGACCAAGCCCTCTTCATCCTCCTCATCCTCTCTCACCCAGTCTCAGGGTAGTAGCAAAGCAGCTGCCAACGCATCGTCTTCGCTCCTCTCAATGTCATCATCAGTGACTCCTTCCCTAGACCCACCACGTCCTCCTGAGGAGTCTCCTGAACTCTTTGAGCACAGTGTTGGGTACATGCTCCAGGAGGATGCCCAGTGTTTGGTGGGCTCTGATGATGACACACAGCTAGAGGAAGGCAGTAGCGTGAGCGCAGAGAGAGGGGATGCTCAAGAAGGACAGCAATCTGGCAGTCATGTTCCACAAGCTGCAGCATACTGCCAGGTTTGCTACAGCGATGAAGAGGGAGGGGATGATGAGGGCACTGACTCCACGTGGGTGCCTGGAAGGAGGGAGGAGGAGGAGGAGGAGGAGGAGGCACATGTCCAACGAGGCAGGATGCCCTCCGGGGGCCAGCTTAGGGGCAGCACACCGACTGAATCACACCGCAGAGCTCCGCCTGCGCAGAGCGCTTCCTCTGCGCGTTATTCTAAAAGTTCTTTGGTGTGGGCCTTTTTTGAGACGAGTGCATCAGATCGCACCGCTGCTATTTGCAACATATGTCTCAAGCGTATCTCACATGGCCAAAACATCAGCCGCTTGGGCACCACATTCTTGACCAGACATATGTTGACCTGCCATGCAGCTCGTTGGCAAGCGTACCTCAAAGACCCACACCAAAGAACAAAGCGGACCTCTCCTTGCTCCTCATCAGCTGGCATCTCCAACCCCACTAGACCTTCAGTCCTCTCTGAAACCTGCTCTGAGAGGAATGAAGGTGTAGAATTAGGTGTGTCACAGCCAAGTGCTTCCGGGAACTCTGCTAGTGGTACACCCACGTCCGATTATAGCAGTCAAATGTCCCTGCCCCAGCTGCTGGACCGGCGGAAGAAGTTTACTCCCAGCCATCCACATGCCCAGCGGTTGAATGCTAGCTTGGCTAAATTGCTAGCACTTCAACTGCTGCCTTTTCAGTTGGTAGACTCGGCCCCCTTCCGTGAGTTTGTACAATGTGCGGTTCCTCAGTGGCAGGTCCCCAAACGCCATTTTTTCTCACGGAAGGCGATTCCGGCTCTCTACCGGCATGTGGAAGGCAATGTCCTTGCCTCGCTGGACAGGGCGGTCAGCGGTAAGGTGCATATTACGGCTGACTCATGGTCCAGCAGGCATGGACAGGGACGTTACCTGTCTTTCACGGCCCATTGGGTCACTCTTCTGGCTGCTGGGAAGGATGCAGGACAAGGTGCAGTAGTGTTGGAGGTTGTTCCGCCACCACGCCTCCAAAATGCTACTATTGGTTGTGAGTCGTGACACACCTCTCTCCTCCACCCCACCTCTTCTTCTTCCTCCATGGCCTCTTCCAGTGCTCTGTCCTCAGAACCAGCGGTGCTCCGTAGGCGTTCCAGGGGCTACGCAAGTACGCAGGCAAAACTAAGCCATACCGTGCTTGCGCTGGTTTGTTTGGGGGACAGGAGCCACACTGGGGCGGATGTTTTGTCAGCTCTGCAGGGGCAGGCCGAGAGGTGGTTGACGCCATGCCAGCTTAAGCCAGGAATGGTGGTTTGCGACAATGGCACCAACCTCCTCTCCGCCCTCCGACAGGGACAACTGACCCATGTGCCCTGTGTAGCTCACGTCCTTAACCTGGTGGTGCAGCGGTTCTTGGGCAGGTACCCCGGCTTACATGATGTCCTGAAGCAGGCCAGGAAAGTCTGTGTGCATTTCCGCCGATCATTTAATGCCTGTGCTCGGCTGGCTGAGCTCCAAAAGGAGTTGAACCTGCCCAAGAACCGCCTTATATGTGACATGCCCACCAGATGGAACTCAACATTGGCCATGCTGCAGCGGCTGCACACGCAGCAGAGGGCCATCAATGAGTACCTGTGCGACTACGGCACCAGGACAGGGTCAGGGGAGCTTGGTTTTTTCTCACCACGCCAGTGGGGCATGATCAGGGATGCATGCACTGTCCTGTCACCGTTTGAGGAGGCCACAAGGATGGTGAGCAGTGACAGTGCATGCATCAGTGACACTGTACCTCTTGTCCACCTCTTGGAGCATACGCTGCGTGGAATAATGGACAGGGCACTTGAGGCAGAACAGAGGCAGGAAGAGGAGGACTTCCTTGCCTCTCAAGGCCCCCTTTATCCAGACAGTGTTCCTGCTGTGCCACCCATCACACAGGAAGAGGATGAGGAGGAGGAAGAGGAGGAGGAGGATGATTGTGTCAGCATGGAGGTGGAGGCTGGACTCAGCATCAGCATCAGCAGCAGCAGCAGCAGTCTTATAGGGATGATTTACAGTCCCAAGAAACACGTGGACTTGTACGTGGCTGGGAGGAGGTAGCTGCGGATCATGTTGTCCTTAGTGACCCAGAGGACTCCGGACCGAATGCCTCAGCTAACCTACGCTGCATGGCCTCCCTGATCCTGCAAAGCCTGCGGAAGGATCCTCGTATTCTTCGGATCAAGGAGAGGGACCATTACTGGCTGCCCACTCTCCTTGATCCACGGTACAAGGGTAAGGTTGCCGACCTTATCTTGCCATCGCAGAGGGAGCAGAGGATGAGACATCTCCGGGAGGCCTTGCAGAAAGCTCTGTGCAACGCGTTCCCAGAGACTGGGAGGTTACAAACTCCTGGTCCTGGACAACGTGTTGCTGAGGCATCGGTCAGAAGGAGCGGTGGAGAAGGTGGCCGTCTGACTGATGCTTTCAGACAATTTTTTAGTCCGCAGCCCCAAGGTATGATTGGTTCCAGCACCCATCGCCAGCGTCTAATTTACATGGTGCAGGAATACCTAGGGGCAAGGTCAGACTTGGACACCTTTCCCACCGAAAATCCTCTGGCTTACTGGGTCTTGAGGATGGATCACTGGCCAGAGATTGCACAGTATGCAATTGAGCTACTGGCCTGTCCTGCATCCAGCGTTCTTTCGGAACGCACCTTCAGTGATGCTGGTGGCTTTGTTATCGATCACAGGGTGCGCCTGTCCACCGAATCAGTTGATCGACTGACCTTCATCAAGATGAATCAGTCTTGGATCACCCACAGCTACTAAGCACCTGAAGCTGATGTAACCGAATAATTTTTTTTGAAATACCACATCCCTTCAAGACTGCCTATGCTGATGCTGAGTGACTGTCCTGTTATGTTGATTGTCTATCCTCTTCCTCCTCCGCTGATATGTTGGAAGAACATTTTTGGTTCTGGGTGATGTCAGCAGCCCAATTTTTCTGCCCCTGTTTAACAGGGGCGTTTAATTACAATTTTTGATGCAATGCTTTGCAGCAGGGCTAATTCCTGCAATAAAATTAGAGTATATGGCAGAGGTTGCAGTGTGGTGGCACCAGCACCAGTGCCTAAGGCCCAATTTTTCTGCCCCTGTTTAACAGGGGCGTTTAATTACAATTTTTGATGCAATGCTTTGCAGCAGGGCTAATTCCAGCAAAAAAACTAGAGTATATGGAAGAGGTTGCAGTGTGGTGGCACCAGCAGCAGTGCCTAAGGCCAAATTTTTCTGCCCCTGTTTAACAGGGACATGTAATTACAATTCTTGATATAATATTTCACAGGAGGGCCCCTTCCTGTGCCCACCCAGAGTAACGGTGAGGACTTATAGTGTTGTGGCACCAGCACCACAACCACCAAAGGTCAATTTTTCTACCACTGTTCAACAATGGCATGTAATTACAATTCTTGATATAATCGTTCACAGCAGGGCGCTCCACCAAGAGTCACTTTGAGGGCTTACAATGTTGTGGCAAAACCAACACCTTGTTCCGCCATTTCTGCAGAGCATATAGGGCAGGCCCCTACTTTCAAACATCCAACTTACAAACATCTCCTACTTGCAAACGCAAGGAGACAGCAGCAAGTGAGATGAAAAAAGATGGACGACAAAACAAATTATACAGGGGTGATAACCCTTCCCTATGTTTTCCAAAAAGCTTAAAAATAGTTTTTTTGACTGGAGCTACACTTTTTAAAAATGTACCAGTTGAAAATTACAAACAGATTCAACTTAACACAACAAACCTACACAGTCCCTGTCTTGTTTGCACCGCCTGTATACTGCTGTTCTGAGTATATAGGGCCTGGGGGCCACACGCATTTCCTTTTTTTAATATGGGTACAGGGTTCCCCTTGATATGCGTACAAGACCCAAATAGGCTGGTAATGGGCAGGGAGGGCTACCCATGCCATTTTTCTCAATGATTTTCAACCATATTGCAGGAACCAGATATAACATTAAAACCGCAAGCAGTTTTAAATGGTGTTATTTCCGTTTAATGTCATTTTGTGCAGGGACTGTTCTAAACACGGGAAACACGTGGCACTTCCCAGGCATACTACAGACACCCCCCAGGCACCATATTTAAAGGAATATTTCACTTTTTTTTTTCACTTTAATCGTCATTAAAATCAGTGCTCCCGCCAAAACGGCCGTTTTTAAAACTTTTTTTTGCATTGACCCATGTCCCCTGAGGCAGGAGTCAGGTCCCCAAACCTTTTTTAGGACAATATCTTGCATATTAGCCGTTAAAATATGCACTTAACATTTCGAAAGCGTTCGAGTCCCATAGACTTCAATGGGGTTCTAACGTTCGTAACGAACGTGGGGTCCGTTTGAAAGATCTGGTGCGAACCGAACCGGGGGGTGTTCGGCTCATCCCTATTCTCAGGTAGAGGAATGCACTTCCTAGATTCATGTGGCCATGTACCAACGGATCACCAATGGGGCAGAGTGAGAAGGTAGATGCCAGAAACGCCTGACCGGTTTCCTGGACACAGGTCGCCTGCTTCAGAGGCAAGGTGGACACATTCCAGAAGTGGCAGGAACGCTGTATTGTTGTGCAAAGGGTCTATTTTGAAGGTGATTTCTTGTAAACAGAGCTAGTCTCAAAAAATGTTGATACCACCTCGCAATGTGCAACTAACTAGTATATTTGACCAAATTTACTCTTTAATTAAAAAAAAAAAAAAAACTTAACATTTTTGTGTTTGCACTTGGAGGATGGTTCTTCAGTAGAAGAATATAGACAGGTGCTCATTAATAAATGTCAAGCACTAAGAGCTTGTTATGATCATATAAGATTGATATAGACTCTTATGCTTTAACTTACACTTGACTTTTTCTATAAACCTTATATAAATGGTACTCCTCCATGTCGCCTTCATCTCTGAAGACACACTGACAGTTCGGTACTCTATTTGGGAACACCTTATCACACCATCAACATGCAAAGTTTTGGTAAATGGAAAAGTCTTTGATTCTTTGTATCAGTATCTCTAAAAGGTGCTAAATCGGGCCGGGGAAAGACAGACTGTTCAAGTCCTCATGTGATACCTGTTACTATAGAAACAGTTATGTCTGATGGTGGAAGTTAAGAACAGAAACCTCATGGGATGTCCGGCTTATATCATATTCACATCACACTCTGTGCGTGACAGGGGTGGATAAGGGGGGAAGATCTTAAAAAGAATGCATCTCTACAAGAGGCGCTCAGCTGTAACTATATGTCTTATTTTATGTATTTACAGTAACATTTTTATCAGTGTCTTCCTTATATAAAAAGATGAAGAGTATGCACTAAAGTGTAACTAAATCCAAAAAAATGCATTATATATATATATATATATATATATATATATATATATATATAAAAGAGCTTACCGATCTTTACATATAATGGCTGCATTTGTTTTCTTTTTTTTTTTTTTTGACTTTTTTTTTTTCCTTTTATTTCACCTGGTGACACTTTCTGTCTAAGCCCTTGTACACACGGTCGGACATTCCGACGGAAAACGTCCAATCGGACCGTGTTGTCGGATAATCCGACTGTGTGTGGGCTCCATCGGACTGTTTCCGTTGGAATATCCGACGGACAAAGTTTTAGAGCTGGGCTATAAAACTTTCCGACAACATGATCCGATCGGACTTTGTCCGATTGTGTGTAGAGAATTCCAATCGGACAAAGTGCCACGCATGCTCAGATCAAATTCCTAGACCAAAGCTATTGGCTACTAGCCTGAACGTAGTCCCATCATAACGAAATAACGTCATCACGTTACGTACGATCGGATTTTCCGACAACTTTGTCCGACCGTGTGTATGCAACACAAGTTTCGGACAAAATCCGTCGGACAAAATCCGACGGATTTTGTTGTCGGAATGTCCGACCGTGTGTACAAGGCCTTAGGGTGTCTCTGATCTGGATGAAACAGCAATGGAGACATCTTTGGACAGCAGCATTGTCAGTCTGGGGGGAAGGGGAGTGTAATGGCGTGTACACACAACCGGACTTTTCGACAGCAAAGGTCAGACGGAGCGAATCTATCGGACAATACGATCGTGTGTGGGCTCCATCGGACCTTTGCTGTCCAAAAATCTGCCGGACTTTAGAAATAGAACATTTTTCAAATTTTTCCACCGGAACTCCACTGGACCCAGTTCCTATCGAGAAATCCGTTCGTGTGTATGCTGGTCCTATGGACAAAAACCGACCCTAGGACAGTTATTGGCTGCTGGCTATGAACTTCCTTATTCTAGTCCGGTCGTATGTCATCACGTTTGAATCCGTGTGTGGTCAAGTCCGTTCATTCGGAAACGTCTGCCGCCTGAAATCTGCCGAAAGTCCGTCGGGAAGACCGTCAGACCTAGTCTGTCGAAAAATGTCCGGTCGTGTGTACGCGGCATTCAAAGATTGATATTAATTAATTAATAGATACATCAATAGAGATCTGGGGTTTAATAGACCGCAGATCTCTCAGTAAAGAGTAGCTGTCACTGCCCATGCTATAGCAAAGAATGTTGCTCATTATTATTACTATTAATAGGGGTGCACCAATACCACAATGAGTACTCGTACCAATACTTTTTTTAGTACTCACCAATGCAATTTTATAATTATTTTTTAGAGCCTATATACCTTTCATTAGATGTCTTATCGGACTTTTTCTATGTTCATTATAGACACACTGTGATACTGATTAACATTTATGTGTAATCATTATATGGACTATATGCATTCTATATGATTGTGTCTTGCACATATGAGCTTACCCTGTGTCTATTTATGCACCTAGTACTTTTATTTTTATTTATGCACGGAGCACTTTTATTGTTACTCGTTAGTTTATGTTCATAGTATCATTCACTATTCACCAGTGAATATCCACCCCAGAGGTTACCCTTGGAGGCGCTACATTCTCTTAGCACTGCATTTTCTATCACTTATCCTTTATACATTTGTCATATTGTTGATGCTGGTTGCTATTTTTTTGTTTTTATATGATAGTAGCGCAACTTATTTCCTTAAGCATTTATATAGTGCCAACAGTTTACGCAGCCCTTTACAATATAATGGGGGACAGTACATTTACAATACAGAAGGAATAGGGGGGCCCTGCTCTTGGAGCTTGCAATCTAAAGGGAGGGGGTGGTGGTACAAAAGGTGATAGCTGCGGGGGATAATCTGATTGAGGCAACACGGGTACAGTTTTTAGGTGGAGGTGGGGTAGGCTTCCCTGAAGAAAAACTCTTTCAAAGAATACCTAAAGGTGCACAGGGTAGGGGCTGACCGGACGAACTGGGGCAGAGAGTTCCAGAGGAGGGGAGAGGCTCTGGAAAAGTCCTGGTGGTGAGCGCAGGAGGAGATAACAAGGGAGCTAATGAGCAAAAGGTCTTGGGAAAATTGAGTGGGCAATTTGGGTGATATCTTCAGATGAGGTTGGTGATGTAGCTGTGGCCGATGTTGTGGATGGCCTTGAATGTTGTGGTTAATATTTAGAATTTTATACGATGGGGTAGGGGAAGCCAGTGAAGGATTTGGTAGAGTGGGCAGCAGTCATGGATTGGTTAGTAAGGTGTATTAGTCTGTTCATCCCTTGTGACAGCAATAAAGTTGATCCAAAAAACAAACAAACACACACCTGACACACCCCCTGCACACTCCTATGGGAAGGAATTATGTCCCATTGTTGGTGTCAGTGGCAGGAATTTTCCTCTATTGTTGGTGTCTGTGGCAGGAATAATGCTGGTTAAAGGCAAGCAGAGGGCCTCACCTGCCACCTGAGCCACATTTTGGAGACCATTGCTCTAAATGCTCCTCTTCTTATACGCCTGCAAATGCCCATGTGTGCATGACCACATAGGCTAACATAGAGGTGGGTTTCCAGGCTTAAAAAAAAAAAGTGTTTTTGTTTTTTTAAGCTCATTGTGCATGAGGCCTTGACATGATTGTAAAGTCTTGTTTTTTTTCCTATAAAAATAACAAACAAGTCATAATTACCTGCTCTGCTGCAGTGGATTTGTACATAGAAGCCCAGATCCTCCTCTTCTTGTGTCCCTCATCTGTGCTCCTGGCCCCTCCCCCCTTTTCAGTGCCCTCACAGCAAGCAGCTTGCTATGGGGGCACCTGAGCTGAGTCACAGGTCCTTGTGTCCATTCAAACACAGAGCCCCAACCCGAACCCGCCCCCTCTCTCTCCTAATTGGCTAGCTGACTTTGATTGACAGCAGTTGCAGCCAATGGCGCTGCTGCTGTGTCTCAGCCAATGAGGAGGCAGAATTTCGGATGGCTGAGACACTCATGGACATCGCTGGACAGAGAGGGACCGCAGATAAGTGTTAGGGGGGGGGCGAGGGGGGCTGCTGCACACAGAAGGCTTTTTATCTTAATGGATAGATGCATTAAAATAAAAAAAACCTTCTGACTTTACTACTCCTTTAATGGTATCGAAAGCCAAAACATTTTGTGTTGTCATTTTGGAAAGTGTTGGGAAGGGCTAGAGTGACAGCCAAGTTTTATTGCTGTCTATGTCCCCAATGGGGAGAGCCAAATCCTCTAATTGTCCTGGTGACCATCATACCCTAAAAGGTACTATGCATGTGTTCCCCTATTGCTTTATGCTACAGAAAATGAATTTCACATCACAGGAGTAGGTGCCAAGTCTGTGTACACAGAACATCACAGGGAACGTTATTGATTACAGCTTATTTCGCTAAAGAAGTGCTTAGTAATGGTTCCTGGGAGTGGGGATAGCTACATATGGATGTACTAAAGAATAAATGGATTTAAAGGTGTGAAAAAAAACATTTACACTCTTGTATTAACAGATCCGATTAAAATGTGACCAGGAAGTTCCACATTAGCAGTTATCTGATTTTTATCAACTTAAAGAAAAAGTTTTTAGATGACAGCATAATCTTTTTAAAGCGGAACCCCTGGAATGATGAGGGGGGGGAGAGGGGATAAACAATTAGTTATTGATGCCACTCTGGGAAGCGGCGTGCCTTAAATTGGGTATATTGGGGTGGGGGAATTTAGACCATAATCTTATATCCTAGCATAAATGCACGTAACCCCATGATAATTGCCATTGTTCAACATAATAGAATTATAATTTAATAGGGTGGTAGTGGGCTGGGGGGAGCAGAGGAGCCCCTCTCGGCGCTCTCTGACTACACCCCCACGTAGGTTAGCGCTCTTTTCCAGTCTGGAACTGAAGAGCGCAATAGCAAAGTTTTGCTGCTTTATTCAAAATGTTTCCCTCTAAAGAGGGTTTTTTCCCTTTTTTTTTTCTTTTCCTTTTCAAGATATGGAGGTGGTGAACGTGCTCTTGTTGAATGTAAAGGGACTCAACACCCCCAGAAAAAAGACGTATGCTTATGGAAGACCTGCATCGTAGGAAGTCAGATATCGCTTTCATTCAGGAGATGCATTTTAAAGATGGTAAGTTGGCAGTTCTCAAAAGTTAATTTTTCCCAGTGGTGTATCATTCTACTAATGAGCTCACTAAAGCATGTGGCGTGTCTATAATTATCTCACCTAAGGTACCCTGGACCTGTACGGACGTGAGATTAGACCCGAGGGGACGATATCTCTTTTTAAGGGGTACGATCGGTGGAGTTGAAGTTACCTTAGCCAGTATATATGCACCCAATTCCCATCAAGAGACTTTCATTATCCAAACATTAGACTTACTGACTGAATTTGCCAAGGTTCAACTCATACTGGGGGGTGATTTCAATACTCCATTAATACCATCAGAAGATACCTCTTCGGGTCGATCTTCGATATCCCCCGGTCCCCGTAAACATATCACTCAAGCTTTGTATAAAACACAGCTCATAGATGCATGGCGTATTCTCCACCCTGCTGAAAGGGATTATACCTTTTATTCATTACCACATAAACAATATTCCAGAATCTACTATTTTTTGATCCCTCATTCTCAACTGCAGGTGGTTCAGGAGGTTTCGATTGGCCACATTACATGGTCAGATCATGTGCCGGTTTTGCTATCATATGCATTAACCGATTACCTTACCTCTAGAATGAGAACATAGAGTCCCCCTCCCGCCTCCTTCCGGAGACCCGAACAATGCCGTAATCGGCTTTGATCGGGTCTCGGATCTAGTAACCCGGAAGCAATGTCATGGCATCATGCTAAAATAAAATAATAACCATAAAGTGCTCTAGTGCTTAATACCGCAGGTATCTTACTATTCAATACATACTGCAATATACATTAAATACATGAGATTAATCAACTCAAAAAAATTAACATATCTAAAAAGTAGACAAATTGTTCATATGCATAGAAAATAGAGAAAATGAAGTAGGAATAAATCCTGTCACCGCTTTGGAAGAATGGACAAACACAGCACCCAGTGAATTATGGTAAGTAGCCTACTCACCAATTCACCTTGACCCCTTTATTTAAAAAGTAAGGTCAGGTGAAGCTTTAGCAGGTTTAAGGAACTGCCAACCTTGATGGAGAAACTCTGCTTAGGTGTACCAGTGATATTGTTTCAATCCACGTTTGCTCAAGAAAAAATATAGTGAGAACCGGACCATGGCATAATAAAGTTTTATTTAAAATAACATAAAAACAAAAATAGCCAAATGGCCTCTTACTTTAAAAGTGCTATAAACTCGGCACTAGAGGGAACGAACATATCAGACCGGCTGAGTTGGAACCTAGCTGTGCCGCTTCCGCTGCTTGAATTGGCGCGCGTTCCACCCCCTGGATCTCGGGAACCAAAAGTTTGGACCAAAACGATGTGACCGGAATGCACCTCGACGTACGCTCACGGTTCGCGACGACATCATTAGGACAAAATGTACGTCGAGGCACATTCCGGTCACATCGTTTTGGTCCGAACTTTTAGAGCGGGAGCAATAATTCTAGTGCAAGACCTCCTCTGTAACTCTAAACAGGTAACCTGTAAAAAAGGAAAAATTACGCTGTGGAGACTTTTAGGTAACATAGTTTGTTGCCATTCAATGAGTGTACGCAATTTTAAAGCATGACATGCTAGGTATCTATTTACTTGGCGTAACATCATATTTCACATTATACCAAACAAATTGGGCTAACTTTTTTTAATTTTTTTCGTGAAAGTGTATTTCTTCCAAATAAGTTGCCTTTAATGCGCAAATACAGTGTGACATATAACATTGCAATATATATATATATATATATATATATATATATATATATATATATATATATATATAATGTTTTTGGGTTCTAAGTAATTTTCTAGCAAAAAATACTTATTTTAATTTGTAAACAACAAGTGTCAGAAAAAGCTTTAGGCATGAAGGGGTTAAAGCCCAACACTCACACCACAAAATAGAAAACACATTAAATGTTTAAAGCCCAACTCTGGGCTAAAAAATAAATAAATAAAAGGGGGGGGGGGGGGGGCGGCAGGAGAAAGGGAAAATACTTACTTAATCTTCCAAGCCTCCCCACACAAAACTCCTTGTTGGGTTTGGGTTGGGTTTTAGGCTGGGTTCACACTATTGTCGCATGCGGCTCACAGCCGGGGTTCGATGCGTCCCCGTTTACCGTTTCAGGTCTGATTTCAGGCTGAATTCAGACCTCAAATGAAAAGAGGCACATGACCCCTGTGCGAATTGCAGCGGAGCCCCAGTGGAGATATGTGAACCGGCTCCATAGAGAGCCGGTCACAATCTCCTACCATGCAAATTGGATGTGGGGAAATCTTCATCCAATTCACATAGGTGTGAACCCAGCCTCAAACATTTGTTTGTTTCCAACTTTCTATTGTAAATAAAATATGGGTTTATGAAATTTGCTAATTATTGTATTTTACACAATGTCCCAACTCTTTTGGAATTGGTTGTAAGAATATTAATTGTACCTAAGGCAGACTGCTTGCATTCTAGACATTCGTCCCTGGGAGTATATTGTTCTAAATGTTAGTACCATCCAGCTGCTATCAGCCTTTCATAGAGTTATACCTGCTGCCAGTAGTGGAGCTGGACAGTACACCTGTGCATTTCACCAGCACCAAAATGCCAGGATCTCGTGGAAAGGGGCTAGCCACCCAGTGTGAGGCCTGAGCAGTACTCTGAAAAAAAAATTGGGCTTGAATTCCTCCTAAACAGTAGCAGTGTACTTCCTGGTATGTAAGTGTGCCTATGCACTCCTGTGCCAACAGCCTCATTAGCTGCATAGATGCCAACTGTCATGGAAGAAAACAGAGGCCGCATATAGTGTGAAAACCACTAGGCATATATTTATTAAAAACACGGACAGGTACTTACATAATAGAAGAAAATTGTATGCACAGAAACTCAGATGCCTTGCTGGCACGCTGTCATGGACGTCCTGGTAATCCAATGGTATATGGAAGACCTTCCCGCAGAATCCCCATACTAAGAACTAACCGGTATCCAAGGGCGCGCCAGTGTGAACGGGCGCACGTGGGTGCGCGTTGGCACGAACGGGCGCACGCGGGTGCGCAATGTTACGAATGGGCGCACGTGGGTGCGCGATGATACGAACGGGCGCACGCGGGTGCGCGATGTTACGAATGGGCGGACGGTCACACGCGGGTGCGCACAGACGCGCCGTGCGACTCTTTTTGGTGCCCAGAAGGCTACTTAAGGGAATCTGTCACTGTGCCTCCTTGCTGTCCAGTCTACAGCATGTCCTGTTATCCTGCTACCTGTTACCTAGTTGACTTGATTCCTGTTTGCCCGGCCTGCTCCTGACGACGTCTGTTTGCTGCCTGCCCCCGACGCTCGGCTTGCCTGACTACGCTTCTGCCTCTTCCTTTGGACTGATTGCTGCTCGTCTGCTACCGACCCGGCTAGTACCTCGACTACCCTTCTGCCTCTGAGTGGTACCTGCTCTGCCCGCTAGTATTTATCCGGCCTGTCCGACCCTGCCTGTGTTCCTGCCTGTCCTCCGAGTACCTTCCTGCTACCTGCTGTTCCAGCCTTCTGCCGTACCACAGGACACCTCCTCGCTGTCAGCTGTTTCAGTGTTCCTGCCAAGTTCCTGTGCACCACTTGCTGTCTGCTGATCCTGCACTCCTGCTGCACTACCGCTTCTTCAGTGGTCCGGACCAGTTCTACACCTGCTTGGCACTTGTGCCCTCTGAACTCTTGAGCCCCTGTCACCTCTACCAGGGGTTCTCAAGCCAGAGCTTTACGAGAGGCCGCTCACTGCATTCTGGGCTCCTATACCAGGTACGTGACACACGCCTCCTTGGTGGGTATATAATGTCACAGGTTCAAGCCCCTCCCAACACATTATCTGTGAGTTTCCATGCTGAGCATTTCCTCCAATCACATCTGAGCAGCCCATGTGGACATATAGTCGTATACACAGTGTTAAATGACAGCCCACACCCCCCTGCCTCCTCTATGCCCACTAACCAGCTAAACACAATGGGGTGGGATATTACATCTTGATTAATGGAGGCTTCACCTCCCTGTTATTCTTATGCCCGTACAGGTCATATTTCTGACTACAAAATTTGTCAGATTTTTTCCGACAGATTTTGGCCCAAACTTGTCTTGCATACACGCGGTCGCATAAAGTTGTCTGAAAATCCGATCGTTCTGAACACGGTGACGTACAACATGTACGACTGGACTATAAAACGGGCCAGTAACCAATATATTTTGTCTCATAATTTATTCTGAGCATGCGAACCACCACAGAGTGTAAAAGAGCCGACCGCAAATTGTCTGCGATGGGAGGGATCTGAATAAGGGATCAAGAAACCTTCGGTGAAACCCGCCTGCAATAACTGGGCTACAGGATATCTATTTAGAAAGGGGCCATCCTGTCCACCCTCACTGGAGTCTTGTCTTTTTCCCGCAACATCGCCGGGATAGGCCCTGAAACAGCGATAGAGGGGGTGCCCCCTCCCGCAGTGAGAGCATTCGTGATTTTATCTGCACCCCGTGACGATTCTGCAAGAACCCTCATTGAACTGCCAGCACTGGTCCTGCTGTTTTGTGATCGGTCGTCCGGGGCAGTCGGACTCCCGGCTCTTGCTGGAAAATACAGAGTGGAGGCCCGAGACGAGGACATACGTTTCATCCATAAACTCATCCATGGACCATGTCCTTATGATCACAACATAGTGAGGGACGAATAGCCTTACGTTGACGAAATTGCTCATAATGCAACCAAGCAACGCTCCCATACACTGTCTGGGCCTCGCTAATGGCATTCAGATAACAAAAGAGGGGGGAACAGTTCTCAGGAGATTTTTCCCCGATGACGCTAGCAAAAATTGCAAATGGCTGGAGCCAGTAACTAAATGTCCGCGGAATCAAACTGTAGCAACATTTTTCCTCATTCTCCTTTTTGGATTCTTCCAGTTTAATCCTATCTAGGCCAAACTTCTCAAGAGGCAACAAAAATCTCAACATAATCCCCCCACCAAATCTTGCCCCGCACCTCAGGTTTGAGATGCGCACCCTCGAAAGGACCCTCAAAATAGACATAAACCTCGCATTTTCCGCACATACGTGCCATTGTTTCAGTTTGCTTCAGTGCGTATGTACCGATGACGTCGGCACATGAAAATACAGGGGATATCTCCTAAACCATGCAGGTTTAGGAGATATCCAGTGTAGCTACAGGTAAGCCTAATTATAGGCTTACCTGTAGCAAAAAGTGGTTGTAAAGGGTTCACAACCACTTTAAGGTTTATTCATTCATATGGAAGGGGTGAGAGGTTTCTGTTTGACACTTTTTTGACACTTATTCGATCAATTGATTGCCATTTAGGGTGTTAATTGATAAACATCACCTTGTATAATTATCTATGCATTTGTGTATAGATATACCTGTCTGTAGACATCAGCTTTTTGAGCTCTAAGTAACCACCTGACTTTGGTGTGAAACATGTTAGCTTGAATCTGTAGTTCACTTTTGTATCCGGTATTTGAATAAAGAAATCGCATAGGAGTGCGGCCGTCCAGCCTTCTTTTTTTCTTAAGCCTGAGGCTCTAATTGACTTAAAAAAAGGATGGGCTTGGGGCGCAGAACACTGTGGGGATCTCCACCATTTGTCTCCCACGGGGGGCGTGGGCATAGCTCCCAACTGTCCCTGATTTGGAGGGACTGTCCCTGAATTTGGACCAAAGTCCTTCTATCCCTCTTTCCTCCTCATTTGTCCCTTTTGGTCTGATCTTTATATTCGTATATAAGATTTACTATTTATCTCCTTTAAAAAGTGTTTGCAGTGCTAAACCTTTCTTCCAATTTCTATGTTTCAATATGTTTATTAACCACTCCCCGACCGGCACACGCCGATGTACGTTGACAGAATGGCATGGGCAGGCATATTGGCGTACAGGTACGTCCATTTCTATATGCCGCCCTGCCATTGTGTACGCGGCGCCGGCAGCGGGGTCGTGTGCTGGTTGGGACCCCGTGAGTCCGGTCACGGTTCCCGCGGACTTGTTCGCCGCGGGGATACCCGCAATCGTCTCATGGGGCGGCTGAACGGGGAGATGCTGTTGTAAACATCATCTCCCTGTTCTGCCTAGCAACAAGTGACACTGATCTCTGCTCCATGTGATTGGAGCAGAGATCAGTGTTCAATAACACAAAGCCCAGCCCCCACAGTTAGTAACACGCCCCTAGGAACACTTAACCCCTACACTGCCACCCCCTGGTTAACCCCTTCACTGCCAGTGTCATTTACACAGGAATCGGTGCATTTGTATAGCACTGATTGCTGTATAAATGACAATGGTCCCAAAAATGTGTCAAAAATGTCCGATGTGTCCGCCATAATGTCACAGTCACAATAAAAATCGATGATCGCCACCATTACTAGTAAAAAAAAAAAATGAATAAAAATGCCATAAAACTATCCCCTATTTTGTAACCGCTATAACTTTTGCGCAAACCAATCAATAATCGCTTATTGCAATTTTTTTTTTACCAAAAATATGTAGAAAAATACGTATCGGCCTAAACTGAGGAAAATTTTTTTTTTTTAATATTTTGGGGGGATAATTATTATAACAAAAATTAAAAAAATAATGTGTTTTTTTCAAAATTGTTGCTCTATTTTTGTTTATAGCGCAAAAAATAAAAACCGGAGGGGTGATCAAATACCACCAAAAGAAAGCTCTATTTGTGGGAAAAAAAGGACGTCAATTTTGTTTGGGAGCCACGTCACACGATCGCGCAATTGTCAGTTAAAGCGACGCAGTGCCGAATCGCAAAAAGTGGTCTGGTCTTAAGCCAGCAAAATGGTCGGTCTGAAAGTGGTTAAAGAAAAAAATAACAAGTAACCAAGTTCAATATAGCCAGACATATAGATATACTGATGTTAAGTTTTCCAAACATCATACAACACTTCAGAAAAATAAACAGTACAGCCATAATGCCCCTCCATCAGCTGCCAAAACAACAGAATGTAACAGCCGTGATATGTGTTCATAGTACTGGCAGAACATACCAGTGGTATCCCACTGTAGCCAAATTATTTTATTAAGAGGGGGTAGTGGAGGCCCAAAGTTCCGGGAGATCCCAACCGCAATTGCCGGGATAATCCCAGGACCCACAGTCATGTAAGGCCTTCTGCTATATCATTTGTGTTGTACATAAACATTCCAAAAAAATTAATCCAATTTCTAAGTTGTGTATCTGTACACTTCAAGAGCCAGTATAAAGAAATAGTAGTGGTAAAAAAAAAAGCACTTGTGAGTTAAATTTTTTATTTTTTTTGCGCAATTCCCCTTTAAAGAGGAAGTAGGGCCATGGACTCCGGCTCTAAGACTGGCCGGGTCGCGTGACATCACTCCCGGGTATGCACACGGGAGCCGTCAGTCATGGCACATGATTGGGGAAGAAACGGCGCGTGGTCTGTTCCTTCACAGCGCATGCAAGGATATTGGCGCACTACAAGTGAAATATCTCCTAAACGGCGCACGTTTAGGCGATATTTCCACTACCTATAGGTATGTCTTGCTCTAGGCTTACCTATAGGTAAAAGTCACCAAAAAGGGTTTACAAACACTTTAATGATGCATGACATGCTTACATACATTTGCTAATAGGTGTCCCTCATTCCCATCTCAAAAAGTTGTGAGGTATGTGCATGGGTGTTCGCTGCCGTCCATCTCCTGTGCATGCGGAGGGGGGGGGGGTAATGTTAGTTTGCCGCCACCTCCCTTCCCCACCCCCAAAAAATATTGAGCACCAGCCGCCACTGGTTTGAAGACCAGAAATATAAGGTATACGGCAAAAGGTGAGAGTTTTACAATTCCGCTGCTATTTATAGCTCACCAAAATATTTCAAAAGATTTAGAAAAAGCCAACAACACTTCAGCAATGACATCTACATAAGCCTCCACGGCGTCTCTGAGCCTCAGTCTTTGCCGCAGGAAGGTTACGTCCCGCTGCCTGGCTGTACTGATATAAACATGGTTTATAGAATGCCTTATCAACAAATATAGCATGCATTTCTAAAGCTCCACTTCTTGTTATTCTCATCATTCGACCACCGCCGCATCTGCTTGCCGCTCCTCTTTATTTCCCCATCCATATATCTGATCCAAGCAAGGAAATGAAAAGCAGAGGTAATATGCTACACTTGTCTTAATCTCCCCAACCATCCTGCACATCAGGAATTGCCTGGCCGTGCTAATAGCTCACTGAGGTTTGCAGTTCAACCTGAGTGGAGAGGTGACAGAACGAGGAATAAAGATTAACTGTTTGGTTTTCCCTGCACGCTGCTCTCTCCCGTCCCTCCTGCAGCGCAGACACAATCGATGCCAGGCGACAAGATATTGTGCATGGTCAATCTCCATTCTTCCCTTGTTTCATTCTTCACTTGTCACTCTACTTATTATTCATGTATTTAATCCTCCATTAATCCTATGGATAGCGATCTAGCTTGTAGCCCTAAATGTATATGTTGTGCAATATCGTCTCAGAGAAACCACAGAAGTAACGTTTTCAATTTGCTATGCCAAGCTGACAATGCTCTTCTACTGTATGATTGTCATTAGAGATCCTGGTGGGTGTGTAGTGTGTCTCCTAGGGCCCTCCTAGAACAGGGGTCTCCAAATGAAATAAAGGGCTGGTTTACTGTCATTCAGACTTTGAGGGGGCCACTGAGAGTAGAAAAAGCCCCAGCTTCGATGAGAGTAAGCAAATGCCCCATCATTGGTGTCAGCGGGAGGAATGGTGCCCCATTGTTGGGATCAGGGGAAGCAATAGACCCTCATAACTGGCATCAAGGGAAGGAATAGTGCCCCATTGTTTGTGTCAGTGGGATAAATATTGCCCCATCAATGGTGTCAGCGGGAGGAATGGTGCCCCATTGTTGGGATCAGGGGAAGCAATAGTGCCCCATAACTTGCATCAAGGGAAGGAATAGTGCCCCATTGTTTGTGTCAATGGGATGAATATTGCCCCATCAATGGTGTTAGTGGGAAGAATGATGCTGATTCATTAGTGTCAGTGTAAATAATAGTGCCCCACATTAGTGCCAGGGGGAAGAATAGTGCCCCATTGATGGGATCAGGGGAAGAATGGGCAGAGACAGACAGGGTGTGGAAAAAAAAACAAATTAGGATCATTACGAGGTACACTAAACAACACAATAAAATCTGAAAGATCCTAACCAAATATTGGCACATTCTAAAGATAGACCCGGTATTGAGCTCTTTTGTATCAGAAACACCTCAAATTACATACAAGAAAACAAGATCACTCAAAGATCATCTAGTGAAGAGTGAGTATACGGGAGATTTTAAGAGAGATCTGTGCAAACGGAAGGGAACTTTCAAATGCGAGGGGTGCAGATACTGTCAGTATATGC
Source organism: Lithobates pipiens (assembly GCF_037356315.1). Classification (NCBI taxonomy): domain Eukaryota; kingdom Metazoa; phylum Chordata; class Amphibia; order Anura; family Ranidae; genus Lithobates; species Lithobates pipiens. The sequence continues at coordinate 33,166,820 of NW_027507903.1, read as the reverse complement.
ATACAGGCCCCAACATACGTTTACCAAATGGACAAAAATACAAGCTTTCGCATTATGCCAACTGCAGGACATCTGGAGTGGTATACCTACTCAGGTGCCCGTGTGGTTGCTTTTACGTGGGAAAGACCATATTGGAATTCCACAAAAGGGCCTATAGGCATATCCACAGTATGCAGACCTGCAACCCGGATCTACCCCAGGGGCGACATGTGCGGGATGTCCACCAGGGAAATTTCCCGGACATTACATTTCTGATACTTGACCGGATCCACTGGTTAAGGGGGGGGGGGGGGGACTGGGACAAGATCCTTCTCCAAAGGTAGATCAGGTGGATAGTGTCTTTACGTGCCACTAATCCACCTGGTCTTAATGACTTAATCAATTTTAGCCCATTCTTGGATGGGTTTACATCGGGACTGTGGGATGGATTTGTTTAGCTGTAATGGTCAGAATGTTGGTAGTCAAAATCATTTCCTGATGGAATAGGAATGAATAGTAACATGGAGAATTTAGTGCCCTTCAGGCACAAATATCCACTACCCATGACTTTATTTTTGTCTATAGAAATAGAAAGATAGAAATTAAATAGAATTAACATCAATCTTTTGGTAATTTTTCTGGGAACACTATATATATACTTTCCTTTCTGGGAATATTTGTTTGGGATCATATCCTTATTTGGTTTCCAGCGTTATACATTTGTTTATAATTTGCCCTGTGTTGCCCTACGCCAGTGATGGCGAACCTTGGCACCCCAGATGTTTTGGAACTACATTTCCCATGATGCTCATTCACTCTGCAGTGTAGTTGAGCATCATGGGAAATGTAGTTCCAAAACATCTGCTGTGCCAAGGTTAGTTATCACTGCCCTACGCTGTCTTTGTCTGTCTTCTGCTCGTTTTCTTGTGCCCAATCATATTAGCCTACCTATCTTATCTGACATGGAGAATGGCGTAATATATCATTGAGTGCTAGATGCAGCAGAGCCTTTGAGACTGCTGTTTAGCAGCACCATTGTATTATAGGGGTGGATGGGAGATGCTCTCTAACCCAGCCCCTGTTGATTTAGGCCACAATGAGGGGTTTAGATCTCACTGGTCCCCCCCCCTGTTATTGGAACAATCCCCATCAGTCTTAGGGTAAGTGTTCTCGGTGTGTGCAATGCATGGTCATGTCCCATTGATAGGGATGGGCGTGCCATGCTCTCCACCCCCACCCAATCACTTATTGAGGCCCAGTGCATCAATGATTGGTGGGTGATGTTTTTCATTACCAGTCCTGATGTCTTGTTGAATACTGTCCCCCGTCGGATAGTGTCCAGCCTGTACTACGCTTGCACAGTATGGAGGACAAGGAGACACCGAAAGTGTCCAAAGATGAACGGCACCTGCGCACTGAGTCCAGGTTCAAGCCCCACCATCCAAGTGGACACAGAGTTAGAATAAAAAATTGCCGAGTGAAGCGAGGCAAACGGCGAACGAAGCGAGCCTGCCAGGGGCCCTGTTACTAAGTGCTGTTTTACATCATCTACCATATGTCCACTTGCATGGTAGGGCTTGAACCTGGACTCAGGGTAGAAGGTACTATCAAGTGCGCAGGTGCCGTTCATTTTTAGACACTTTCAGCATCTCCTTGTCCTCCGTACTGCGCAAGCTCTGCACCTGCGTAAGTACGGGACGGACACTATCCGATGGGGGGACAGTTCTCGACAGAACACCGGATCGCCGAGACCTTGCGCATGAGCCATTAGTATACGAGTGCGATGCGCATGCGTGGGCGTCCAGTGCCATTTAAAAAGACGGGGTTACACTGCAGACATTACAGACCTTTCCAGTGTGGATGGAGTGCCTCACGGACCCCCTTAACACAGGTATCTATCTGACTACTTATCCCAGCAAGACCAGACATCCCACTCAGGGAATTTTTCCCTGTGGGGGGCTGGGAATAGGTAGATACTGTTTGACATCATGCTACAAGGCTTTGCTTCCTTTATTTACAGCTTGAACAAACGCTAGTGATTATCTCACTGCAATTGTATTACTGATGCAGGATTCTGACTATAAACCTCAAGTTATTTGTACTACGATACCCCTCGTTTGAAACTGTAAGGTAATTAGTGGCCACTTTGTATCTCATCTTCTAATAAAATTTCATGCAATGTTCAGTTACTCTCCTAACATAGCAGTTCTTATATTGTATAATGGGACTGCTGATAGCAATACTTGGGGAGGGAAATGGATTGATAGATGAGCTTACACCGCCATTTTCTTTTTTCTTCTTTCTCTTCCATTTTCTCATACAGCTTTGTGTCTAAATTTTATCAGAAGGACCGGGTTGTTTGACCATTCCCCACTGGGCCAAAAGTACTCCAAGTGTGCAGGTTAATAAGAAACCTCCATACACGCCATCCACTGACAACGCCATTTTTATACTCTTGCTGCAATATTGCTATTTTCTGTTTTTGATTATGATGCCATTCACCTTGTGTAGGTAGGTTGTCTTCTCTCTTCCCTCTGGGCTCATCTCCCTCCTCTCCCCTCCCCCTCCTTCCTCTCTACCCTAACCCTTCCCTTGCTTCTGTTGAATTTAGCTGCTCTATGCTCATTATGCCTGTTTAAATTGTGTATTTGCATCATAAACTATACTTTTCTGTTTATCAGAATATAAATCCTGGTTGAGAATCACTGTTCTATACAATTACCCCTGATGAAAGGAATTTGATCCTGAAATGCATTGGGTACCACTAGGACTTATCCTGGATGTTGGACACCGGAAAGTACTCGGACATTGGAGTGAAACTACTCGTTCTATTTAATTTGCAAGATACCATTTTATGTGCAATTGTGTTATTGCCAGTGTTTGTTTTACCAATCATCAAGAGAAGCACGGATTAAGAATGCAATGATATAAGGAGTGCTGGACATGACAGTGTGGATGAGGGACACAGAGGGTTAAGCTTTATGGGTGGAGTTCAGGAAAAGGTTTGCAGGAAACAAGTTCAGTGTAGGGGAGGGGTCACATAAAAGGGAGAGGTGTGGCTTTAAGGAATCATTCGGAGCCCAGTGTGACACAGAGGAGGCAGTTTTTTCGCTGCTCCTCTGCTATGGCGGACCTCGAGGGACTCTTCGCGCGGCTGCGACGGGCGGCGGAGGTGCACGGTGCGGACTGGCTGCGGGAACGTGTGGGTGACCTGACGGACGGCGATGTGGACGGCGGCGGGACAGGTGAGGTTCCACTGCGCGCGCGGAGGTCTCGGCCTCCGGCGCGTTTTTCTCCTGGGCCTACTCCTCGGCCGCCTCGTGACTCCCGGAGCCCGGGGGTGGACCGATCGGTCCCCCCGGCAAAACGGCAGGTTATCGGCTCCCCCCGGTCCGGGCGGTCGTTACGCCGCCGAACGGAGGGGGGCGGGGCTTCACGGCCGCATGGAAATGGCGCCGGGACCGCACGGGGCCCGGTGGAGGTGGGGGGGAGTGTGGATGGCTCTGGGTCGGCAGGCCAAGGGGGGGGGTGCACGTGGCGGGGGATCTGCGGCAGGCTGGGTCTGGGGCCAGCATCCGCGCGGTGGGGGGGAGGGGGGCGCTCCGGGGGGGTCGCATGCCGGAGGGGGGGGAGGGTGGGTCGCGGAAGGCTGCCAAGGTGCCTGGCAGGGCTGGTTTTAGACGCCGGCATGCCGGGGGCGGCGGGGGGAGGAGGACATTGCCTGCAGTCCCGGATCGCAGGGACCGGATGGACCGCGCGGAGCACAGGGGGATTGCCGCGTCCCCGGTGCGCGTTGGAGAGGTCGGTTCGGAGAGCGAGCTGTCACAGGAGGAGGAGGGGTCCTTTTCTACACCCGGACCGGTACCGGTCGCCGGGGCCCCTGGGGGCCCGGGTAAGTTGCGGGAGTCTACATTGCTGGCGGATGCCTTGCGGGATCTGATGGGGGTGGCGCAGGGGGGTGCGGTGCCCACGGGATCCCGGGACGTATTGGGGGGGGTTGCAGCAGGTTCAGCGCAGGGGGCGGGGCCTGTGGCCCCGGGGGGGCCGTCAGGTCAGTTGCAGGAGCTGTTGGGGGGGCTGCAGGCCCTGGTTGGTAAGTTTGCTGGGGGATCCGGGTCGCCTCAGGTGGCCCCCTGGCTGGGTACTGTGGGGGGGGCCGGGGGGGCGGAGGTCATTCCTGCGCGGGATGCACCGCCTGCCGCGGTGTCGGGGAGCACGGATGCGGGGGCTGTGGGCTCGGGGGTCCCCCCGGTGCCCGCGGACCCGGGGGCGCGGTCTGACCTGGTTAGGATCGCGGATGCTGCCCGGTGCGAAGTCTATGTTTGTTTCGAAGGCCCATTGGGGGCGCATTTGAAGCAGGAGGTGCGGGACAAGATCGGCAAGGGTGAGTATGTGGAGATTTTCTCCTTGCTCCCCCTCGAGAAATTTAATTTGGACAGGGTTAAGCCGGACAGTTCCAAGAAGGACGACGAGGAAAAACGTAGGTATCGGCTGATCCCGCGCACATTTGCAAATTGGCTTCAGGCGTTCGCTATATTGGCTAGCGTGATAGGGGAAAAGAACCCCGAGCATTGCTCGGCGTTATTTTGTTACCTGGACGCGATTGGGGAGGCTCACCGAGTGTATGGAGGGCTGGCTTGGCTGCGCTATGATGAGCAGTTTCGTCAGCGTAAGGCAGTGCGGGCTGACCTGCGGTGGGATCACAAGGACATAAGCCTCTGGATGAGGCTTATGTCTGCTCCGCGGGCCCCCACTCCGTTTCTTCAGGGGGGGGCCGGGAGTGCGTCTTCCTCGGGACTGCCGGCCGGAAAGAAGTGGGGGGTGTGCTGGCCCTTTAATGAAGGGGCTTGTAAATTCGGAGGCGCGTGCCGCTTCAAGCATGAGTGCTCCGGGTGCGGCGGCACCCACCCCCTGTCTCGCTGTTTCAAAAAAGGTCAGCGTGCCAGTGCCGCCGGTCACAAAAGGGATGACGCCGGTGAACCTGGGAAGGATGCTTCCTTTCCTAAATAGGTATCCGGATGGTGCGGCGGCGCGTGGGTTAATTCTGGGTTTTCGGGACGGTTTTAGGATTCCCTGTTCTTTGGGAGGGGTGCCGCCGTTGGCCAGGAATTTGCGATCGGCTTTAGATCACCCGGGGGTTGTGGATGACAAATTGGGTAAAGAGGTGGCGCTGGGCCGGATGGGTGGTCCTTTCGAAGTGCAGCCGTGGGGGGACCTGGTGGTCTCCCCGTTGGGTGTAGTTCCTAAGAAGGAGCCGGGGAAGTTTCGCTTGATTCATCACCTGTCTTTTCCGAAAGGGGGGTCGGTCAATGATTTCATTGACCCGGAGGCGTGTACGGTTTCCTACACTTCTTTTGACGCGGCGGTACGGTGGGTCAGGCGGTATGGTCGTGGGGCTCTCATGGCCAAGGCGGATGTGGAATCGGCGTTTCGCCTTCTGCCGGTCCACCCGGACAGCTTCCGGCTGTTGGGATGCCATTGGCGGGGCAAGTTTTATGTGGACTTGTGCCTGCCCATGGGTTGTTCCATTTCATGCGCCTATTTTGAAGCTTTTAGTTCATTTTTGGAATGGGTGGTGAGAGATGTTTCGGGCCTGGAGTCGGTCATCCACTATTTGGATGACTTTCTGTGCGTGGGCCCGCCTGCCTCCCATGTGTGTGCGATTCTTCTGTCCACGTTGCAGCACATTGCGGGCAGGTTCGGGGTGCCGTTGGCAGGGGATAAGACGGAAGGCCCGGTGACGGAATTGAGTTTTTTGGGAATCGTGATTGATTCTATGGCAATGGAGTGTCGCTTGCCAGAGAATAAATTACGGGATCTGCAGGCGGAGTTGGCAGGCATGCAGGGCCGGCCGAAGGTTCAGCTTCGGGCCCTGCAGTCCCTGTTGGGCAAGCTGAATTTCGCTTGCCGGATCATCCCTATGGGCCGTGTGTTCTGCCGACGGCTGTCGGGGGCCACTGCCGGGGTAACCGCCCCTACCCACTTTGTGCGTTTGCGAAGGGAACACCGGGAGGACCTGCGGGCTTGGCATGAATTTTTGGAGTCGTATAATGGGCGGGCTATGTGGATGTCGGGGCCAGTGAGCAACTTCGATGTGGAGTTGGTTACTGACGCGGCTGGCTCAACGGGTTATGGGGCATTTTTCCGGGGTCGGTGGAGTGCGGAACCTTGGCCACGCTCATGGGAGGTTGCGGGGTTGTTGGGCAATTTGGTTTTGCTAGAATTGTTCCCGATAGTGGTGGCATTGGAGCTGTGGGGGGCGGAGTTTCGTAATTTGAAGTTGCGCATCAATTGCGATAACATGGGGGTGGTCCAGGTCCTCAATCGGATGACTGCTTCCTCCCCCCCGGTCATCCGGCTGCTGCGACACCTGGTCTTTCGCTGTTTGCGGCTCAATGTTTACGTTTATGCTGTGCACATACCTGGGGTGGAGAATTCTTTGGCTGACTCGCTCTCTCGTTTTCAGTGGGACAAGTTCCGGCAGCTGGCGCCGGGAGCGGAGGAGTCGGGGGCGCCATGCCCCGGGTGGATGTGGGAACTTCCCTTGGAATCGCCGCAGGTTGGTTAAAAAGGTCGTTGAGTGAGGCTACATGGTCCGCTTATTCTAGGGTGTGGGCGGAATGGTGGGCGTTCCTGCGGGAGGTTGGAGTGGCTGGTCGGGGCTCCGACCGGCGCTGGGTGGTATTGTACTGGGTGGCCCGGAACATTGAGACGGGCCTGTCTCCCGCGTCTATTGAGCGGAAGCTGGCGGGGTTGGCCTGTTTGTTCAAACTGTGGGGGGAGCCGGACGGGACGAAGGATTTTTGGGTGAGGCAAACGTTAAAAGGGTACAGGAGGGATTGGAAGGGTAGGGATGCGCGCCGGCCGGTGTCATTTGACAATTTGGTGGCAATTTGTTCTCGGCTGGTGGACGTTTGCTCGTCTGCTTACGAGACCGTTCTGTTTACGGCAGCGTTTTCGTTGGCGTTTTATGGGGCTTTTAGGATTGGGGAGTTGGTGTGTCGCTCAAAACGGGTGGCTGGGGGTCTGTTGGATCAGGATGTGCAGGTGGTTGCGGATCGGGTGAGTATACGGTTGCGTAGGTCTAAGACTGATCAACGGGGCAGGGGAGTGGCGATTACGCTGCTCGCCCTGCCGGGCTCGTTAGTGTGCCCGGTGGCGGCGGTACGGGCTTTCCGGGCGGTACGGCCTGTGGGGGCGGGCCCCTTTTTGGTGCACGAGGGGGGTTCTTTTCTATCCCGTTTTCAATTTGTGTCGGTCTTTCGGCAATGCCTGAGGGCGGTGGGTTTGGATGAGCGGGACTACGCGTCCCACTCTTTTCGGATTGGGGCGGCCACGGAAGCGGCTCGATGTGGGCTGGAGGAGGCGGTGGTGCGCCGGATTGGTAGATGGGAGTCCCGGAGGTTCCGGTCCTATGTCCGGCCGCAGTTGCTACTGGGGTAAGGAGGGTGCGGCTGGGGGTTGTTTGCTGTGGGATGTATGGGGGGGAGGACTGTGCTGTAACATTCCTTTGGTTGTTGTGTTATTTCTCTTGTTTTCATTCCAGATGGAGGTTCTCAACGCCTCGTTTGGATCCTGGGGCATTCGTACGTCTGCTGGGGGGCCAGGAGAGGTGATTCTCTACCAGCAGGCAGGCAATTGGGTATCCCCAGGGAGGTAGCTAGGGTGATGTGGTTGGGTTTCCCGGGCATGAGGTGGGAGCGTGTCATGAGGCGGGGGGCAATGACCTGGGAGTTCGGAAAGTGAAGGACATTTTGGCGGATATCAAGGCTGATGTGTTGCGCATGCGAGTCCTGTTCCCGGGCACCATTTTGGTGTGGTCGGACATTGTGGCCAGAACGGTGTGGCGTGGGGCCAGGTCTTTAGCCAGCCTCGAGAAAACTAGGATTAGGGTTAATAAGGTTGTTGGGCGGTTTGTAGTGCAGAACGGGGGCATTGTGGTAAGACACAGGGAATTGGAGGTGAATGTAGGGCTTTATCTTAGGCGGGATGGCGTTCATCTATCGGATGTGGGGATTGACCTCTGGTCCTTTGGTTTACAGGAGGGCATACAGAAAGCTCTTCGGGTGTGGGGCGGCCCTCAAGGTTGAGGGGGTCACCCTTTCGGGCTGTGGCGGTGTGTTTTCTGGTGGTTTCTGACGGTAGACAGGTACTCAGAAGGGATCTGAGGGTGTGGGGGGCTCATCTAACGATCGGCCCCTCTGGGTATTCCTGAACGTTGGAGGGAATACGGTTATGTTCACTGGCGGAAGTTGTCTCCGACCGGTCACAGGTGGAGGCCTTTGGGAAGTTGGTCAGGTGTACCGCAGTGATTGGGTATTGGTTTAAGTGTGGTCACCGTCAGAGATCACCAGAATGGGCAGTTAATGTTAATTAAAATGTGGTTTAATGTTAATAAAGTTATTTATATTTATATATTTATATATATTTATATATTTATATATTTTCATATTTACAAGTTATGGGAGTAATTTTGAGTTATGTTTAATAAAGGCTGTTGTGGCCAGTTTACTCCAACCTATGGTGTGGTCTCGTTTCTAATAGATAAGGAATAGTATAAGGGGAACATTCAGACTACACTAGTCAAGAGAAGCACGGATTAAGAATGCAATGATATAAGGAGTGCTGGACATGACAGTGTGGATGAGGGACACAGAGGGTTAAGCTTTATGGGTGGAGTTCAGGAAAAGGTTTGCAGGAAACAAGTTCAGTGTAGGGGAGGGGTCACATAAAAGGGAGAGGTGTGGCTTTAAGGAATCATTCGGAGCCCAGTGTGACACAGAGGAGGCAGTTTTTCCCACCCTCCCGCCCTATTGTTATGTGTTTGTTTTGTGGTGTTTTGTTGCTGGTCTTTTTCTTCTTTTTCAGGTTTCATCGTTTGTCACGGCAGCTGAAAGTTTTTCGTGTTGGCGGTGTGTTTTCTGGTGGTTTCTGACGGTAGACAGGTACTCAGAAGGGATCTGAGGGTGTGGGGGGCTCATCTAACGATCGGCCCCTCTGGGTATTCCTGAACGTTGGAGGGAATACGGTTATGTTCACTGGCGGAAGTTGTCTCCGACCGGTCACAGGTGGAGGCCTTTGGGAAGTTGGTCAGGTGTACCGCAGTGATTGGGTATTGGTTTAAGTGTGGTCACCGTCAGAGATCACCAGAATGGGCAGTTAATGTTAATTAAAATGTGGTTTAATGTTAATAAAGTTATTTATATTTATATATTTATATATATTTATATATTTATATATTTTCATATTTACAAGTTATGGGAGTAATTTTGAGTTATGTTTAATAAAGGCTGTTGTGGCCAGTTTACTCCAACCTATGGTGTGGTCTCGTTTCTAATAGATAAGGAATAGTATAAGGGGAACATTCAGACTACACTAGTCATGTGTCGATGATTTTTTAGCATAGTCTATGCACTTGGCCACACACAAGTCCGTTCGTTTTGAAGGCGATGACGTAAGACGGGACTAAACAAGGAAGTTCAATAGCTGCCCTTGCGTCGTATTTGGTATTCGTACTAGCACACAGACAAAAGTTTTTCACGATTTTTAGTCCGTCGGAAAGATTTGAAACATGTTTTATTTCTAGGTCCCTCTGACTTTTGGGGAAAAAAAGGCTGCTGGAGCCCACACACGATCGAATTGTCCGACGGATTCAGGTCCGCCGGACCAAGTCTGTGTGTATGTGGCATTAGTTCGATTTTGACAGAACTTCCACTTTAAATAGTGTACTGTATGAGGTTTTTTTTAACCAATTCAGCTCCGGGAGGTTCAACTGTAGTGACTACACATGGATCGAAATTTGGCCAATTCCTGCTAAACTGGCTGAATTTCAACCCATGTGTGGCCAGCTTAACTGGGGCACAGATGGCAATAAAAACTTGAGAGGTGTTGGAAGCCTCCGTTGTTCCATCCAAAACTAAGAAAAAAAGTTTGACCTTTAGTTATACTTTAAAATGTTTGTGATCTGGGAGCTTCCTATTCTAGTATTATAAATGCTCAGAAGATTGTCTGGAAAGCTACAATGATGGAATCCTCTTGAGATGAAAAACATGTTTTCCTTCCTGCAATGTTATGTGGCTTGTTTATATGATCAAGTCTGTTTGCACAGAAAGTGCATGTCTTCGCACAATAAAATCCTAGTAAACATCACATACAAATTTCTTTAAAGCACACTCATGTGCCAGAGGGAGTTTGGCATGAACGTGACTGCAAGGAATTCATGCGGTAAATATTGTCTTATTATTGTTATTCAAGGCTATATACTGTACACTCATGGGCCACTTTATTAGGTACACAGTATCAGGTTGGACCCCCTTTTGTCTTCATTCTTCGTGGGATAGATTCAAGAAGGTGTTGGAAACATGACTTAAGCCTTGTACACATGGTCGGAGAATCCGTCGGAATGTGTCCTATCGGACCGTGTCGTCAGATAATCCGACTGTGTGTGGTATGCATCGGACTGATTCCGTCCGAATCTCAGTCGGACCCAATTTTCCAACATGTTGGAAATATTTCCCGACCAACTGGGCCGGTCGGACCTAATCCGATCATGTGTAGAGCATTTTGATCGGACCAAGTGCCACGCATGCTCAGATCAAATTCCTACATCAAAGCTATTGGCTACTAGCCTGAATGTAGTCCCATTGTAACGAAATTACGTCATCACGTTCTAAAAGATCGGATTTTTTGCCAACTTTGTCCGACCGTGTGTATGCAACAGTTTCGGACAAGATCCGACGGACAAAATCCGACAGGCAGAATCCAACGGATTTGGTTGTGGAAATCTCCGACCGTGTGTACAGGGGCTAAGGTACCTCAGATGCAATCCTGACCCTTGAACGCTAACTGCTAACCAATCCTCATCTTTTACCCCAACTTAAACATACAAGAAAAACCATTGACACCAATGTTGGAATAAAAATGTCCTTCTCGGTCCTTTATTAAAACAATAACAAAAAAACATAACAAAAAAAAAACCTTTCTTAAAACAGGAAACCAAAAATAATAAACACCAGAAAATGAAGGTTGCCGATCCTTGGAGGCCCCAATTATCCATTATAAATTTGGTATCTGCGGAAGTACTTACACGGCCCCTAGCCACACCACTCCGGCTCAGGGACGAATCACATTCAGCAGATACCACACTTTAACTTACCAATTAATCCTCCGTAATTGGCATTCCACCAGGAACTCCATACCTTAGATGTGTCCCTAATATGATAAGCACACAGTTTGTTTAAAACTGCCTCCAAAGACCCCAACCGTCACAGCGCAAAGTGTGAAACCTCACACTTTTGTGCCCGGCCAAAAAATCAATGCCCTCTGCACCCCATCTTGTAACCCCAGAGACCAAAGACCCATGCCCACCATGTTAAGGTACACACCACCACTGAGGAGATACCGGTATGTATCAGCCTCCAGCTCCTGATGCCGAACCACAAAACCACGGTTTCATGCTATGAACTTCCCAACCTCCTTATTAACTTTATCTCTTGCCCTGTTTAGTTTTTCTAAAGACATGACAAAACGCCAAGACATGTAGCCTACGATATCAGACCAAACCACCACTGTGTGAGGAAAAGCCATACGCAGCCTGAGGACGTCAAATTTGACATCCTAAATAAGGTGTCGCCTGGACCTGACACCCATATCGTTGCCACCAGCGTGCAAAACCATGATGTCAGGAGCCCTGTCCCAGCTTGAAACCTTATGTACTTCTGGGACTACCCTGCTCCACAACAGCCCCGGAATACCTATCTACCCGACACTTGCCTCTGAGCTAGTGAGGCCCAGCTGACGGCCGTTAGGCCTGACATCAGCCCTCATGGCCTGCCAATGAACAAAGGAGTGGCCCAAGATCCAAACAAGGCAAGCGTGTGCTGAAAAGAAATACATAAAATAACACATAACACAAAAACCTTACACACAGAAACACAGACCACATGAAACAGGAATGACACATAAGACTCCCCATGAACCTGGCTAAACATACACCAGATGAGGGCAGACATAAAGTTGAAACCTATTCGACTCTCACCTGCCGATATTTTTTACGATTGCAGCGTCCAATCCCTACCTGGCAGCCTCAGTGGCAGCCTTGATGCAGAAGGAATGAGAAGAATAACTGCATGGCCCTAGCCCTGCAGCCGGTATACAGCGCCAAAGAACTGACATGAACTGGAGCGTGGACAATGCAGAACTGAATGAATGGGAAAAGAACCAGTCCCCACAGGGCGAAGCTGTAGATAGTCCACCACAGCGGAAACCGGGCAAATGGTTGAACCATGAACCTGTAGTAACCACAAATGTGCCCCTTTTCCCTCCTGATCCATCTTAGATCGGCAGATAAACAGGACAATGGACGAGCTATCACAGCGGATGTGGGCCCCTGGCAAGCCCCCTTGAGCCACCTTAGAAGTGCTAATCAACTCACTCAACCTGAAAGCCCCATAAAAAGCTAAAGCTAAGGCCGCCCGGAACAAGAGAGTTTCATACTCAGAAGAACACAGTATGCACCTGTATGAACAAGGATTGTAAAATGTCAAAAGTAATTGGCCAGTGGCTGTCCGGCCTCTGGGAACCCTTCCGATAACCTCTCAATGCCTGCTTCACCAAGAAATCCTTGGAGAAATCAGAGATGCCCCGCAACTTGAACAGAAAGGCCAGCCTGGCCAACTTGCGATTCATGGCGGAAATAGACACCATTTGTAAAATCCAGACAGACAAAGTAAATAAAAGATGTCTTACCTCAGAACTGTCCATGCCCACCCCAGCCTGCTGAAGAACCCCCCCCCCCCCCCCCACTGCCACCAGACCTTGGTATATGAAGATCACGTCGACCAACTCCAGGAGTTTTGAATCAAACTGGAGGCAACTCCAAATCAATCCATCACAGCCAAAGAGAACTCCCGGAACCTGTCCAACTGAAAGCAAGAGAGCATCAGCCAAAGTATTCTTCGCCGCTGGAAGATGTACCGCATACAAAAACTTATTCAACTGAAGACAACAAAAAACAAGATGTCGCAAAATCCAAATTATGGAAGGGGAGGTCCCTGACAGGGAACTGATGATTTGAACCACCCCCAAGTCATCACAGTGGAGACAAACCTTTTTGTTACGAAAAGACTCCCCCCATAGCACTATGGTGACCACAACTGGAAAAAGTTCAAAAAGTACCACATTTTTTAAGAAACCCGCCTCCCACCATTTAGAGGGCCAGCGCCCTGCACTCCACCGCCCCCCCCCCCCCCCCCCCACAAAAAAAATGCTCCATAACCAGTAGAGCCAGCGGCATCTGTAAAAAAATCCAGATCAAAGTTACTGACCGGCCCCTCCATCCAGAGGGACTGACCACTGAAAGTTTCCAAAAAAAGGCGCCACACCTGTAAATCAGCCCTATGTTACCTGTTCAGACGAACAAAGTGTCTAGGTGAACACACCCCAGCCATGGTGGCCAATAGCCACTGACAAAAAACTGCATGATGCGGCAAGCAAAATTCAACTTACCTAGGAGCGATTGTAGCTCCCATTTGTTTGTCAAATGCTAAGCTAACCTCCTCTTTGAGAGCAAGCAACTTTTCTTCAGGCAGAGGACATTCCATCAGCTGAGAATCAATAACTATCCTCAAGAACTTGATTAATGATGTGGGGCCCTCCGTTTTGTCCGCTGCGAGAGGAATACCAAAACTGTAGCCAGAAGAATGCCACATAAATCCGAGGGAGGGCCAATGTAAAGAAATTCGTCCAAATAATGGATAACTGAATTGACCCCCGCCAAATCCCAAAACACCCACTCAAGGAAAGAGCTAAAAGTCTCAAAGGGCGCAAGAAATGGAACAGCCCATAGGAAGGCAACAATGAACATAAAAAGCACACAACCACCTACAACCTAACAGATGAAAACTGTCGGGCGGCCCGACAACAACCAAAAGGCAGACTCTATGTCTGCCTTGGCCATGAGGGCACCCTCACCATAACGCCATACCCGAAAAACCGCAGCATCAAAGGAGGTGTATGACACTGCACACACCTCAGGGGCAATAGTATCATTGACCGACCCACCTTTTGGGAATGACAGGTGGTGAATCAAGCAGAACTTATTGAGGTCCGCAACACCTCTTTAGTGAGTTTCTCAGAAACACTGCAGAGTGTAAAGGAGCTGACTGCAAATTGTCGGCCACTGGAGGGATCTGAGTAAGGGAGCAAGAGATCAAGATACCCTCTGCGGAACCGGCCTGCAACAACAGGGCTACAGGCCGATCTGGATATCTATTTAGAAAAGGAACCATCCGGTCCCCCTCACAGGCGTCTTGCCTTTTTCTCACGCAGAATCGAGACAGGGGGCATTCATCCTTGTATCATCAGCTGGTAACAAATCTACAAGAACCTTTGTTGAACTGCCAATAACAACCCCACCATTTTGCGGCTGGCTGTCTGGGGGCAGTCGGACTCCCGGCCCCTGCTGGGAAAAAAAAAGTGGAGGCCTGCGCAGAGGACATAAGCTTCATTCATAAACTAATGTTCTTATGATCCCAGTGCAAAGACGGCCGAATAGCCTTACGCTGACGGAACTGCTTGTCATAGCGCAGTCATGCCCCCATACGCTATATGGGCCTCACTAATGGCATCTAGATAACAAAAAGGGTGGAACAGTTTTCAGGGGTTTTTTCCTGATAACGCTTGCAAAAATGCCAAAGGCCTGGAGCCAGTTACTAAACGTCCATGGAATCAAACGATGCCGGTGCTTTTCCTCGTTCTCCTTCGGGATTCTAGAGGCAACAATGTGAAAATCTCCCCATATTCCCCGTGCCAAATCTTATCCCGCACCTCAGACTTAAGATGCACTCCTAGAGGCCCCTCGAAACAAACATACACCTCACATTTGGCCAAATTGGCCAAGCCAACCATAACGGTGCTTTTACCAATGTCATTCGGCGAGTCCGATAAGGTCTTCGCCACTGTGCCCTGAGTAGCTGCATCCCCCGAGGTCACACCAGCAACCTGCCCTTGACTCATAGCAGTCGTGGAGACAGCCAGAACCTGGGCCACAGCTTGTCCAGCCCCCAGCAGATCTGGAACCCAAGCCCACACCAGCATGGAAGCAAAACCTGCATCAAAACAACGCACCAACAAATGCAGCCCAGCCAATAACTGGACTGCTGCAGATTCACCCTGCACAGCGGGCCCAGGGGCCGATGGACGGGAGGGGGGATTGGGGGACAGGGCCCTGACAGCTGGAGGGGCTGGAATACCCGGACCACCCATGGGGGCCTGGCCTGCTCTACCCCCCACCACTGAAGACAAAGCTAGCTGCAAAGAAGAGACAATATTAGGCAGGGGCTTGCCAGGCTGACCAGGACCAGATCCCACAGCCGCATTACCGGAATCCACTGTCGCCGACCGGAGCATTGCCATCTTTGGAGTTGGACAGCTCACCTTCCGACTGAGAGAAATACGGTGGGTCATCTGGACACTGAAGGTCTGGCGCAGCAGCTGCACATTGTGCCTCCTGCGTCTCTGCTTTGCAGGACCTGCTTGCCTGGCCGCTGCTGGCCATCTCCTCTTCACCCCCCCACTGGGAGGTGGGGCCCTGCTGCTATGGCCAGCTCCTGCACTCTGCTGGGCATGCCTGGATCTGAGGGTGATGGGGTCACCAGCCACTTGGACCAACTAGCTGGGACCCACAGACTGCGTCCTCCTGCACCAAGCCGCCACATCCACCAGCACATCAATGCAATTATATTATTGTATTCTTGTAATGGGCATGTGTAGTATTATAAACTTTAAATTTCTTATTGTCATTGTCTATCTGTTGTTTGTGTAGGGATGTGGGTACAGAGCGGGAGCTCAGGAATTGAATCCCCACACAATGTGTTTCAATATATGGGATTGAAATTATACTATTTTCACTGCCATTAGGTAAAGGCTTGGAAGTCTATGTTTTATTTTTAGCATATTTTTTTTTGTAGTGGGTATCCTGAATTGCTTCTATTGTTTTATTTATGTTATATTTATTTACTTATTATATTTACCTATTTAATATAAATATATACTGTATATACTGTATATCAGAGAATAATGTAATTATAACATTGTATTTTTTTATGCTAATTCCTTTGTATGTGTATGTAATGGACATGTGTAGTACCATGAACTCTAAATCTCTCATTGTCTTTCCTTTGTTTGTGCAGGGATGTGGGTATAGAGTAGGAGCTCAGGGATTGAGTCCCCATACAATGTGTTTCAATATATGGGATTGAAATAAAAAATTATAATACTGTCACTGCTTTATGTTCTATTTTTATCATATTTGTTTTGGAGTGGATATCCTGAATTGCTTCTGAATATTGAATTATTTATGTTATATATATATTTATATATATATATATATATATATATATATATATATATATATATATATATATATTCTATATATTCAAGTAACGTAATTATAATATTGTATTCTTGTAATGGACATGTGTAGTATTATAAACTTTAAGTTTCTTTTTGTCATTGTCTTTCCGTTGCTTGTGTAGGGATGTGGGTACAGAGCTGGAGCTCAGGGATTCGGTCCCCATACAATGTGTTACAATATATGGGATTGAAATAAAAAATGACACCACTGTCACTGCTATATTTTCAATTTCTAGCATATTTGTTTTGTAGTGGATACCCTGGATATCAATCCCAGTATATGGATTGAAATAAAAAAATATACTACTATCACTGCCAATAGGTAAAGGCTTGGAAATATATGTTTTATTTTTAGCATATTTGTTTTGTAGTGGATATCCTGAATTGCTTCTATTGTTTTATTTATGTTATGTTTATTTACTTATTTAATATTTTAATATTATATATATATATATATATATATATATATATATATATATATATACTGTATATCAGAGAATAATTATAATATTGTATTTTTTAATGCTAATTTCTTTGTATTTGTATGTAATGGACATGAGTAGTACCATGAACTTGAAATCTCTCATTGTCTTTCCTTTGTTTGTGCAGGGATGTGGGTATAGAGCGGGAGCTCAGGGATTCAGTCCCCATACAATGTGTTTCAATATATGGGATTGAAATAAAAAATGATAGTACTGTCAATGCTTTATGCTGCTATATGTTCTATTTTTAGCATATTTGTTTTGTAGTGGATATCCTGAATATTGAATTATTTATATTATTTATGTTATATTTATTTTATATTATATTTATGTTTTAATATATATATATATATATTAACACACACACAAAGTATATCCGGGAATAATGTAATTATAATATTGTATTTTTTTATGCTCATTTCTTGGACATGTGTAGTACCATGAACTTGAAATCTCTCATTGTCTTTGCTTTGTTTGTGTAGGGATGTGGGCACAGAGCGGGAGCTCAGGGATTCAGTCCCCATACAACGTGTTCCAATATATAAGATTGAAATAAAGAATTATACTACAGAGCCGTCTCATGAAAGAAGAAGAAATGTTTGCGCTACGCCTATGAGTACCACTCTATCACAGTCCGGTGTTACATGCTTTGAAGCGAGTCAACATGTCTGCCCATAAAATCCCATCATATTTCTACTGTATAAAAGTCTACAGAGATCCCGCAGTGAAGGCGTCACTATCTCACCTAACAGAAGCATCAGCCTTCAAGGAGAAATTTCGAGAAAACAAAGGCAGACAAACCCAGGTCACCCCTGTCTCTGAGCATTCAGATTTATTGGTCTGATGAGACACAGAAGAAAACAAGGAAATATACAGGCAATCCATCTCACAATACATGCCAGCAGATATTGCTTTTTCAGACCGAAATTACGTTTCTTTTCATTCTCCTTAACTCTGTAGCAGCCAGAATGTAATATTTCAGGTGATTGCAGATTATTGGCTGAAAAATCTCGGAAGGTTATATCAGGTCACGTATGTAGGAGAACGGGACATTTTGGATGCTGAAGATCAGCGTCTGCTTTTATCATTTGGAACAGAAATTTCAAATGACAAATGTTTGGTATGATCAACTTTTTTTTATTAAAGTAGTATTAAAAACAAAAGCAAACATTTATTATATTGCAGCTTACTGATTTTTAGATGTGATGGCTGCGTTAGTTTTTTTTTTTTTACTTTTTTCTCTTGATTTTAATCTGGTGATCTGACCAGCAAGTCTTTTGTTTTTCAACAGAACAACCACTCTTCCAGATGTATCAGCTTAGAGAGTTGGGATAAACCATTTACCACTGACAGGGGTGCTTACAATGATCTTTTATTTATTCATGTAAAACCATTATCCCAAAAGGAAAAACAAAAAACTGTTTGCTGTAACCGCATTGTGAGCTGGAGTTTGGCTTCAATGTGTACGTGTATTTAAAGCGGAGCTCCAGTTATTTTTAAGAATTACCCACATTGTAAAGTACACCACTACTGGATTAAAGTGATTGTAAAGTCTATTTTTTTCCTATAGAAATAACAAACCTGTTATACTTACCTCCTCTGTGCAGTGGATTTGCACAGGGCAGCCCGGATCCTCCTCTTCTTGGGTCCCTCTGCTGTGCTTCTCATTCCTCCCTCCTGTTGAGTGCCCCCCACAGCAATAAGCTTGCTATGGGGGAACCTGAGCTGAGCTGCAGATCCGTATATGTATCCATTCAGACATCAAGCTGCGGTTCAGCCCCACCCCCTCTCTTTACTGATTGGCTAACTGACTTTTATTGACTGCAGTGGGAGCCAATGGCGCCACTGCTCTGTCTCAGCCTATCAGGAGGGCTGAGACACGTAGCAGTTTGTACATAGATATAATGTGTACATGGGCAATATTTCCCATTATGCTTATGAGGAATTATAATTTCTGCAATTGCTTGCATGGTAAATCTTTGACAATGCAGGCTGGAGTGAACCAGGCCTAACAGAGAATTTTTCTTTTTACAAACAGAGCAGCTGGGGATCTGTCATTTAGTAGCGGTAGAACTTAATTGTAGAGCTGAAGTTCATCATTGGAACTGTTGTGCCCTTATCTATGTCTGCCAGAACAGGTCAAGTTGTGCTTCTTTTAAAGTCCATAGGAGCTGGATACTGGTTGGAAAGGTTGGAGCCTGGCTGCATGATCTATCTTAGGAAACAGTATCGGTACATCAAGCCTTTATGCTGTGTGAGATACCCCTGTAGGGGTTATTGGAGCTGGTGAGTGGTGACCCAAGAGGGGGAGCACTTAAAAGTCACCAGGATTTTGTTCATGTGTTTATCATCACCAAGCACTTAATTATCACATAAGACTTTGGTTGGATTTATTTTTTTATGTATTTTTTGGACTTGGCACGCTAATTTTTTGGGGTCGATTTATATCATTTCAACAATATTTTATTATTTAATATTTGTCTTATGCCGCGTACACATGACCGGACTTTTCGACGAACTAGGTCCGACGGTCTTCCTGACGGACTTTCGGTGGAGTTCCGATGGACTTTCCAAGCGAACGGACTTGGCCACACACAATCACACCAAAGTCAGACGGATTTGAACATGATGACGTACAACCGGACTAGAATAAGGAAGTTCATAGCCAGCAGCCAATAGCTGCCCTAGCGTTGGTTTTTGGTCCGTTGGACTAGCATACAGACTAATGGATTTTTCAACCTGACTTGAGTCCGTCGAAAAGATTTGAAACGTGTTTTATTGCTAGGTCCGTCGGCCTTTGGGAGAAAAAAAAGTCTGCTGGAGCCCATATACGATTGAATT
Organism: Lithobates pipiens; assembly: GCF_037356315.1. NCBI lineage: Eukaryota > Metazoa > Chordata > Amphibia > Anura > Ranidae > Lithobates > Lithobates pipiens. The sequence goes on along the minus strand of NW_027507903.1, from coordinate 33,147,105 downwards.
GTCTGACGGATTCCGGTCCGCCGGACCTAAGTCTGCCGGAAAGTCCAATCGTGTGTACACGACATTACACTTTTGGGACTATTTTTTTTTATACATTTATTTTTGTTTATTTTTTTTATATACTTGCATTTTTGGTATTGGAGTATCACGGTTTATGTATCACTTTTAAACATTTATTTATATCAAGCTCATATTTATTTGGCAACCTAGTGAGGTTTGCACCACTGGTATATGCACATTGGTAATTTATTAGGATTGCACCAGATATGTGCACCACATATTAGGTATATGCACTTTTATTAGTCACTATAGAGGCACATAGCACCTAACAAGTAAACAGGATCTGTCGCCTTTCCTTATATAGGTAGCACCATTTACCCTTATATTTGCACTATTATCATTCTAGTCCCCTATTGGGGACCTAGCAGGGTAGGCTGTACACCTTATTTACCCTTTGGCCTAAGCGCGGATACATTATTTTATTTAACATGTTGGAACAGGAAGGGGCCATCCCCAAACTGTTCCCACAAAGTTGGGAGCATGAAATTGTCCAAAATGTATTGGTATGTTGACGCCTTAAGAGTTCCCTTCACTGGAAATAAAGGGCCAAGTCCAACCCCTGAAAAAGTAACCCCACACTGTAAAAATAGCTTAATATTGCATAAGCTTTCAAATGGCTAATTAGGATTGTGAAACTAATTTCTTAAATTATTTCTGAGTCAGTTTTAAACAAAATGTGTGTTTTATTAGAATATAACATACACCATAATTCCCCCAGTCAGTGGATCCCATCTGGTACTAATGAGGAAGGCTGCCATGTGTGCTTTAGAAGCTTTATGAGTACAGACCCCCACAGGGGATGCTGGGGACTTGTGCTGTTAGGTCCCCATCTGGGTGCTAGAAGTCTTCTACTGGGTGCGAGCTAAAGGGGATACTGGCTGGTGTCTTGAAGAGGCAAAGTTCACTGAGGGCCTTCTACTACAAAGGGACTTGTTCATTCCATACAGGCTCTGTATGGTCCTACAGATAGTCTGCTACACTATTGAGAACGCTGTCCTCACATTATGAATAGTTAATTTGGAATATCCTACTAATTTCCTTCTCCTATCCAAGTTCTCCAAATAAAAAAAAATAAAAAAACATCCCGTAGGTTGGCTTTTGGAGGCAACAGGTGGAAGAGTGTGTGCACCTAGCTGTGTGAAAATACCCCGTGACTGGCCGTAGATTAATCGGTGGGAGACCCGGGCAAAAATATTCAAGCGACTCCTCCAGCGCTAGAGCTACATATGTGTTTGTATGTATTTATTACCACAGTACTCCCTCAGAAAATCCCATTATCTTTCTTTATCCCCAGAAGAGCCACCTTTATTGTTCCTTATCCAAGGTCAACATTGACTTCTTTGACTAAAATCCATCCCCTAGATTTCATAGCCATATACAGTAAATTGCATCTGTGCACCAGTCTGTCTACTCTGTATGGCATGTGCTTTTCTATTAATTTAAAAGGAAAAATCATCAGGTAGAAAAAATCACAGATGTAAACAGACCCTTACTGCAATCACTTTTATTATTATAATTGTAAGCTCTTTTGTTCAAAGTTGAACCTGGGACCTAGTGCTTTGTGGCCCTTTGCCTTGTCTCTGCAGGAGGAAGACAACCTGAAAGGATATTTATCATTTAGCATTTTCTCTTCCTTGATGTACAATCCCAGCCTCCCCATTGGCCTTCTTCACAGCCAATCACAGCACTATTTTCCTTATTTAAACCACTTGCTGCACCTTGCTCAAGCTTAGCTCTGTTTACAGTTTGTTTAATGAAGTTTGTGGCTTGGGCTGAACTTTTTCGGGAGTTCTGGTGTGAACCAAACAGGGGGCTGTTCGGGTCATCTCTAATTAGTACCACACCATCCAGCCTCTCTAAGAGCAGAATTTTTTAGCCTCTCATAAATTTTTACAGGCTGCCAGTGGTGGGGCTGTGCGGTGCACTGATGGCTTCTTCCTGAACAATATGCCAGAATCTCAGTGTACATGAGGCCTAATGCTGTACACATACCTCCCAACCGTTCCTGATTCGCTGGGACTGTCCTGGAACTTGATCCATATCCCGGGGACCTGACGTATCAAAGCTAAGTCCCCGAACACCCATGGTGCATGTGGGGTGTCTTGGTTCCCGCACGCCACGAGCTACACTTGCATGGCAGCATAGAGAGATGACGCATGCCTCTGACACAGTGCAGAGCTGGGTGCACTGAACCCGCCGATCCTTCTCCTGTGTTTTCCTGTACACAGAGGAGAAGATGGGGCACAGCACACAACTCTGTGAGAAAGCGATCGATCTGAGGTCTGTGATGATTTCTGTGTACACAAGACTTGCAGAGGAGGGAGGCATGGAGAAAGACGGGGGATGGAGCTAGGATGGGATCAGGGGAATGGCTAGAGTTGGGATGGGATCGAGGAAAGGATAGAGTGGTGATGGGATCGGGGGATGGATGGAGTCGGGATGGGATCAGGGGAATGGATAGAGTTGGGATTGGATCAGGGGATAGATAGAGTTGTGATGGGATTGAGGGGATGGATGTAGCCGGGGTGGGATTAGGGAAATGCGTGGAGCTGCGATGGGACCAGGGGAATGGATGGAGATGGCATGGAATCGGGGGATTAATGGAGCCGGGATTGGATCAGGGATGGATGGAGCAGGATTGGATCAGGTTGGTGGATGGAGCCAGAATGGGATTCGGGTGGTGGATGGAGCCGGGATGGGATCAGGGGAATGGATGGAGATGGGATGGTATTGGGGGAATGGATTGAGTCAGAATGGGATCGGGGGAATAGATAGAGCTGTGATGGATCGAGGGAATGGATGGTAACGGGATGGGATCTGGGGATGGATAGAATCGGGGTGGGATTTGGGGAATGGATAGAGTTTGGATGGGATTGGGGATGGATGGAGCCAGGATTGGACTGGGATGGTGGATGGAGCCAGAATGAGATTTGGGTGGTGGATGAAGCTGGGATAGGATGGGGGGAATGGATGGAGACAGAATGGGATGGGGGAATGGATGGAGCTAGAATGGGATCGGGGCAATGGATGGAGTCGGGAGGGGATCGGGGGAATGGATGGAGCTGGGATGGGACCAGGGGGAATGGATAGTAACGGGATGGGATTGGGGATGGATGGAGCCAGGATGGGATCAGGAGAATGGATAGAGTTGGGATGGGATTGGGCATGGATGGAGCGAGGATTGGATCGGGGTGGTGGATGGAGCCAAAATGGGATTTGGGTGGTGGATGGAGTCGGGATGGGATTGGGGGAATAGATGGAGCCGGGATGGGATTGAGGGAATGGATGGAGCCAGCATGGGATTGGGGGAATAGATGGAGCCAGGATGGGATTGGGGGAAAGGATGGAGCCGGGGTGGGATCTAGGGAACAGATGGAGCTGGGATGGGATCGGGAGAATGGCTTTTGTTTAACCAAATCCCTTAAGCCCCTTTTTCTGCTAAGCGCTTGGCCACACTCATTTTACCACGGCGTGCTAAGCAGCTCTTGTCCATCCTCCAGTATCCCTCATTCTGAAGTTCAAATGTTGGTAGGCACATTATACAAGATCACAACACTAGATTAAATAATAAGTATTTTCTAAAAAAAAAAAAAAAAAACAGGGCTTCCCTGCCAGTGATTTCCAAAGAAAGCCCCCTTCTCACAGTTACAATCTTTGAACACATCTTCAGTTGCAAGACACATAGCAAATGAACTTGTTATTAAGATGGCTTTAAAGGCTTTATTATCTTAAGTCCAATCTCTTGGATCGATATCCACACATGTGCATATTCCCTTCAAATCAATTAGCACAATTAGCGTGTTGAGAGGCTCCTACTATCCTCGCATCAAGCCAAAAATAAAGCAGCGGAGAGGCTTTGAAATGTTTGGATAAATTACTTACAAGATCGGATTTGTCCTTCGCTAGAAAATATGTCATGTTTGGCTTTGAAAAGTTACTCCAAACACAAGTCTCAGCCTTTGTAATTAACATTCAGCATTGGACAGCAGGAACACAGAGACACAATTATAATAAATTTAAGTCAATAATTCATAAACTATAATGCATAATTAATCAATTATCAAGGCCTGAATGACTTTTAATGAGATTAGGATGATTTGAGCATTAAGCAGTTGAATCATATTGATTTAATCAATGTGCTTAATTAAACTGTGTACATTCTCTTCAGGATCATTATTTTCAATATCCAGTGTAAGTGCTTCCTTTGATATTGTGATCGCTCAAGTCCTTCTTTTCAGTTTTGCTCTTCTCCTTTCCTAAACAATCCTATATAGAAGTCAGAATCCTCATTACATAAATTACTAATTGAGTTCAAAAGCCATTATAGGTGAATTAGCCCATTTATTTGCATGTAGTGCAACCGACTTATGCGGCAATCTTCTCTATCTGGGAATTAATATTATCTTTATGATCAGAGTATGCTTTTCTTTTTCATGCCTGAAGCCGATATTAATATGATACCCCCCATCCATAACACAGATTAAGATTTGTGCACAAGTTGAATGCTGTCTAAGGCTGGATTCACACCTATGCATTTTTTGAGCTTTTTGCATTTTGCAGATTTGCTCTACAGAACGTGCTCCATAGGAAACCATGTTACATGGACTGTAGTGAAAATCTGCAAAATGCAAAAAGCACTAAAACTGCCATAGGTGTGAATCCAGCCTAAAAGCCCCGTACACACGATCGTAAATTCCGCCAGCAAAAGTCTGATGAGAGCTTTTGGTTGGAAAATGCGATCGTGCCTATGCTCCATCTGACTTTTGCTGGCGTAATTTCGGCCAGCAAAAGATTGAGAGCATGTTCTCAAATTTTTTTCGGTCGTGAATAAGTTCCGATCGGAAATTTTCACAAATGCGCTTCTGGAAGAATGGTCGAACATTCCCATAAAAATACTCCTAAACCTTGTGGACAATCTTCCCAGAAGAGTTGAATCTGTTATAGCTGCAAAGGGTGGGCCAACTGAATATTGAACCCTATGGACTAAGGTGAAAAAATGTCACTGCTCCATTCTCCGCCATTCTCAGAGGAGATCGTTCTCCTCTGGATGCCAGTTAATTAAGTTTTGTAGATCGCTTCTCCTTTGGAGGAGTGACGCGATCTACAAACACTTCAAACAGTGGAGAACGTCCCCTGATACTGGAATCTCGTGAGACTTTACAAGATTACAGTACCAGAAATTCACTGAAACACTAAGGTGTCCATTTATTAAGCAGTGATAAATTACTCAGTACACGGACAGACGGCGTGTTTAATGCTAATAAATTAAAGAGTCCCCATACATAAAATATATATATATATATATATATATATATATATATATATATATATATATATATATATATATATATCTGTTGTTAGTATTTATTTTTGTAACCTAATTCTGCATTAAACATTTAAGTGGCATTCCATGAGATAAGAGTGTGTTTAGGGGCGGAATTAGGGGCAGGGCAAGGTAGGGATTGGGTGGGGCAATTGGTGGCGAGTAACCCTTGAGGCCTGACTACTGTAGTAATTTTAAGCCCTGAGCTGTGGTCACACAACTAGGTGGGCTCAGAGCGCAATGCTCTCCACTCCAAGCTGACCGTTTTTTAAAGCCTATTAGAGCCCCTGACTCTAATCAGGTGCTTCAAAAAAACACCCTGCCGCATTGGAATGCATGGGCTGGCACCACTGATATGTAGATCAGGGGGTCGTAGGCATGAATAGGCGTTGCCTGTGGGCCCTCTATGGATGGGCCGCCACTGAATGTAACTGAATGTAACAGTAGCTGGACTTGCATTGCTCTACTGTAGTCTTTCGCAACCAGAGTTCCATTGGTTTCCCTAGAGATTTCTAGAGCAGCAAATCATTGGGAGTGATTTACTAAAGGCAAGTAGGCTGTTTCATTTGCAAGAAAAGTTGCATTGTGGAAGGTAATTTGCCCCAGAGCTTTGTAGCAAGGAAATAACAAAAAGGGAAAAAAATATTTTTGTTTGCACATGATTGCATAATGAAAGTCAGCAGAGCTTCACCTCATTCACTAAGCTCTGGAGATGATTCCCTTGCAAAGTACAACTTCCCTTGCAAAGTGAACAGATTACTTTCCTTACATAAATCAATCCCATTGTTTTTTTCATCTGACGATGCCTGTATAGTCCTTGACCAACTTTACTCAGCAGAACCAGTGGTGTGAGATCAGTGGAGTCTCTCCACTCACATCATTGATCTTTTTATCAGTCTGTAAGAAGGGGCATTCTTCTAAGCAGGGCTGCCAACCATCAGTAAATTTACTGCCAGTATGTAAAAAAATCTGTAATAAGTGTAAATCAAGCAAATTACTTTGTAATAGGTATTGTTAGTGTTTCCATATCATGTTTATACTGTTCAAATATTTTAGTTTTCAATAGGAGATCTGTCATTTCTCAGGTTGCCAGTAAGATATGTGCTCCGCCAGTAAATTTTCCATGTTTTGTCAGTAAAAAATGCTATGGGAGGTTGGCAACCCTGCTTCTAAGTGACCACCATTGTAATGGGGGAAGTACACTTACCACCAATTTAAAAAAGCATTCTTCTTTCTGACTACTTTCTCTCCACTGACCCCACATCTAACATGGCATCCGTCCCACTGGCCACTCACATAAGGGGCATTTTTCCCACTGACCATCAAAATAAGGGGTGTCCTTCCCACTGAGCACCAAAGTAATTGGGCATTCTTTCCACTGAACAGAAGTGTAAGGGGGTGTCTATCCCACTGGGCGTCAAAGGGGCACTTTTCCCACTCATTAATGTAAGTGGCTTTTTCTTCTCTGTCCACCAATGTAACAAGGCATGTTTCTATTGACTATTATGTAAGGGGACTTTTCTGTGCTAACCACTAATGTACAGAATCATATTCATTTAAGGGGACTTTTGTCCACTGCCTACCAGTGCCTCATCATTGCCACCTAGCAGTGCTGCCTATCAGTGCCACCTACCAGTGCCAATCAGTGCCCATCACTGCCACCCATCAGTGCCCATCACTGCCACCCATCAGTGCTAGCTATCGGTGCCACCTATTATTGCCCTTCAGTGCCACCTATCAATGTCCATCAGTGCCCACCAATGCCCCCTAGAAGTGCCCATCAGTGCCACCTCATCAGTGCCCACCAGTGCTGCCTATTAGTGCCCATCAGTGCCCATCAGTGCAGTCTATCAACGTACATCAATGAAGGAGGAAAATTACCTGTTTGCAAACTGTATTAACAAAATATAAAAAAAAATTAAAATCTGTCTTTTTTATTTATATAACAAAAAATAAAAAGGACAGAGGTGATCAAATACCACCAAAAGAAAGCTCTCTTTGTGGGGAAAAAAAATTATAAAAATGTAATCTGGGTACAGTGTTGTATGACCGCACAATTGTCATTCAAATAGGAACAGCGCTAAAAGCTGAAAATTGGTCTGGGCAGGAGGGGGGTTTAGGTGCTTAGTAAGCAAGTGGTTAATATTATGACACTTACCTGTCCACGAATCCAGCTCTGTCTTCACAGGAGCCACATTTTTTCTGATCAGTTCTTGTGTGCTGCTGCAGCCGCCATCTCGGCTAGGGGAAACCGGCAGCAGCTTCACAGCCGGTTCCCCACTGTGCATGCGCATAGCGCCCTGCACTTTGTGAATGGCCTGGCAGCAGGGGAAGGAGGAGGGGGGCAAAACTTATGGATGAGTTCCACGTGGCAAGATCAGGCAGATGTGGGAGCCGATACCTTTTAAAACCAGATACCCACTCCCCCCACCGAAAGGTGCCAAAGGTGGCAGCGGGGGGGGGGGGGGATACAAACAAGTGGAGTATCCCCTTTTGGGTGGAGCTACGCTTTAATGGATACCTTGCCATATAAGAGCATTGTATATATATATATATATATATATATATATATATATATATATAGCTATGCACCATCTATGCCTTGCATATATTGTGTTACCTTATTTGTGTATTTTCATTTATGTTCTTCTATGTTTTGTTTGTATTTCACCATCCAGAACCACCTTTTCCTGAAAAGGCATTTCTTTGAAATGCGTTGTGACCTCCTCTGCAAATTTACAGTTGCTTTCTATTACTTTTATGTCATATTGTATACATCCAGTGGGCTGTTTTTTCCCTTTCAGCAGTACAATGTTAGTAGTTGTACTGTAGAAAGTGTCACCATAATAAGGGGCTCTGCTTACATTAACAGTGCGCAAACTATTTAAAATGTTGCTGTGTTATTGGGATTTTTATAACATCCAACCTTATTACAACCAACCTATAGTGTGTACATGTCTCAATTAGGAGCACAAAGTGTCATTTCTGTCTGCTTCTTTGTTCCTGCTATCAGCATGAATCACTTCTGACTAGTTTTCCTGGCACCAAGAAGTAAAAAGGTGACGGGGGAGGGACCTCCAGCACACAACCTGTGATTAACAGCTTTGTTTCTGTGTGTTTTGTGAAGGGGGATGTGTCTCTTCCCTCCAATCAGCTCTCAGAGCTCTCCTCACTGAGCTCTGCAGTGTGTAATTTCAGCTCTCTGCCCCCTTTTTTATGACATCTCTGACAAGCTTTATAAATTATGAACTTTGAATGTATGTAAAGAGGAGGGTTTGTTTCATCTCTGTGTATCACCTGAGGCCAGTCACTTCACTGGATACATGTAAAAGTTTACAGCCACTTTAAGCACTTGCTGACCAGCCGCCTTCATTACACTGCGGCAGGTCAGCTCGTTCCCCGCGTAGTTGTATGTCGGCTCCTTTATGAGCCATAGCAGGTGTGTGTGCCACCAAAGGCGTACGCCTGCTGCACGGCAGGAGACCCCATGCACGATGTACACTGGCCACCTGCGATCGCGAGAAAGAGAGCCAGAACAGGATCTGTCAATTATAAACCAACAGATCTCCATTCTGACAGGGGAGGGGAGAGGGATCTTCTGTTGCTAGTGATTAGGAACAGCGATCCCTCTCCTCCTCCAGTCAGTCCCATCCCCCACAGTTAGAAAAACCTCCCAGGGAACACATTTAACCCTTTGATCAGCCCCTAGTGACATTCTTTTCCCTAGTGACCCCTTCCCTGCCAGTGACATTTACACAGTAATCAGTGGATTTTTATAGCACTGATTGCTGTATAAAAGTCAGTGGTCCCAAAAAAAGTCCAATCTGTCTGCTGCAATGCCGCAGTCCCACTAAAAATCGGAGATCGCTGCCATTACTAGTAAAAAAATAAAAAATGCCATAAATCTATCCCCTATTTTGTAAACACTATAACTTTTGTGCAAACCAATCAATATACGCTTATTGTGATTTTTTAACCACAAATATGTAGAAGAATACATATTGGCCTAAACTGATGAAGAAATTAGTTTTGTATTTATTTATTTTTTTGGGGGGGGGGTAAAAAAGAAAAAATAATGTTTTTTTGAAAATTGGCAATCTTTTTTGTTTATAGCACAAAAAATAAAAACCACAGAGGTGATAAAATACCACCAAAAGAAAGCTTTATTTGTGGGGAAAAAAGGACGTCAATTTTGTTTGGGTACAGCGTTGCACGACTGTGCAATTGTCAGTTAAAGCGACGCAGTGCCGTATCACAAAAAATGGCCTTGTCATTAAGGGGGCAAATCTTCTGGTTTGTAAGTGGTTAAAATTCCTTGGCTCCATTCTTTGACTGTTTTTAGTCAATATTTTTTTTCTATAATTAAAACTGCCTGTATTTTTTTCTGTCCATTAGTATTGCTTTCATGATTATATTGAAAATTATTTTGTCATATAGAGCACAGGTCAAAAAAATATATTTAAATGTCAAATATACTAGGTACACCATTTTTTATTATTTTATTTATCTTAAAATCTACTTGCTGATAACACTACTGTACTGTGAGCTGTATTTATAATTTTGCAGGGGTTCCTATTCTAACTTGATATGAGGGAAAGTCTACCCTACAGAGACACGGATGACAATAAAAACCTGACTCTAATTCCCTATTCTCTCATTTTAATTCCCTAGTCTGTCCAAGACAAAGCAAAAAAAAGTGTTTGGAGCTTGAAAAATAACCGCAGCTCCTCTTTTAGTGTGCTGTATATTACTCATAATTAATAAATAAATAAAATTACCAAGGCTTCCATCCTAGGTGGTTACTTGCTTATTCTATTTTTAATATTGTCTTTTTTTTTTACCTTCATGTGGGGTTAATTAACTAAAAGTGGAGAGTGCAAATTCTGGTGCAATTTTGCATAGAAACCAATCAGCTTCCAGGTTTTATTGTCAAAGCTTAATTAAACAAGCATAAGTTAGAAGCTGAATGTACCATGCACAGCTGCACTAGATTTAATTATTTTTTACAGTTTTATTTTTAAATATTTTTTAATTATATAAAAAAAAGCTATAAAAAATATAAAAATGAAGGAACACTATCATCGTTTAAATGTTACAAAGAATATAACAGAATATGTAAAAGGGTGAAGGATGCAAAAACATTGAAACAAACTACAGATTTCAAAAGATAGTAGGACAAACCCAAAAAATTCTTAAAATATATTAATAGTAAAAGGTTAGGTCTGAGCATGTCGGCCCTTTACAAAATAATCTGGAGTGGGTGACTGAGGATAAAAAGGACACAAATGTATTAAATACCTTCTTCGGCTCTGTGTATGAAAAGGAGCATGGGGAGCTCAAGTCCATAATGGGAATGGTATTGACTCAGCCCCAAATGATCCACTATGGCTCAAAGGTGATATGGTCCAGAAATATTTAGACAGAATAAAGGTGTATAAAGCACCTGGACCAGATGGTATCCACCCACAAATCCTAAAAGGATTAAGCTCTGTCATTTCAAAGCCATTGTATCAAATTTTTAGGGACTCTCTAATGACCAGGGATGAGCTTTATGTTCGAGTTGAACTCATGTTCATCTCGAACATTGGTTGTTTGTCAGTTCGCCGAACAATTTTGGGTGTTCGCAGCAAATTCGAAAAGCTGCGGAACACCCTTTAAAAGTCTATGGGAGAAATCAAAAGTGCTAATTTTAAAGGCTTATATGCATGGTATTGTCAAAAAATGTGTTTGGGGACCCGGGTCCTGCCCCAGGGGACATGTATCAATGCAAAAAAAAGTTTGCCTGTAAAGGGGCGCATGTTTCCTGTGTTTAGAACAGTCTGACAGCAAAATTACATTTCTAAAGGAAAAAAAGTCATTTAAAACTACTTGCGGCTATAATGAATTGTCGGTCCGCAATACACATAAAAGTTCATTGATAAAAACGGCATAGGGATTTCCCCACAGGGGAACCCCAAACTAAAACTTAAAAAAATGCGTGGGGGTCCCCTTAAATTCCATACCAGGCCCTTCAGGTCTGGTATGGATTTTAAGGGGAACACCGCACCAAAATAAAAAAAATGTCCCCCAAAAATCCATACCAGACCCTTATCCGAGCATCCGAGAGTGCCTCCCCTCCTGAACCACACCAGGTACAGCTGAGTACGTATGGGTTACGGCTGGGTATAGATGGGATGGCTGGGTACGGCTGATTATGGCTGGGTATGGCTGAGTATGGCTGGGTATGGCTGAGTATGGCTGGGTACGGCTGAGTATGGTTGGATATGGCTGAGTATGGCTGAATATGGCTGGGTACGACTGAGTATGGCAGAGTACGACTGAGTATGGCTGGGTACAGCTGAGTATGGTTGGATACAGTTGAGTATGGCTGAGTATGGCTGGGTACGACTGAGTATGGCTGGGTACGGCTGAGTATGGCAGGGTATGGCTGAGTATGGCAGTGTATGGCTGAGTATGGCAGGGTACGGCTGAGTATGGCTGGGTATGGCTGAGTACAACTGGGTACAGCTGAGTATTGCTGGGTATGGATGGGTATGGCTAATTATGGATGGGGGTGGATGTGATGGCTGAGCATGGATGGATGAGTATTGCTGAGGATGGATGGATGGCTGAGCATGGATGAATGGATGAGTATGCTGAGTATGGATGGATGAGTATGCTGAGTATGGATGAGTATGGATGGTGAGTATGGATGGATGGATGAGTATGCTGAGTATGGATGGGTGAGCATGGATGGGTATGCTGAGTATGGATGGCTGAGCATGGATGGATGGATGAGTATGCTGTGTATGGATGGGTGTGTATGGATGGATGGATGAGTATGCTGAGTATGGATGTGTGAGCATGGATGGATGGATGAGTATACTGAGTATGGATGGGTATGCTGAGCATGGATGGCTGAGCATGGATAGATGGATGGCTGGAATGGGTACATATCAGCGCTGTGGGCACTACACATCCAGCCCACAGCACTGCTGCCACCGATCTCTCCCCTCGCACTGTACCGATCGGTACAGGGAGTGGAGAGAGGAACCGGACGTGACACCGATTTGTTTACAAGTGATCGCTCCATCATTTGACGTAGCGTTCACATGGTAAACGGCCACTATCAGCGGCTGTTTACTGTGATCCGTGATGAGCCAGGTCCTCTCACGTATATATATTCCCGGGTGTACACCCCAGGGGGTGCGCGAGAGCAGGATTCTGGGAAGACGTTAATGTATGGCCTCCCAGAATTATTGAGCCGCGGTGTAGCCATCATTTGGCTATAGCGTGGTCAGCAAGCAGTTAAGCATTATTAAAATCACTGCTCCCGAAAAAACTTCAGTTTTTAAAACTTTTTTTTTGCAATGATACATGTCCCCTGGGGCAGGACCCAGATCCTCAACCACTTTTTATGATAATAATTTGCATATAAGCCTTTAAAATGAGCACTTTTGGTTTTTCATGTTAGTGTCCCATAGATTTTCGAATTTGCCGAGAACACCACATAATGTTCGTTGTTCGCCGAACATCTGAACAACCTTTCGCCCTTTCCCTAGTGACAACACACCGGTTTACAGGAACATCCACATCTGCAAATTATGGCACAAACGGATGGTGATCACACTGTCTCTCTGAAGACTCCCAGCAAGGAAGGAAAACACAGAGGGAGGTTGGTTGAATCCTTCCCATATGCTCACAAGATGCAACCTCACTGTTCCCTTTGTCTGGTTGACCAGTTTTTAGGAGCCCTGTTGGGGAGCCTGTTGTGGGCGCTTTGGTGAAATATCAGGGGTCTAAATAGACCCCTGATGTCTCACATTTGAGATAGAGAAGGGGACTGAGGACAGAGATTCCCCAGAAACCTTTCCCTGCAGCTTCAACTGAACAGGACAGTGAATAAATGGGAAGTGCTCTGTGCTAAGTGGTTTCCTGTTTATTCACAAACTGAAGCATAGTGAACACAGTTCACTATGCTTTGGTTAGGGATGGACACAGTGAGTGATCAGTACCTGTGTTCTTTCAGAAAATTATGTCATTTACTGGCCCTTTCCCCTCTCTCCATCCTAAAGCATTCGCTTTTGTGGCAGAAACAGCTGGCAGGAGAGAAGGGAATTCAGCAACACTGTGGGATAGGATGAGGGGTGGAGGGGGGGGGGGGCATGGCAGCAGGGGAAATCTGCCCTGCATAAGGTGAAAACGGTGTGCCCAGGCACACCTGGCACAACCTCTGTGCATGCCTTTGGTGATTAAAGTGTTATGTTTTAGTGTTTCCTTTAAAGTAAAGGGAAATTTGCACACCAATGTATCCAACATTAATAAACACAATGAAGCTTCAAATAATTTCTTACTCTTTAAAAATGCGATTTGTCTAGAGTTTTACTGTAAAGCCCATCTATGGGCAAAACTTGAACTTTTCCCTTTATACTGCTACTTTGTTCTGCGTGTTCACTGCATGTGCTATTGGCATTTGAGTACAGGTATATCTTGTTTCACTGCATGTGCAATGCAGAGAATACTCTCTTCCAATATTCGGTATCTGGAATGGAGCCATATGTCGGAATAAGGTAACTCCAACACACATGCACAGAAATTACATAATCAGTGGCCACTTAATAGTCGTGGGAAGAAGACGCTGGGCCAGAAGAATCAGAAGATGGCAGCAGCATGATGGTGATAGAGTAGCAACAGGGAGTGTAGGTTGCTCAGAATTTGAGCAACACATCTTCACGCTAGCATCCTAAACCCCTGTCGCCTCTGGTGACTTTTTCAGTGATCTCCATTGTCTCCTAGTATAGCCTCAGTCTGTTCAATGTTTTCCAATGTTGTCTGTCCTTCCATGGTCCTTGTGTATTCCAGCCCTTAACCAGCTCCTGTTTGTCCTGGTTATTCCCTGTGTAACCACCACCTCTGTGTCCTAACAATTCCTAGTGTTCCCAGGTCCTGTGTGGTCTTCATTGTTCCCAGAGTCCATATTGCCAGTGTCCTGCTTCAATGTGACACCATGCACTCAAGCTTGTACCCTGCTCCAATGACCCAGTGTACTCCAGGCTGAACCTTGCTCTAGTGTGTCCCTGTGCACTCGAGCCTATACCGTAAACTAGGGAAACCATACGTTCCTGTTCCTGTGTTCTGCCCCAGAGTCCTTGTGCACTTCAGCCTACACCTTGCTTTAGTCCTGTGTTCCCAGGATCCCTGTGCTACAAAAAGACTTTTGCTTGCCTATTCCTACCCAGACTCCAGTTGCTTCTTGACCAAGTAAGTCAAGGGATCTCAACCTGGGAACCATCAACACCCAACAAGCCAATTTCCACCACAAGGAGCTCTGGTGAAAACCAAGTGACTCCTTAGACTCTGGGCATTGGCCCTTCTAAGGGCTCTCGTCTTCGCTAATTGAGTGGGCACACTAAGCTCAGTGGGGTGGATTTACTAAAGGTATATAGACTGTGCACTCTAAAACTGCAGCTGCTCCGGAGCTTAGTAAATAGTGATGGACGAACTTCCGACGGGACGTTTCGCGAACCTCGAACGCGGCCAAAAGTTCCTTCGCTACTACGGTTCGCGGCGGACCCCATTGACTTTAATGGCAGGTGAACCTTAAAAACCTCCAGGTCATATTTTCAGCCACAAAATACTTACTAGCTGTGCACACATAGTCCCACAACATGGACACTGACATAACAAAAGTATTAAGTGAATCTGGGGTCGAGAACGACAAGCATTCTTTTTTTATCTGTGAAATTTTGACAATTCAAGAGCCCATGAAGGCCATGGAGGAGAGGCAAGGTCAGGGTAGGCTATGAAGGGGGTGCAAGAGATGATCAGTGCCACAGTCAGGGCAGCGCAGTCCTGTGCCACCAGCACCGAGATAAAGAGCACTGACACCAGCACCGAGATAGAGAGCACTGACACCAGCACCGAGATAGAGAGCACTGACACCAGCACTGTGATAGAGAGCACTGACACCAGCACCGTGATAGAGAGCACTGACACCAGCACCGAGATAGAGAGCACTGACACCAGCACCGAGATAGAGAGCACTGACACCAGCACCGTAATAGAGAGCACTGACACCAGCACCGAGTTAGAGAGCACTGTCACCAGCACCGAGATAGAGAGCACTGACACCAGCACCGAGATAGAGAGCACTGACACCAGCACCGTGATAGAGAGCACTGACACCAGCACCGAGTTAGAGAGCACTGACACCAGCACCGTGAGAGCACTGACACCAGCACCATGATAGAGAGCACTGAGACCACACCAGTACCGAGATAGAGAGCACTGACACCAGCACCGAGATAGAGAGCACTTACACCAGCACCGTGATAGAGAGAGCACTGACAGCTGCAGAATCAGTCAGCACTCAGCAGCACAGCAGTCAGCAGCAGTGCACCATAATATACTTTCTATATTTGAAAGAAAGTATATTATACGTGTACAACCCTATATACTGTACACCTATACCAGTCCTTAAAAGGACTTTTGTGGACCTAATAGTAATAGCTAGTGATTAAACTGACTGTCCCTGCTCCACACAGCGTCCTGTCCCTACACTAGCAAAAGACAGAATTTAAAATGGCCGCCAGATCAGGTCTATTTATAAGGTAGGGGGAATGTCCAATTGTCCATGTGCTGAAATTTCTCAATTGGCTGTCCTGTATCCCATGATGGATATGTCATTATGGGTCAAAGTTCTTCACAATGTAAATGCATATGTCCGCCACGCGAACAGTGCCAGAATTCCGCTGGGTTTGGCGAATCGCGAATGAGCAAAATTTGCAGCGAACCGACCGCCGGGTGAAATGCATGGCCATCTCTATTAGTAAATGGTATAACAATTCACTTTGCAAA
This sequence comes from Lithobates pipiens, assembly GCF_037356315.1. NCBI lineage: Eukaryota > Metazoa > Chordata > Amphibia > Anura > Ranidae > Lithobates > Lithobates pipiens. Next base: position 33,130,886 of record NW_027507903.1, on the reverse strand, counting down.
GAATACCCAATCACATGAAAGGAAAAAAAACAGCATGTTTTCCTGCATGTGATTGGATGATGGAAGTCAGCAGAGTGTCCCCTCATTTACTAAGCCCTGGAGCAACTGCACTTGTACAGTCTATTTACCTTTAGTAAATCTACCCCTCTGTGTCTCTTCCACGGCTTTTGCCACTATCTGCCCTAGTTGCTATAAGAAAATCCTGGTTAGTCAGTCTGTCCCTAGTGGGGATGGACTCAAACAACATCAAAAGATATGTCAAACAACCACACCTTCTAGTCAATGTGTGTGTACGTTTGTCTCCTGCGCAGAGACAGTATGAATTAATACCTATCTACTGCCGAAGACAGGGACTAATATGTATATATAGTGATGACCAAAGCACCTTACCTGAATCAAACATTTAATGCAAGTCAAATCATATATTGATCTTTGGGTGGTTTCAATGTGTTGTGTTGATACTTTAACCCATGTTGTACTCTTTATTTTTTTCTAAAAGTTCTTTTCAAACTTTAAATAATTTTCTTGCTATTGGACCTATTGGATTGCAGTGCTAATTTTTATTTTATTTTTTACACTGTCTCAAACTCAGTGTAGGACCAAAAGCCTCCATTGAATCAGCCTCCGTTCAATAAGGTTATATTCTCCCTACACAAAGAGTAAGAGAGCAAATGGTACTTTTTCCATTTTAGGCTGCAGTAAATAAAAAATACAATTTATGTCAGTGTCTCCGTCATACTGAATCCACTACACACACTTTGTTGCACAGCAACACACTTTCCAATGTGCCTCTATCAATCAAAACATCCTATGCAGGCCCCCAAACATCATAAAAAAATGTTACTGGTAGGCGTAATTGCTGTCATTTGTGGGGAAAAAAAAACTATTTAACAGCAAGCAATCTAAAAAGAAGAATCAGTAGCACTACATTCCCTTGCCACGTCATCCCATAATGAAACGTCTGGGGACCAAAGCAAATGTTGTGTTAGAAGAAGAAAGCCTACAGAGCTTCTATTCTTTAATTCAGTGCAACAAAGTAGTAAGAGACCAATTCATCCCAGCTAAGTGCTTATGCTGTACCATGAATGGCTTTAACCTTATTCTTCAAGTCTTTCTTGCATACAGAGTAAACCATATTCCCACTACCAACATTAGTATTAAAGAGAAGGAAGAATACTCTGTAACTTAGCTCTGGTTCTCCAACTTAAAAATAAATTGGGTAAAAGTTTCAGGAAGTTATATTAGTCTAGTACAGGGCTTCTAAACCAGGGTTTCATGGAACCCTAAGCCCTTGTACACACGGTCGGACATTCTGACAACAAAATCCGTCGGATTTTGTCCGAAACTGGTGTTGCATACACACGGTCGGACAAAGTTGTCGGAAAATCCGATTGTTCGTAACGTGATGATGTCATTTAGTTACGACGGGACTACGTTCAGGCTAGTAGCCAATAGCTTTGGTCTAAGAATTTGATCTGAGCATGCGTGGCACTTTGTCCGATCGGAATTCTCTACAAATTTTGTCTGATCGGATCATGCTGTCGGAAAATTTTTATATCCAGCTTTCAAACTTTGTTGGTCGGACATTCCGACGGAAAAAAGTCAGATGAAGCCCACACATGGTCGGATTATCCAACAACACGGTCCGATCGGACATTTTCCATCAGAATGTCCGACCGTGTGTACAAGGGCTTAGGTTCCTACAGAGGTTCCTGTGGGTTCCCTGAGCAATGAGCAATTTCTGCCTCCCACATAAGTTCCTACTAACACCATTGTTTTTTTTAGGTATGTGTATGGGGGTCATTCTTCCCAATGACCACAAGTGTAAGCCCTTGTACACACGGTCAGACATTCCGACAACCAAATCCGTCGGATTTTGTCTGTCGGATTTTGTCCGAAACTGTTGTATACACACGGTGGGACGAAGTTGTCGGAAAATCCGATCTTTCAGAACGTGGAGACGTTATTTCGTTACGATGGGACTACGTTCAAGCTAGTAGCCAATAGCTTTGATGTAGGAATTTGATCTGAGCATGCGTGGCCCTTTGTCCGATCGGAATTCTCTACACATGATTGGAGTATGTCCGATCGGAGCATTTTGATGGAAAATTTTACCAACAGGTTGGAAAACTTGGTCCGTCGGATACCCCGACGGAAACAGTCCGATGTAGACCACACACAGTCGGAATATCCGACAAAATGGTCCGATCGGACACATTCTGTCGGAATCTCCGACCGTGTGTACAAGGCTAAGACGCATTCTTCCCACTGACCATCACACAATAATATTATGAGGTGTACATATACTCATTTTAAGCAGGGGTTCCCTGAGACTGGAAAGTTTTTTCAAGGGTTCCTCTGTACTAAAAAGTTTGAGAAATGCTGATCTAGTACCTCAAGATAGGCCAATTTTCATAGAAGTATAGAAAATTGACAGCAGAAAAGACCAAGTGGTCCATCAAATCTGCTTATTTATTTATTTATATAAGTTTTTTTTTTTTTTTTTGGCCCATACACATAATCTGAAAATCGTACGACAAATAATGCTTAGAAGCGATCATACAGCAATCTGATCATTAGTACACAGCGCCGATCACGACTGTTCATCAGAAATTATCTGATCGTACGAAAATTTTTCCCGTATGATTTTTTGGTTTTATCAGTTGTCATCTGAAAGTACAATACAAGTACATTACAACACATTATATCACTTTCAAATTTTTATTCTGTCGTACGAGAATTTTCGTAACTTTAGTAACCTACTCCATTTCTACTTGCGACTAGCAAGCAAAAAAAGTCAGACGATCTGTCATCCGATTTTCGGATTGTGCTTACGAGACATTATTGTTGAATGTTTTCCATTCACATGCTCTCCCCCATGTCCCATCTGAAAAAAACTTCAAATGCAGCAAGATGTAAGAAGATGTCGCATTAAAATGCGCCAAACTGTCCTAGAGAATTACAGAGACAGTAACTTGTCAAACTTATACATACAACAATTTTTAGTTACTTCTGCCTAATACTACCCACCATCACTGCTAATCATAACTATACCACTACTGCTTAAAGCGGAGGTCCACCCTAAAAAAAAATTTTTTTACATTAACAGTCTATTTAAAATATATTAAAAAAATTTTTACTTACCAGAAATGACTGTTTCTAGGCAGTCATCCTAATCTGCCACTTCCTTCTCCGTGGAGCTGTTCCTTCTCTTCATCCCCCGCCTTGCCTCCTGGGAAATGAGGCGCGCTGTCTTCTGGGACCTGTGTGTGTCCCAGCAGACAGCCGCCCATTTACAAAGCGTTGTGCGATTCGCGCATGTGCAGTAGGAAATGGGCAGTGAAGCTGCAAGGCTCCACTGCCTGTTTCCCCTCGTAAGGATGGCGGCGTCGGTACCCGGTCCGATGGAGGGATCGGCCTAGAGGGGGTCGACATCGTGGGCTGCCTGGACAGGTAAGTGTCCTTATTAAAAGTCAGCATCTACAGTGTTTGTAACTGCTGACTTAAAAAAAAAAAAATTGTGACTGGAACACCGCTTTAATCTCCAAAAAAGGGAGAATTTAGTCCACAATGTAACCATCATAAAGCCCATAGCATGAAAATCTGTTTGATTATGTCCAATATCAATAAATGCAAAGGATTGCTTCTATCTATGTATAGAGGTTTTTTCTTAATTTTTGCAAAAAAAGACAACTTCAAAAAAATGCACCATGCATCTTACTAAATACCTCAGACTCTACTTTTCAAAAAGGCCATTTGGGTGATATTTGTACTGTCCAGTGGCGGCTGGTGCTCCATTTTTTTAGTGTGGGCAGCAGGAAACAAACCACCCATCGCCCCCCACCTACTGTTCAGTCGATCCCCCCACAATCTCCCCACAGCACCCCCCACATCCCCCCATCGCTCACTCGTCCACCCACCAGCCCCTCACTTAACCCATCTAGGTCATGGGCAGCTTCACCTCCTTCCTGCGCCTCCTCCTGCTCTGTGGCTTCCCCTGCGCCTCCTCCTGCTCTGTGGCTTCCCCTGCGTCTCCTCATCCTCTGTGGCTTCCCCTGCATCTCCTTCTCCTCGGCGGCCAATACTGTCATGTCTCCTCTCAGCCAATTGGGTCAATAGCGAGTATTAATTTGTCAGGAAGACAATAGCGAGTATTAATTTGTCAGGAAGACAATAACGAGTATTAATTTGCTATTTTCACACAACTGGGTTGGCTCAGGGTGCAGTGCTCTGCGCCCCGAGCCCACCCTTTTTTGAAGCCAATTAGAGCCTCAGGCTCTAATCTTGTGCTCCAAAAAAAACAAAAAAACATTAGAATCCATGTGTCTGCCACCCTGCATGTAAATTAGGGGTCAGACGCATGGATTTGGGGGGGCGATGCCCCTTTACCCCAAATGGATGGGCTGTCACTGGTACTCTCTTGTAGTTTTCGGATCTCAAAAAATGAGATTCTGTTGTCAGGACAACAGGACACATCGTAGTGAGTTAAAGGAATTTGAAAAATAACAGACTTACTGGCCAAAAATACAGGTAAAAAATAAAGAAAAAAAGCCTAATAAAAGAAGAGGAATGCAGCGACCACATATAAGAATTAGGAAGCTGCAATATAGTTTTGTTTTGTTTTTGGATTTTATAGCGCTTTAAGTTCAGATGTGATGACATGAAGTTGATAATAAATTGAGATATTAAACCATTGTGACGGCTTCTATGGCAAGCTTTCATTCTAGAGGATCCATTCTGCAGAGACATGGTGATTCACTTAGACATGCCAGACTACGCAAGACTATTTCAATCATGAACTTAGGAATCTGAACATTTACTATTTTAGTCTTTGCAGTCAAGGCAGGCAGCATGTTTTCCTGGATGATGCGAGTCACAACAGTTTTGGCTGACAAAATTCAAACCCAGTCTGTGTTCATATGCCACTAAACAAAACTTTTGGATTTTTTTGCAGTACATATGGGGTATGTAAACACCAGCCAAATGCACACACGGCGTTGACAAAATGAAAAAATAGCATAAGTCCTTTAAAACATTAACATAAACATAGCATTGTAATTATAAAGGTATTGTGATATGGAAAAAAAAAAAACTTTTGCATCTATCAAAGGAACAGAACATTTGGTTATTGCTATTTACATTCAAATGTGAGGACGGTAAGAGAATGCACAATATAAATCTCAGCACAGTGAAACATTTCCAGCAATAGTAGCTGCCAACGGCTCTTTTTTAGTAAGATACGATTTGGAGCAATGACATGCCATATACCGCAGCAACCAATCATAGATCAATAGTTTTTGTTTGCCTACACCAGGGGTCTCCAAACTTTCTAAACAAAGGGTCAGTATATTGTCCTATGCAATTTCTAGGGGCCGGACTGTTCCCAGTGGGAGTAAACAATGCCTCAGGCTTGGGTGCATAATGCCTGGGGTCAGGAGGAGGGGGAATAAAGCCAATAGTTGGTATGAAAGGGAGGAATAGTGCACCATTGTGGGTGTCAGTGGGAGGAATAGTGCCCCATTGTGGGTGTCAGTGGGAGGAATAGTGCCCCATTGTGGGTGTCAGTGGGAGGAATAGTGCCCCATTGTGGGTGTCAGTGGGAGGAATAGTGCCCCATTGTGGGTGTCAGTGGGAGGAATAGTGCCCCATTGTGGGTGTCAGTGGGAGGAATAGTGCTCCAATGCTGATGTCAGTGGGAGGAAAAGTGCCCCATTGTTGGTGTCAGAGGGACAAATAATGCCCCATCGTTGGTGTCAGCGGGAGGAATGGTGTCCCATTGTTGGTATCATTGAGAGGAATAGTACGCTAATATTGGTGTCAGTGAGAGGAAAAGTGCACCATCACTGGTGTCAATGGAAGGTATTGTAGACCATTTTTGGAGTCAGTGGAAGGAATAGTGATAGTGCCTCATTGTTGGTGTCAGTAAAATAAACTGTGCCCCCGTAGTTGGTGTCAGTGGGAGGAATAGTGCCCCATCCTTATTGTCTACGGGAGGAAAAGTGCCTCGTTGTTGGTGCTAGTAATATGAATAGTTGTCCATCATCAGTACTCGTGGGAGGAATAGTATCGATAGTTGGTGTCAGTGGAAGAAATAATTTCCCTTTGTTGGCCTAGTAGAAAAAATAGTGCCCAGCCATTGATGTCAGTGAGGGGAATAGTGTCCCTTTTTTGACATCAGTGTAAGGAATGGTGCCTCGTTGTTGGCGTCAGTGGAAGGAATTGTGCCCCTTTGTTGGCGTCAGTAGAAAGAATAGTGCCCCATCATTGGTGTCAGTTAAAATAATTGTGTCCCATAGTTGATGTCAGTGGAAGGAATATTGCCCAATCCTTATTGTCAACGGGAGGAATAGTGCCCCATTGTTGGTGCTAGTAATAGGAATAGTTCATAATCATCAGTACTGGTGGGGGGAATAATTCCGATAGTTGGTGTCAGTGGAAGAATAGTGCCCCTTTGTTGACCTTAGTAGAAAAAAATAGTGCCTCATCGTTGATGTCAGTTGGGGGAATAGTGCCTCTTTGTTGGCATCAGTGTAAGGAATGGTGCCTCATTGTTGGTGTCAGTGGGAGGAATGGTGTCTCATTGTTGGTGTCAGTGGAAAGAATGGTGCCTCATTGTTGGTGTCAGTGGGAAGAATGGTGTCTCATTGTTGGTGTCAGTGGGAAGAATGGTGCCTCATTGTTGGCGTCAGTGGGAGGAATGGTGCCTCATTGTTGGCGTCAGTGTAAGGAATGGTGCCTCATTGTTGGTGTCAGTGGGAAGAATGGTGTCTCATTGTTGGTGTCAGTGGGAAGAATGGTGCCTCATTGTTGGCGTCAGTGGGAGGAATGGTGTCTCATTGTTGGTGTCAGTGGGAAGAATGGTGCCTCATTGTTGGTGTCAGTGGGAAGAATGGTGCCTCATTGTTGGTGTCAGTGGGAGGAATGGTGTCTCATTGTTGGTGTCTGTAGAACGAATAGTGCCCCATCGTTGGTGTCAGTGGGTGGAATAACTCAACGGATGAATAAGAGCAAGCAAAAGGCCACATCTGACCCTAGGGCCGCAGTTTGGAGACCGCTGGCCTACGCCAAATAGCTGTATCAAATTTCTAAATTGTTTATATGGGTTGCAAGTCACTGTGTACCTTTATATCCTTTTTATAAAAAAATACTAATTCCACTGATATTTCAGGTAAGGAGGAATGGATATGGGTTGAGTAACCTACCAGTTTTTTATATCACTTGGGAGACTCAAGCAGCAATATCCATACATGTGACCACCTTACTCTGCATAGTCATAATGGATTAAATGAGAGGTCCCATTCTAGCCACAGGATTCCATTTATTTAAATGTATTTTACATAATTGATAATGTAGTAGGATCAGCAAATCCCCACCATAGATGTTGTCTATAGCAGAGGATAGACCAGGGAACTCGTACCAGAATCCTAGAGCCATGTATAAAACACAGTGAATGGCTCAAGCCCCTGGCTTCCACCACAACCTGAAATATCAGGGATGCCTATAAACTATTATTTTTCCTCTTTCTGTTCCATTAAACGCAAGGGAATGATATGAATGGTTAACTTTTCTCAACTGCATTAATGAAAAGAACAAATAAAAACAAGCCTCCCTTAAGCTATTATCCCGTAAATGTCATTATTTCCTAAATGAATGCATATCAGTAGTTTTACTGTATTTACCACTCCATATTTTATTAAATTGCACTAATTGCTAATTAATGCTTTCAAATAATCTTTTCAAGTGTTTGGCTTATATTTCCCATGTGTTTTGGGTAATAGGATATTTAAGATCTATTTTTGTCTTTCCGCTTTATGCGGCTTTTCTTTACTTACAAAACTCCTCCTTGTGGTTCTTAGACCTAGACTTGGGCATGGCGGTGATGGTGACAATGGGGCAAGGGTTTCCCCCCAACGTGTCACATAGGGTTTGTTGCTTGAAGTATACTCTTTGAGGATCATATCTGTGTTCCAAAACTTGTAGGTGAGACTAAAGAAGAGAAAACATCAATTGCATCACTTAACCCCTTTGTGTCTAAGGTTAAAACAAATGTTAATGCCTAAGCACAATTTTGCAACTTTGACATGTGTTAGTAAAACTGTACATTTCATCATAACTACTTGATTATAAAGCATTTTTTTTTTCAGGATAAAATTGGGCTTTCATTTGGTGGTAAATGGCAATAGATATCTCCTGTTTTTTTTTTTTTTTTTTTTTTTTATTGTCATAGGAAAACTGGCCCAAAATAAGAAAAATAATATTTTTTCAAAATTTAGCTGTATAGTTCTTGCTACTACCGAACAACCCAAATTCAATTCCCAGCCCCACTACAAGGGAAAACTTTTGTCTTGTACTTCTGCCAGCCTTTGACAGGAGAGTGAAGGAGAAGAATCACTCAAAAAGTTGATCTCTCTGTCACTCTACCCTCTCCCACTATCAGCAGGCTCCCTGTCATCAGACGAAGTCTGAGCTCTGCTGCTAAATGAGATTTTAAGAGGCTGATACCAAGTCATATGCAGGTACTTGTAATATTTGCATTTTAACCGCTAGCCGACCAGCCACCACAGTTATACTGCGGCAGCATGGCTCGGCTGCGCAAATCACAGTTTTGCTACGTTGGTAGCATAAACGACCACTAGGGGGCGCCCCCTGCTTGCTCTCCGAGCCGATGCAAGTGCCCTGCGGTCTCGATCGCGGCCGGGCACTCGCATCGGCTCAGAGAGCAAGCAGGGGCGCCCCCTAGTGGTCGTTTATGCTACCGACGTAGCAAAACGCTACGGGGAGCAAGCGGGGGGGGGCCCTCCCTTGTGGTCCCGTGATCGCTCGGGGCACATGGAGAGCCACCAGCTGTGTGTGTAAATACACAATTGCCGGTTCTCTAAGCAGTGAACTGACAGATCGTCTGTTCATACAGAGTATGGACAGCGATCTGTTAGTTTCCCTGCATAGTCCCCTCTCCCCTTCAGTTAGAACACAAACTAGGATACATATTAACCCCTAGGACACACTTAACCCCCCCCCCCCCCTGCCCCCTAGTGTTAACCCCTTCACTGCCAGTGACATTTTTAGAGTAATCAATGCAATTTTAATCGCACTGATCGCTGTATTAATGCCAATGGTCCCAAAAATGTGTCAAAATTGTCCGATGTGTCCGCCATAATGTCGCAGTCATGATCATCGCCATTACTAGTAAAATATATATATATATATTAATAAAAATGCCATAAATCTATCCCCTATTTTGTAGACGCTTTAACTTTTGCGCAAACTAATCAATATACTCTTATTGCATTTTTTTTTTTTTTTACCAAAAATATGTAGAAGAATACGTATCGGCCTAAACTGAGGAAAAATTATTATTTTTTATATATTTTTGGGGGATATTTATTATAGAAAAAAATTAAAAGTAATGCGTTTTTTTCAAAATTGTGGCTATTTTTTTGTTTATAGCACAAAAAATTAAAACCGCAGAGGTAATCAAATACCACCAAAAGAAAGCTCTGTTTGTGAGAAAAAAAGGATGTAAATTTTGTTTGGGAGCCATGTCGCACGACCGCGCAATTGTCAGTTAAAGCAACGCAGTGCCGAATCGCAAAAAGTGGTCTGGTCTTTGGCCAGCCAAATGGTCCGAGTCTTAGGTGGTAAAAGGACATCAAATTACATGGTAATAAAAACAGTACTGCATTATTTTGTGTCGTTTATATCTGCTAAGAGTTCTGCATTAAAGCATTACAGCTTTACCTTACCATCCATACCACAGATTTATTTGTGCCTAGTCAAAGTCCAGACCTAAATCCAAATGAAATCTGTTGCAAGACTTTAAAATTGCTGTGCACAGACACTCTCCATCCAATATGACAGAGCTTGAGCTGTTTTGCAAAGAAGAATGGGCAAAAATGGCACTCTCTAGATGAGCAAAGCTGGTAGAGACATCCCCAAAAAGACTTACAGCTGTACAGTAATTGCAGTTAATTTACAATCTACAAAGTACTGGGCCTGATACAAATGCACACCACACTTTTCATGTATTTATTTGTAAAAAAAAATGAAAATCATTTATAATTTTCCTTCCACTTCACAATTATGTGCCACTTTGTGTTGGTCTATCACATAAAACCCAATAAAATACATTTACGTTTTTGGTTGTAACATGACAAAATGTGGAACATGTAAAGGGGTATGAATACTTTTTCAATGCATTCTAATGAGGCTTTGTTTAGCACCTGTCACCTTTTAATAAAGCGGCACTAATGCCGCGTACACACGCCCGGACTTTTTGACGGACTAGGTCTGACGGAATGAATTTGTCGGATATTACGATCGTGTGTGGGCTCCAGCGGACTTTTTTTTGCCAAAAGTCCGACAGACCTAGAAATAAAACATGTTTCAAATCTTTCCGACGGACTCGAGTCCGGTCAAAAAATCCGTTCGTCTGTATGCTAGTCCGACGGACAAAAACTTACGCTAGGGCATCTATTGGCTATTGGATATGAACTTCCTTATTCTAGTCCGGTCGTACGTCATCACATTCAAATCCGTCAGACTTTGGTGTGATTGTGTGTGGCCAAGTCCGTTCGTTCAGAAACTCCGTCGGAACTCCACCGAAAATCCATTGGGAAGACCGTCAGTCCTAGTCCGTCAAAAAGTCCGGTCGTGTGTACGGAGCAACAGTTTTATACCTTAATATATTCCTTGCGTTAAGGTAAATTATAAAAACTCTGCACTAACTGTTTACTCCTACCCTCCACCCCAAACCGCAAACACCTGAGTCCTGTCAGCGATCCGGCGCTGTTCTGGTCGCACTTCTTCTCCCTTCACTTTCTGCTCTCACAGGAGATACAGGCAGCAGTAGGAGCTGTAGGGATTCTGCTGCTGTCAGTCAAATCTTGTGGAGAGGGAGCAGGGGTGTGGCAGAATGGCACTGTGTATTTCTATGGACGCACACAGCCCGGCTCGGTAGCGCTCTTGCACAGGTGTCCCGATAACACATGAATTGCTATGGGGCACCGTACGAAGAATAAGGGGACAGTGCCGGCGATGGACTCCAGAAAAAGCGGTAAAGGACTGTTCTGAGTAATACCATTGCACAGGGCATGTACGGTAAGTATAACCTTTTTTTTTTTTTATTAAAAAAAAATAAAACAGGCTTTAATAGCACTTTAAGAATTTTATATAGCTAATGAAGCATTTCTGTTGGATAAGGCTGATAGGCTATGAGCAGATAAGCCAAATATAAATGAAATCTGAAGCAGGACAGTCCTATTACTGAGCACTTGTAAGTATCTAAAACTGAGAACATAAGATATGAGTCTGGTGGATCAATCTACGGCACACATTCCAGGGCTTTCAGCAGTGACAAGCAAACTATTCTCATTCTCCTGCTGCTAGCCAAGAAACAGATGTATCCTGACATATTGATTTGTGCAGTTTTACTATAACACATGATATCCAAGAAAAGAAATCTGTGTCAGCCTGTGTCTTATTCAGGTCACCTCCTTGTCTAAGCATCATGGATGATGAGTCTGAAGTGAGACAGGTTATCCACATCTTGCCCCAAGCACTAAGTAAGCTGTACGATTCTGAAATATGTAACGTTTATCCATGCCCCAGCTTAAAGTTTATGTGAACGCTTACATTGTAAAACAACCCGTTTCATTTAAAATAGAAATGGAAGGGAAAACATTTGTATATACAGTAGGGCTGTGGAAATTCCTCGATTAATTTTTTTGATCGATCAAAATTCTTTTGAGCGGTACTCACCTCCCCGCCGGCTTCCGAGTCTTCAGGGAATTCCGTCGGAGATCCGGTGACGTCGCGGACATCGACATCACCGGACTCCTCCCCCCTTCCCCAAGTGCCTCCGTCTGCTAACGAAGGGAAGAGGGAGGAGTCCGGTGATGTCATGGACATCGACGTCACTGGATTCCTCCACCTTCACCAAGTGCCTCCGTCTGCTAACGAAGGGACGGGGGGAGGAGTCCGGTGACGTTGAAGTTTTGATTGAATGTAACGCGTATGGGGGAGGAGCTAAGCATGACGTCACCTGCTGCTGCCCTACGGAACTAACATGATTGTCAGCTTTACATGCTGTGTTTTTATCATCTTTATGTGAGTAGTTTGTGTTTGAACACAAAAATTAAATCTTATACTTAAGCGGTGAGCACTTAGATCTTTAATTTCTACCCATGACCTGGCGTCCTTGCTTAGATCTAAGGAGATGTGAGAGAAGTTTATGGTCCATGTTAACCCTTTTGATACCCGCTTGCATGACCACCTGTTTGCACAGGGGTCCATGCCATAAGGTGAGAGTGATTAGTTAGACCGGAGGTGGAGGGATTGTCACACTACTGTGGAAAAAAATTACTTACGTCAGTGCTACAGTTTGAATTTAAAACGTATTTGTGTGAACTGTGAAGTTAAGTCATGGATTGTGGAAACTAACTAGTGTTGGGTGATTGTATATAGTGTATACCACATTTAGCACTGACTAATGCAGAGTTGCAATGCAAGGAGATCAGCTAAAAGTCGTCAAAAGTCGAGGCGGCCAAAAGCCTCTGAGTACGGCCGAGGTGGCCGAAAACCGCCGAAAGCCGCCGAGAACTTCTGGGCGCGGCCCAAGATACGAAGGACATACGCAGCGCCATTTTTAAAAACAAAAGCTGAGGGGACAGCGATGCACAAGGCTGCAATGACGGACAAACTGCATGACGGACAGGCTGCAATGATGGACAGGCTGCATGACAAGGCTGCAAATGACACTGACAAGGCTTCAGATGGACACTGATAAGGCTGCATTGATGGGCATTTAAATGTACGTTTTTTTTTTCCTTAAATTTCCCTCCTAAACTTGGGGTGCGTGTTATACGCCGGTGCGTGTTATACGCCGATAAATACGGTATATATATATATATATATATAGATAGATAGGTATACAGTGGGGAAAATAATTATTTGACCCTCTGCAGATTTTGCAAGTTTGCCCACTTACGAAGAAATTACGGGTCTATAATTTTTTATCATGGGTGTATTTTAAATGACAGAGACCGAATACCAACCAAAAATACAGAAAAAAAAACATAATACAAATGTTATAAATTAAGTTGCATTTCAGTGAGTAAAATAAGTATTTGAACCTCAAGCAAAACTGGCTACACCACTCCATGACTTTTATGTGCTTCTTCTTGAGCCACGCCTTTGTTGCCTTGGTGGTATGGAAAGAATAAAGAAATGGCTGCACATCCAGAACTTATCATCCTATTGCCTTTTATTTTATTTCAGAAAGATAGCACCAAAGACACCAAACTGTGGTCACGTAGACGCGTTTCACACATATATCTTGTGCTTAATCATTACCGTCATAATAGTAATGATTAAGCACAAGATGTATGTGTGAAACGCGTCCAAGTGACCACAGTTTGGTGTCTTTGGTGTTATCTTTGTGAAACAAAATAAAAGGCAGTCGGAAGTTCTGGATGTGCAGCCATTTCTTTCTTCGTTCCAAGTTTACCACGGAGGCGGGCCTGGGGATAGCACTCTGCAAGATACTCCAATCAGCTTTATCTGTATACACCTGGAGCAGCGGTTCTTTTTTTTGCCTTGGTGGTGTGTTTTGAGTCATTGTCATGCTGGAAGACCCATCCACAACCCATCTTCAGTATTCTGGCTGAAGGAAAAAGGTTATCATCCAAGATTTTACAACACATTGCCCCATCCATTGGCCCCTCATTGCAGCAAAGTCGGCCTGTAGCTTTAGCAGAGAAACAGCCTCAAAGCATCATGTTTCCACCTCTGTGCTTGACTGTAGGGATGGTGTTCTTAGGGTCAAAGGCAGCATTTTTCTTCCTCCAAACACAGTGAGTCAGGATAATACCAAAGAGCTCAATTTTGGTCTCATCTGACTACAGTACTTTCTCCCAATCCTTCTCTGAATCATTTTTTCAGATCCTCAGATAGTTCTTTGCCATGAGGTGCCATGTTAAACTTCCAGTGACCAGTATGAGAGAGTGAGAGCGATAACACCAAATTTAACACACCTGCTCCCCATTCATACCTGAGACCTTGTAACACTAACAAGCCACATGACACCAGGGAGGAAAAATGGCTATTTGGGCCCAATTTGGACATTTTCACTTAGGGGTGTACTCACTTTTGTTGCCAACGGTTTAGACATTAATGGCTGTGTGTTGAGTTATTTTGAAGGGACAGCAAATTTACACTGTTATACAAGCTGTACACTCACTACTTTACATTGTAGCAAAGTGTAATTTCTTCAGTGTTGTCACATGAAAAGATAGAATAAAATATTTATAAAAATGTGTATCTCACTTTTGTGAGATACTGTATGTGACAGACCAACACAAAGTGGCACATAATTTTGAAGTGAAAGGAAAATGATAAATGAATTTCAACATTTTTTACAAATAAATATCTGAAAAATGTGGCGTGCATTTGTATTCAGCCCCCTTTACTCTGATACACCTAACTAAAATCGAGTGAAACCAATTGCCTTCAGAAGTCACCTAATTAGCAAATAAAGTCAACCTGTGTGAAATTTAATCTCAGTGTAAATACAGCTGTTCTGTGAAGCCCTCAGAGGTTTGGTGAACTAACAGCATCATGAAGGCCAAGGAACACCAGACAGCTCAGGGATAAAGTTGTGGAGAAGATTAAAACAGGGTTAGATTATAAAAAAAAATATCCCAAGATTTGAACATCTCATGGAACACTGTTCAATCCATCATCTAAAAATGGAAAGAGTATGGCCCAACTGAAAACCTACCAAGACATGACCGTCCACCTAAACTGACAAACCGGGCAAGGAGAGCATTATCAGAGAAGCAGAGGCCCATGGTAACTCTGGAGAAGCTGAAGAGATCCACAGCTCAGGTGGGAGAATCGGTCCATAGGACAACTATTAGTCATGCACAAATCTGGCCTTTATGGAAGAGTGACAAGAACAAAGCCATTGTTGAAAGAAAGCCATAAAAAGTCCCGTTTGCAGTTTGTGAGGAGCCATGTGGGGGACACAGCAAACGTGTGGAAGAAGGTGCTCTGGTCAGATGAGACCAAAATTGAACTTTTTGGCCTAAAAGCAAAATGCTATGTGTGGTGGAAAACTAACACTGCACATCACCCTGAACACGCCATCCCCACTGTGAAACATGGTGGTGTCAGAATCATGTTGTGGGGATGCTTTTGTTCAGCAGGGACAGGGAAGCTGGTCAGAGTTGATGGGAAGATGGATGGAGCCAAATACAGGGCAATCTTAGAAGAAAACCTGTTAGAGTCTGCAAAAGCCTTGAGACTGGGGTGGAGGTTCACCTTCCAGCAGGACAACGACCCGAAACATACAGCCAGAGCTACAATGGAATCATTTAGATCAAAGCATATTCATGTGTTAGACCCAGTCAAAGTCGAGACAAAGTATTGAGGGGCTGAATAAAAATGCACGCCACACTTTTCATATATTTATTTGCAAAAATATTTGGAAAACTATTTATCATTTTCCTTCCGCTTCACAATTATGGTCCACTTTGTGTTGGTCTATCACATAAAATCCCAATAAAATACGACGTTTTTGGTTGTAACATGAGAAAATGTTGAACATTTCAAGGGGAATAAATACTTTTTCAAGGCACTGTAATTGATTCTTCCTGTCATATTGTATCTGCTTGCCCGTACGGGCTGACAGATCTGCAGGAGACCTGCATTACCTGGCATTACCGATCTACTGATGCTTTATAGGCTAAAAAAAAAAAAATGCTAATTTTGTTTTTTTTTTACACAATTTTTACTAATTTTTTACCTACGAATTTTTTTTTTCTAAAAAAGTGAACTTATCCTTTAAGGGAATGAGAATACAATATTTGAGCCAGATGTAGGAAGGTCATCAATGACAGTTTCCATGTTTTAGGAAAGGTGTCCTGATCGTTTATCTACCTTTACCTGGTCTTCTACTTTCAGGCTGTTTCAGGCAGTTGACATTGGCTTGTGTTTGAGTTATTTTTGAATCGCATTAACATCCCCTAACGAGGTTAGAGATTATAAAATGTATAGACAGTCACATTAGGACTTTCTTCTGCAATGCATTCATGTCACCATGGCCACCTGAACTTACCATAAGTGCTGAGTAGGTGTAGGGGTAATGATAAGCCAAGTAGCAGACATCATCATAGTGGGGAAACTTCACTGTGAATGTTAATGTAAAGTATCTTGTTCTTTTCTTAGCCTCACATGTCCGATAACAAAACACATTTCTAGAAACAGAATAGAATAAAAAATGATTTGGGTTAGAGAATATTAGAATACTCCTTACTTTTTGCTGTGATGAGTGATGTGCTCAAAGTTTAGGCTGATTATCAATCACCCACAGTGGTGAATTTTGGAGAATCAGTATAAAAATCATATAATTTGCAATCAAAATGTGAGAAAATTTTACTGAAACATACTGTATATTGTATTCTTAGAAATTAGGAAAATGTTAACCACTTCTGCCCCAGAAGGTTTACCCCCCCACCCCCTTCCTGACCAGGCCATTTTTTGTGATACGGTACTGCGTCACTTTAACTGATAATTGCATGGACGTGCGATGCTGCACCCAAATAAAATGTATGTCCTTTTTTTTCCTACAAATAGAGCTTTATTTTGGTGGTATTTGATCACCTCTGCCGTTTTTTAATTTTGCGCTATAAACAAAAAAATAGTGACAATTTTGAAAAAAAAAACAAAAAAAAAAAAAACAATATTTTCTACTTAAATATCCAATAAAAAAATGTAAACAATCAAATGTTTATAAATCAAAACAATCAATCTTCATCAATTTAGGCTAATATGTATTCTACTGCATATTTTTGGTAAAAAATAAATAAAAATACCAATAGGAAATGATAGCGTCTACATACTATGATATATTTTTATTTATTTTTTATTTTTTTTACTAGCGGGACTGCGATATTGTGGCGGACAAATTGACCTAATTGACACTTTTAACACTTTTTCGGGACCAGTGACAATAATACAGTGATCAGTGCTTAAAAATATACACTGTCACTGTACAAATCAGGGGCAATCAAGGAGTTAAAAGTGCTCCTAAGGAGTGCTTACTAACTGTGTGGGAGGTGCTTTTACTTGGGCAAGGTAAAGATTCCGGTACCTGCTTAGCAGAAGCACAGGATCACTACATTTTCTTCTAACAGAACGGTAGTCCGCCTTGTTTACATTGGCACACCGCTGCTCTGTTTGCCTCCCGAACGATTGGCAGGTTCTGGCGGACATTGTCACTGGCGCACGCGCGCCCCAGACCCTGGCAGTGTCAGATCACGTATTAGCCTCCCTGCCTCAGTATATGTGTGTGGTTAAAAGTAATTCCCAATTCTTCTGTTTTACACGCATAAGAACCTGTGCTGGGGGACATACATTGGTTACCTCTCCTTCTGCAAATACTAATTGTCAGGGCCTCATGATTGTAAGCATGTGCAGTTAGCTAATCTGCCACTAGGTGGCTCTGTACCAATATCGTTTGATAATAGGGAAATGTAAGTGGGTGTTAGGTCTCCTTTTAGAAAAAAAACCCTCCTGTAGTTATGTAATAGGTGGAGTAAGCACCCATATAAATGTCAGGGTGGGAGGAGCCCTGTGAGATGAGGTATGCAAGCCAAACACCCCACAGCAATGTAGATGTAGTCAGCTACTGTCAAGGGCCTTTAACAGGGCTGAAACCCAGGTGAGGTGGTTTAACACCCAGAAGAACCAGCTGTAGTCTCCCTGGTTCTCATTATTGTCTGATATGGACTGCAAGCGGGATGCAAAGGGTATTTTAGGAGAGGCTATTCTTTTCTGATGTGAGTACTAATACACATGGGAATAAGAGAGTAACATTGGGGAGCATGCCTGGCTTGACAGAGCTATGGAGTGGGACATAGAGAGAGAGAGAGAGACTCTGGTTCGTATACCACTGAAAAGCACATTGTAAATTTCAGTTTGACAGAAGCAGAATTCTGTGGAATCTGGTGTACACGGGAGGTTGGTCCCATCAACAAGGAGAGGAAAGGGAAGATGGCTTAATAAGTATGGGCTGCTGTTCAGCCGGAGACACCCGCTATCCCAAAAGAATGCATGTATGTCCGTATTTCATCCGCAAACGGATGGATGAAATACGGACATACGGTCCGCATGTGTGAAAGGGGCCTAAAACAAACAGAAAACTTGCATTTTCTTACAACGATAGTCTACATGCTTCTCTTGGTAAAGGTTTTCAGTAAGTACCAGTGCTGGGGTTGTAACAATATTAGTGGTTAGCTATTAAAGCATTAATAAACCCCAAAACATACATTTTACTGCAGCTTATTAATTCTTGGATTTGGTGGCTGCATTGGTTTTCTTTTTTAGGTTTTCTTCCCTTTATTTTTACCTGGTGTTCCAGCCAGAAAGATTGTTACTTTTTAACAGTACAAGCTCTCCCACAAATGTATCAGTTCAGAGTGTTGAGACAAACCAAATACCACTGAGAGGGGGGGCTTACAATTGTCAGCTTTTCTTTTCTTTTCTTGTTGTATTTTATTTTTTTCCAAAAAAGTATAAAAAAAATATGTCAAACATATTGTTATATAATCAAAGTGCTGCAACAAACAGTTGGATACATGTACAACAGTTAGCCTGCCTAGGGGCTATCAGTGCCCAAAATCTGTATTGAAAAGTATTAAGCAAATGATAATGAACTTCAAATAACTGGGTTAAACCCAAACCAGTAAAGAAAGAGAAAAAGTTTTTTTTTTAAATAAATAAATGGGGGGGGGGGGGGCATTCAGGAATAAGCACAACATGTATTTGGCTGGGTTAGGAGGGTTGCTTGAGAGGAAAAATGCAAATAGAATGTTTTAAATGGCCAATGAAACCCCTCTAACTAGGGTTAAATCTGTAAAGAAGGAAGGGGGATGGTGATGCTTTAGGTTACTAGATATCAATGTAAAAGGATGGAGAAGAGTGATGGACAACATGTTGAAGATAAAGAGGGAAGATGAGTTTATAGAGGTCTTCGAGCGTATGGTAATCTTCCGCACCCTACTAGAATGACTCTCAAAGTTTGGGTTTTGGTTAGACTGAGGTTTATGAGTCCCAATAGATGGTCCCTGTTCTGCCCTCTTTGGGGAAATCCTAGCCTCCCACATTTACGATCTCTCCCCGATCCCCAGGTTTGGGCCCCCAATATGAAGTTAAAGTACTTGGATATATTTTCTCGGTGGGTGTTTTCAATACTCAAAGCCAAATATCATTTACCTGGATGGATGTACTTTAGGTACCTACAACTACACCATGCAGCTCGTGCCCAGTTCTTGGCCCCACCAAGGCTAGGCATGGATCCCATTGAGGAGATGTTAGATCAAGAACCACCGTCCGCCCTATACTAGGATTTACTGAGAGCTGAATCCCCCAAAATGGATAGGCTTTGGGATCAGTGGAAATCTTTTTTTTTTTTTTTTATTTCTTTATTGTGTTTTATTATACATACAAAATTCAATAATTCAGTAATTCAGTAAAGGCCTTATTTCCCCCATTTGGCCCTACTATCTATATTACAACATGTTTAAAATTCAATTAAGCCTTCCTTCCCCCCTATTAACACCCCCCCCCCCCAAACTGCCCCCCTCTCCTTTCCAACTCCCCTTCTGTCCTACCACCAGTTACATTCCCCATTCTTGCTATCTAAGTATACTCTTATCTTTTCGGCAAAACTCGTTGTTTGTATTTTAACCAGTCACTCCATTTCACTTCGAACCCTTCTTCTCCTACCTCCCTGCTAAACCTTAAATACTCCAAATTGTATGTTTTATTTATTTTACAAAACCAACTCCTCAGGGCAGGTATCCTGAGATCCTGCCACTGTCTGGGTATTAAGCTTCTTAAGAAACCTGACCTTCCAGACCTGGACAGAGAGGACTGGGACGAGTGTTTACAAGATAGTACTATCTTGTTGATTTCCTCAAGAGAGAAGTTAATAGAGGTTAACATCTTACACAGAGTTTATTAAACCCCCAGAGACTGCGCAGGATGTATCCCCAGAAATTGCAGAACTGCCCTAGATGCCAAAATGGTGTGGGAATGTATATTGACATGTTTTGGAGCGGCCCGATGATTGCCTGATAGAGGGAGGAGATAGTGGAGTTTGCTAATGGCCGCCTCCAGCTGACTCTCCCTGTTTCCCCTGAATTAGCTTTTCTGGGTATACAGGATGATGATCAGAGGCCTCGCTGTACTAAACTGTTAATAGCGTATATTTTCTATTATGCCAAGAGAGAAATTGTTTTAAGGTGGAATGCCCGTTCCCCTCCCTCTGTGGGTTCATGGGAAAAATCAATTTTTACCACTATATAAACTGACTTACATCAACAGGAACTGCCCCAAGAAGTTCAATAAGGTATAGCAGCCATGGACGGCTTAGGAAGGACTTCTTTCCTGTAGGCAGGCTTCAGCACTGTGGGGCTACTATGCCTTGCTATTGTCCTTGCTCAAGCTGGATGTGGCGTCTTCTTTGGGGTTTTCACCTACGTTACTATGGGTTGTTGCTTATTTGATGTGTACTCTGCTACCTTCTCAAAATGCTTACCTGTACTTTGACAAAGAATGGACTAAATCAAAAGACAAATTTGTACCATGCCTTTGACTTTTTGTTTCAATAAAGGAGCATTCTGTTTTGTTAAAATAAAAGAGAGAAGATGGGTAGTTTGTCGAGAGATCTCTCCGGTAAGGAGGGGGGGGGGGCTGTTCTGATCTTCCCTCCTCCTTAGATAAATGCTGCGTATGGGGTGAATATATCGCTCGCCCACTTGCAGGTTAAACCTGGGGGTTCGACCAGGCTTTTGTATTGATCAGTGGTGCGATAGTGAAACCAATTGGCCCAAGTGGCTGTGAATTTGGATGGGGAATCATTTGCCAAGTTAATGAGTTCTTCCATATCCGCAATTTTTTTGGAGACGTGTGATCCATTCTGAAAGTGATGGAGTGCGAGTCGTGTCCCAATGAATCGGTTTTTGCTGCATTCACCATGTGCATGGCGAGCGATTTGTGATCAAGGAGAAACTGCGCCGGTGAGTAGTCCAAGGTGTATGTCGTTACTTGTGAGATTACACTGTGTATTCCTGTCCAGAAGAGTTGAATTTGGGGACATGTCCACCAGATATGCAACAACGTGGCATCATCTTGATGGCATCTCCAGCATTGTTTGGGTAGGACTGGATTCATTTTGTGTAGAAGAGGAGTCCGGTACCATCTCGATATGAGTTTCTAACCGTTCTCCTGTGTAGTTACGTTAACAGAACCTTTGTGTATGTGTGTGAAAATGTGGCTCTAGTTTTCAGGAGAGAGGGAGGCGTCAATATCCCCTTCCCAGGCTGGGCAGACCTTGCCCTCGGTGGAGTCTATTCAGAAAGAGGGGGGCATTGATAGAAGAAATGAAATGTTATTGGGTTGTGTTCTTGGAGCACAGGGTACGTATGGGGTAAGGGGATGAGTAATTACGATTGTGCAGTTCAAGGAGCCACTAAAGTGTCACATCTGGAGGTAGGATTGCGGTAAGGATGTGTTGTCAGCTTTTCTTTATTCGTGTAAAAGCTTTATCCCAAAATAAAAAAATCAGTTGTTGTAACTGACTAACTACAGTATGAGCAATTTGTTAGCATATCTAAATCTGACAGTACACTAACACTACCCTGCCTCCAGAATAACAATGCTGCTGTCTGTTGTGCCCCCTGTGCTTCTTCATCCAAAGTGCGGACACTCTAATACAGGAAGTGTATTACTGACCAGATCACCAGGTGAAAACAGAGAGGAAAAGAGACGTAAAAAGAAAACAAATGCAACTACCACGTATAAGGAATAGTAAACTGCAATATATGATATATTTGGTTTTGATATTAACCAATATACTGCGGCAGAAGGGCACGTACAGGCAGATTAACGTACCTGTACATTGCCCTTTAAGAGGCGGCTTGCGGGCACGCACGCCCGCCGGGAGCTCCATGAGCGTGATCATGGGTCCCGTGGACTCGATGTCGGCAGGGATACCCGCAATCATCTCATAGAGAGGAATAACAGGGAAATGCTAATGTAAACAAGCATTTCCCCGTTCTGCCTAATGACACTGACACTGATCTCTGCTCCCTGTAATCAGGAGCGGCGATCGGTGTCGTGTCACACACAGCCCATCCCCCCACACTTAGAATCACTCCCTAGGACACACTTAACCCCTACAGCGCCACCTAGTGGTTAACCCCTTCACTGCCAGTGACATTTACACAGTAAATCAATGCATTTTTAATTGCACTGATCGCTGAATACCGTATATACTCGAGTATAGGCCGACCCGAGTATAAGCCGAGGCCCCCAATTTACCCCCAAAAAACTGGGAAACCTATTGACTCGTGTATAAGCCGAGGGTGAGATATGCCTGTCCATCCCTGTGTGTGTGTGTCCATCCATCCATCCATCCCTGTGTGTGTGTGTGTCCATCCATCCCTGTGTGTGTGTGTGTGTCCATCCATCCATCCATCCCTGTGTGTGTGTGTGTCCATCCATCCATCCATCCCTGTGTGTGTGTGTGTCCATCCATCCATCCATCCCTGTGTGTGTGTCCATCCATCCATCCCTGTGTGTGTGTGTGTCCATCCATGTGTGTGTGTGTGTGTGTGTGTGTGTGTGTGTGTCCATCCATGTGTGTGTGTGTGTGTGTGTGTGTGTGTGTGTGTGTGAGTGTGTGTGTGTGTGTGTGTGTGGCCTTGTGTGTCCAGCCTACCTGTGTCCCGAGCCTCCGTCCGGTCCCGAGCCTCCGTCCGGTCCCGTCCCGTCCCGAGCCTCCGTCCGGTCCCATCCCGTCCCGAGACTCCGTCCGGTCCCGTCCCGTCCCGAGACTCCGTCCGGTCCCGTCCCGTCCCGAGCCGAGCCTCCGTCCGGTCCCGTCCCAGGATCACCGCTCTTCGTCGGCGCCCATTCCCCTGTTCAAATGCCGCGCCTCCCTGTCTGTGATAGGCGGAACACAATTTCCCAGCAGTCTGTGTTCCGCCTATCACGGACATCCTCTTATCCTCGTCCGTAGTATGAGGATGAGCGGATGTCCGTGATAGGCGGAACACAGACTGCTGGGAAATTGTGTTCCGCCTATCACAGACAGGGAGGCGCGGCTTTTGAAAGTTAGAATGGCCGCTGTCTGTCTGCTCGACACGCTGTTCGGGCAGACAGACGGCGATGACTCGAGTATAAGCCGAGGGGGGCACTTTCAGCCTCAAAAAAGAGGCTGAAAATCTCGGCTTATACTCGAGTATATACGGTAAATGTGAATGGTCCCAAAATTGCACCAAAAGTGTCCTATGTGTCCGCCATAATGTCGCAGTCCTGGTGAAAAACACTGATCACCGCCATTACTAGAAAAAATTAATAATAAAAATGCCATAAAACTATCCCCTATTTTGTAGACGCTATAACTTTTGCGCAAACCAATCAATAAACGCTTATTGCGATTTTTTTTTTTTTACCAAAAATATGTAGAAGAATACGTATTGGCCTAAACTGAGGGAAAAAAAATGTATACATTTTTTGGGGATATTTATTACAGCAAAAAAGTAAAAAATGATGCTTTTTTTTTCAAAATTGTCCCTGTTTTTTTGTTTATAGCGCACAAAATAAAAACCGCAGAGGTGATCAAATGCCATCAAAATAAAGCTCTATTTATGGGAAAAAAAGGATGTCAAATTTGTATGGGAGCCACGTCGCACAACCGTGCAATTGTCAGCTAAAACTACGCAGTGCCGAATCGCAAAAAGAGCTCTGGTCTTTGGCCAGCCAAATGGTCCGGGGCTTAAGTGGTTAAAATATATGTGAAATAGACATGTGCACTGCCGAAAAAGTTGTGCGTTTTTAGTTTAGTTTGTTTCTTTTTTTTTTCGTTTTTCAGGTCATTTGTTATGATTGCAATTCGTAAATTAGAAAATTCGTAAATTAGAAAATCGAATAATCTGCAAATAAGTACGGAAATCCGAAAATTCTAAATAATAACTAATAATACCTAACCATTAAATTATAGGTGTTGGAATTTCCTTTCAAATTTGGCTGTTAGTGAACATAACGAATATGAATTTATCCAAAGTTACAAATTATCCGAAATAAATTCTAAATAAATAGAATGGAATGAATTAATAATAAATAATAATAATAAAATGTTTTTATTATTATTGTTATTAGTATTAATTTGTTATGTTACATTCATTTAAATGCGGTATTCGTTAGTTTAGATAATTCGTAACTTCGGATAAATTTGTATTTGTTGCGATCACTAAAAGCCTAATTTGAAAGGAAATTCCAATACCTAGAATTTAATAGTTAGTAATAGCTAAGTTATTGTTAGTTATTATTTCAGATTTTCGAATTTACGGGTATTCGGATTTTCAAATTTAGAATTTATGAATTTTCAAATTTACAAATTTTTGGATATTAGAATTTACAAAAATTCGGGAAAAAATTGTTAAACTGTTTCTTGTTAATTCGGATATTTCTGAATTAATGAATTTGTGGAAATTTGTTAAACTGATTTGGAATGGAACGAATTTCACAAGTCTTTTTATAAGCACATAATCTCTATTCTCGGCTGCATACAGAGCTCAGGGAGCTGGGGGTGGAGAGAAAGCAGCACAATCATCCTCCCAGTGAATGGCTGTGCCAAAGCAGGAGGGGAGGGGCATGATCATCATTGGAGGAGAGCAGGCTGAGTTCCCAGCATAACCAGAAAACTTGCCACGCTGTGCTCTCATGCCTAGTGTGGACAATTCAATATAGGAAAGCAGAAGGGTTGCCAAGATCACCAGGGATTTCACATAAATGAAGCAATACAAAGAAAACAGGAGACTTTCTCAACATGGTGCAGCAGGCACATATCAGGAATATGAAGTATTGGGGTAACCAGTGACATCGGTGGGGGGGCTGACAGTGGCTGAAGCCCCGAGTGGGTCCCCAAAAAGCCCTGGGTATCGGGTGGGCGCGGTTCTATTATTATCCCTGAGCGCTGCCACCAAGCGGGGACCAATCAGATGCCGAGTGAGGCCGAGCGTAATAGCAGATCCCGCCTTCTGGAGCCTGCAGTGCTAATGGACGTCCCACTGGTCCAATACCGGGATGTGTGATGTCCATCATAGGCGCTACAGACTCCAGAGCGTCGGAATTACAATGCGGCCGCCGCGTCTCTGTCAGAAGATCCTGACCCCACACGGTGCTCGGGCGTGCGGCTCTCCTCTCCTCATCATGGCGCAGTCTACTCTACTGTGTGTTGGGCATGCCACTGAGCTGCAGAAGGACACAGTTTTTGTCGTGTAGGTCAGGTAGGTCAGTGTGTGTCAGGTAGGTCAGTGTAGGTCAGGTAGGTCAGTGTGTGTCAGGTAGAGCAGTGTATGTCAGGTAGGTCAGTGAGTGTCAGGTAGGTTAGTGTAGGTAAGTGTGTGTCAGGTAGATCAGTGTATGTAAGCTAGGTCAGTGTGTGTCAGGTAGGTCAGTGTATGTCAGGTAGGTCAATGTGTGTCAGGTAGATCAGTGTGTGTCAGGCAGGTCATTGTAGATCAGTGTATGTCAGGTAGGACAGTGTGTGTCAGGCAGGTCATTGTAGGTCAGTGTATGTCAGGTAGGACAGTGTGTGTCAGGCAGGTCATTGTAGATCAGTTTATGTCAGGTAGGTCAGTGTAGGTCAGTGTATGTCAGGCAGGTCAGTGTGTGCCAGGTAGGTCAGTGTAGCAGTGTAGGTTAGTGCATGTCAGGTAGGTCAGTGTCAGGTAGGTACTAACCCCCCCCCCCCCCCCCCGGTGCTGGGCTCAGACTTTGGGCTGAAGCCCCTGGTTTTTTTTGCCACCTAGCAATGCCCCCGGGGGTAACATATTCTTTAATACCGCTTTAAATCTGCTCAACATTTTCTGTACAGTACAATTTTAAAGAGTGCACAAAGGTAAAGAGAGGGCAGTAAGAGGTTAGAACCCCTGTCATTTTTTTATTTTTTTGGCTGTGTCCCTGCTGGAGAGATTCACCTTGGCATAGGTAAGTGCTCTAGCAGATAACAGAACATACAGGGGTACATTTCTATGTAATTGTAATAGGGGGTTCATTATTGTAATGAGGAACTGGAGACCATCCGCGGCTATATGGAGTGATGTTTACTAAAGCTTGTAGATTAGGAAATAGTCCAATTGTAAAAGCTTTGCAGGTATGTTAAGGGACGGTTTGCAATATAGTTGCAAAACAAATGGTGAGAATGTTCCAGCACAACTGATGAGCACAGTACAGCCCTCAAGGTTGGGCAAGACAGCACTATAAATACTTAGCCGTAAAAAGCTAATGGTAAGAGGAGAGGGGGCGACCGCCTTCAATGTGCTGCCGAGGACAGAAGACAAGGAAGAATATACATTACTACACGTTTTTGGACTGCTGACTTTGAGAGTGCTTACCCATGCTGAGTGTGGATAACAGTGGCATTTATCATAAAAATGAATGGAGCTTGTCAAATGTGTGCTAAAGTGTGAAAATGTGGGATGATGAGCTGCATCTCCCGGACATAGCTCATTGCTCATCCCAGCAAGATCTTGGTGGTACTTGTGGAACGCCTTTGGAAACGGCCAACAATTCACATTAGAATTCTACAGATGTTAAGACAGACCACAAAAACATGTAGAATTCCTTTATCTATGTTATGTTGACCAGAACCAGAGCACCCGCATGGAATGGTTTGGGGGGTATTTCTTCTGGGGTCATATAACTGTGTAGGACATTTTTTCATGAACTTTTGTTCAGATTTTCTTCACCCTATTTATAAAGGAATCTTC
This sequence comes from Lithobates pipiens, assembly GCF_037356315.1. Lineage (NCBI taxonomy): Eukaryota > Metazoa > Chordata > Amphibia > Anura > Ranidae > Lithobates > Lithobates pipiens. The sequence goes on along the minus strand of NW_027507903.1, from coordinate 33,104,046 downwards.
TTTTCATCCGAGAATTTGTCAGTTCACAGATCTCCATTTAGCCATTTCTCAGCAAATTTCAAGTTCTACCTGTATTTTGGTATGGTTTATTCAAATTGTATCTATAAAAAAGTTTATATAGAATAAAAAAAAAAATACTATGGTTAGAATCATTTTGTTTATAGATAGATACCACCATATTCCAGCTTCGGTCTATTTTTTCCAGTTTGGCTTCTGTGTTCACCATTCTTGTCCAAAAAACACACAAAATCTTGGCTATTTTTCCAGATTTCCAGTTATCTGTTTACTTTAAATGTGTAGCAACAATGGAAGTGTAGTATTTGCACACACAAGTAGGGCACAAGGGAATGGGGTTTTTCTTTCAGTTCCCAACTTTTAAAAAATAGTCCTCAAAGGTTACTTCACTTTTCAATAATCAGATGAGTAGAAATATCTCGGCATATGTGTGTTGATGCATATATAATACCTGCAAACAGCCCCTAGCTTTTGATAGTCAAGAAAAAGTCTGGAAAGTTTTTCTTAGTTTCTGTCATCAAATTTTGTTAATAAGTGATTTTTCTGCTTCACGTATGTGCGCTGATGAGGCTGCACTGATGGCCATTGAAGAGCACTGATGAGGCTTCACTGATGGACACTGATAGGCTGCACTGATGGACATTGATAGGCTGCATTGATGGGTACTAAAGAAGAGGCACTGATGAGGCTGCACTGACAGGGGACACTGATGGGCACTGATAGGCTGCACTGATGGGCACTGATTAGGAGGCAATGATGAGGCTGCAGTGGCAGGGGACACTGATTGGCACTGATAGGCTGCACTGATCGGCATTGATAGGCTGCACTGATGGGCGCTGATGAGAGAGGCACTGATGAAGCTGCACTGACAGGGGACACTGATGGGCACTGATAGGCTGCACTGATAGGCTGCACTGATGGGCATTGATAGGCTGCACTGATGGGCACTGATTATGAGGCAATGATGAGGCTGCACTGGCAGGGGACACCGATTGGCACTGATAGGCTGCACTGGCGGGCATTGATAGGCTGCACTGATGGGCGCTGATGAGAGAGGCACTGATGATGCTGCACTGACAGGGGACACTGATGGGCACTGATAGGCTGCACTGATGGGCATTGATAGGCTATATTGATGGGCACTAAAGAGGAGGCACTGATGCGGCTGCACTGACAGGGGACACTGATGGGCACTGATAGGCTGCACTGATATGCTACACTGATTGACATTGTTAGGCTGCACTGATGGGTCCTGATGATGCTGCACTGACAGGGGACACTGATGGGCACTGATAGGCTGCACTGATGGGCATTGATAAGCTGTACTGATGGGCACTGATGAGAAAGCACTGATGAGGCTGCACTGACAAGGGACAATGATGGGCACTGATAGGCTGCACTGATGGGCACTGATAGGCGGCACTGATGAGGCTGCACTGATAGGGGACACTGATGGGCACAGATAAGGGGCACTGAAGGGCACTGATAGGCAGCAATTAGGGGCACTGATAGGTGGCACGGATGGGCACTGATAGGTGTCACTGACGGGAACCAATAGGCTGCACTGATAGGCACTGATAGGTGGCAATGATAGGCAGCACTGATGGGCACTTACAGGCAGTACTAACGGGCACTGATTGGCACTGGTTGGCAGCACTGGTGAGCACTGATTTACAGCACTGCTGGGAACTGATTGGCAGCACTGGTGGGAACTGTTAGGGCAGCACTGATGATCAGTGCCCTGATTATCAGTGTAGATGCTCCCTGTATGGGTATGCCTGTTATCATCTCTCCTCTCCTCAATCGCTGTCAGAGTGAGGAGAGGAATGTCAATAACCGGCAAATCCTGTTTACACTGTGATTAGCTATGATTAAGACACAGCTGATCACAAGGTAAAGAACTGCTGTGATTGGCTCTTTACCACGATCTGTGATCAGCTGTGCCCCAAGGATCAGCACGCGTTCCCTGTGGCAGATGCATACCGCAGGGGACACGTGAGAAGCATCATGGGAGGACGATCATGGGAGGATGGCAAATGATGCCCTCCTGGCAATGTGCCACTGCGCTGTAGCGATCATTTGGCTATAGCGTGGCCGTGAAGAGCTTAACCCTCCGCTCCACCCCTCCTCAGCCTCTCATTGAGGAAAAGAGGAGGGGGCTATTAGAGCATCATCAGTAGGCACAAAAACTGAACCCGGAAAAGCTGGCAGCCTATCAAAAATGTCACAGGAAAACATGGTGGTTCCAAAAGAGAAGAGGGTCTCAACTGAACAACGCTGGACCCACTGAGTGAGTATCTAAAATGTTCTGATTTCACCACCAGGTAAGCAACTGTTTAAAAAAAAAAATATGGGGGGGGGGGATTTAAACTCCGCTATAAAATGCACTCAGTCAAGAAAATCCTACCCAAATTCAGATTTTATCAATACCATGCAATTTTTTCTAGACGTTGACCGTTACAAAATGGTAAACAGCGGGCGCAATGCTGTGTATTCGCTGTTTACTCAGTGTTGTGTTAGGAAAGAGGATAAATCACTTTCCTAATGTTGACCCACCTCTCAACCAATCGGGTCTGGTTACCTGTCACCTGATTGGCTGAAAAAACAGGTGCTGTGATTGGACACCTGATACAGAGGACCGGAGACAACGAGGATCAAGGTCGTGGAGATGCCATCGTGACCCACTGTGAGACAGGTAAGTCCTGACTTCCGGGCACTGCACACTGGCAGCATTTGATGGGGTACAGTAGGGGCAATTGATGGACGTACTAGCAGCAATTGATGGGGCACAGTAGCGGCAATTGATAGGCACACTGGCAGCAATTGATGGGCACACTGGCAGAAATTGATGGGGCACAGTAGCGGCAACTGATGGGGTACAGTGGCAGCAATTGATGGGCACACTGGCAGCAATTGATGGGTACAGTATCTGCCTTTGATGGCACAGTGGTGGCAATTTATGGGTACAGTGGCTGCGTTTGATGGCACAGTAGCTGCGTTTGATGGCACAGTGGCTGTGTCTGATGGTACAGTGGCTGTGTCTGATGGTACAGTGGCTGTGTCTGATGGGCACAGTGGCTGCGCTTGATGGGCACAGTGGCTGCGCTTCATGAGGAAAAGTGGCTGCATTTGATGGGCACACTGGCTGTGCTTGATGGGCACAGTGGGTGTGTTTTATGGGCACAGTGGCTGCGCTTCATGGGCACAGTGGCTGCGTTTGATGGGCACAGTGACTGCGCTTGATGGGCACAGTGGCTGTAATTGATGTTTTTTTTTCAGTTCGTTTGCACCCCCCCAAAAGCTTTGAGCACCAGCCGCCACTGACTGTAATGCCCTATACACACGGTTTGACTTTCCAATGGAAAATGTACGATCAGATCTTGTTGTCGGAAAATCCGATCGTGTGTGGGCTCCATCGGACTTTTTCCGTTGGAATTTCTGACACACAAAGTTTGAGAGCTGGATCTAAAATTTTCCGACAACAAAATCCGATTGTTTAAATTCCGATTGTATGTAGACAATTCCGACGGACAAAGTGCCGTGTATGCTCAGAATAAATTACGAGATGAAAGCTATTGGCTGCTGGCCCGTTTATACGTGTTCTACGTCACCGCGTTCTGAACAATCAGATTTTCTGACAACTTTGTGCGACCGTGTGTATGCAAGAAAAGTTTGGGCCAAAATCTATAGGAAAAAATCCAACAGATTTTGTCGTCGGAAACTCCGACCGTGTGTACAGGACATTACTCTTTTGTGATGTTGAATGACTTGCGGATAAATCCCGGTAACATATAAAACCATGGGTACTGTTTGGGTGGATGTGTTTCCTTATAAGTAGAAATGTCACTCTTTGTTGAGAATGACAAAAGCCATACCTGACCTTCCAGGAGAATACTAACACCTGTCCAGGAACATTCCTCCGTCAGCAAGCACAATTTTCTTTAAATACAAGACCAGCCATTACCTTCCCTTTGCAAATAACCATTAAACTATATTGTACCCACCAGCACATTTCAAGCCAATTTCTTACACAGCACCAATTATGCTGTTTGCTAACCTCCTTGATTGTAAGAGTATTGTGTGGAAGTTTTCTGATAAATTGCATCATCTCCGCTATACCAGAGAACAAAATGAACTGTGATAGGAAGCGTGAAAGCTGCAATTTAACTTTTATATCATCGCTTGGCGCTCGCACAGTCTTTACGTTTCTTTATACAGTGCTGCTGCTAAAACAATAAAAAAAGAAAAAGTCTGAATAAAAAGACAATAGTTAGTTACCTGCAGCACCGCAGTACATATTAAGATTTATTGTTTAGGTGCATTTACGGAAACAGTGGATTTCCCAAATTGACGCTCAGGTGGGAGAAGACATGCACCTGTACATAGCTAAAAACATGTCATTACATAAAATTCAGTTTAATTTTTTCCAAGCGTTGTATTGTCTAGGCTGATCATTGATTTAAAAAAGAACATTGAAAATGAAAGTCAAAAGCTTAAATTAGATGAAAGCCATTGTGCTTAAGCAGTGGTCTCCATAATACTGTGGCTCTTTGGCTCAGCTTTATCCCACCCGTGGAGCATTTTTCTGGGGCACTATTCCTCCCACTGATACCAATGATGGGGCACTATTCCTCCCACTGATACCAATGATGGGGCACTATCCCTTCCACTGACACCAATGATGGGACACTATTCCTCCAACTCATACCAATGATGGCATTATTCTTCCCACTGATACCAATGATGGAGCACTATTCCTCCCACTGACACCAATGATGGGGCACTATTCCTCCCACTGACACCAATGAAGGAGCACTATTCCTCCCACTGACACCAATGATGGGACCCTATTCCTCCCACTGATACCAATGATGGGTCATTATTCCTCCAACTGAAAACAACAAGGCACTGTTCCTCCCACTGACACCAATGATGGGGCACTATTCCTCCCACTGATACCAATGATGGAACACTATTTCTCCCACTGATACAAATGATGGGTCATTATTTCTCTAACTGACAACAACTAGAGGGCACTATTTCTCTCATTGACACCAATGATTGAGCACTATTCCTTCCACTGATACCAAAGGTGGGGCACTATTCCTCCCACTAATACCAATGATGGGTCATTATTTCTCCAACTGACACACAACAAGGAGGCACTATTCCTCTCATTGACACCAATGATGGGACACTATTCCTTCCACTGATACCAAAGATGGGTCACTATGCCTCTCACTGATACCAATGGTGGGGCGCTATTCCTTACCACTGATACCAATGATGGTCACTATTCCTCTCTCTGACACCAATGACGGGACTCTATTCCTCTCGCTGACTCCAATGGTGGGGCACTGTTCCTTCCACTCACATCAATATGCATTGTGAAATAATCATACCAAAGGTGCATTGTTTACTCCCACTGATGCCAGAACAATTTCTACTCCCAATTGCCAAAGCCCGTCCCAGCAAATGTCTGAAGGACAATAAACTGGCCCTTTGTTTAGAAAGCTTGGCGACCCCTGGTCTAGAGCAATGGCCACATGATCACTTTCACCCTGGAATTCTTGGTCAAGGTATCTGAAGCTACTCTTTCATATGAAATTACTTCCTAGTCTGGCAACTAGATCTGGAGACAACCTTTTGGCTGTGAGAGCTTCCCAAGTCAAGGGTAGAAAACTTGCCCCAGTCCCTGTTGTTCAACCACAGATATGTAACACCATTTTTGCACCAAAATAAAATCACTGTGAGCACTATGCCAGCTTCTTATGTTTTATATGTAACATATATGGGGGATATTTAAGTCCCGAAGGCTGGAAAAGTCAGGATCAGAGCTGAGAAGGCTACACAGATTTATCAACTTTTCCCTTAATGGGATACATGCTCAATTGACCTATGTGTTTATGGTGTATTATTATAAGGTGAACTACTTTGCTCAGTTGTTTTATTAGGGAACTTTCAGCTTGTTTAAGTGTATGGTTGATTGTACATATGTCTTTCTTTCAAGGAGCCTGGTATAGCATGGTGTAGACACGGACATTTGTCCAGGGAAAGAAAAGGGATTAAATTCCAACAGGCAAGGCGCATGCGCGGCAGCTCCATGGACGGTCGCATGTCCTGAGGGCTCCGTTCGCCCCGACCGTGATCCGCAGCCTTTGAGCCACATGGAGAAGAGATCATTACCGCAAACTCACCCGCTCGTCCCCGCGGATCAGCGCCACCCACTTAACGACCGTTAATCACGGCGAGACGCAGCTTATCCCGGCAGCTGACTCCGGAGTTCCAGGCCGCATCCGCCGCCATGATGGCGGACGCCGCTCCCGTCGCACAAGGCCTTCGTCTTCATCCGATGCCATCCATCGAGGATCAACTCACATCCGGCCCTAACTCCACGGATCCGAATCTTCAGTCTGTGAGTTACCAGCTGACATCACTTTCATCCCCAGCATCCACGGAATCATTGCTGGGGAGATTTAATGGGAGATCCCCACTCACTTCTATGGAGGACTATCTCTCCTCACCGGCGGCGCGTGGGGCTGCCCCATCTATCCAGACTAATCCCACTGATATCCCTGCCCTGCTAGAGACATTCTCCCAAATGCTATCCAGAGGCCTAGCTCAGAACGCATCCCATATTACCTCAATCATTCAAGCTGACCTACAGCAACTTGGGGCCAGGATTGAAGCAATAGAACTTAAAACTGACCAGACTGTTGCCAGAACCATACAAAATACTGACAGGATCTCTGAACTACAGGAGCAGCTGGACACCGCTTACTCTAAATTAGATGACCTTGAAAACAGGAATCGCCGATATAATTTTAGGCTCCGAGGCCTACCTGAATCTTTTAAAGAAACAGACGCGGTGGTACGCGCCTTTATTTCGTCACTATTACCTGATCTGCCTGACCATCGTCTAGAGTTGGATCGCGCTCACAGAGCACTTCAACCCCCTCGCCAAGATGGCCTACCCAGAGACATTGTGGTCAAACCCCACTTCTTTAAAACTAAGGAAGAAGTCATGCGCAAGGCCAGAGAAACTGAAAATCTATCCTTCCAGGGCCATCCAGTCCAAATCTTCTCGGATCTATCCCCATACACGATCCAGCTGCGGAGATCCGTGAAACCACTCCTGCAAATTTTAACACAAAACTCCATAGCTTATCGCTGGGCTTTCCCGTTCAGACTGCACTTCACTTATTCCAATAAACAATATGGCTTCTCCAACTTCACCGATGGTGAACGCCTGCTTCTTCAATTGGGCCTCATCTCTCACTCTCCTGCTGACCCTGCGGATCCCAAGTCCTCCAGTTCTGCGAAGAGGCCTCCCCCTGCAAGTCCCGACAAGCCCCTCTGGCAAAAGCAGAAGGCTAAACGTCCCAAGGATGGACGCCCAACTTGAAAGACTGTCTCTAAATGAGTCGACAATGATTACCTCTTTATGCTAATGACTCTTGGTTTTAGAATCCATGGTTACAGCGCGTATTTTACGCATTCTCCTTTTTCTCCCCCCTTTTTGTAAGGGTACATTCCTTCTCAGACGGGTGCGATTCGCACTACCACAGACTTCCTACTTGACTCTTCTCCACGTGGCTTTCGATAGCTATCGCAAGCTTACGGCTCTCCCACTTATGATTGTTTTCCCATTCTTGTTCTACAGTTCTATTTTTATTTGCTTGGTTTTTCATAATTTTTTTTTTTTTTTTTTTAAGCGGGTTTTCCGATGTCCCTCATTTCATTTGAAGGGGCATTGGGCCTTAGGTGGGTCTCGGTCGGGGTGGTTTGCACTGCGCCCCCACCGGTCTCCGAGTGACGGGCCTTCTCTTCCCCTCACTCAGAGGCTCCCACACTTTTCCCTTTTTGGGACTTTTTCCCGAGACTAGGCTTCTCGGGCCTTACATGCAGGGGACTGACGTGTGTCATTCTCCCCTGCAGATTGTTTCATGCATTGTATGTGTTTTATCTGTTTTTGTTCTTTCAAAGATATCCATAGCTTTAAGGTGGTTACGATGTCTTTTGCACTTTCTCTGCAGGATCAGTCAACTCCTTCCTTACCCCTTTTTTCCTCCCCTCTTCTCCCGGGTCTACCAGGGCTCCTCTAAGCTGACAGCCTCACTTCCTTTTGCTGAGGCCTTCCTACGTCTAGATGGTCCCTCTCTTCGCAAGGATATGGTAAGAGATCCCTATATAACATACTGGCTATTTCCTCTGACTCGCTATGCCTGATCAAGCAACTCCCCCTTCCTTCTGTATAGCAACACATAATGTGCAGGGGATGAACTCTCCCATCAAAAGGAGAAAACTATTTCAATTATACCAAGCCCAAAAGATAGATGTAATTCTCATGCAGGAAACTCACTTCAAATCCACGTATAATCCCTCCTTCCTACATAGTAGATTTCCCCTCTTCTTCCTGGCTAACGCCAAAAACAAAACTAAAGGGGTCGCAATATGCATATCTAAGTACCTTAGATTCACCGTAACAGACATATTTAGAGATAAGGAAGGTAGGTTTATTTTGGTTAAGGGATCCCTGGATGGAAATATCTACTCATTTGTGTCGTACTATGCTCCTAATAAGGGACAATCAGCTTTCTTTCACTCCATGATGTCCACGTTGGACCCTCTACTAGAGGGTAAGGTAATAATGGGGGGTGATACTAACATCCCATTTGACCAGTCCCTGGATAAAACAGGAAAGGGGTCAGCTCGCAACAGAAAACCTCCTAAACAGAGCACTAAGATAGCGGCTACCCTACACTCGAGAGGCTTAGTGGACATATGGAGAGAAAAGAACCCCACATGTAAAGACTTCACCCATTACTCAGCCCCCCACCAGGTACATGCCAGGATCGATCACATTTTTGTGCAATCACACACTATTCCATTGGCCATAAGATCGGAAATCAGGGACACATCATTATCTGACCATTCACTTGTACTACTTCACGTTCAGTCCACCCACAACCTCAGCAATAGATTCACGTGGCGTCTTAACGAGGGTCTCCTTAGTGACCCAGCTCATAGTGCAGACATCTCCACTGCCATAAAAGAATACTTCTCCCTTAATAAGGATCCCTTTACAGCCCCTGATGTTCTCTGGGCGGCACATAAAGCTGTGATCAGGGGGAGAATCATCCAAATCTCGTCCCAACTAAAAAGAGGGAGGAAGGCTCACGTAGATTCTCTATCCAAGGAATTCCGATTACTAAGCAAAGCTCATAAACGTACCCCCACTAGAGAATCCCTGGAAGCCCTGCAAGCAGCTAGGACTGCTCTCAATTTGGCTCTCACCACCGAGGCCGAGAAACACTTAAGATGGTCTGGGGCCAGGTTTTATTATCAGAAAGACAAGATGGGTTCTAAACTTGCAGCCAAATTATCCCCGAGGCCTCGTCCCTCGGCGTTCCCGAAAATTAGAGATCAGGACGGAATTCTAACACAGAATCCCCTCCGTATCATGTCATCCTTTCATAAATTCTACTCCTCCCTATATAAAGTTGATGAGGATAAACCACAACCCTCCGTGGATCAATTCCTGGATACTGTCTCCCTCCCGACATTGTCACCTGAACATGCAAACCTACTAGAAGACCCAATTACGGTTACTGAAGTCCTAGAGGTGATCAAACATCTTAAAAGTAATTCTGCCCCAGGTCCTGATGGCTTCTCTGTGGGATATTATAAGAAATTTGCCCCGGTCCTGGCCCCTTTTTTGGTCGATTTCTTCAACTCCATCCGGTCCGGCTCTCCCTTGGATAAAGCCCTGAACTTAGCCTATGTTTCTGTCATTCCTAAACCTGGCAAAGACGCATCCTTGGTGCAAAACTATCGCCCAATTTCGCTTATCAACAATGACCTAAAAATCTTAACTAAGGTGCTTTCTAATAAGATCTCTTCATTTATTTCACGATATATTCACAAGGATCAGGTGGGCTTTATCCCGGGGAGACAAGGTCCGGACCAAATCAGGCGAGCAGTAGATATCATCTCTATTCTTAACTCACATTGGGATGGCGGTCCCTCACAGGACGGCTTTTTGTTGTCCATTGACTTGCAAAAGGCCTTTGATACACTTACGTGGCCCTTTCTGTTTCGAGTCCTAGAGAAATGGGGCTTTGGTCCCCTTTTTCTGGGTACTCTCAAAGCCTTGTATTCTACCCCAAGTGCACAAGTCCGTCTACAAGGATGTTATTCAGAGACGTTCAACATCAAAAAAGGCACCAGACAGGGGTGCCCACTGTCACCCCTGCTATTTGCCATAGCCATAGAGACTCTAGCCATTGCCATTAGAGCTCACCCTGATATTAGAGGAGTCCGTTGTGGTCCACAAGAACACAAATGTGCTTTATTCGCGGATGATCTCCTCCTCTTTTTAACTTCCCCACTGATCTCCACACCTAATGTTTTTGCCCTCTTGGAAGCATTTGGACTAGCCTCGGGTCTACAAATGAACGCATCAAAATCCCTAGCTCTCAATGTCACCGTTCCCCTGCCTATAGTAAGTACACTACAGAATCATTTCCCTTTTACATGGTGCCGTGATTCCTTACCTTATCTAGGCATCCGACTAACATCTAATATGAACACTCTCTATTCGGCCAATTATCCTTCCGCCCTTGCAAAATTATCTGCAGATTTACTAACCTGGTCCCATCTCGGTCTCTCCTGGCTAGGTCGCATCTTTGCGGTCAAAATGACCCTCCTTCCCCGTATCCTGTATCTGTTTAGATCCCTTCCTCTCCCCGTAAAGAAAGCCCAACTCCAACCACTTCAATCTAAAATCCTTCAATTCATCTGGGGCTCCAAGGGTTGCAGAGGATCAAAACAATTATTGTATAGACTCAAAAAGCAAGGAGGCCTAGCGCTACCTAACATTTGGTGGTATTACCAAGCAGCTCAATTAACCCAGATCTCTATGGTTTATTCCCGGGGCCCCAAACCGGATTGGGTTGCTATTGAAAGACTGGCTGCCCCTCATTACACCATTGACTATCTCATCTGGGCTCCGCCTAGAAGCCGTCCCCCTATCATGTCTCCCACCCTCTCCCATTCGCTAGCCCTATGCGATCGGTTACATAAAAACCCTGCATTGATCTCCAAATTACGACCGTTAACGCATGTTTTTCACAATCCAGACTTCCCGCCGGGTATGAATATCCTAGCCTTTAGTTGGTGGCTCAATAAAGGGCTACTCAGGATTGGAAATTTTTTTAACGCCTCGGGCCCTGTCTCACTTTCTTTCTGCCTGAAAAAACTCGAGATGCCACTAGCTGAACGATTTCGATTCTCCCAACTAAACCATTTCTTGCACTCCAAATGGCCCGATAGACCAAATCCTCCTACTATCACGACATACGAGTCATGGTGTTCGGACATAGCGAGTCAGAGGGGAGGGATCTCTACGATTTATACAGCTCTAGCTTCTGTTAAGACCAAACCTTCCTATGCATTAGCCTGGGAAAATGATCTCAATATTTCGTGGGATAGTGACCTATGGTACTCCTGCTTCCAAAGATCTTTCACCGGGATCCTCAATGTATCCCTGATTGAAGCTAGCCTTAAACTTGTCACTAGGTGGTACAGGGTTCCCGCCCGACTGGCACAGATCTTTCCGGAGGTGTCTCCAATTTGTTTCCGTGGCTGCGGACATATAGGTTCATTGCTCCACACATGGTGGACTTGCCCACATATCAGGGGCCTTTGGAACAGGGTATTTGCCCTAATTCGCAAGTTGGTATCGCTTCCAGTTCCCCAAAATCCGGAAGTGGCATTGCTTAACCGCAAAGTGGACAAAGCCAATAAATCTTCTCAGAAACTTATATTCTTTATCCTTTTAGGCACCAAAATCACGATAGCAGCCCACTGGAAACAACATACAGTCCCATTCGGGGCGGTTAAACGAAAGATCTCCTGGATTATGGCGCAAGAGAAGTTGGTCAGTCGCATGCAGGACAAGGCCTCCTTCTTTGAGAAAGTGTGGGAACCCTGGGCCACATTCCACAAAATCCCCCTCGTTCAGGGGTTATAACTTGTATTTTTATAACTTGACTAATCCTTATGCTCAGAAACCCTGGTAGACCCCCCCACCCCCCCTCGATCCCCCCTCACCTTTCTCCTTCCCCCTCTCCTACTCCCCCCCCCCTTTTTTTTTTGTTGTTTTGTTTTTTATTTTTGGATTACTCTAGGACGAGATTGGAGCGGACTGATCCCATTCTCTCCTTGATACCTGCTCAGTTAACTGTTCTATTTTCCCACCTGATAGTTTATAAGGCCTTACACTCCCTCATAGATGGTACAGGGTGTAATGGTTACTATAATTCTTGTTGGTTATAAGTGTTATGCACAGACTGCACCCGGCGCCGCTTTGGCTTTCCGGGCTTCCTTAAGGTACTCAGTCTTCCGTGCTACTAGTTTATTACTAATTTGTCCTTCATTATGTTTTAACTAGTCCAGTCTCTGTCAGCCTATCTAGGTCGGGGCGGGGTGGGGGGGTCTCCTACCACAGCAAGTACCCTTTTCGGGGTGGTGGGGGGCCTTCTGTCACTCTTTCCTAGACCGCCCGAAATAGGGTGTAGGTGTGAGATGCACCCCTAATAACAGCACCAAGCAGTGACGACTTCGTATTTAAGTTACCGCTAACGGACAATCTTGCCTGAATAGCTGAGTCCCGCGCCCGTTAGATTCCCTCAAAGTTATTCTCCTTAGGGCGATCGGGTATCCTGATGTGTCTACATAGATCCTGACCGAAGCTTAATACATGTTTGGTTTTGTTAGCTTAGGATCTTGCAGTGTGTATTACCGATGTTTACCGATAACATGTGCCTTTTTCTTAACGTCCATTGTCAATGAACAACCATCTACTATAGTATTTCTTGATGATGTAAGGCTGACATGTCATGTTTTATTGTTCTTTCGGTTTGCATAAAATCAATAAAAATATTGAAAATAAATTCCAACAGGCAGCATACTGGATGGAACTGATGAGTGTCAGGTCACCTCGAGGCGAGGTGACAGATGCACACCGTAGGGGTCAGGAGTGCACCGCAAGGTTGTGGACCCTACGGCTGACTGCTGCAGACGGGGGATCCCACCGGGGTTAGAGCGTAAGATTCCCTGGGGCACGGAGTCTAAGAGCCAGCAGGTGTTCACCAGCGCCTCTAGTGGTGAGGATGGACTTGGCTGCAACTGGCTCCAGGTCGCGACCCCCAGGGTCCCCCAGCTCACACCCACAGTAGGCAACAGGAGGATAGGGATGGTGAGTGACAAAGCCAAGGTCGGGGCCACAAGCAGACAGGAATAGTCAAGGACACGCCAAAAGGTCAGGATCACAGGCAAACAGGGATAGTCAAGGACACGCCAAAGTCAGTAACGGAACAGCAGAGCACACGGCACGTAACAGGAAGCTAACACACAAAGGTTGATCAGCAGGGCTGGCCTGCAGTGTACAGGTTAATATAGAGCTCTCTGATAGGAGCTAGGGTGGAGTCATGCCGGAGGATGGATTACAAAAGCAGTCAGGTGAGGGTCAGCTGGTCTCTAGAGATGAACACATGGAAACAGGTAAGCAAACTATTGCAAAACCATGACACTGAGTTTTGGTCAAGCCAGGCTGGGTCGCCCACAGGGTGTCACTCTGGAAGTTTCTTCCCAGTAACCACAGGAACCCAGGTGAGCCCCGTGCTAGAGAAAAAGTAGGAGCCTCGTGGATTGCCCAAGCTGGTAAGAAAAGAGCTAAGGGATACTGCTCATTATTCTATTACATTACAATAATTATTTGCTAGGTCAAAACTCAAAAATGTCAGGCGACTAGTACTTTCAGAAAGAGGTCAACAATGGGGGCCTTCCTATTTTTCCTTCCATTTCCTTTCAATAAAATTCTGAAATAGACAAAATTCCATCCAGTGAAAGGAAAAGCTTTAGAGATGCAATGATTTTAAAAGTCCCAGAGTAAAGATAATACAGCTGTTGGATTGGCACTTACCATACGTCAAGGTTTTCCAAAAGCCAGCATAGGACAATATGAAACGTATCCACCTTAAACTAGTGAATTATTGTGATACTAGCACCATTTATATATCTTTCACATATTACTATGCAGACTATGCGTCTGTGATTTTCTATTTTTTTTCCAACCATGTTAACCTTGTTTGAGCAATCAATACCAAATATATCTTTATCACAAGTTCCATTTTTTAAACCAATACAACTATAATTGCTCTATAACAAATGCAACAGTGAGCATAATTTGGCATTTCATCTAAAATTAGCCACACTGTTCCATTATTATGCTTGTCATAAAAATGAATTGGTCTCAGCATTTCAGAAACCTGCCTGATAGAGAGACTTTTAGTCATGTGAATAAATAATATTGTCAAATAAGCCATAATTTCTGGCACTGAGGAGAGATGAGTCTGAATGGATTGCGGTGCCTCTTGTGCACTTTATACACTACGTATATTACAGAAAATAAATGACATTTTATGAAAGTCCTTCTGTTGTATTATTCATTTAGAGTATGGTATACTATCACTGTACTGGTGCTTCATACCATTAATTAGCAGCTACAATCATGACCAATAAAGACAAAAGGGGATCTATAGGGGACCCAAGACAAAGTTCCAATTTCATTACAGTAGTACCTTGGATTACGAGCATAATTCGTTTCAGAAGCATGCTTGTAATCCAAAGCACTCGTATATCAAAGCAAGCAAGCACTGTATAGCCTCCAGTGAAGCAGCTGACAGGCACTTTTCCTCCTCTCCATCTCGCAGCTGTCAGCTGAAATGCCAAACAGGGAGATCGGTGCTTGCAGCTGTCCCTCTTGTCGTACCGAACATCTTGACTGTCCCCTGTGTCCTCCTCCTCTGGGCTGCGGCCACCCTATGTGTTCTCCTCCTCCGGGCTTCCGGCCCCCCTCCATGTCCTTCTCATCCTCCAGCCTCATGTCATGCTCCTCCTCACCCCCCCCCCCCCCGCAGCAGGCTTCCCTCCTCGCCCCTCCCACCAGCTGCTGGAGGAATCTGTCAGGATGGAGAGAGGAGGAAGGGGCCAGTAAATATGTGATTTACCAGCCCCTTCCATTTCTGAATTGGACACAGTGATTGATCACTACAGATCGCTTCTGTGTCCTCTGATACCTAAGTAGAGTAACCTGTGTTTACAGGAGCCTCTGCCTCCTGTCCATTCATCTTCAAAGCAGAAAAAGGGACTGGGGAATCAGTCCATTTCTCTTTCTCAAAGGGGAAATGTCAGGGGACTCCTGATATTTCAATTCCCCCCAGCAGAGCAGATAAAAAAAAAATACATAAAATTAAAAAAAAAATGTAAAAAAATGCTAACAAATGTAATTGTAAAAAAACAATATAAGACAATAAACTACTGACAAAGTCCCCCCCCCCCCCCCCAACCGAATAAAATAACTACTAACACTGTTCACTGGGGTGCAGAAAGATTTACGTCAGTCCCATCAGGTAAGAAGGAGCAACTACCAAAAGCCAAAGCAGTGGCAGCAGAAGGTTGACAAAGGAATTTTATGTGAAGCCAATGGAACAGTGGGAGCAATAGGTAAACAGGAGTACCAAGTGCAAGCCACAGAAACAGTGGGAGCAACAGGTAAGTAAGAACTAAGTGGCAGATACATTCACAGTGGTAGCAGCTAGTAGACAGGAGTACCAATTGGACGTCACAGAAGCAGTGTGAGCAGCTGGTGGGTAAGAGTACTAAGTGGTAGATACATGCACACTCAGAGCAGCAAGTGGACAGGATCACCACTTGGGAGTCACAGAAGCAGTGGGAGCAAGTGGGCAATAGTATGTAAGCAAGTTGAGTTTTATGCTGTCCCAGCAGGAGGGTTATGGCCCGTACACACGATCGGAAATCCCGCCAGCAAAAGTCAGATGAGAGCTTTTGATCGGAAATTCCAACCATGTGTACACTCCATCGGACTTTTGCTGGTGGAATTCCCGCCAGCAAAAGATTGAGAGCATGTTCTCCATTTTTTCGGTCTGAAAAAATTCCCATCCGAAATTCCGATCCTCTGTACAAATTCCTACGCATGCTCGGAAACAATTTGACGCATGCTCGGAAGCATTGAACTTCATTTTTGTGGTAGTTTTGTATGTTACCGCGTCTTGACGGTTCGAAAGTTCAGAGAACTTTTGTGTGACCGTGTGTATGCAAGCCAAGCTTGAGTGGAATTCCGTCGGAAAAACCATCCAGTTTTTTCCGACAGAAAATTTGCTCGTGTGTATGCGGCATTAGTGTTAATACGTTTCCAGGTTCTTTCTTGGCTGACTTTCATGGGTCTGATCCACTGGCCCTTTGCTGTATGGAAATGGGGCGGGGGTCCAAATTCAGAGAGCAATGGACAAGAGGGTATGCTTAAGACAAGACATGTAGCCATCACTGGAGTATGTCCATACAGTCTATTGCCGAAGCCGGAGCACCGAATGTATGGATAAAGAGACTTTTATAGAGTATGGGACCACTGAGTTTTACAATTCACCTGAAGACATCAGATTTGGAACTCTACCATGAATGGACTCTCATCATGTACAGGTATGCTGGGGCAGCCACAAGCTTGAGTTGGGAATTAGGGAAGATAGTGGAAAGACTGTTACTGTTGTTATCTGGAATGACCAAGATTTTCAGTAAAGCTTTTGAACTTTGCCTAGTCTGAAATTACTAATGAGGTGTAATGCAATTAACCTGGTACACATACAGTAGTTTACAGTTGGGTCAGTTGAAACACACTGGGGTATGAAGACAGCAGTACAAGAGTTAATGAGGTACAGAAAACAGAAAGTGATTGCCAAGGGTAACAAAGGTTTCTGTAGCAGTCTGTATTGTGTGTGCATGTGACAGGTGGGATAGCCTCTTGCAGGAGGTGTTGATGTCTCTCTGTGGAAGTGAGAGTGGAAGCCAAAGAAGCCGTAGAAATTGAAGGTGAGTATATATATTTTTATATATATATATATATATATATATATATATATATATATATATATATATATATATATATATATATATATATATATATATATAAGGATACCAAGATCAGGTATCCATCAGCAGCAGGGATGACCAGTTCAGTGTAGCTGTACTTGGAAACTAGAATCAGAATGAGTATGATTAACCTCTTCAGCTCTGGAAGATTTTACACCCTTAATGCTCAGGCCATATTTTGCGATTTAGCACTGCACTACTTTAACTGGTAATTGCGCAGTCATGCAACGCTGTACCCAAACAAAATTTATGTCCTTTTTTTCCTACAAATAGAGCTTTCTTTTGGTGGTAATTGATCACCACTGTTTTTTTATCCTTTGCGCTATAAACAAAAAAGACCAACAATTTTGAAAAAAAAAAAATATGTTAACCCCTCCTGTCCAGACCACTTTTCAGCTTTCAGTGCTGTTGCAATTTGAATGACAATTGTGCGGTCATACAACACTGTACCCAAATGACATTTTTATAATTTTTTTCCCACAAATAGAGCTTTCTTTTGGTGGAATTTGATCACCTCCGCGGTTTTTATTTTTTGTTAAAAAAAATTTAAAAGACCAAATTTTATTTTTTTCAAAAAAATATATTTTTATATTTTGTTATAAAATTTTGCGAACAGATAATTTTTCTCCTTCATTGATGTACGCTGATGAGGCTGTACTGATGGGCACTGATGAGCTGCACTGATAGGCACCAATAGGGCGGCACTGGTGGGCATTGATAGGCGGCACTGATGGGTGGCACTGAAGGGCATTGATGGGTGGCATTGCTGGGCACAGAGAAGTGGCACTAATAGGTGGCACTGATAGGTGGCAGTGATGGGCACTTATCAGCACTGGTGGGTTACACTGAAAGGCAGCACTGCTAGGTGGCACTGATGAGTACTGATTGACACCACTGGTGGGCATTGATAGGTGGCACTTGTGGGCATTGATAGGTGGCACTCATGGGCATTGATAGGTGGCACTCATGGGCACTGTAGGCACTGGCAGGGGGTGTTGATTGGGGCAGAGGAGGCAGAGGAGGCAGAGGAGGAGGCAGATGTGCCTCCTTCCTCTTCGGGACCGATATCCCTTGAACATAAGCTGGCGATCGGCTTTTTTTTCTCCTCGCGCTGTCACCATGAGAACAAAAAAAATACTGAGCTTTTGTTTACATACGTGATCCGATGTCATTGACTGACAGCTGATCATGTGGTAAGGGGCCGGGATCGGGCCCTTACTCAGATCGGTGATCACCCGAGTCTCGGTGACTCTGTGATCACAGCGCAAGCCCTGCAGGGGGCGAGGAGAGTGTGCAAAGGGGATGACGGCCTCCCGGAAATTCAGGTCCGTGCTGTAGCCCTCATTCGGCTATAGCACGGACGTCAAGTGGTTAATGTGTGTGCAGTGTACTGTTTTTACTAAGCAATGTGTTGGTTTTTACTCCCTTTGCAGGGAGAATATAACAGCAGATTGCAGCTGTCAGAAGAGAGCCTTGAGTTTGTTCACAAGCACAGGGCTCTCTTTGATAATTCTCAGAGCCGACTGGCAGGTGTCAGCGGCCAATCAGCAGCTGGTACCCGCTGATTAGCTTGTGCTGAAGCAAATCACAGCACAGCCAGTGGGCAGGCACGCACAAGTACGCCCCTTACCCCGGAGCACGGATCACATACTAGGTACCTGATCCAATGCAGAGCGGCTGCCCTACTGCAGTATAAGTATGGTGGGCAGTCTGCAGGCGGTTAAAATAAAGTTTATTATTGCACACAACACCATCCAACAGCAACAAAAAATAAGCAAAGAAAAAGTAAAAAATAAACGTGATGGTGGAGCAAAACCAGAGCAACAACCTAACTGTAGAACACTATATACAAATGGAGGGAAGATGGCATGCATAGTCCATGACCAGGACCAGGACTGGGAACAAGGGGAGCAGAAATGGTGTAACAGGATACAAGGAACTAAATGCAAGGTACAGTACAAGGCCAGAATCAGGATAATCAGTGAACAGGTATATGGCTAACAGGCAAAACACTGAAGCACTGATACAAATCAAGGGAGGGGTTATATACCTTCCCCTAATTACTAGGATCTGCTGGCTGTTGGGAGACACTTTATGTTGCCACCCAGTGGGGGCTGGTGTTTTTTTTTGGGGGGGGGCAACAGACAGCCCCCCACGGTTGGCTATCGTCACACAACTGGGTGGATTCACCCTTTTTTTAAGCCTATTAGAGCCTCATAGCTCTCTGCTATGCTCCCCCTCCCCAATTGGAATCCATGCGCTGGCACCCTGCATGTAGATTAGGGGGCCGGGCCCATGGATGGGGGGGCGCCACTGGTGTAACGGTACCCTTCAGCTCTGAGAATCACAGTGCCACCAGCAGGTATAATAGGTCATGACAGTAGGCAGGTGTACCACATTTAAAGTAAAAACTCCCTTCAATTATAAATGAATATGAAGGACATCAATTTATTTTCATAATCCTATATATATATATATATAGATAGATAGATATTACATTATACATGTATTGGTGCTTTTACAATGCTATACATCAGATAAAAAAGGCACAAATACAAAGCATTATCAAGGCTTATAGTAAAAAAGAATGGAAATATTTGTAAAGTGAATGACAACTTACTTGTAATAAGAAATGTCTGAACCAGTTCTTAACCAATAAGACTTTCCACTGAGAGCGTCTTTCACAGAGTACATAACTGGCTGCATACCTATGTAAAACGATTACAATTATATATATTTTAGTTTGAAATAAACACAAGTTTAGACAGGGTAAAATGTATAGAAATTAACACTATTGCAACACAATCTATGTCATCCGAAGCTCCATCCATCCATTGCCCTCTTAGCCAGAGACTTCTCTTTAAATGGTATATTAAAGTTGTTTGATCAAAGCAGAATGGTAGTAAGTTTTTTCTGTGTGAGATCCTCCTAGGTTGTGCCTTTGGGTTTGCCTCACTGGCAAAATTGACAAGAGTTGGGGAATATGGCATTTAGAGGTCATTCACATGGGAAAGGATAGGGACGCAGGTAAAAATCGGGCAGTTGAGCCAACTGCCCACCTAAACAAGGGCATGCAGCCACTCAGGTCTGTCCAGTGCAAAATCTGGTACAGCTGTGCATGATAGCCAATCAGCTTTTGACTTCAGCTTGTTCAATTAAGCTTTGACAAAAAAAAAATGGAACCTGATTGGTTTCTTTGCAGAAGCTGCACCAGATTTTACACTCACGTACGTGCCATTGCTTCAGTTTGCTTAAGTGCACATGTGCAGATGATGTCGGCACATGCAAATACAGGGATTATCGCCTAAACCATGCAGTAAAAAGTGGTTGTAAAGGGTTTACAACCACTTTAAAGTAGTTCTAAAGGTTTACCTTAATGCATTTTTTGTATGAAAGTAAAAACCCTTTTATGCTGCAGAATCCTCCAACCCCCCCCCCCCCATTATACTTACCTGAGACCGATCTCGATCCTGCATTGTGCCCCAGAGCATCAGCTCTCCCCTCTCTCTCCCTCCTTATATGACAGATTGATATTACCAGGAGCCAAATTCTGTGATTAGGGAGCGGGGGGTGCTGAGGCATGCTTTCTCTGTCTATAGATGCTGGCAGCATGGCTCTGGTTTGAGCCCATAGGTGTGCCACCCGAGTAAGCAGCATCCTATGGTGGTACACAGAGAAGAGCAGGAGACGCCACCTGTCATGGATTCACTTTGGACAGTCCGAATTTTGGAATCATGTGTTTTTAGGCAGACTGAAACCTGGACACTTTATCCCCAAGTAACCAAGATAGTCACACACAAATCTGTTGCCGTCTGGGAGCTGTCTGGGGAAAGGTTTGGCACCACTGGGGGGGCGGGGTGATGGTGTCAGCAAGAGCACCCTGGCCGCACCCACTGTTTGCTGTGGCACCCTATGTTTACTGCAATACTACTTTCCTTGGGGCACTCAAAGGTGTCCCAAGCCGCTAAAGGGGTCAGATTTGTCTTGAAGAAAAGGTGGCAACCCTAACAGGAGCGCTGGCGAGGGACCCCCCAAGAGAAGGATCGAGGCCGTTCTGTGCAATTCTATTGCAGAGAGCAGGTAAATAAAAAAATGTAATTAAAAAAGGTTTACAATCTAATATTTAATTCAATTGAATAAATTCTTATTGTTAAACTAGTATTGAATTTATGACACAGAAGAAGGTAAAATAGGAAAAATACATATACAGCGGCATTATCAGCAAATGCATTTATGGGCCATCGTGCCAAGAAGTATGGCGTGATATGCCAATGAAATCTTGTTGGTGGCTCTTATTAAACCAATAATTTCAGTTAGACAGCATAAGCCATTCAGTGACAGCACTTAATACTGACATATTTAGTGTTTATTTGCTGCGATGTTAATTCTCAAGAGAGTGGAACTTTTTCCTCATATTCTCCAGTCACTACTAATTATAATAATTAGACCTGATCACAGGCCTACAAATTTCAGAAAACACAAAATGTACTTTGACTGTTCGACTAATTAATGAAACAAAATGAAGAACATTTTTTTGCATTACAAATAGCCAGGACGGTGACATGTTTTCTTTTGAGTTTTAACAAGAAACACGACCTCTTATGTAATTCCTCGGTATGCTCAATTATTTTACAGAAATTTTCATCAACACTCAACGAGACAGGATAAACAATATGTGTGCACGAAAGTCTGTTTATAAAAATTGGAATTGCTTGATTGCCGGATCATTCCTCAGACGTTCGCTATCCTTAGCCTTAAATTAGATCAGTTTAACATTCGTGAGAAATTGCCAGTCAATCACAGAATAAATTATTTTCATTCTAAGGGATTGTTAAATGGGGTCCACATATTGTGCCAGCAACTCAAAGAGGAGCTCTTGCACTCCATCAGAGATTGATGAAACCGGGGAGGAAGAGGAGTAGACCAAAATAAAGTATGAGAAACCGTTGTAGGTAAAAAGAGAAGTTCAGGTTTTTGTATTTTTTTGGAATCATACTTACCTAGATTGGCCTCCAACCGCGCAATTGTGAGTTAAAGCGACGCAGATCCGAATCGCAAAAAGTGGTCTGATCTTAAGCCAGCAAAATGGTCCGGTCTGAAAGTGGTTAATTAATGTACATTCATTTTTTCTTTTTCAATAATTTTTATTGTTGAGTTTTAAACATCATATATGAAATGTCAACAAGAGGATGCACCTTCCGAAGTGTTCAATGGCCTTATTGTAATAACCAGAATGCACGATTGACAATAAAGTCAGGCCTAACATATAGTCTCTATCCAATATAGCGATCTTATGTCTAGGGCTGCGAAGCCCGCTGTATCAGGAGCCTATTGCAAACCTTCATGAATGGCAAAAGTTATAAAGTAGTGTTCAGATAAACTGTAGGTCCACATATTTCAAATACATGGGAAGGGAGGGAAACATTAATTGCCAAGAATTGTTTCAGTGCCTCATAACACAATACCTTAAACCCAAAGGGCGATGGAAATAAAAGAGGCTTCAAAGTCTCCCATCAGCATCCCCTTAAGAATTATTTAAAAAGCATTGGAAAAAAAAATAATGGAAAGAAAGAAGGATAAAAAGGAAAGAAAGTGAGAGAAAAGGCCCGAATTGGTCCCCTCAGTCCGAGCCTCCATCCACAAGACATCCCAATATCTAGTGAGCTTGGAGTTACACGATTGCACATTCATGTTTTAAAAAATTCTTTAATGTAGAATTTCAGCCCAAACCTAACTGATCGTAAAAATTCCCCCTCACCCCCCCCCCCCCATCCTTAAAACCTATGCTGATTAACCTATGTAAGAAAAATGTATATAATAAATAATACGAGAGTGTAGCGCCCAAAAACAAACTCAAAATAGAAGGCTATTTAAAATGCGGAATAATAGCAATCACATTAGTGCAAGTCACTTGACTAGAGATAATAGTCCTTAAAAAATAGTTCAATGTTTTAAATAGTATTCCATGGCAGAGGCCACCATTTCAGAGAGAGAGCTGTTGAGCAATCATGCCCAACCAAATGTAATATGTATGAGCACGTGCATAGAGTGTATGTCTGGGAAAGTAAGATAGTGATGAATGGTAGATATGAATGGAAGATGGACATTGTAAAGAAATATGCGCCAGATGGACTAGTATAAAATTGGATGCTAGAAGTTATTGGGAAACGTTGATATCCTATGGTGAAGATGCAATATAAAAATACAATGTTCAAATTTTGGGATGAAAATATATCTATATATATTTGTATAATTGTTTTAAAATTAATAAAAGAGGATTGAAAACAAATGAGCCGCAACCAACAGAAAGATTGCAAGCTTACCAAACTTAATGGCTGCCGTTACAGCAGCAAGAGAACCTCAGACACATAAGAAATCCCTCTGGAGGTATCTCAGTGTAGAAGACACAAGGGGAGAGGCTCCTCTGGGTGAAGATATAGGGTAAATTTATTTGCAATTTGTATACACAGGCAACTCACATTTGTGAAGTCATCAGTAAGCGTTTAGTTAAAATATCCCAACATGGGGGTGTTCATCAAATTCGAAATTCAGCTTGAAGAAGGAGCGCAGCGCCACGTCACTCGCAGCCTGCACGCTCAAGAAATACATCGCTTACCAGTGACGCCATCTCTCCTCACATGCTCCACAACTGTGTCTCAAGCCGGCTTCTACTACCTTGCAGTGTTTACACCGAGCATCGATCGCCCCAGCAAGCAGGAATGGATAGGCAAATCTGATGAACAGCCCCATGTTGGGATATTTTAACTAAACACTTACCGATGACTTCACAAATGTCAGTTGCCTGTGTATACAAATTGCTAATAAATTTTCCCTATATCTACACCCAGAGGCGCCTCCCCCTTGTGTCTTATTCAGAATATTGGAACATGGTTTCTGTTCCCCCTGATGGCAGCCCTGAGTGTGGGACCCTTTATCACCAACCCTCCCTCTTTGGTCATTGCACTTTTATATGTTGCTCAAACAATGGACTCTTTTTGCAATATTACCCCTATTGTGTATAAATCTAGATGTGTTTTAGTTCATATGTTTTAATACTGTGGGATACTCTCTGCTCCAGTTCCATGTGCCTTTACTTGTATAAGGTATCTCAGTGTATCACTTCCGCTAAAGGTTCAAGTCAGGATCCAATTGGGAATAAATAAGCTCACCCAGAGCCCAGAAGTCTCATAGTGTAGTAGGTTTATTCCATAGATAATAGATACATAAAAATCGATAAAAATTCACATAGGCAGCCGCTGGGGACCCACAATCATTCAGCAGCAAGAAGTCAGTGCCAAGTATCCCGCACTGACGCATTTCATCCTAAGGGACATGGTCATGAGGTCCTATATTTCTATATTTCATTTACAGTTAAGAAAATGTTATATGCTTACCTATTTTATGTGTGAACCTGGCAGCAGCTGCAGGGGGGAGGAGAGAGCTCCTTAACAATGGCTGGGAATTCTGGAAATGGTAACGTAGCCTATAGGATCGCATGTCCCAGTTGTTGTCAGCACTCACTCCTCTCCCCTGCAGCTACCAGTGGCTGACACAGTGGAGTCAGAGCGGGCTGAAAATAGGTAAGTATATACATCTAGGGAAGGGGAGCAGTTTTCAGACTAGTTAGGTTTAGGATGGAATTCTGCAGTAAGTGAGAGGAACTTTTGTACCAGGTGCTCCTCCGTGAACATTCGAGATCCTAGGGATGTTGGATGCAAAGATTCCATACCGTCCTGTCACTTGCAGGTATTGATAAGGATATCATCACTAATCACGGCACTTGCTAAATGAGCAGCATAGTGCAGTGCAAAAAGAAATATATAGAACACACATCAGAAGGTAGCTTAGAAAAAAAAAAAATTCATAAGCACTCACCATAGTTAAACTCGCTGTTAGATTTTTCACAGTTTATGACATTGAAGCGGTATGGGACATTAGCTTTCATTGCACTGACTTCAAAATAGAACCATTGATGATGCTCATTAGTGTTGACATCTGCATTCATAATCAGGTCATATTCAAACCTGAAATAAAAAGGAAAAAAAAAAAAAAACAACACAAAACAATACGGTGAGACTTCATTTTTTACAATGTACTTTATAATTTTACAATCTGTCATCATTGAAATCTACTTGCAGCAAATAACTGACATCTAGATAGAGAACAAAGTAGAGAGTGATATAAAGCCAGTATCTCGTTAAATTTAGGCAAAGACAAATAAGATAAATTGCAACTGTTCTGCAGCCTGACTCTTTCACTGGTTGTAGATCCTATATGTTATCTTTGTAAAGTAAATGTGAAACACACACTAAATATGACAATCCAATTATACATCTAACGATACAAAGAAGTACAAAAGCAAACGCAGCATGCTTTCAGTTTGGTTCGCTTTATAGAGACGTTTTAGTTACTTTTGTTTGCATTCACATTTATTAGAACTTGGCATGCTGTGTTTACCCAAAAAGGATGTCAAATAAAGTAATAAAGTGAACACTATTCCACATTCCACAAGGTCTAAGATGAAAACTCAAAGCTGTGTTCCAAACCGCTTGACAAATGCACGTCAGAAGAAAAAGAAAATGCCACTACGCTGTACTGTACTGATGTGGTAAGATCTTGGCACAAGGGTTAGAGGTTGTGGGCATGGGACTCTTTCAGTGTCAAAGTCAGTGGCGGCTGGTGCTCAATATTTTTTTGGGGGGGCGGGGGCTGCAAACAATTCTCCCCACCTCACTCGCACTGTGACCAACTAAGCCACCCCCCACGCATGGGAGACGATGAGAAAGCGGCCTTACCTTAGACCTTAGGAGACACCAAGGACGAGAGGTAGGGCTGCTGCACCTCACTCCAGTGGAAGGGAAGAGACGGGACTTCTCCTCCCGTCCGAACAGATGTTGCTTCTCCTCCTGGCTGAACAGGAAGTGGGTCCTGAGACTGATTGGCCAGGAGTCCTAAGACTTTCTGATTGGCCGATGTCCTGTCAAATACTGTCCCCCATCGGATGCGCAGTACACATGACAAGCAGATTCCGAAAATATCCAAAGATGAACGGCGCCCCAGAGGCTCTCTAAACTTTCCCTAACAAAGAAAAGAACAGTTTCCCCAGGGCTTCAGACTATTTACTATCAACCAGACCACCTTCCACGGCACACCTCCCCAGGAATTGGCCAGAGCATAATAAATATTCAGACCAGTTATTAGAATTTCCTGTCTTAAGCGCTGGAAACTTTTTTCCAGAGACAAGGGGAAACAAACTCTCAGCCTGTGAAACCATGAGCAGAACAGAGCATGTACTGCTCCCTTGATTCAAGAATAGGGATGAGCCGAACACCCCCCGGTTTGGTTCGCACCAGAACCTTCGAACGAACCGAAAATTTGTACGAACTTTAGAACCCCATTAAAGTCTATGGGACTCGAATGTTTGAAATTAAAAGTGCTCATTTTAAAGGCTAATATGCAAGTTATTGTCCTAAAAAGGGTTTGGGGAACCGCCTCCTTCCCCAAGGGACATGGACCAATGCAAATTTTCTTTTTAAAAACAGCTGTTTTTTTGGGCGCACTGATTTTAATGACACTTAAAGTGAAAAAAAAGTGAAATATTCCTTTAAATATCGTGCCTGGGGGTGTCTATAGTATGCCTGTGAAGTGCCATGTGTTTCCCGTGTTTCAGTGAGAAAAATGGCATGGGTAGCCCCCCCTGCCCATTACCAGCCCCTTTGGGTCTTGTACGGATATTAAGGGGAACCCCATACCCAAATAAAAAAAAGGAAAGGCGTGGGGCCCCCAGGCCCTGTATACTCAGAACAGCAGTATACAGGCGGTGCAAACAAGACAGGGACTGTGTAGGTTTGTTGTGTTAAGTAGAATCTGTTTGTAATTTTGAAGTGGTACATTCAAGTGTAGCTCCAGTCAAAAAATCTATTTTTAAGCTTTTTGGAAAACATAAGGAAGGGTTATCACCCCTGTATAATTTTTTTGGCCATCCGTCGTTTTTTCATCTCACTTCCTGTTGTCTCCTTCCGTTTGCAAGCAGAAGACGTTTGTAAGTTGGATGTTTGACAGTAGGGGCCTGCCCTATATGCTCTGCAGAAATTTGGCCCTTCGGTGTTTGTGTTGCCACAAGTTAACACTGTAAGCCCTCAAAGTGCCCTCAAAGTTCACAGCAGGGCGCTGGAGCGCCCTGCTGTGAACAATTATATCAAGAATTGTAATTACATGCCATTGTTGAACAGTGGTAGAAAAATTTGGCCTTTGGTGGTTGTGGTGGTGGTGGTGCTGGTGCCACAACACTGTAAGTCCTCACAGTTACTCTCGGTGGGCACTGGAACGGGCCCTTCTGTGAAAGATTATATCAAAAATTGTAATTACACTCCCCTGTTAAACAGGGGCTGAAAAATTGGGCCTTAGGCACTTGTGCCACAGCACTGCAACACCTCACAGGAACTCTAGTTGGAGAGCAGGATTGAGCCCTGCTGCAAAGTATTGCATCAAAAAGTGTAATTACACGCTCCTGTTAAACAGAGGCAGAAAAATTGGGCCTTAGGCACTGGTGCTGGTGCCACGACACTGCAACCTCTCCCAGATACTCTAGTTGGAGTGCAGAAATGAGCCCTGCTGCAAAGTATTGCATCAAAAATTGTAATTACATGTTAAAAAGGGGCTGAAAAATTGGGCCTTAGCTACTGGTGGTGGCACACAGAACCAAAAACGTTCTTCCAAGCTATCAGCAGAATCATTGAGGAGGAAGAGGATAGTCAGTCAACATAACAGGATAGTCACTCAGCATCAGCTTAGGCAGTCTTGAAGGGATGTGACATTTCAAAAAAAATTATTAAGTTACATCAGCTTCAGGTGCTTGGTAGCTGGTGGTGATCCAAGACTGATTCATCTTTATGAAGGTCAGTCAATCAACCGAGTCGGTGGACAGGTGCACCCTGTGATCGGTTACAAAGCCACCAGCAGCACAGAATATGCATTCCGAAAGAACACTGGATGCAGGACAGGCCAGTAGCTCAATTGCATACTATGCAAGCTCTGGCCAGTGATCCATCCTTAAGACCCAGTAACCCAGAGGATTTTCGGTGGGAAAGGTGTCCAAAGTCTGACCTTGCCTCTAGGTATTCCTGCCACATGTAAATCAGACGCTGGTGATGGTTGCTGGAACCGATCAAACCTTGGGGCTGAGGACTAAAAAATTGTCTGAACACAGCGGTCAGATGGCCACCTTCTCCACCACTCCTTCTGTGACTGACCGAAGCCTCAGCAACACGTTGTCCGGGACCAGGAGTTTGTAACCTCCCAGTCTCTGGGAACACATTGTACAGACCTCTCTGCAAGGCGTCCCGGAGATGTCTTATCCTCTGCTCCCTCTGCAACGGCAAGATAAGGTCTGCAACCTTACCCTTGTACCGTGGATCAAAGAGAGTTGCCAGCCAGTAATGATCCCTCTCCTTGATTCGAAGACTACAAGGATCCTTCCGCAAGCTTTGGAGGATCAGGGAGGCCATGCAGCGTAGGTTAGCTGAGGCATTCGGTTCAGAGTCCTCTGGGTCACTAAGGACGACATGATCCGCAGCCACCTCCTCCCAGCTACGTACAAGTCCACGGGTTTCTTGGGACTGTAAATCATTCCTAAAAGACTGCTGCTGCTGAGTGCCAGGCTCCACCTCCATGCTGACACAATCCTCCTCCTCCTCCTCCTCTTCCTGTGTGATCGGCAGGACAGCAGGAACACTGTCTGGATAAAGGGGGCCTTGAGAGGCAAGGAAGTCCTCCTCTTCCTGCCTCTGTTCTGCCTCAAGTGCCCTGTCCATTATTCCACGCAGTGTATGCTCCAACAGGTGGACAAGAGGTACAGTGTCACTGATCCATGCACTGTCACTGCTCACCATCCTCGTGGCCTCAAATGGTGACAGGACAGTGCATGCATCCCTGATCATGCCCCACTGGCGAGCTCCCCTGACCCTGTCCTGGGGCCGTAGTAGCACAGGTACTCCTCTGCTGTGTGTGCAGCCGCTGCAGCATGGCCAACGTTGAGTTCCACATGGTGGGCATGTCACATATAAGGTGGTTCTTGGGCAGGTTAAACTCCTTTTGGAGCTCAGCCAGCCAAGCACTGGCATTATATGACCGGCGAAAATGCACACATACTTTCCTGGCCTGCCTGAGGACATCCTGTAAGCCCGGGTACCTGCCCAAGAACCTCTTCACCACAATGTTAAGGACATGAGCCACACAGGACACATGGGTCAGTTGTCCCTGTCAGAGGGCAGAGAGGAGGTTGGTGCCATTGTCACAAACCAGCATTCCTGGCTTAAGCTGGTGTGGGGTCAACCACCTCTCAGCCTGCCCCTGCAGGGCTGACAAAAATATCTGCCCCAGTGTGGCTCTTGAAACCCAAGCACACCAGCGCAAGCACGACATGGCATCTTCTTGCCTGCGTACTTGCGTAGCCACTTGAACGCCTACAGAGCACCGCTGGTTCCGAGGGCAAAGCACAGGAAGAGGCCATGGAGGAAGAAGAAGAGGAGGGGTGGAGGAGAGGAGTGTGTCACAACCAGTAGTAGAATTTTGGAGGCGTGGTGGCGGAACAACCTCCAACACTACTGCACCTTGTCCTGCATCCTTCCCAGCTGCCATAAGAGTGACCCAATGCGCCGTGAAAGATAGGTAATGTCCCTGTACATGCCTGCTGGACTATGAGTCAGCGGTAATATGCACCTTACGGCTGACCAACCTGTCCAGCGAGGCATGGACATTGCCTTCCACATGCCGGTAGAGAGCCGGAATCTCCTTCCATGAGAAAAAGTGTAATTTGGGAACCTGCCACTGAGGAACCACACATTGCACAAACTCACGGAAGGGGGCCAAGTCTACCAACTGAAAAGGCAGCAGTTGAAGTGCTAGCAATTTAGCCAAGCTAGTATTCAACCGTTGGGCATGTGGATGGCTGGGAGTTAAATTTTTTCGATGATCCAGCAGCTGGGGCAGGGAAATTTGCCTGGTAAAATCAGACATCAGTGTACTGCTAGCAGAGTGCCCGCAAGTACTTGGCTGTGCCACACCTAATTCTACACCTTCATTCCTCTCAGTGCAGGTTTCAGAGAGGACTGAAGGTATAGTGGGGTTGGAGATCCCAGCTGATGAGGAGCAAGGAGAGGTCCGCTTTGTTCTTTGGTGTGGGTCTTTAAGGTACGCTTGCCAATGAGCTGCAGGTCAACATATGTCTAGTCAAGCATCTGATGCCCAAGCAGATGATGTTTTGGCCACGTGAGATACGCTTGAGACATATGTTGCAAATAGCAGCAGTGCGATCTGATGCACTCGTCTCAAAAAAAGCCCACACCAAAGAACTTTTGGAATAACGTGCAGAGGCAGTGCCCTGCACAGGCGGAGCTCTGCGGTGTGATTCAGTCGGTGTGCTGCTCTTAAGCTGGCCCCCGGAGGGCATCCTACCTCATCATCCCCTCCCTCTTCATCATTGGAGCAAACCTGGCATTATGCTGCAGCTGGTGGAACATGACTGCCAGATTGCTTTCCTTGAGAATCCCCTCTCTCTGGGTCACACTACTACGGTATCATCATAAGAGCCTTCAAAATGCTGGGCATCCTCCTGAAGCATGTACCCAACACTGTGCTCAAATAGTTCGGGGGACTCCTCAGAAGGACATGGTGGGTCTAGGGAAGAAGTGACTGATGACATTAAAACAAGGGAAGAGGACGCATTGGCAGCTGCTTTGCCAGTACCCTGAGCCTGGGTGAGAGAGGATGAGGAGGATGGTCATCCTTGGTCATCCACCAAGTCATCCACTCTACCAAGTCTTCGGGATGTTGCCGCTCAACGCGTCCAGCTGATGAAAATAAGGACAAGCGTGTACCATGGCCACGTGCTGATGACGATGCAACGCATCCACAACCAGCACTGTTGCCTCTAGACACAGAGCCTGCTTTCCCTCTTTTATTGGCTTGTGACTGTCTGCCTCTCCTTGTTGGCCTTCCAGATATACTAATGGCCTGCAGGGAGATGAGAACACCAGCAATTGGGGGTAGCTTCAGGTGTATACTATGCAGGAGGCCAAATACACCCACTGTAACTGCTGCAGCTGCCTGTGGTATAGGAACAGAACAACACTAGCAATTGGGAGTAGCTTCAGGTGTATACTGTGCAGGTGGCACAATACACCAACTGTAACTGCTCCAGGTGCCTGTGGTATAGAAACGGAACAACGCCAGCAATTGGGGGTAGCTTCAGGTGTATACTGTGCAGGAGGCCCAATACACCCACTGTAACTCCTGCAGCTGCCTGTGGTATAGGAACAGAACAACACCAGTAATTGGGGGTAACTTCAGGTGTATACTGTGCAGGTGGCACAATACACCGACTGTAACTGCTGCAGATGCCTGTGGTATAAAATGGGAAAAACACCAGCAATTGGGGGTAGCTTCAGGTGTATACTGTGCAGGAGGCCCAATACACCCACTGTAACTCCTGCAGCTGCCTGTGGTATAGGAACAGAACAACACCAGCAATTGAGGGTAGCTTCAGGTGTATACTGTGCAGGTGGCACAATACACCGACTGTAACTGCTGCAGATGCCTGTGGTATAAAATGGGAAAAACACCAGCAATTGGGGGTAACTTCAGGTGTATACTGTGCAGGAGGCCCAATACACCCACTGTAACTCCTGCAGCTGCCTGTGGTATAGGAACAGAACAACACTAGCAATTGGGGGTAGCTTCAGGTGTATACTGTGCAGGAGGCCCAACACACCCACTGTAACTGCTGCAGATGCCTGTGGTATAGAAACAGAACAGCATCAGCAATTGGGGGTAGCCTCAGTTGTATACTGTGCAGGAGGCACAATACACCGACTCTAACTGCTGCAGCTGCCTGTGGTATAGGAACAGAGCAACACCAGAAATTTGGGGAGCTTCAGGTGTATACTGTACAGAAGGCATAATACACCAACTCTAACTGCTGTAGCTGCCTGTGGTATAGAAACAGAACAACACTAGCAATTGGGGGTAGCTTCAGGTGTGTACAGTGCAGGAGGCATAATATACCCACTGTAACTGCTGCAGATGCCTGTGGTATAGAAACAGAACAACACCAGCAATTGGGGGTAGCTTCAGGTGTTTACGGTGCAGGAGGCCCAATACACTCACTGTAACTGCTGCAGATGCCTGCGGTATAGAAACAGAACAACACCAGCAATTTGGGGTAGCTTCAAGTGTATACTGTGCAGGAGGCACAATACACCAACTCTAACTGCACTACGTTCAATCACAAGAAAAGAAGACTGTCCCTGCCTATCCTATCTCTCTGAATGCCACAACACACTACGCAAGGCTGCATCCTGCCTGTGGCCAATTATGTCTCTCCTCAATGCCGGCAGTGTGATTGGCCAAGCATCCGGGTCACAGTGCATGCTTGGCCAATCATCAGCCAGCAATGCACTGCGTTGGCGCAGTGCATTGTGGGCTGTGAGCACCACATGAATATGGCGCGAACGGCGCACAAAGTTCTGGCTTCGCTGAACGGGCGAACAGCCGGTGTTCGAGTCGAACATACGTTTGACTCGAACACCCAGCTCATCCCTATTCAAGAAGGAGCCACAAACTAGATTTACCTAGCATCCTATCCTAGTAGAGTGCTAAATTTGTTTAAAGTGTTCCTGTGAAACCGGCTATCTGTAACTCTGTATCTGACTATCCAATATCAATACAGCCTGCCTTAACTACTCCTGATATCTGCCTGTAATGACCCAGGCTTGCATCTGTACTATGCTTCTGCCTGCTGCTTCTGTTCCTGGTCTGCTCATCCATTACCAACTCCAGCCTGAATTACGACTATGCTTCTGCCTTCATGATTACACCAAATCCGACCATGAGTTACCAACCCAACTTGCATGACTTTGCTGATCATCTGCTGCCCAGACAATCTCAACTGATCATCCACCTGGCCAGTCTTTACTGACCTTCTGCTGCTCAGCTTTACTCTACTGAGGTTCAGATTATCTATACATACCAGCCACTAACAAGAACTAGTAGACACTGGTGACACTCCTGTGATCGCGCCACCTGTACACTTTACCAGTGGTCCTAGGTACAGTATGTGACAGTTAGGCCTTGTTCATACTATGGTGCATAGACATTTTTCTGCATGCGTTCTGCAAGGGCTAAAAAAAAAACAATGGTACTCTATGTGCCCTGTTCACCCCACACCATGTGGATTTTGTTCTGCACAGGAATTTGCAACATGTATTCCGTTTTCTGCACGGGAAAAAAGAAATGAAATGACATCAACATTGATGTGAATAGGGAACATAACTGATGTGCATGAAAACTGAGGTCAACATGCATAAAAACTGATGTCCACATGCATGAAAACTGATGTGAAACTGTTGTCTCTGCAAGTGAAATCTGCATGGTTTTCCCATCTGTTCCCATCGGTTTTCATACACATATGGTGTGAATGAGCCCTTTAAGTGGTTGTAAACCCTCTCCTATACCCAGTGAAGTGAACAGTCTCAGATGATGCACATAGATGAAACAAATCTCCCTACATAGGTTTTACTTGTATAACTGCTGTCTTCAGCTTTCTACATTCTTTGGAAAGTGCAGAACATGAATATTTCTTTCTCTTCCAGCAGTGGGTGTAGAGTCTAGGCTTACACTGTGTGAGAGCTGATTGGAGGAAAGGCACACTCCCCCCCCCCCCTCCACATAGGCAGAGGAGCGAAGGAACATGCAGAGCTGTACTAAAAATAGACCAGCTCTCTGCTAATCTACCTTCAAACTTCCCCCCCCCGACACAAATTTTCACCTGCTGTTATCTCGTGTGTCAGAGAATTTGTCAGAAGTGACTCTGCTTATAACAGAGGAATTGAGCAGCAGACAGCAACGGCACTTAGAACTTTGGAGAGAGATAAGTAAACACTACAGATATGTGTGCTTAGGTCAAATTTCATGAATGGGGTTTACAACCACTTTAAGTTCAGGTCACATGTTTGGAATAGTTTAGGTTCCTCTGCCAGGAATGCTAACTCTCACATCTGATTGTGCTGTCAACCAAACTATCAACCATTAAATGGCTGGTGTCATAACTGATTGGAAACTCCAAGGGGCGGAGCCCTCTGATTCCTACTGTATTAAAGTGTATTGTATTTGTACTGTCTACCCTGAAGTTATAAAGTACTGTGTAAACTGTTGGCGCTATATAAATACTGTATATAATAATAATCACATGTGCAGCACCATGGCAGTTGCAGATCAAACAGAAGCTAAGAGGGTTCCTTGGCTGAAAAGCATAGGAGGGTTTTGATCCACTGTAGGTTTACATGTTTGGGATAGGTTAAGCAAGGTTGTCAAACTGGCGACCCTCCAGCTGTGACGGAACTACAATACCCATCATGCCATTGCTCGTGAGAGTCATGCTTGTAACTGTCAGCCTTGCAATGCCTCATGGGACTTGTAGTTCTACAACAGCTGGAGGGCCGCCAGTTTGACACCTGTGGATTAGAGTGTATGAGTTTCAAAAAATATTTTTCTACATGCTGAGATAAAATGAGTAAAAAATTATTGCTTTTGATGGTTCCCGTGAAAATATTCTTCACCCCAAAAACTTAGGTCAGATACTTACTCGCGCACTTGTATAGCTTTTTTAAGATTCCCAGATTCAAATTTGGAAAAGAACTTCAAACAGTTCATCTCTTCACAACCTTCTGCAATGCTGAAAACATAAAATCAAATCTTAAAGGTGAATAAAAGACAGCTGTGTGAAACATGCAAAGTTCTAATTTTAGTCCTGGTTCACACCTATGCAGGTTGCCGTTTGCATATTCCAGGTACATTTTGCGTTTTCCAATACACACTTTTGATCCATTAAAGTCTATGGAACCAAAAACCAGAAAAAAGTCTTTGGCCCTTTCCATAACATGCACAGATGTGAACTACATCCATAGGTAACCATGTTGAATGGCCTGTAGTGTGTTTCTGTAAAACTGAAAAAGCACTAAAAAATGCATAGGTGTGAACCAGGCCATATTCATTTACTCCCACGTTTGTAGATATCATATTTTCAACAACATTTTTCTTGCAGTATGGCCCCATTAAAATGGACTGCACCTAATTTAGGAAAGCCCTGTGACAGTTTTTCAAAACGTTCCTACACATAAACACCTCTCATAAAAGTAGAATATCAATAAAAATTTTATTTACTTCAGTAATTCAGTTCAAACAAGTGAAACTTATATTTTACATAGATGTGTAGTGATATATTTCAAACATTTTTTTCTTTTAATTTTGATGATTATGGCTTACAGCTAGTGAAAACCCAAAATTCATAATTTCAGAAAATGAGAATGTTACATAAGACCAATAAAAAAAAGGATTTTTAATACAGAAATGTTGGTATACTGAAAAGTATGTCCATGTACAGTAGGTATAGTATGCACTCAATACTTGGTCAGGACTCCTTTTGCAAGAATTACTGCATCAATGCGATATGGATTGGAGGCGATCAGCCTGTGGCACTTCGGAGATGTTATGTAAGTCCAGGTTTCTTTGATAATGGCCCTCAGCTCATCAGCATTGTTGAGTCTGGTGTTTCTTATCTTCCTCTTGTCAGTTCCCCACAGATTCTCTATTGGGTTTAGGTCAGGTGAGTTTGCTGGCCAATCAAGCACAGTGATACAAGGATCATTAAACCAGCCCCTAACCTGTCCACCTTAAGGAGATCCCTGAAAACTCACTTATTCAGGGAAGCCTATCCCACAACCAGCTAACAACCCCATCAAATAATTTCCTGCACCTATTACCTTTTGTACCACCACTCCCTTCCATTAGAATGTAAGCTCTACGAGCATGGCCCTCCAGTCCCTTCTGTATTGTCTTGTAATTGTGCTGTTCCCCCTCTACATTGTAAAGCGCGTAGTAAACTGTCAACACTATATAAATCGTGAATAATAATAATAAGTATTGGTACTTTTGGCATTGTGGGCAGGTGTCAAGTCCTGCTGGAAAATGAAATCCGCATCTCTATAAAGCTGGTCAGCAGACTGAAGCATGAAATCCTTTAGCATTTGCTGGTAGAGGGCTGTGCAAATTTTGGCTTGAAAAAAAACACAATGGGCCAACACCAGCAGATGACATGGCTCCCCAAATCATCACGGACATTGCAAAAGTGTGCATTTAATTTGGAAATTGAAGTCCCTTAGTCTGGAGGAAGAATGGAAAGACACAGAATCCAAGTTGCATGAGGTCCAGTGGGAAGTTTCCACAGTCAGTGATGCTTTGGGGAGCCATGTCATCTGCTGTTGTTTGTCCACTGTGTTTTATCAAGTCCAATATCAGTGTAGCCCTCTACCAGGAAATTCTAGCGCACTTCATGCTTCCAGCTTTATGGAGATGCCGATTTAATTTTCCTGTAGGACTTGGCACCTGCCCACACTGCCAGAAGTACCAATACCTGGTTTAATGATCCTGGTATCACTGTCCTTGATTGGCCAGCAAACTCACCTGACCTAAACCCAATAGGGAATCTGTGGGGTATTGTCAATAAGATGAGAGACACCAAACCCAACAATGCAAATAATCTGAAGGTCACTATCAAAGAAATATGGGCTTCCATAACACTTCAGCAATGCCATAGGCTGACCACCTCCATCTCAAGACTAGGGATGAGCTCAGGCGTGTTCGCATGAACCAAGTGCAGAGCCCGCCAGGAAGTGTACATGGACATGCTTTTCTGTACATGCAACCTTCCTGTATTAAAAATAATTTATTTTTATTGATCTTATGTAATATTCAAATTTTCTGAGTTACTGAATTTCGGGTTTTCACTAGCTGTAAGCCATAATCATCAAAATTTAAAGAAAGAAATGCTTGAAATATATCATTCTGTGTGTAACGCTTCTATACAAAAATATATGAGTTTCACATTTTAAATTGAATTACTGAAATAAATCAACTTTTTGAAGATATTCAAGTTTTATGAGCTGCACCTTCTTAATGTGCCTTTTAGAATCTGTTGCTATGGCTGAATCACCACCAGTTCGCAGATAGGCAATCACCACCAATTTGTAGATAGGCAAACTCGGGGTAAATAAGACCATCTCTGAGTTGGAGTACAGATAGGCGCCAGTGCTCAGAGTGGGTCATTTTCGCCTGGGAAGCTGTCATGAAAATTGCAGCTTTCCGCATAGGGCTCCCTAGTTGCTATGAAGTTGGCAGCCACTGGCATCATAGCAGCAGATGACTTGTCTCCTGCCTAATTTGGCTGGCAGCCAGGAGATTCCCCCTGCCGGCTTGGGGGTGATGGCTGATGTTATTACCTTAATATGGCAATGGCCATATTTGGACAATTATGTCACCAGCATTCCCTCTTCTTTGTTTACTTTAAGCTGTAAGCAAGGGAATCTACCTGCCAGCAAGTAAATGGGTCTGGGGATGGACACTCTAAGCATAAGCATAGTGCCACCCCTCTTCATGCGAGAGATTCAAGTATCTGTTCCTTATAGGTACATGAATCTGTCACCCACATTGGAATTTATTGTGCGGAGGAGCAACAGAATTCTAAAGAATGTCTGCAACACTCTTTATGAATTCCACTTCATTAATTTGAACTTAATTCACAATCACACAGATAGAACAACATAAAGCCAGAATAAGGTGGCAGTGCATCTAGGACAAAAAGTGGAGGCGATGGTATTGTTAAAGAAAACCAAGCTAAATTTCCTCAATAGAAGCATGTAAAAGAAGACATTAGAAAGTAAGGAAGCAATAAATATACCTTGGGTTGTCCAAGTCAAACACAACTCGGTTAAGGAGTCCAGCAGTGTTCAAATGTCGCTGGATATCTTCAAAGATTTTATTCCTAAAAATGCAAAACAAAGAATCGATGGACACATTCCAACACAGTTTACTTTTGCCTAAATTCTAAAAAGTGCAGGAAAGGGATAGTGGCTGTATTGTCCAAGACAACCATGTACTATCTTTCATTTTTCTAAACTCAGTTTGAAAATGCAGGGAAAAAGTCTATTATATTATATTATTATATAGGCTATTTCTGTAGGCATCAAGTATACCCTAGCTTTTTTCCACTTTTACTGTATATAAGCAAAAAGACCTAACTATTGCAACTTTAAAGGTACCACATCTTAGTATAAAAAATCAATAGTTTAT
Source organism: Lithobates pipiens (assembly GCF_037356315.1). Taxonomy (NCBI): domain Eukaryota; kingdom Metazoa; phylum Chordata; class Amphibia; order Anura; family Ranidae; genus Lithobates; species Lithobates pipiens. The sequence continues at coordinate 33,065,838 of NW_027507903.1, read as the reverse complement.
TCTACAATTGTTAAAACAATATATATGGTATTTGGAAAATACAACAGCATTGCACATAAACATATCAAGTATGTGAGAGACTAATATGTCATCACTTTTCATCCTCATCAGCCTTGGATGATTAATTGCTTGCTGTGACTTTGACACGTTTCACGGGCCCATGCTTCATCAGGAAGATAGCAACAGTCAAGCTCTTTAGTATCAGCCTATTACTTGCAAGGTCTCTCTATAAGTCAGATGAGGAGGTGATGAGAAGGAGGTCGGATTTCCTCCATTGTGGTTATGGCTGCTAACCGGACCGCAAGCCTTTTGGATTAGGATATGCACCCCCATAGCACAAACACATGTGTGTATATCAGCAGAGCAGTGGACAGTGTCAGTAGAGCAGAGATTGGTGTCAGTAGGGCATTGGACAGTGTCAGCCATTTTGTTTTATTTTATTTTTTAATATATTTTTTACAATATAATTTTCTTTATTTTTTTTAACAATTTTCTTAGCAGCCCCATTGGGAGATTGTGGTGTAATATCAAGGGTCAAAACAGACCCCTGATGTCTCACTTTTGAGACAGAGACAGGCACTTGGGACCGAGTTCCCCCAGTCCCCGCTCTGCAGTCTCAGTTTCACTGGACAGGAAACTAATGGGAAATGCCTTGTGCTGAGTGGCGTATCCTTTTTCTGTGTTTTACAGGCATACACACACACACCAACACAGGTTGAGCTGGATGGACTATTATGTTTATACAACCTTACCAACTATATAGCTATGTAAATATGTACTATGCTTCAGTTAAGAATGAACACAGGAGTGATCACTCACTATGTTTATTCAAAAAATAAAGGGATCGGTAAGTGAAATATTTGCCGGTCCCTTCCCCCGCTTTCCATCCTGAAACATCCCCGCAGCAGCTGGTAGTAAAGGATAGGAGGGAAACTGGCAGCACTGCAGGGAGGAGACAGGTGGCACCAAGAAGCAGGGGGAATTGGCACAGCATGATTAGGGTGTGCCCAGGAAAATCCGGCACACCTATGTATATCAGATTGTTTTAGCCAATTTTATCATTCCAGTTTATAGATGCTAAACTCATTGGTTTATGTGTCTTTTGCTGTTGCTGTATTTTTTGCTGTAGGTGTTCAAAAGTGTTTTGTATTTATATATTTTTCTATACTATTATCTATATATTTCTCTTTACTAGAAGGCTTGTGCTCTAAGTGGACAGCATGCCCTGAGGAAGCCCAGATTGAGGGTGAAACATGTTGGGGACTCCATCAAATTTGCTACACCCATAAGGATTGCACCCTTTATACTTGCTGCAGAATTGTTTTGTTTTTTTAATCGCTGCTCAAATAAAATGTACACTTTTTAATATACCCGTTTGTATCAATTTATTAGTGAATGCACCTTAAAAATCCCACAAGTATTCCTATATCTATTTTTCGATTATAAGATCTGATGAGCAAGGACCTCTTAACCCTCTTGTATTTTATTGTATTGTAACTGTTTTCATTTTTTTAATGTAAAGCGCTGCATTAACTCTTGGCAATATATAAATCCTGTATAATGATAACAGTAATAATAATAATAGACTACTGTCTGATATGGCAGAGGAATAAAAGTATATTTGTTTAAAAAAAATGATTAGTGAGTACTATTACATAGCTCTGTTTTAAAAAGGTCAAAACTAGGCCTCCTATTTTAGGCAACAATATTCATGTGTATCTTGGCTAGAGTCTATGGGCCATGTATATCCCTATGGTCATAAATGACTATTTCTAACAATGTGCTGTTCTTCCATCATAGGAATAATACTTTTTGTATTTTCTAGATTACTTCTACATTAGTGTTGTCACATTGGTTGTACATGCATGTTCATATACTCCCAGAGCCTTTAGGAAAACCAAAGAGACCACAAGCCAGAGATATCCATCTCAGCTCACCAATCAGTTCTTTTACCAAGTATTGTTGGGGTGTGTGGATAGGTCAGAAGTAGCCCACGGGAATACTACCATTTCCCATTCCAAACTTTATTGTTGATGATCATCCTATGCCATGTTCTGCATTCATTTTACATTTTGAATAATTTGTTAATCAAGGAGATTCTAAATAAAAGGTAAACACGTAACACTGACTCACATGATTCACAATTATTCACTGGAACTAGTATGTGGCAAGTGAGAAGGGGGGTAGGACTTTCTATGAGATTTCTGCTTTGTGACAAATGCCGCGTACACACGACCAAATTGTCCGGCGGACTTAGTCTACCGGACCGCATTACGCCAGACAATTCGATTGTGTGTGGGCTCCAGCGGACTTTTTCATTGTAAAGTCCGACGGATTTAGAAAGTAGTTTTGACTCAAAATTTGTCCTGCGGACTAAGAATGATGCATGCTCAGAAGCAAGTACGAGAAGGAAGCTATTGGCTACTGGCTATTGAACTTCCTTTTTCTAGTCCCGTTGTACGTGCTGTACGTCATCGCGTTAGAAATCGCCAGACTTTTGGAGTGTCCGTGTGTGGCCAAGTCCGTTCCTTAGAAAGTCTGGTGGATTGTTTGCCGGATTGTTTGTCGGACTAGTCCGCCGGACAATTCAGTCATGTGTACGTGGCAAAAGTCCACCTAAACAACCCTGGTTGGATTTAATCTACATCCTACACACTGTTCACTAAAGATGGTTATGTTTACCCACACAAATGAACAGGTAGGAATGCAAGACCAGGCGTGCATATTCTTGCCAGCAAGAGAACTTTTGCACTACCCACTCTGAATCACACCGTGAGTTACAGTTTAGTAAATCCGTCTTATTTGTGTAGCTTATTCCAGGAAGTAATTAAAACATTGAGGTTATTTACTAAAATGAGAGATTGCAAAATCTGGTGCAGCTGTGCATAGAAACCAATCAGCTTCCATGTTTTATTGCCAAAGCTTAATTGAAAAGGCTGAAGTTTAGACAATTACACAATTTTCTTCTTCAATTTCCTTTAGATTTACCTTCAACTTCGTAGCACAAGAGCCTGTCTGCATACAAATTGAAAGTGTTTAGGTTTGACCTCATATTATGTGATTTTGGTAAATCGTACAAGAAAAGGGTACAATGTATAGCCAGCCTAAGAAGCTGATTGGATACCATGCACAGCTACACCAGATTCTGAGTACTCCAGTTCTAGTAAATCCCCCTTTGTGATTATACTTTTGCACTGTTTTCCATTTCTAAAGCCTCATACACACGATGCGATTGTTGGACAATCAAGCGTTTGATTTTTGTCAAAAGGGCATGTATCAGGTTCTTGTCTTGCATACAACGTTACACAATTGTCGTGCCACAAACACAAACGTAGTGACGTACTACGAGGAATTTCAGCTTTTGAGTGCCACCCTTTGGGCCCCTTCTGCTAATTTAGTGTTTGGTGAGCATTGATTCCGAGCATGTGTGTTTGTACTTTCGACTTTTGTGTGATGGATTTGTGTACTGACCATACGGAAAAAAAAACTTGGAGCCGTTGTCCACCAAAAATTTACTAGCCTGTAAAAATCAGATGTGGAGCCATTGTCTGCCGAAAATTTACTAGCCTGCCATCCAACATTTGTTGGCTGAAAATTGGAAAACAATTGTCTAAGGAAGTGTACTAACGTTAAGAATTTAGGAAATCAGATGTGGAGGAGCCGCTGTCCGCCGAAAATTTAGTAGCCTGGCATCCAACATTTGTTGGCCGAAAATTGGAAAACAATTGTCTAAAGGAGCGTACTAACGGTAAAAATTTAGGACAACAGTCTGTCAACAGACAATCCCCTGCCAACATTTGAACCGTGTGTACGAGGCTTAAGGTTTCCAAGATATTTAGAATAGTACAAGGTATGCATGACCATGATCCAATTGTTATCATGTTTCTATTTTATTTTTTAGCCATTTTCCTTTGTAGGTTCATATAAGGACATGGAAAATCAGAGAAGTAAATAGATCAAGTTTAACTTTACACACACTTAGGAATTTTGTGTTAAATTAATAAGATCTGAGAACACTTTCCTTCCATTGTTTTTTTCATTTTTCAAGTATTTTATTTTCAGTTATTTATTGATTTTACTTGTTACTTTTAATAGTAGACCTGGAGAAACAACTTGTATTAGGAGAGTTTCTCAGACTAATCTATACTTGTATCCTCCTGTAAATTTCTCTATGAAGAAAAAAAGAAGGATGTCTCCTAGCATAAAAATCAAAGCTTGCTGCATGCACATCACAGATTAAACATGGAATCTATCAACACTATTATGTTTATTTCTAGCAAAAAATAAAAACAGCAAGGGTATCACCGAGGCATTTGACGTAGGATGGAACTGAACTGTCCATTTTTACTTAATTTTGCAATATATACAAGGGCTGTACTGAAAGTAATGCAAAAGTGGGCATAATTGTTTTCTCAATTTACGTAGGTCATTCAAATTTCACATGTTGGTAGAGTAATTCTTCCCCTATGGAAAGAGTTATGGTAAGAGTTATGGTGCCCAGTGGTGTATTTTAGTTTTATGCTGCCTTAGGCAAGACAAAAATCAATCCCCCCCCCTCCCCAATATAAATTTGTCCCAATGCAGCCATGGTATACCATTCTTCTCTCAGGGTCTGATGGGAAGTCGTAGCTATCTGTCTGCTTGTGGGATTGGGATAGCAGGTGCGCTTGCTGCACTGCAGGGGTGCCGCTGCTCATGGCCAATGGTCACGATGACCACCGGCCATGAGTGATCACGAGCACGAGGAACAGAACACGGAAGAGTGTGTGTGTGTAAACACACAAATCCCTGTTCTGAGAGGAATGACAGATTGTGTGTTCCTATTAGCTAGAATCCACGATCCGTCACTTCCTCTAGTCAAATTGAATAGGCCTCATAACAAGTATAATAATGTGCAAACAGTTATATATGTACCATCATCCAACCCTTGACCCTGTGATGCTATTGGGCGCCAATTTTGGCGCCATGCTTGCATCACAGGTTTGAAGGATATATATATATACAGTGAGCAGGCTACGCCGATCACACAGCCAGCGGAGGACCCAGAGAAGCCTTGTTGTTTGTTATTACAAGTAAGTTGATCTATTCTGTCTATTAAGTGCTGGTTGTTCTGACCGCATTCCTCTGACAGAGGACTGCGATCTAGCTCACAATTTTTTGAACATTTTTTAAGTCTGTTTGTTATTTTTTTTATTTTTTTTTATTTTTTTTTATTTTTCCAGACATTGGATTTCATCTTCAATATTGCAATATCCCCTATGGCTTAGAGCGTGTGCAACCAGCACTCCAGTCATTTTTCCCCCTTGTCTTGACTCACGCACATGTGTGTTGATTTAAACAGGCTTCTAGCTCTGGGTCCCTCATATAATCTTTATATTGTTCAGGTAAATGCCAATCCTGTTCTGCAACTCTTTATTAATTTTACTTTTGTTTTATTTTCTGTGCACATTTTGGGCACTATTCTCCTTTTTATCCCAGTACACACATGCTGGATTCTACATTCACTATACTTTACTATATATATATATATATATATATATATATATATATATATATATATATATATATATATATATATATATTATCATCTCAATTCCTTGTCTTTTCACTTTTCTTCACCCTTTGTGAGCATCTTTGATTGTTTGCCTGATACTATACCATTATGCATTTTTTACCTCATCTAGACGCTAGCTGCCTGGTGACTCCCTCTATATATATCCTTCCCAATCACTGCGGGGGGTTTTGCTGGGTCATATACCTTGCATGCACTGAGGTATGGGTAAGCTGCCCTATATATTTGGTATACAATTATTATTAATATATATATATAATTTAATTTCTGTATATTATTGTACTTTCTGTTCACAGATGTATTTCCTGAGGAAGCGGTAAACCTGCGAAACTAGCCGAAAACATCATGTCATCTGTGTAGCTTTTTAGCTCCTATGTGTATACTTTTTATATTTTGTATGAATAAACTTTGTTAACTTGGTTTTAATTTGCTTTGTATATATATTTTCTTTACTTGTACTGAAATAGTCCGCTTGCCTCTCTCCCTTGGTGAGTCTTGGGTAGGGTCCTGACTCCCAAACATTCTTTCTGACTTCCTCTAGTCAGTCCCCTCCCCCTTCAGTTAGAAACATGTAGCAGGGAACACAGTTAACCCCTTGATTGCCCCTAGTGTTAACCCCTTCCCTGCCAGTGACATTTTTACAGTAAAAGCATTTTATAGCACTGATCGCTGTATAAATGACAATGGTCCCAAAATGGTGTCAAAAGTGTCCGATATGTTCCGCCATAATGTCGCAGTCCTGATAAAAATCGCAGATCACCGCCATTAAGGGGAACACAGTGAGGTTGGCAGGGGAACATTTCCGGATTTCCACCTGAGGATCAGAGATCCCAATAAGTGCTGAATGGTCTTCCTGAGTAAGGAAGATGGATGGTGATATGATAAGCCACCATCTGATTTATGGTGAAGGTGTCAGAACGGTGAATGTCTGAGCACTGCTTCGTCAGGATCGATCTATCCAGTGTGGGACACTGGCATGCATGAACAGGAGCAATATAGTAATAAATTTGGGAACTTTGACCCCGGGGTCAGAGAAATGTCCCATCACCCCCCAACAACAGATGAGCCCACCCATGGCTCATGGAAGTGGGCTCATCTGTTGTTGCATCTATATTTCTGCAGAACAGTATGGCCTGGTAAGCATACACCGGACATATATGGTCATGACATGGTCACCTGGTTTTTACCCAGCTGCTATCCTTGATCTGGATGCGATTCCTCACCTCGGCCCCAGGGGAGATCGTTATTCCTGTCCTCTGCATCCCCTGGACATAGGTTGGGTATCACCTTTGGGCCGGATAGCAAGTTATAGCACCCCCCCTTTTCTTTAGAGATGGTTCTCCGTTTAAAGGTTATCCCATATTTATAGATATTCTTGATTTAATTTCAGACCATTTTTACTCCTGATGATTGGCAGGAGCCATGAAACGTGTGTCGAGTATATATCTAACTGATGCCCAGACCAGCTTGGCTTACCATGAGCTATTGCTTATGTTTATTGATTTTTTGAATGGATGAGTGTGTCTATGCATTTGCATTGTTAATTATGTATTATATTCTGTAGAATAACTGTATATTTAAACAAATGTATTTAAATAATTGTACCATAGTAAATTGTGTCCTGTATCCCAGATTGACACTTTTCATGATGTGATTTGTACTTAATAAACAATTTTAATTAAAGTATCCATTCAGTGACATGCCTCATTCAAAGTCCCATTTCCCTCTCTTTCTTTTTAAATGTTGAACACGTATTAGGGATGGAGGCTTTCCGCTGTACTAAAAGTTGTGTCAGGTCGCATTATATAAGCGTGATCAAATACCACCAAAAGAAAGGTCTATTTGTGTGAAAAAAAGGACGTCAATTTTGTTTGGGTGCAACGTCGCATGGCCGTGCAATTGTCAGTTAACCCCCCTGGTGGTATGATTAGTTCTGATTTTAGGTGCTGAAAGCGGTACAATTATTTTGCATGGAAATTTAGCATTTTATATTGCAGGCCTGCAATTCTTAGGAATAACTCTTAAATCTGTTCAAACCAGAGTCTAGCAGACATCCCGGGTATGATAAAGTTTATAATATAATAAATAATAATAAAAATTATTCAATAATGTGATCAAATCCAAAAACACAGAAATTTGCTAATTTGCAGAATTGTCGCTGTCATTAGATTTAGTGTTTGATGACAGATCTCCCCACAAATCGCTATCGCTCAATTCTGCAAGCGATTATAATTTATTATCACTGTTTTCTAGTTGGTCTAAAATCACTTTTGACATAAAGGGACAGTTTTTGGTTGCTATGGACAATTTCCAAATTCCAGGCAGAAAAAAACAGTATTTATAATATAAAAGTGCATGCAGGGCACTGGACAGACCACTAGGGACAAAGGGGATGTGTATTTTTTTTATACAGTACTGTAATCTGTAAGATTACAATTCTGTATGTGTATTGTGTGTTTTTACTTTTTTGAATTTGGCGCCGATCTCCGCTCCCGTGCGTCGTAACGTCGCAGGGAACAAAGCTCGGTGGCACTCGGGCACTGTGTGAATCGAGCGGAGGACGGCTTGCACACACAGCGTGGAGGACATCGCTGGATCCAGGGGACAAGGTAAGTAACCTCTCCCTGTATCCTCCCTGTATCCAGCGATGCGATCCCGAGTCTGGCTCGGGGTTACCGCTCATGGTACTGAAATCCCAGCCCGAGCCAGACTCGGGATCACCGCTAGGGAGGTTAAAGGGACGCAGTGCCGTATCTCAAAAAATAGCCTGGTCAGGAAGGGGGTAAATCTTTCCGGGGCTGAAGTGGTTAAAGTTCATATATCCCAATACTCTTGGTAATATTGTGTACTTTTTTTCTAGAATATTTTCATGTACACATCAGGACCAACTGAATAGCCTTGTCCTATAGATTCTAAATAAATGATAACACAATGACAACTGTTTGCTCCTGTAAAATGATAGACCACTGCTATGGAGCACAGTCATGCAGTAAATCAGGAACCAGTGAATAATACGATCTGTTAAAAAAAAAAAAAAAAGGATATTATGGTTTATGCCACAATTATGACTGCAGCAATTCACGATGCAGGGTAGATGAGAATTCATGGCTTAGTTAAAGCATGCGAGAACATCAAATATGTTTTATCATATAGGATGGCATACAGGATTTTAATTAAAATAAAGTGAAAACATTCATCTGTATATACATTGCTTGAAATGTCTTCCTATTTGTTTTTCACTCTTTTTTTTCTTTCTTTCAGTTGCCAGAACAATGTTGATAAGATATTAAGACAGATTTAAGGAAAATGCAGTTAATATAAATTTTATAGACATTTACGTAAGAAATGGATTGGTGCTTGCTACGATAACCATCTTGGATTTATGTTCTTTTCAAGCAGGTTTAACAGCTTAGGCAGCCTGCTTTGTGACAATATAATGCACTTTTCATTACAGCCTCTGCTAAAGCAAATATGATGAATTAAAGTGTAAAAGCAGAGAGCAGTGAACCCTTCTCTCTGCGGATATGCAGGCTTGAAAATCACACTGTAGGTACAGATGTTCTGGGGAGGTTGATGTGATAGAGGAAGACAAATTCTAAAGAGAAGCTGTAACATATACAAATGAAACTCCCGAAGAATGACTTCATCTGTAAGCTGGATGGACTGCATTACTTTTCACTTCAATGGCAGATTCTAAAATATTACACCGCATGAGAACAAACTGATCTGAGGGCATTAATCTGCATATTATTAGCTTTGAATGTTCCTCTAAAATACCAGTACCGACTAAAAGAAAAAAAGGTACATTGATCTGAAAACATTTTCATTTTGATCTTGACACCCTTTATTAACAAAGGTATGCCAAACAGGTTTGCAGGTGTCACTTTGTCATTGTTGTTGGAGTTTAGGTTCTCCAGGGCTAAAATGGGCCTAAGATGACTTTATCTGCACCTCTATACAGCATGGGCAGGGCTCTTTTTCAGGGGGAACTTGGTGGAGCTCCACCACCACCTCTGGCTCAGAAACTTTGGTCCCTGCTCACCACAATCACTTGTTAAAGTGGTTGTAAACCCTCCCCCACAACTTTGCCCCATGTAAATCAGCATAAAAAACCCTAATGAGCACTGCTTGTAGATATCTTCTTACTTGCTTAGTATTGTTGTAATCCTTTTTGTTCTTTAGAATGAAGTCACTGAGCATGCCCAGATCTCCCCTGATTTATGGCACACTCTCTATGTCTTATCTATCTGTTATCAGGACTTCCTACAGCACAACACTTAACTCCCAGGAGACTTCAGACTCATTCAGAGCTTCCTTCTACACACCATGTGACCATGTGACATGACATACAATGTAAACCTGGCCATTACTGCAGTCTTATCAGCTGAAGCTGATAAGACTGACAAAGGGAAACATTAGACATCGGCACAACTAAATACTATGAAATAAAACAAGTCAGCTATGAACAGGGAAGCAGGGTTCCCATAGAAACGTTGGATTGAGAAGGAGGCTTGGTTAACAGTACAGGAAGTGCTCAATGTAAGGGCGGAAATACAGTCCACTGTGGACTCAGAAAACAATACTTAAGATGGCGCTGCCTAACCCCTAGAAACAAGTTTTTCAAAGTTTCTTTAAACAGTAAGTAATATGCGATTTGGGCTGGATTACAGTGGCTATAGTCTGATAATTACTTATTTTAAGGGACTAAATGAAGAGAAGCATCAGAGTGGGAGAGTTTACTTCCTCTTTAACACAGAAGTCCAGTTTCTGTGTTTACAAATTACAGCTCTGCACTGTGCGTGTAACCTCCCTGAACTGTGCACTCTGTGTAATGTAATCCTGGTATTTAATGCTCCTTTAAGACCCTACTACTGTCCGTGAAATTTGACTGAACACACCCACTATTTGATGTGATTTTAAGGGTGTGTGTGGGTGGAGGGGTTTTAGGGGACGTGGTTGATTCCCCCTAGTGTTTGAGAAAAAAAGCCCTGAGCGTGGGGAACCTTTCAACAAGGTCAACTGTGAGTAAAAGTACCACACTCCTAAGCCCAGGAAACAATAGATAGGTTCCTGCCATGCACAAAGATGAGGAGCTATGGGGTATGCTGCTTGATAAAGCGACCAATTTTTTGGTTTAACTTTAGAACGGACAGTACAGTGTTTGAAAAAGGGAACGGATCAAGGTTAGATTGAGCACTGATTATCCTGTTGTTTAAATTGTTAGTTGTTTACAGTAGGTCCATATTCAACCTAGGTTGTCAAACAGTGGATGAAGCTGCATCAGATGCCTTCTCAAAGCAAACCTGTGCCTACTGCAGTCAAAGGCATCCCATGCACCACGTGGGCACGGTAGTGAAGATACCTCCTGTGCAATCCCAGATAGAAAGTAGAGGTTAGATTGAGCATAGCTCCCAACTGTCCCTGATTTTGAGGGACTGTCCGTGATTTGTAACAATATCCCTCTATCCCTCATTCTTCCTCATATGTCCCTCATTTTGGTCTGATCTATATAGTTGTATATAAAATGCATTTTTTAATCTATCAAAAAGTTTTTCCCAGCGCTAAACCTTTCATGCAATTTCTAAATTGCTGCATTTGTAAAATTCCAAAAGCCAATATTTAGGAATAGTAGTTGTAAAAAAAAAGCACTTGTGGGTTTAACCAATCTTGTTTTTTTGTACAATTCTCCTTTAAAGTCGTTGTAAACCCTTACAAACCACTTTGACCTACAGGTAAGCCTAGATTAAGGCTTACCTGTAGGTCCAAGAAATATCTCCTATATTTACAAAAAGAGATATTTACAAAAATACAGGCAGCGACAGTGGCGCACAGGCACACTGGGCATGCCGCTGCTAAGGGTGATATGCCGTTAGTGGTGGCTCCCGTGCGCATGCGCGGGAGTGACGTCCGTGCTGCTTTCAGCACTGTGAGTGGCCGGAGTAACAATACCCAGAAGAAGATGGATGCTCTGTACTTCAGGGGACAGTGGTGACATCGCTGGCTCCTGTGTCAAGTAAATGAGACATAATGGGCTACTATCTGATGCATTTGCCATAGCAGGGAGACAAAGAGGAAGTAAACCCATCAGGGTTTACTTCCTCTTTAAGGGGGCATGGCAAGAGGTGTGTCTTATGCCTGCATACTTTTGCTGATAGGTGTCCGTTATTCCCATTTCAAAAAGTTGGGAGGTATGCTTCTATGCACAGAAAATAGATAGGTTCCTGCCATGCATGAGGATGAGGAGCTTTGGGGTATGCTGCTTGATAAAGGCACCATTTTTTTGGTTTGACTTTAGAACGGACAGTACACTGTTTGAAAAAGGGAACGGATCAAGGTTAGATTGAGCACTGATTATCGTGTTGTTTAAATGTGGAAGCCTATTTGCATAGGTCCATATTCAACCTCTGTCAAACTGTGGATGAAGCTGCATCAGATGCCTTCTCAAAGCAAACCTGTGCCCACTGCAGCCATAGGCATCCCATGCACCATGTGTGCAAGGTAGCGAAGACACCTCCTGTGCAATCCCAGATAGCAAGTAATTGTGCTGTAAGACCCCTTTCACACTGAGGCGTTTTTCAGGTGCTTTTGGCCTAAAAATAGCGCCTGTAAAGCGCTTGAAAAATGGCTCCCCTGTAGTCTCAGTGTGAAAGGCCGAGGGCTTTCACACTGAGGCGATGCGCTGGCAGGATGTTGAAAAAACTCCTGCAAGCAGCATCTTTGGAGCGGTGTATACACCACTCCTCCACCACACCTGCCCATTGAAATGAATGGGCAGTGTCCCTGAACTGCCGGCAAATCTGCTCTTTTGCAGGTGGTTTTAACCCTTTTTCAGCCGCTAGTGGGGATTAAAAGAGCCCCGCTAGCGATCCAATACCTCTGCAAAAACTATGGTAAAGCACCGCTAAAAATAGTGGCGCTTTACCGCCGACGCCTCAGTGTGAAAGGGATCTTAGTTTAAAATTTAATTGCTAAGCTATTGCTAGACTTGCCAGGCTTCACAAGTTTGTTGCACAATTGCAGCAAGTCTGCATTGCATGACTCCGGATCAACTTTCTTCGCAAACATTCTGCAAGTCTGCTGTAAGTTCTGGTTCAGTTATGTTGTGCAATAGTCATCCCACCACAGGGGGTCACTGTGGCTGTATTTGTATGCTGTAAACCGGCAGAGCTCTTGCTGTAGACTCACCACTGCAACTTTGCTTATGCTAGAGACTTACCATGCAAATTTGCTACGAATTTTGAAAAGTATCAACTAGAACTTGTGCTTGAAGTGCTCTGCAAGTGTACAACTTGCCAGTGCAAATGTGCAGCAAGTTAACAGACTTACAATTCAACACTGCCACACATTTGTGGCAAGTAATCCTTACTATCTGGGATACGCACAGACTGGTTTACCTTCTAAACTGGGCACTACAGTAGAGTAAAAAAGACAAGGACTCTTACTGGTTGCTCATCTGCTCTTATCAACTCCTTGTTGGCTACGGACTATGATTAAGTCATTTAAGAAGAGCAGGTAAGGTAGACAGAAAAGCAACCAGGAAGAGTAATGGATTCTATCTACTATTATTCAGTGCTTGGGGGTAATAGAATCTGTCTGCACTAGACATGTTCACTGACTAAAAATGAGTTTCTTTTCATTTTTGTTTCAATTGTTTGTTGTTGTTTTTTTTTTTAGTTTTTCACTTCATTTGTTAGGATCAAAATTCGTAAATTAAAAAATATGAAATTCCGGAAATTCAGAAATTAGAATTTCCGGATTACTGGATTTTCGCATTTTCAAAATTATGAATTTACGAATTTTTTGAAATCTGGAAATTCGAAAATTTGAAAATTCAGAACTTTGAAAATCCGAAAATTTGAAAATAAAAAATAAGAAATAAAATTCAACATAATTAAAATCCGAAAAATTCAAAATAATAGCTAACCAACTATTAATAACTAAATATTAAATTATATACATTGAGATTTCCTTTCAAATGTGGCTGTTAGTCAACGTAACGAATGCAAATTTATCCAAAGTTATGAATTATCCAAAGTTACAAATTATCCGAAATAACGAATGCCACATCTAAACAAATGGAACGGAATGAATTAATAATAATAAAAAGTTTTTATTATTGTTGTTATTTATTATCATTAATTCATTACGCTCCATTTGTTTGGATACGGCATTTGTTATTTCGGAAAATTCGTAACTTTGGATAAATTCGTATTCATTAAGTTCTCTAACAGACAAATTTGCAAGGAAATTACAATACCTATAATTTGATAGTTAGTAATAGTTAAGTTATTATTAGTTATTATTTCATATTTTCAAATTTTACGGTTTTCAAATGTTTGTATGTTTGTTCTTTTGTATTTACGAATTTTTTAATTTAAGCATTTCTGAATTTCGAGAATTTCGATTTTTGTATTTTTGAATTTCCAAATTATTGAATATTCGAATTAATGAATTTTATGAATTTTTCAAATATTCAAATCTACGAATTTATGAATTTTTGAATATTAGAATTTAGGAATTTTTGAATTTACAAATTTTCGAATATTCAAATGTATTAATTTACGAATTTTTTAATATTCAAATTTACTAATTTTCGAATATTCAAATTAATGAATATTTGGAAAAATTTGTTAAATGGGTTTCCGTTAATTCGGATTTTTCTGAATTAACAAATTTGTCAAAATTCGTTAAAAATCTAATTTGGAACTAAACAAATTGCACATGTCTACCCTGCACCACCATGTATGCACCATGCATAGATGCCTACTCTGGCCACTGGTTTAAGCAAGATAACTGCTAGCTGGGTGCAGGTAATCATTCAGCATGGAATAGTAAAGAGCGGAGAAGGTAAACTCTACACCTTTAGATAAGTGATCAGCTTCATTAATTTATGTTTTTGTGTATTTATATATTATACTATTAACTACACAAATAGCATAATATCAGAGAGTCATTAAGGAATAAGAATTGCAAATACAGAATCCATGTGAGTGGTTATCGGCTCTCTGGTGCTCAATAGCCTGGTCTCATCGGTCATTCATTATGAATTACCGGTATCAAAATTTAGAATTTATCTGGTGTTTACCTTCCTTCTTTTAATATTAAGGCCTCATGCACACTGGAAGTTTTTGGACATTTTTACAGCAGCTTTTTTTGGCTTCAGATGTTTTTTCTACAGTCAGTAAACTCCCCATCATGTTATCTTACGTGTCCATTAGTGTTATTTGCAGTTTTTGTCTGGAACATTTTTTGGCTTAAAAAAAAACCCCAAATCCAGTGTCAGGTCACCTTGAGGCAAGGTGACAGATGCACACCGTAGGGATCAGGAGTGCACCGCAAGGTTGTGGACCCTACGGGTGACTGCTGCGGACGGGAGACAGATCCCACTGAGGTTAGAGCGTAAGATTCCCTGGGGCACGGAGTCTAAGAGCCAGCAGGTGTTCCCCAGAGCCTCTGGAGGTGAGGATGGACTGGGCTGCAACTGGCTCCAGGTCGTGACCCCTAAATCCCCCAGCTCACACCCACAGTAGGCAACAGGAGGATAGGGATAGTGAGGGATAAAGCCAAGGTCGGGGCCACAAGCAGACAGGAATAGTCAGGGACACGCCAATAGGTCAGGATCACAGGCAAACAGGGATAGTCAAGGACACGCCAAAGTCGGTAACGGAACAACAGAAGAGCACACGGCAGGTAACAGGATGCTAACACACAAAGGTTGATCAGCAGGGCTGGCCTGCAGTGCACAGGTTAATATAGAGTCTCTATAGGGTGGAGTCATGCCAGAGGATGGATTACAAAAGCAGTCAGGTGAGGGTTGGCTGGTCTCTAGAGATGAAAACATGGAAACAGGTAAGCAGACAAACTCTATTGCAAAACCATGACAACTAGTGGGTTCTGGGAGGAGTTTTTCGGCTGTTTTCAACTGTAAAAATGCTCTAACATCTAAAAACACTGATGAATGTTGATAAACGCTCAAAAAAACGCATCTCACCAGCGTTTTTGATCCATTGAAAAAAAAATTATATATATATATATATATAATTATGTATTTATTTTTTAACGCTAATGTGGAAAAACGCTATTGCAAAAACGTTGAAAAATGTTGAAAAACTCACTTATGGTGAAGTGTAACACATTCTGTGCAAATGTAATGTGTCTGCAGGGTCCAGACAAATAGTTTCAGTGATATGCAGAGGTTCACCAGGCACCTATGGTGATCTCCTGAGGAAGGGTCATATCTCTCCTGAGTCAACTACTACAATCAATGAGATAATCTGAATAAGCAGACCTACAGTGCATCCAGAAATTATTAACAGTGCCTCACTTTTCCCACATTTTGTTATGTTACAGCCTTATTCCAAAATTGCTTAAATTAATTATTTTCCTCAAAAATCTACAAACAATACCCCATAATGACAACGTGAAAGACGTTTGTTTGAAATCTTTGCAGATTTATAAAAAAAAAAAAAATCCCATGTACATAAGTATTCAGATCTTTTTCCATGACACTCAAAATTGAGCTCAGGTGCCTCCTGTTTCCACTGATAATTCTTAAGATGTTTCTACAACTTGATTGGAGGCCACCTGTGGTATATTCAGCTGATTGTACACACCTGTCTATATAAGGTCCCACAGTTAACAGTGCATGTCAGAGCACAAACCAAGCCATAAAGTCTAATGAATTGTCTGTAAACATCCGAGACAGGATTGTATTGAGGCACAGATCTGGGGAAGGGTACAGGAAAATGTCTGTAGCACTGTAGGTTGAAATAAGCATAGTGGCCTCGATCATCCATAAATATAAGAAGTTTGAAACCACCAGGACTCTTCCTAGTGTGCGCCGCCAGACAAAACTGAGCGATTGGGGGAGAAGGCTCTTAGTCAGGGAGGTGACCAAGAACCTGATGGTCACTCTGACAGAGCTCCAGCATTTCTCTATGGAGAGCGGAAAATCATCCAGAAGAACAACCATCTCTGCAGCACTCCACCAATCAGGCCTGTATGGTAGAGTGGCCAGACAGAATCCACTCCTCAGTGACAGCCTGCCTGGAATTTGCCAAAAGGCACCTGAAGGACTCTCAGACCATGAGAAACAAAATTCTCTGGTCTGATGAAACAAAGATTGAACTCTTTGGCCTGAATGGCAAGTGTCATGTCTGGAGGAAACCAGGCACTGCTCATCACCTGGTCAATACCATCCCTACAGTGAAGCTTTGTGGTGGCAGCACCATGCTGTGGGGATGTTTTTTAGTGGTAGGAACTGAGAGACTAGTCAGGATTGAGGGAAAGATGAATGCAGCAATGTACAGAGACATCCTTGATAAAAAACCTGCTCCAGAGTGCTCTAGACCTCAGACTGAAGTGAAGGTTAATCTTCCAACAGGACAGCTACCCTAAGCACACAGCCAAGATAACAAGTAGTGGCTGCGGAACAACTCTGTGAATGTCCTTGAGTGGCCCAGCCAGAGCCCAGATCCCAAACTCGATTGAACATCTCTGGAGAGATCTGAAGATGGCTGCGCACCGACACTCCCCATCCAACCTGATGGAGCTTGAGAGGTCCAGCAAAGAAGAATGGGAGAAACTGACCAAAAATAGGTGTGCCAAGCTTGTAGCATCATACTCAAAAAGACTTGAGGCTGTAATTGGTGCAAAAGGTGCTTCAACAAAGTATTAAGCAAAGGCTGTGATTACTTATGTACATGTGATTTATTTTTTATTTTTAATTTGTAACCCCTTCAGCCCCAGAAGGATCTCCCTTCTTCCTGACCAGAGCACTTTTTGTGATTCGGCACTGCATCGCTTTAACTGACAATTTCGCTGTCGTGGACGTGGCTCCCAAACAAAATTGACGTCCTTTTTTCCCACAAATAGAGCTTTATTTTGGTGGTATTTGATCACCTCTGCGGTTTTCATTTTTTGCACTATAAACAAAAAAAAAAAAAAAATTTTGAAAAAAATGCATTATTTTTTACTTTTTGCTATAATAAATATCCCCCAAAAATGTATAAAACATTTTTTTTCCCTCAGTTTAGGCCGATACGTATTCTTCTACATATTTTTGGTAAAAAAAAGTTGCAATAAGCGTTTATTGATTTGTTTCTGCAAAAGTTATAGTGTCTACAAAATATGGGATAGTTTTATGGGTTTTTTCATTCATAATTTTTTTTTTACTAATAATGGTGGCGATCAGCAAATTTTTATCATGACTGCGACATTATGGCGGACACATCGAACAATTGTGACAAATTTTTGGGACCATTGGCATTAATACAGAGATCAATGCTATAACATTTCATTGATTATTGTAAAAATGTCACTGGCAGTGAAGGGCTTAACCACTAGGGGGCGGGGAGGAGTTAAGTGTGTCCTAGGGGAGTGTTTCTAGCTGTCTGGGGGATGGGCTGTGTGTGACGTGACACTGATCGCTGCCCCCGATGACAGGGAGCAGACGATCAGAGTCCTGTCATTAGGCAGAGCGGGGAGATGCTGTTTACATCGGCATCTCCCCATTCTTCAGCTCCGTGACACGATCGCGGGTATCCCTGCGGCGATCGAGTCCACGGGTCCCGGGGCACGGTCGCGGAGCTTGCGGCAGGCACGTGCGCTGCTGGCGAGCAATTCAAAGTAATGTACGGGTAAGTTACTTTGCCCAGCCATGCCGTTCTGCCGACATATTTACCGACAGCGGTCGGAAAGTGGTTAATAAATTTGCAAAGATTTCAAACGTCTTTCATGTTGTTAATATGGGGTATTGCTTGTAGAATTTTGAGGAAAACAAAGAATGTAATCCATTTTGGAATAAGGCTGCAACAAAAAATAGAAAAAGTAAAGCGCTGTGAATACTTTCCGGATGCACTGTACATTCCCAGTAGGTATCTGCGTATCTGCCCGAACTGGGTCATTTTACTTTTTGCAGATGTTGCTATTTGGCATATAAAATTAGAAGCACAGATGATTTAAGGCAAAAAGTCCAAGTGGCCTTCCCATTTCTTTTGTCTGAGTATAGATCTATGTTTGTCCCAAGCATGTTTGAATCCATTTTCTGTTCACTCACTAGACATTCGTTTTTGTCCGAATGCATATACGTCCGAATTGCGGGTATTTTCATTATCATTTTAACAAACGATAACAAATGCGCAGAACCGAAAGATCCGACATAAACAAATGCTTTATTTTAATTTTCGTTGTGACAACAGTTCAATATAGATAGGAGATACGACATGATGCTGACAATAGCAATCTGTGTCCATCGAACCTGTGGTTGAATGTGCCTAACCTTAGCTCTATTAGTCCAAGATTATTCTACATAGAGAGAAAACATTTGATTTAGAGAGAAAAGATTCAACATTATAGAGACAATAGCAAAAAAGGTCGAATGTGCCTAACCTAACTCTATTAGTCCAAGATTATTTGACATAGAGAGAAGAGATTCAACATGAAGAGTTGACGAAGCAGTTGCCGCGAGTGGACATTTATGGTCAAATGCTCCGCTCATAGGCTATTGAAGAATTCTAATGTTGGTTGACTAGTAATATTAATAAATATAATTATTACTAGTGTTATACAACATTAGAATTCTACTATATGTAACTACTAGTGAGTATTAGTGGCTATGAATGTGAGTCCCAAAGAAAACAGTCCATATATGTTGAATAATGGATGAACAACAATGTCGGTCTTCCCAACAAGAGGATCAGATGAGTCCACTCTTTCTGGTAAGAGTATTTATTTATTCTTTTTGAAGTCACTTCAGACAAGCTGTTATGCCCGGTTTAACTGAATTGTGCAGTATCTGATCCTCTTGTTGGGAAGACCGACATTGTTGTTCGTCCATTATTCAACATATATGGACTGTTTTCTTTGGGACTCACATTCATAGCCACTAATACTCACTAGTAGTTACTTGTTTTATACACATATTGTGTACTAAGTGAACCAATATTTGTATTTTTGTTTACCCATTTTTTGTGCACTTCATCATTAGTATGTGGTATAGTATTGTTTTTTTTACTAATACTCCTTAAATATTCTCCTTTTCCCTCACTTATTTAGCGCTACACTATTTGTCCCCTCATTTTCACTGAACTTTGTTTGTTTCAGTGTCAGCTGCTGTTTGTTTCCTTTAGTTATAGCGCAGTGTTTTCCCTTTAACAACTCCCTTCGAATTCTACTATAGCTTGTAGGCGGAACATGCGACCGGAAATGTACGATTGTGTCGTTGTACAGTTTCGCTGCTCCGTCGAATCTTCTTAGAACATTCGACAGACACCATAAGCCTTCAATGACAGATTCTACCTTAATTCTTTTGGATTTTCGGATGAATGCCTTTTTTAAAGAAACAAAATAAATAAAAACTAATTTCGAGAGTAACTAAATAAATTTATTTTTCGGACTAAAACGAAATTCCGAAACAAAATATTTCAGTGTGCACATGTCTATCACTCACTACCTCTGGTGAAATTCTATTACAAGCATCAACTACCTGTCAGTAACGTGTAATGCTTGTGTTCCTTGGCAGCTTCTGGTCTCATTCCAGCATCCTGGTTTTATCTGAGCTGCACTCTCTGTCTGACTGTCCACCTGCAAGGTGGTTGATGTAGACACAGCCTCTGGGTGGAGGAGACCCAACCTGCTTTAAGCTTACCAAGCCCTTGGTGACATCTTTGTGTTGGTGCTTGCAACATGTGTTTCAGACTCTCTGTTTACCCGCCTTGTTCCTGTGTCTTGACCTTTACCTTCATCTGATCTCCGCCCTGCCAGCTAGTTTGGATTCCCTTGTTATCAACCTTAGAGTGGACTTTAGACTACTCTCTGAACTAAGCCTGCCTTTTGGCCATGGATTTCATTCTGACTACTCTCTGAACATTGCCTGCCCTGAACCTGGACTGCCATTGGACCACTCTGCCTGTCTGCCAACTGCAAGCACCTGTTTGCTGTGCTTAGCTCGCGCCTGCCCCAGCGTGGTAGACAGGCACTATAGCATTGTGTTTAAGACCTGGGAGCAACTGAGTACCAGTAGGCTCCCGCGATCTTTTGGTGTTTTTACCGCGATTTTGTGCAGGGCAAAAGGTCACCAATGTAAAAAGAAGAAAAATACCCAAATCTGCCCGATTCGAGCGACAAAAAAAGGTCCGGAACTTGTTTGAGCTTCAGGCGTTCAGCTTCAGGCGACTTGGAGTGGAGATGTGAACCATCTCCATTGAGAACAATAGATTTTTTCCCCTCCAGCGTTTTTTAGCTTCAGGCTTCAAGCTACAAAATGCTCAGGTGTGAATGGGGCCTAATGCTAGGAGTAGGTATGACACTACCCTTTCAGTAAAATAATACTAAGATTAGTTTTGAACTTTTCTCATGCTAGTTTGAGACCATGTTCCTCTGTTCTTGATCTTGGCTTCATATTCAAAACACTCAACTATGTTTTTTGTTCTGTTTTAGATGTCACCATGATATTGTCAGTGAAACTGAACCTAAAAAGTGAGGAGCTGCCATGTTATATGGGAAATCTAGAAATGTAAATTGCACTTAAGGCAGACTGCTTGTGTCTGGGCATCCCTGGGCATCCTCTACTCTTTTGGTAAAATACTTCTTTCTAAGGTTAATTTTGAACTATTTTTTCTTCTTGAGGTCATGTCCCCGTTTTCTTGATCTTAGCTTGATATTGAAAATACTGCCCTTTTAAAGATCTGCAGAAACTTAGATAACAAGTCCTTTTCCCAGACATTTTACCTACCACTTGTTTTTTTTTTTTCAATAAATATAATAGAAATATTATGCTAGAAAGAAGAGCATTGTGTTATCCAACACCTACTTTCAATTAAATCCTATATTATTACCTGTACTATATTAGCACTAATAAACTACTAACCACATTCAACATTATCACCTCCCTGATTGTTACTCTCCATTTTTCAGACCTACATTCCATGCACTGGCTAGGTTCTGAAGCATTACAGTTTGTGTTAAGAATTTCACATCCTTTGCTAATATGGAAAAGAGGATGAAACACGCGTACAGAGAAATACATTTTTCTTGATCTCACTGTAGCTTCATGTTGAATATACTGCCCTCTCAAAGAGTTGCAGAATCTTAGGTAACAAGTTCTTTTCCCAGATATTTTACTTACCACTTGTTTATTTTATTTTATTTTTTTCAATAAAATATAAGAGAAATCCGGTGCTAGAAAGAAGGACATTGTGTTTTCCAAAACCTGGCTTCAAGCAAAGTCTATATTGTTTCCTGTACTATGTTAGCAGCAATTAACTACCAATCACATTTACCAATATCACCTCCCTCATTGTTACTCTCTTAATTTTTTACACCTAGGATTCCATGCACTGGCTCCTTTCTAAAGCCTTACCATTTAAATGATAAGAATTTCTCATCCTTTGCTAATATGGAAAATAGGAAGAAACACACAGGAAGAGAAATACATCTGATAAAGATAGTTGTGTGGCTGCCATGCTGATCCATTGGCTTCAAAAGTTTGCATTTTCAGAAAAGAAGGTCAGCAACAGGGGTCTTTGGATTTCTTCCTTATTTAAAAAGTAATATTTGATTATCAGTATGTAGGTTAATAAGGATTTTAATATCTCAAAAGTGAGCCACACACAAGGGCTTACTAACATCTCATTAGGGAACAATCCAATTGTAACCAAATATGCTACTAGACCAGCTCATCTTAACTTGTATACCCTGGAGGAACCCTTAAAATAAACCTGAGGTCCTAGGAAAGCCCTGCTAACAAATATAATATCTTCATTTAAAAGTAAAATTGTTTAATCAATACGCTGCTAAAAATGTTAAATACAAGAATAAAGAATGTACCAAACCTAGTATTTTTTATGCTCATCATGAAGAAAATGAATAATAATGTCCAGCACAGAAATAAAGATTGAGAAAGTTGTAGTGTCCCCTTACACTAGTTGTCAGTAAAAAATTGTCCCCTATATGGGTGGTGAATGGAGAAACATCCCCTTACATTAGTCGTCAGTGAATTAATACCCCCCTTACATTAGTGGGTTGGGGAAAAATGCTTCCTTACATTGGAGGTCAGTGGAGAAATGTGTCTTTTTATGAGTGGGCAATAAAAAAATAAAATAAATCTCTGGTGATCAGTTTAAAGTTATGTACACAAGATAGGATTTTCTGACAACAAAACCGTGGATTTTTTTTTTCTGAAGGATGCTGGCTCAAATTTGTCTTGCATACACACAGTCACACAAATGTTGTCGGAAATTCTGAATGTCAAGGTGACGTACAACATGTATGGTGAACCAAGAAAAATTAAGTTCAATAGCAGTGCAGCTCTTCTGCTTGATTCCGAGCATGCGTTCACTTTTGTGCATCGGAATTGTGTACACACGCTCGTAATTTCTGACAACAACTCATGTTATATGGAACATACACACAGTTGGATTTTCCGACAACAAGCTTACATCCAAAATTTGTTGTTGGGAAATCTTATCGTGTGTATGGCCCATATAAGTAACCCTGTACATTGCATGTCAGTGGGAAATTGCACCCTTATATTAATAGTCATTTTAGGTTGTAGATCCACTGGAGAAACCCTAGTTGAGAAAGTCTGTACTAGACAAAGCAAATCCAAAGGACTTGATCTAAAGTTTGATGCCCAAACTCTCACACCACTACTCTAAAAGTTTTCTTAACTGGTAACAATTAAAGCCAACGTGCACTTAGTTAATGAAAAACGGAAAGCAAAAGGAGGAGAGAGAAGTGCCAAGCCAATTCTTTAAACAGCTTAGGAATTTATTCATTATATATAGGTATAAAACAACACTAAAAACTTGCGTGAAAAATGTTGGAGCACTTGCAGAGTGCTACAGCGGGTTGGAGCTTCCACGTGTAGAGTCACAGGAGCACAGGAGGACCGCCGAGAAGTCTCTATTGAGGGATCCATGAGCACCGCGTGTTAGCCACAGCTGGACCCTCAGTAAGCCTTGTGAAACGCCAGCGGTGTGTCTCTGGGTGGGAGTGGTCCAGGGCTGTCAAACTGGGGAGCCACCCACATGCTGTCTGGCCAATTAGAATGGCCAATCAGAACTTGCTCAGCCATGCCTTCTTCATCAGAGGTCCTTCGGTGCTCCTGTGACACTGCACATGGAGGCTCCCACCTGCTCTAGCACTCTGCAAGTGCTCCAACATTTTTCATGCAAGCTTTTAGTGTTGTTTTATACATATATATACTGAATAAATTCCTAAGCTGTTTAAAGGATTGTCTTGGTGCTTCTCTCTCCTGCTTTTGCGTTCCTTTTGTTCACAGTGATCGGGTTCCCCAGCCTGCGCCTGAAGCAGACTCGCTCCCTTTACAGCCTCCATTTAGAGACTTTTTTAGAGACTGTAATTTTTAGGGATTCATCCCCCAGAGCTTTCAATCCACTCACTATTTACATGGTTGCACCTTCATGTATCAGCATGCAGATGCATGCCTCATTATTTAAATTTTAAACTTGAATCTTTTTCATCAGATGGTTTAGCGCTGAACATTATACCAATATTGTGTATGTGTTTCATCCTAATGTCAGTTAATAAAAAAACTCCTGTAACGTGCCAAGATTTGAGTTCCTATGTTAAGAAATAAACATAAATGCAAATACTAAATAAATTAATATAAGAATGAATTGAGCAGAGTCACCTCTGTGATCCAAACTTCTTATCTTCAAGTTTTTGGGTGAACACTGGAGAAGAGTGGCCCCAAAAGTCTGGGAAAGCCAAAACTCTGTAATTGGGAACCGATTTTGTTTTCCCGGCAACAGTCATGTAAACATGAGGGTCATGAAAAGGTATGTTGCCTTTGTGTTGTTCCAAAAGTTGTTTTACCACCATATGACTTTCAGACTCATCAACATCATCACTCAGTTTTGGTTTGCAGGATCTGACACATTTGCTTGGTCCTCCACAAGTCATACTTGAGCTTGAAGCTGGTTGGTTTTTTAGCTGGTTGTGCTCCTTAACTATTTGCCCTTGCTTGCTTAGATTCCCCTCCTCCAGGTTAGATCTTTGGCTGGGACTTGTACTTTGCTTTCTTTGTGGCAAATGAGTCACCTGTGAAACTGTATCTCCAGATGTTCTTTGCTTAACCCTTCCTTGACAATCCTCCATAATTCCCTCAGTGGGTGGAATGTTTTGTGCGCATTCGCTGGATATATTGCCTTTGTCACTTGTCACTTTGCCTTTGTCACTTGCAACTTCTTCTGTTTCGGAGTCCTTGTCCTTTAAGAAGCCAACAAAGTGAAATTGTAGGAAGCTTATGTAATGACCCAGTAAATGCATGCCAAGTACACGTTTTTTTTTTATATTTATGTATAACACAAAAGTAGAAGACTAAGAATCGAGAATTTTGCATCACAGAAAAAAAAAACATAACAACAAAGAAAACACATAATCACATTTCCATTTAAAACATACAATTTGCAGGGTTTTATCTATCACAAGCCACATGTAGAGCCTTGGGTAGCAGAAAAAGGAGACTGTGCCAAAATGTAAAGAAGATCACCCCAACTCACTTTTTTTTAAGTCGGTCAACATATAGATATCTGCAAGTTGTAGATCTGCAAGCTGGACTAAAAGAAGGACGGGCTTTACATAGGAAATACTAGACTCTTTGTAGCTCTTAAAATTGAGGTTAAACCTTGAAAAGAAATACTGAAAGGTAATATTATGATGTCAGAAGAGATCTTATTGGACCGTTCTGTCATAAACCCGTCTTCCTCCCTGTCGAAGAGTTTTTGTACACTGAGCAGCACATGCACAGCTCAGCATACATTTATGGCACCACTTTGATGATTATAATGCACCACTTTGATGGTGATAATGTGACTCTAGTGCATATGCGTGGGATTGACATCATCGCAGCCCAGCCAACCAGGCGGCTGAAATGTCAGAACATGGAAGGAAGACCAGGAGAAGATGGAAGCACCCATGACCAACTCCTTGGACCCCAATAAAAACAAAAAGCATTTACAGAGATTTAATTCCAATTTTAGTTCTTGCTACTCGGGTATTTTATAGCTTCTGCAGAATAGTGCTATTTAGTATTTTTGTTACTAGAAAGATATAAATTGTATGAAAGGTTTACATTACAGAAATGTTAGTAATTTATAACTGAGCTGTTGACTTTTGTAGAGTTTAGAAGAATCTTTCATAGCCTATTTACACCAGATGGACCTTTGAAATAATATTCTGGCCTCAGGGAATCCCTACTAAAATGTATTCATTGGAGGTCACTGGGAATAATGTCCCTTATATTGGTGGTCGGTGGAAGAATTCCACCCCTGCAGACAGCTAAAAAGATCATTGGTGTAATGCAGCTGGGTCTGCCAAATGACATTGGATATGGAAATAAGCAGGCCCTATACAATAGAAGGTCAATTAGCCACAGATAATGGAACAAATAGAAACCTCTAGATCAGTGGTTCTCAACCCTTCCAGTGCTGTGATCCCTTGATAACATTTCCCAAGTTGTAGGGACCCCTAACAGAAAAATATTTTCGTAGCGTGGGTTGTCAGCACCCAAGGCAAGACAAGTAATTTGCACCCCTAAACGAAGAACATTTAGCGCTTCCCGAGTTCCTTCCACTCGTACAGTATTAAAACCCTTTATGGTACATTTTAGGATGTACCACTCTCTTTGTTCTCCTTTCTTTGCCTGTTATCTCTCTATATCAGAATTTCCTGTTTTTTTTACCCTCATCCCTCCCTCTAGCCATCGTTTTTGTTCTTTCTCTCCCTTTTTCTTTGTTCCTCCACCTCTTTTCCTCTCCCTTCCATGTATTCTTAGTTTTTATTCCTTCTCTTATTCCTTGGTGGGGGATGGGGGGAATGGGATGAGTGGCAGTGCTGTTGGGGAGTTGGGATGAGTGGCAGTGCTGGTGGGGGGGTGGGACCAGTGGCAGTGCTGGGGGGAGTTCTGATCAGCCAACTTGGGTGCTCTTGATCAAGGTCATCTGCTGATCCGAGAAATGTAGTGCAGACTTTTAATGGCAACTAAAATCACAGGTAGTGGTACTCACCGTGTCTCTGAAATTGTGATGTCTCGCAGCAGTGACATCTATGCCGAAATCAAGAGATAGGGTCTCCTGCAGCCCCTCCCACTTTACATTCCTCACCAGTCAGCTGACCTCTAGTCTTTGCCCCTCAGCCATGCCGTGAACTGAATGAGCGGCTGCGAAAAGGCTGGGAGAGCAATGCAGGCTTCAGGAACAGAACAGGATTTGGTGACCCCTGGCAAATCGTCATTCGACCCCCAGGTTGAGAACCACTGCTCTAGATGAACCCTACACCCTGGTTGAGAATGGCTGGTTTAGAGGCAGCTAAAAAATCACTAGCTTCACAAGATACTTTTGTTATATAACTCAGTTGCTGAAAGTCATGGCACATGACCAACTTATAGCGACCTAGAGAACTACAGTGGTTAGTTACAGCTGCAACCCTGCAGAAGCTACAAATCAAAAGAGAAGAGCAGCAGAGTATATTGTAGTTGCTACAAATTGTTGCTACAAAATTACTGGTGTGACATGACCCTTACAATATGCAGTCAATTCATCTTTCTTCGAAAATTCTTGACTGGGGGCCCAAAGGCACATCACACTAACGATTTGAAATCTGCAATTTTTAGCAAGTATAGAATCGCACTCATTAGTATTTTTTTTTAATGAATTGAAGTGAATAAGAGGTCCAAGTCATAGAGATTCCAAGCAATTTGTAGCTCATTTTGAAAGTGACTGACTTTTTATAGCACTTGAGGCTTGCTACAGTACTTCCAGGTTCAGTATCTATTCATGCATAATGAAAAGTTGAAGCTGCACTTGAAGATTGTGAAACCTATGAACTATACAAGGATTTATGAACTTTTTATGGACTTCATCCAATTAGTTATGGTTATGCATTGATTATTGTTATTATTATCATTTTATTGCACTGTGGTAATGATGTGTTAGCACCTTAGCATCGGGTAGCACTCTTACATTGATTTTAACATTTAAAGGCACATTCACATTTGAGAGTGGCAACCCATTTATTGGATTTAATTTAATTTAAATATTTGTTCATATATTTTCACCCATTCATTAGCAAAGGAGTATATACTGGTGTGTCATACACATCTATATACCCACCAACTCAGTATCTATTCATGTTATCAAAAGCAGCTGTGAATGATTATGGCATTTAGCTGCCAGTGGTGTGTGTGAATTTTTTTGTATATAGCAACAAAAATAGGGTTTTTACAATCACCACATTTTTTAAAAGCTGCCTTCTAATTTCACCTTGTGGCACTGCGTGGCAATATTAGAAAAGAAAAGTGAGCTAGCCAAGAAACTTCCTGCCACTTTAACCATAGCTGTGCAATATTTGCGCTACCTATGTCTCCCCTGTCACTATAAGAAAAGTCTTTGTCAAGCTGACAAAGGACTTTATCCTACTGGTAAGTAGGGATGAGCTTGATGTTCGCCGGAATTTTGGGACAGGGTTCCCCTTAAAATCCATACCAGACCTGAGGGGCCCGGTATTGATTTTGGGGGTACCCCTACGCCATAAAAAAAATAGCGCATGGTTCTCCTTAATATCCATACCAGGCCTGAAGGGCCTGGTATGGTTTGGAGGGGGCCCATGCATTTATTTTTTATTTTGGTGTGGGGTTTCCCTCAATAATCATACCAGACCCAAAGGGCCTGGTAATGGACTGGGGGGGTGGCATGTTATTTTTTCCAATGATTTTTATCTTTATTGCCGCAATATATCAATTTATTACAGCTGCGAGCAGTTTTAAATTCAATTTTTTCCTTTAGAAGTTTCCAATTTGCTGTTGTATTGTTCTAAACACAGAAATGATGCCCTACATTACAAACATACTAAGGACATCCCCAGGGATGATATTTAAAGGAATATTTAATTTTTATTGTTTCACTTTAATCATTATTAAAATCACTGCTCCTGAAAAAACTTCAGTTTTTTTCATTGATACATGTCCCTTGGGGCAGGACCAGGGTCCCTATACACTTTTTATGGCAATGACTTGCATATAAGCCTTTAAAATTAGCACTTTTGGTTTTTCATGTTCGTGTCCCATAGGCTTTAATGGTGTTTGCTTGTTCGTACAAATCTTTTGCCTGTTTGCATGTTCTGGTACGAACTGAACTGGGGGGTGTTCGGCTCATCCCTACTGGTAAGCTTGGCCCAATGAATACATTTTTTTCTGTTTATCAACAAACCATGCATTGTATTGAACCAAACAATTCATTGTACTGAGTGGAGAATGACAATGTGGTGATGTTTCATCATATCCCCATTTTACCTTCTTAGAATTTCATGCATGGGTTGGTTGTTTTTACAATCCAGACCATTGATAAGAAAATTCACTCATAATAAAACAAGTCAAAGGAACATTCAAAAATAATAAAATTGTTACTAATGAACTAATGACACTAATTAAAAAACAAAACTAAAAAAAAGCACAGAGCCATAGTAGTTACTATGTGGGATGTCCCATAGCAATGGCAACTGAAGGGAGACACAACAAAAAAGTAGGGCATTAAGAGACTTGAGGACTAATACTGCAGCCTGAAGTACACTGCGCCCAAAGGCAATATCCCCATGACCTTTTACATCAATTTGATAGAATCTGGTAAATGTATGGACTGAAGACCAAGTTGCGGCCTTGCAGATCTAAGCCATGTAGGCCTGGTGATGCACTGCCCAAGAAACGCTAACAGCCCTGGTGGAGTGCGCATTCTCATGAAAAGGAGGAATCGTCCTTTTTAGACCATAAGCTTTAACAATCACTCGACAAATCAATTTGGAAATGGTAGATTCTGATGCTGCCTACCCTCTTTTAGGACCTTCTGGCAATACAAACAAAACATCTGTTTTGTGAATCTGAGTGGTCTCCTTTAAATAGACCTTGACCGCTCTCACTACACCAAGGGAATGTCGGGACTTCTCTTCCCTAGATCGAGGTTCTGGGAAAAAAGAAGGCAGAACAATATCCTGGTTTAAATGAAAACCTGTCACTACTTTTGGTAGGAATTCAGGACGAAGCCGCAATACCACCTTATCCTTATGAATAATCAGATATGGCTCTTTACAAGAAATAGCCGCCAATTCCGATACCCTTCTGGTAGAGGATATGGCAACCAAAAAGATTATCTTTCTCGTCAAAAGAACCAAGGGAATATCCTGTATAGGCTCAAAAGGCTGTTTCTGTAAAACAGATAAGACTAAATTCAAATCCCAATGGTTCATGGGTGTCCTGACGGGGGATTAATCCACGCCCTCTCTGAATAAAGTTACGAACCAGAGAGTGTAAAGTAAGAGGCCGTTGAAACAATACTGATAAGGCCGAGACCTGGCCTTTATAGTACTCAAGGCTAGCTTAAATTCTAGTCCCATCTGCAGGAATTAAAGGATCCTACCTATGACATACTTTCTGGGGTGCCAACCCCTGGATTCACACAAGAAGACATATGCCTTCCAGACTCTATAGTATATGACTCTGGAGGCCAGCTTCCTAGCATTAACCAAAGTAGACACTACTGAAGGAGATAACCCACGGTCCTTTAGAATGTGGATTTCAATAGCCAAACTGTTAAATTTAGCAATACGGCCTCATGCACATGGACGTTTTTACAGCTGTTTTTTTGAGCGTTTTTTGCAGCTTAAAAACGCCTGTCCATGTTAGTCTATGACTTCATGCCCAACCAAGCGTTTTTGAGCTGCAAATGGCATAGGCGTTTTTAAGCTGTGAAAAAAAAACAGGACCAGTGCGTTTCGTGGCGCAGAGCTAGAGCTGTAAAAACGCGAATCGCGGGAAAACGCACAAAAACGCGCACGAACGCGCAAAAACGCGCATAAACGCGTAACATATTTTCTTTGTTTTCTGAGTGCTATAGCCAAGAGATGTGTTTCTTTAAAAAACGCTACTTAACGCTAACGCTAAAAAATGCGCAAAAACGCCAATGCAAAACGCGGTAAAAATCGCGTTTTTAACGCCGATTTTTCCAGGCATCGGAGCTAGCTTTTTAAAACGTCCGTGTACATGAGCACTACATGTTTTATTTTCATTTTCATTGCAACAGTTTGATAAAGATAGGAGATTCAACATGACGCTGACAATAGCGATCTGTGTCCATCTAACCTTTGGTCGACTGTGCCTAACCTTAGCTCTATTAGTTCAAGATTTTTCTACAAAGAGAGAAAAGATTCAACATGAAGATTCGATGAAACAGTCGCCACGAGCAGACATTTATGGTCAAATGCTCCGCCCATAGGCTACAGAAGAATTCTAATGTTGGTTGACTAGTAATAATAATTAATAAATATAATTATTACTAGTGTCATACAACATTAGACATCTACTATAGCTTGTAGTCAGAACATTCAACCAGAAATGTATGATTGCGGCAGTTTAGCTGCTCCATCAAATCTTCTTAGAACATTCAACAGACACCATAATCCTTCAATGACAGATTCGACCTTAATTATTTTGGATTTTCGGACGAATGCATTTTTTAACAAAACGAAATAAATAAAAACAAATTTCAGGAATAACTAAATACATTTAGTTTTCGGACGAAAACAAAATTCCAAAACAAAATATTTCAGTGTGCACATGTCTAGTTGTTACCACTTTCTAGGATTTTGGTAAAAAGGATTTTCCCTGTTGAAGGTTGTTGGATATCAACCACCAATTGAGGCTTTGATGGATAAGTGCACTGGAAACTACAAAGCCTGGATCTTCTTTTTCCAGGTCGACAGAATACTGTTTTGCAGCAGTCTTGAATGAAACTGCACATAAGGAACAGCCTCGAAGGAGGCCACCATCTTCCTTAAAAATTTCTTGCAAAGCTGAATGGAAGGATTTCTCTTTGTTTTGACAAGTCCAATCAGTTCCTTTATGGAGCTGATCCTTCCCTGGGGTAAGAATACCTTCTTTTGGATGGTATCTATGATCAGCCCCAAGTACTGTAATCTCCTTGACAGTTTTAAGGAGGATTTTTTAGGTTTGGAATTCAGCCTAGGAATTCTAGGTAGCTTATGGCTGAGATTAAATTTTGGTTTAGACAGGTGACTGACTGATTTACTAAAAGCAGATTGTCTAGGTAGGCTAGAATTGTTATACCCTGAGCCCTTAACCTGGCTAAAGAAGGAGCCAGGATCTTCGTGAACACTTGCGGTGTGGTGGCCGGATCAAACGGTAGAGCCACAAAATGAAAATGACAATTCTCTACCTCGAAGAGTAGAAACTTCTGATAAGCGGGAAAAATTGGCACGTGGAGATAGGCATCTTTGATATTGATCAATGTCAAAAATTCTCCTCCTTGTAGAATGGAGACAACCGATCGGATTGACTCCATGCGAAAGGAACGGATATTCAAGTGCCAGTTTAGATCCTTGAGATCTAATATGGGTCTTACCTCCCCGTTTGGCTTTGGTACCATGAAGAGGTTGAATTAAACCCTGATGCCCGCTTTTCTGTGGGAACCTCTGATATCACTTTCTGAGACAAGAGATGATCCAGAGCCAGAAAAAGAGACTTCCTTTTCCCTGGATCTCTGGGAACATTTGATTTTAAAAAACGGGGAGACGGGAATTCTTGGAATTCTAGTTTGCAACCTAGAGAAATTGAGGAAGCCACCCATCTGTCCTAACAATGTTCCTGCCAGACCTGAAAATTGTAGAAGCCTTCCCTCCACCCGAGCGAGTGGGGGCACCCTTTCATAAGGTGGCTTTAGTATTTTGCTTCACGGGTTTCCTGCCCCAAGTCCTCTTTTGGCCTTGGGACTGCCCCTGGGGTCTTCCTCTTGAACCTGATGTTGGAGGCCATCGAGACTGTCTGGAGGCAGATGCTCCGGGCACTGAAGAAGATACATGTTTAAAAGGAAAAACGTTTAAACTTCTTCTTTACTGGTAAAAGAGAACTTTTCCCAATAGAAATTCTTTGGATATACTTACCCAGATCATCTCCAAACAACCGTTCACCATGAAATGGGAAACTGGCCAAGAGCTTTTTACATGGCGCTTCGGCTGACCAATTCCATAGGACTCTGCGCATATGTACCAGCCCTAGCATAAGCCGTGAGGCTTGAATAATATAATCTTTCATAGCATCCACTGTGAAACACAGTGCCTCTGATATGCCAGCCATTTGCTGGGCCTGCTGATCAGGAATAATCTTGAGTACCTCCACAAACTGGTCCTTTATGAACTGAGATACTCAGATCCTAGATCTCCGCAAGAGCCGGCTGCACAACTGAACCTGCAAGAACAATGTTGTTTTTAAAAAGAAATTCCAATTTTTTATCTGTTGGATCCTTCAACATTTGTGCATTGTCTACAGGACAAGTCAGGTTTTTGTTTACTGAGGATATAGCAGCATCAATTGCTGGAGTCCCCCATTTCTTATAGAATTCCTCCTTTATAGGATAAAGTATAGAAAACTTTTTTGGAGGAAAAAACTGTTTATCTGGGTGCTCCCACTCAGAATACATCAGCTTTTTTAGCCATAAATGGATATGAAATGTATCCACAGATTGGGGAGGCTTTAGTGATCCCAAACCAGAGGTGGGCTCATCAATAGACTGTGCTACAGACAGTAAAAAAGTTGAGCCAACCAACTTAGTAAGGGAGTGTACTAACAGTCTCTCTTGTGAGGCTGCTCCCTCCATATTAGGATCTTCTGAAGAGGAGATATCAGCATCTTCCTGATCCTTGGAAAGAACTTCATAATCTCCTGCCCCTTATAGCTCAGTATGAGGGTCCCGAGATCTGCTACGCTTGGGCCCACTGTAGGAAGCGAACATAGCATCAATCTTCTGTTCCAAACTTAAAATGGTAAAAGAAAAAACCTCCTGAGTAATAAATATAGAGGCTGAAGTGTCCAGAGCTGCTGCAATACCAGTCCCCCCTGACAGCTAACTCTGACCGGCTGCATCACTCTCAGAGGAGGATGTCATTTTTTTAGACATGGATTCAGGTTGCCATAAAAAAAAAATCGATCCTCTATAACCCTTTGAGGTGTTCCTTGTCCCCCTTCCGCTCATAGCCTGATGCACAAAGCAGAGGCACTACCAGAAGGAATGCATACACTTCTAGTTCTATAGTCCAGCACAATTGCTGCTATTAATGTCCAGCCTGATGCAGCAGTAAAAAATGTATCAAAGGAGGAAATGCCCGTGTCACCAAACCTGTTAATTCCACCTCTTTGCTCTTGTGTCCCTCCACAGCCTGCAGTAGCATACAATGTGCTTTTAAAAACTTGCCTCCTCATGTACTGGCGTCGCTAAGCACCCCCTCCTGAGTTGCCTATGACTCCACCCCTATTTTAAAAGAAGGGTTTTCCCACACGAGCAGCAGACTACAGGTCCTCTCAGATCTACTGAGAAAAGCATGGCGAGGGGGGTTTTGCAAGCTGCTGAGCGGCGCGCTGATCGAGCTTCCTGTCTTTTTTTTTTTATTAAAAAAAAAAAAGAAATCCGAGCACTTCTACCCCATGAGGGGGAGAACATCAGCATAGGGGGGCAATAAGCAAGGAGAAAAACCTCCCTCAAGTTTACCGGAGGATCTGCTGTTCGGCAAGAGGAGGAAGCATTTCGGCTCTCTGACATAGCACTGTTTCCAGCATGAGGCGGTGAGTGCTCAATACAGCCCCCAGTGGTGACACGTAAACCAACAGACCCAATCTTCACCCTTCACGGTGGGTTCCGTAAAACCTTCAGGAGCAGGGGATCCTAGAGGAAATCTACTATCCTGGACCTGCAGCGGCAACCTGCTGGTAAAACTTTATGGCCTCACTACCAAAAAGTACTGGATCCCAGGGTCCAGCTCTCTAAAAAGAGAAGCATTCACAGGCAAAAACCTTGTTTTTTCAGATACGAGGCCCGGGTACCATGCAATCTGGCCAGAAAAGACACTTTGAATGGATCAGGTCAGCATGGGTAGCCCCAGAAAAGATTGCTCCAGTGGAGCTTAGCACAGCACATCTTTACTCGTGACCAACACCTTAAACACTGGCGAAAAAGCTGAGGTACTCCCAGTAGTGGGAGGGGTTATATAGGGAGTGCACTTTTTGTCTAAGGGCGTGCAAGTGTCCATCAACTGAAGGTGGTCTGTAAACCCACATAGTGCCTATTATGGCTCTGTGTCCCGTGATGTACGATAAGAAAGTCATACACCTAAAATGATCTTAGACCACCAAAGTTTTTTCTTCAACATTGACTCCAAAACATTTCACCTGTCGATGAAATGAAGTAAAAAAAAAAACTGAAAATTGAAATCACAGTGAAGAAAATTACAATCAATCACAGAAGTCTGTAGCTAGTAGGGGTGAGCCGTATGCTGCCCCATAGAGAACATCCTGCCTTTTTGGAGTTGTGCCTCCTCCTCCTCTCTTATATCAGGCACCCAAGTAGAGTCAGAGACCTCATCATCCCCTCCCTCCTCATCACTGGAGCAAGCTTAGCAGTATGCTGCAGCTGGGAGAACATGACTGCCAGTTTCTTGTCCTTCTTGAGTACCCCTCTCTCTAGGCTCACGTTACTCCCTTCCTCAACCTGGGAACCAACATTGGAGCCTTCAAAACACTGCGCATCCTCCATCAGCATGTACCCAACACTGTGGTTGAATAGTTCGGGGGGACTCCTCCGTGCATGATAGTAGGGCTACAGAAAGAATTACTGTCGACAAGGAGCCAGTGGAATAGGCCGCTTTGGCAGCTGCATTGGAACACAAACTTCTATGAGCCTGGGTGACAGAGGATGAGAGGGATTGGGTGGCTTTGTTATCCATTCCACCAACTCTTCTGCGTGTTCTGGTTCATGGCCAGCAGCAGAATAAAAAGACAAGCCTATCCCCATGGCCACCTGCAGAGTATGCACCATGTCCACGACCAGCACTGTTGACTGTAGACACAGAGCCTGCTTGCCCTCTTTTAGTGGCCTGTTAGTGTCTGCCTCTCCTTGGTGGCCTTCTGGACATGATGTATATTTTGTTTGGCAACACTGTATAGTTGTGAAAAGTAGTAGCAACTGCACTACGGTTGCACTGTATTGTGTGCTGTGTACACCACCAGAAAAGTAGTAGCAACTGCACTACGGCTATACTGTATTGTGTAATGTGTACCCCAGCAGAAAAGTAGTAGCAACTGCACTATGGTTGCACAGTGTTGTGTAATGTGTACACCACCAGAAAAGTAGTAGCAACGGTACCACGCCTGCACTGTATTTTGTAATGTGTACCCCACCAGAAAAGTAGTAGCAACTGAACTATGGCTGCACTGTACTGTGTAATGTGTACACCACCAGAAAAGTAGTAGCAACTGTACTACGGTTGCACTGTATTGTCTGCTGTGTACACCATCAGAAAAGTAGTAGCAACTGCACTATGGTTGCACTGTAGATATACGCTACACTGGATGCTGCAGAGTGTGTGTGTATATATATATATATATATATATATATATATATACACATATTAGACTCTCAGTATATATATATATATATATATATATATATATATATATATATATCAGATACACTGCCTGAAGTAGATTAGAAATAGTACACCATGAAAGCATTGTAGAATGTAGATATAGGCTGCACAGACTGGATGCAGTGTATATGTATATATATATATATATATATATATATATATATATATATATATATATATATATATATATTAAATACGCTGCTACTAACTGAATAACCACTTGTAACAGCCTTATGAAGTGTGAGGCGTGGACTTAGTCCACCTGAGCCATAAATGGCCAATTATGGCTCTCTTAGCAGAGGGAGCTGGGATTGGCCAAAGCATGCACTTGACGTGCACTTGACCAATCATCATACAGCAATGCACTGCGATCTCGCAGTGCATTATGGGGCGTTCTGCGGGCGCTCAAATTTCCCACGAATGCCTCATAATGTTTTATATTCGGCGAACGGGCGAACACCCGATGTTCGAGTAGAACTCATGTTCGACCCAAACATCAAGCTCATCCCTAGTAGCTAGCTACAAATGTGATATGACTCTAATTAAGCTCTTAACATGAACTTGATGACCCTGATAATATTTGTAATCAGTCTCATACTTTATTTTTAATTTAATACTTTACTGATATTATTACAAAATGGTATCTAAGAAGTTAGCAATATTGCCTTGCAGCGCTGGTACCCTGGGCACAATCCAATAAGGGATGAACATAAATTCAGACCAAATACAGTTTTTTTGGACATTTGTCCAAAAGCTGAATATTTAGGGCATTTGGCACAGATGAACATGACAGTTGTCAATGGTTGCTAAGGAACTGCAGCCACTGCATCCTTACCAACCACTGATGTCACCTGACCTATTCACTTACATGGCCGGGAATCCCCAGCCACATAAGCAAATGGGTGGGGAATATAGGGAATATAGCAGGTTACATCATTACCTAAATTTGGTCACTTGGCCATATTTTGGCAATGCTGATAATGGTTGTTAAGGAAGTAGTGGCTGCTGGAAGTTGCTGCGTCATTTTCAGCCACTAATGTCACCAGCCAATTCACTTACATGATTGTAAATCCCCAACCACATAAGCAAATGGGTGGGGAAAGGAACCTTACATAATTTGCTTAACTCCTCATAAAAATAGGATTTTTATAACAGTTTACCTGTTAATCCTTTTCTTGGAGTACATCGCGGGACACTGAGCCACAGTAATTACTGTATTGTCTATATGGCACCTTCAGGTGATGGACACTGGTACACTCTAGACAGGAAGTTCAATTCCTCATATAACCCCTCCCCTTACCGGGAGTACCACAGTTTTGTAGCAAAGCAATACACATAACCAGAGAGAGGGGAGGGACCTCTGTGCCCCGTGATGTATTCCAAGAAAAGGATTTTACATGTAAGCTTTTATAAAAATCCTATTTTCTTTATCGTACATCACGGGACACAGAGCCACAGTAATTACTGTATGGGATGTCCCAGAGCAATGCTATCTGAGGGGAGGGGACACCAACAAAAGTAGGGTACAATCAGACCTGAGGACCTATACCGCTGCCTGCAGCACGCTGTGCCCAAAGGCAATATCCTCATGCCTTCTTACATCCACTTGATCTGGTGAATGTATAGACTGAAGACCAAGTTGCGGCCTTGCAGATTTGAGCCATGGAGGCTTGGTGATGCACTGCCCACGAAGCACTAACAGCCCTGGTGGGGTGTGCTTTGATTTGAAAAGGTGGAACTTTCCTCTTCAAACCATAAGCTTGAATAATTACTTGCGAATCCACTTAGCAATAGTAGATTTCGACGCTGCCTGTCCTTTCTTAGGGCCTTCAGGCAACACAAACAACACATCTATTTTCCGAATCTGAGCAGTCGCCTTCAAATAGATTTTGACAGCTCTCTCTACATCCAAAGTATGTAGTGACTTTTCTTCCGTAGAATAGGGTTCTGGAAAAAATAAAGGTAGATGAAAACCTGAAACCACCTTTGGCAGACAGCTAGGATGAGGACGCAATACTACTCTATCCTTGTGAATGATTGATTAAATATGGCTCTTTACTAGAAAGAGCTGCCAATTCTGATACCCTTCTTGCAGATGATATGGCCAGAAAAACTAGCTTCCTTGTCAAAAGGACCAAGGAAATATGTTGTATCGGCTCAAAAGGCCGTTTCTGTAATGCAGACAGAACTAAATTCAAGTCCCAAGGGTTCAGGAATTCCCCTTTTGCAAATTCTCAGATATCTTCCATCAACTGAGGCTCTGGCGCACTTTTGGCGACAAACGCATCGGAAAATCTAGTGCTTGGACCTTCTTGTTCCAGGCAGACAGGATACTGTTTTGCTGCAGTCTCGAATGAAACTGAGCATAGGGAACCACTTCGAATGAAGCCACCATTTCCGCCAACAACCTCATACAAACGCGAATAGAAGGACCCCCTTATTGCCCTGACCACCTGAATCAGCTGCTTTATGGCACTGATCTTTAACTGGGGTAAAAACACCCTCTTCCGGGCTGTATCTATAACCAGACCCAAGTTCTCTAATCTTCTTACTGGCTTTAAAGAAGATTTCTCTAGGTTGAGGACCCAACCTAGGTATTCCAGGTAGTTGACTGTGGTGACCATACTTTGGTCCAAGCGGGCTACTGACCGGGGTATATCAAGAGCAGGTCATCTAGATATGCTATTATCATTATACCTAGAGTCCTTGATCTGGCCAGAGGAAGGGCCAGGAATTTTGTAAACAGCCAAGGTGCAGCAGCTAGACCAAAAGGCAAGGCTACAAACTGAAAATTAAGTTTTTCAACTTTGAAACGCAGATATTTCTGGTGAGCAGGGAAAATAGGTACATGCAGGTATGCATCCTTGATGTCAATAGATGCCAGAAGTTCTCCTCCTTGTAGGGTGGAGACTACTGATTGGATAGATTTCATGCAAAAAGAGCGGATATTTAGGAACCGGTTTAGATCTTTGACATCTAGAATGGGTCAGACATCTCCATTTGATTTTGCCACTGTGAAAAGGTTTGAATAAAACCCCAACCCCTGCTCTTCCATGGGGACCACCATGATCCCTTTTTGTGACAAAAGTCGGTCTAAAGATTGAAAGAGAGACTTCTTTTTCTCTGGATCTTTGGGGACATTTGACCTGAGGAAACGAGGAGATGGGATT
The DNA here is from genome assembly GCF_037356315.1 of Lithobates pipiens. Lineage (NCBI taxonomy): Eukaryota > Metazoa > Chordata > Amphibia > Anura > Ranidae > Lithobates > Lithobates pipiens. The sequence continues at coordinate 33,026,592 of NW_027507903.1, read as the reverse complement.
TCTTGGAACTCTAGTTTGTAACTTAGAGCTATTTTGGAGACCGCCCATCTGTCTCGAAATTCTTCCTGCCAGACCCTTGAGAATGGCAGAAGTCTTGCCCCCACTCAAATGAGCGGAGGATCCCCTTCATAAAGAGGCTTTAGCGTTCTGTCTTGTAGGTTTCCTCCCCCAGGACTTCTTTTGTCCCTGGGGTTGACCTTGAGATTTACCTCTTGAACCTGATGGAGGAGGCCGTCACAACTGGAAGTTGATGCCCCTGGCACTGGAGAAAGAGCCCATTTAAATGAGGGAAGTTTATTCCTTTTCTGATATTTTTCAAATTTTTACTTGCTTGTTTGATATTGCTCTCCAACCCTCAGATTACCCTATGAAATAGTAATACCCGGGGATTGACCATACCACAATTTAAGCTCCTACTACAAATTACAACAGGAGCTAAGCAAACCATTGCTGTGTCTGGGAAAACACCTGCACTCTGTATCCTAGCTACCAGACACAGAGTCACTCAAGCAATGAAACATGCCAAAATTAAAGCTACTTTACAGGTTAGAATCTGTTTTTACTCAAAAGTTTGGCAACCCTGGGTCGATAAGTTTTTGCCCCCTGACCTTGACACATCTCTACTATAACCTTGACCCTTAGTGGCACCTCGTCCTCTGTCACTGCAGTAACCACTATTCCCAGCAAAACCCAAGGAGCCCCACCCTCCCTTCCCTTTCCACCCTCTCCCTCTTCTCTTCTGACTTTTTTCCGATAACTACCTGCCAAATATCAAATCCCGAGCTATGGTTGGGAAAGAGCATTTAGTAACCACCCTGGCAGTGTCGTGGTTTTGATGTGGAATATTGCCTATCTACTAGTTGCTTTCTTTTTCTATGATTACAGTAAAAACCAGGGAATGCTTATTTTGTATTTTGTAAAGCCACGTACACACGGGCGGACTGTCTGGCCAACTTAGTCCGTCAGACAATCCGACGGACAGTCCGTCCTACTTTTGAATGAACGGACTTGACCACACACGGATGCCAAACAGTCCGTCGAAAGTTTGCACGATGACGTGTACAGCACGTACGACGGGACTAGAAATAGGAAGTCCAATACACAGCAATGCAACCTTTCGCCGTGTAAATCCTTTCTGAGCATGCGCCATACTTAGTCCGTCCAACTAGCCTACTCACGAGCGGACTGTCCACTGAAACCAAAGTCTGACGGACAATATTACGGAATTTCCAAAATACTTAGTCCGCCAGACTGCACGCTGAAAAAGTCCGCTGAAGCCCACACACGAGCGGACTGTCCGCTGAAATGTGTTTTGGCGGACTAAGTTGGCCAGACAGTCCGCCCGTGTGTACGCGGCTTAAGTGACTATCCAAACCCAGTCTATCTTGGATTTTGAAACCCTCCCTGCATGGAGGATGTCAACACTTTAAGTCACACCTGTATATCTTTTGGTCAAACTGAATAAAAATGTTTGAACAACAAAAGGACACATCCACTACATGTGAACTTGTCCTGTAAGTTAAGGATCCATTGTTACACAATCAGTTGGTATATTACGATTGTAGATCCTGAGAAGCGAATGGATAATGCCTTAAGCATTTCTGCCCTTAGATCTCTGATAAAGTAAGGTTGTAGTGTGCTGGTACCTTCTCGAGATGAAGAAGTGTAGTGTAATGTAAGAGCATGGTATGTTTAAAAGATTAAGAGGTTTGTAGATAAATGGGTTGACTGATAAATATAGTGTAATTAATGAAGCAGACATACAGGGAAATCGATAGACAAAACATACATCAACAAACAGCTGACAGAAGAAACCATCCTGCAGTTCATCAATCAAAACAGCAAAGACGAGTGCTTAAAATATTTGTCATAATCATATTAATTTATGAGGCAATCAAAAATGGAAGCACAACAATACAATTTAGCCCTGCAGTAGGCATGCTGGGGACTAGTACTGGACAGGAAGGGTGATGGTGTGGTGTTTGTTGCTGGACAATCTTGGTTTACTTGAATACTCTGCCAGAAAGTAGGAACAATTCAGTGCAAGTGTTGTGAAAGGTAAAGATCATACAATAATAAATGAATGGTACAAGATCATTATTCAATGCCATAAGAATAATCTACTAAGAAAAACATCTTTTAAATTAGGGATGCAATGTCATATATCACAGCAATGCCGCTGTTTTAATGAGAAGCTGGATGGAGAAAAAGAGACACAGGAACCAGTAGAATAAATTTCTATGAAAAAGACAGGTGAATGTAAAAGGATTTAATGGGGATTTGGATCACATTTATTGTTATATATAACAAATATTAAAAGACACGTCTTCCTCCGCACCACAGTGAAGATAAAGTGAGGTGAGGAATGGATGAGTGCCGGTGGTATGTCTTGAAAAAGCTCACATACAAGAATCTCTACAACCAGGTTGGAGGCCATTTGAGCTGAACTGAAAGAAAGTGATCCATGACACTATAGAAATGTTCATTCTGTATCTTTACTTAACTGCACCGGACTCGGCAGTTACACGGCTCCCATTTATTTAGCTGTTTAAAACATCATATTTCTGTCTAAGTTAGGGGGGTTTATCAATGTTTTCACCCAAGGATCAAACAATTTTCCCCCCAAACTTTTCCCCCAAGTGAACTTGAATGCAGCCAAGGGACTCCGTTCAGGCTACTGCAGTCCTACGGATTCCACTGAAGGGAGCATGCAGAAAATGAGTCCATCCTGACTCTGAGCACATTATAAGGATTTAGAAGACATTCCAATAGCCACACACCATATCAGACTGTACAACAAGTAGGTAATAGCTCAAGAGGCCTCAGCTTGCTCTGCCTAGGTCATAGCCCCAACACATGTCTCCCTGGCATGGACCTTCAATGCGTTGGGATGTGGCCTAGACAGAACGAACTGAGGCTGCCATACCGACTTGTTGTATGGTCTGGTATGAAGTGCGGCTGTTGGAATGCCTTCTGTAGCCTTATAACCCCCCCCCCCCCCCCCCCCCAAGATACACACATTTTTCTAATGGAAGACCCTTTCGCTTTTAGCATTCAAAAATCAAGTTTATAATACCAGTCCACTTTTTGATTTAATAGGTTATTGTACTCAATTCTCCTAAAAGTGGTTGTAAAGGCACAAGGTAAAAGGTTGCAAAGGCACTTTTTTGTGAAGCAGCCCCCCTAGACCCCCCCTCCCCACTAATACTTACATGAACCCCCTCTCGATCCAGTAATGTCCATGAGAGGCTTGCCTCTCTGGGGACTCGCACTCCTGATTGGCATTTGGCAGTAGCGGGAGCCATTGTCTCTTGCTGCTGTCAATAACAGCCAGTAAGCTAATCTGGAGACGGAGAGGGCGGGCCAAGGCAAGGCTCCATGTGTGAATGGACACAGTGAGTTGTGGCTCTGGAGTGCCCCCAGCAGGAGGGAGGAGCCAGGAGCGCCAGCGTGGGACCTGAGAAGAAGAAGATTCGGGCTGCTCTGTGCAAAACCATTACACAGAGCAGGTAAGTGTAACATTTTTGTTATTTAAAAAAAAAGGGCTTTAATATCACGTTAAAGCGAAACTCCAGGAGTGATAATTTTTAGCAAACTTACATTTATCCAGCTTGGCTCAATGTAAGTATTCATACATGATATCTGGAGGGCCCCTGGGGTATGGACAATCACCATAATTGTCTAGTCATACAGTGCTAACCAGATGCTGCTCCACCGGCTTTCACTTGGCATACTGGACACAGAAGACCTCTCACTCAGCATTGTCGCCATTTAGAAAATGCTTTGCATTTTCAATAAATACACCGTGTTCTTTGAGCAACTCCCTGTGACCCAGCCACAGCATGGAGCTCTACACCAATAGCAGAGTACTTTGCTTCAAGTGGGGTAGCCCTGCTTTTCCAATCCTGGGACTCCTCCAGCCTCATGTCTGTGGTGCCAGCCCTGAGATCTGTCCAGCTGTTCACCTGTGGACCTAGTCTTAACCTGATCTTCTCTGTGAGAGACTTAAAGGCGTAAGTGCAACTAGTTGTTTTTGTGCTGAAGTTGTGTTCATCCTTTAGTATCTGTGACTAAACAGCCTTATAGAGACAGTGCTGTGTGGAAACCTAGTGTGCCTATTGAGTCGCAGAAACATTACTCTTATGAGCTCCTATTTGAACAACTTCACAAACGCCTTAACGATGTTCTGTACTGTACGCACACCCTTTTGCCATGTTGACCCTGTTTGCATTGGTAATCCTATTCTCTATCAGTTTAGTAAGGGAATCTGGGGGTAGGATCAGAGTGGAGGAATCTGGGGGTGTGATCAGAGTTGAGGAATCTGGGGGTGTGATCAGAGTGGAGGAATCTGGGGGGGGGGGGGTCAGGGGGTGGGATCAGGGTGGAGGAATCTGAGGGGGGGTATCTGGTGGGTGTGATCAGACGGGGGGTATCTGGGGAGTGTTATTAGAGTGGGGGGTATCTGGGGCGTGGTCAGGGTGGGGGTTTCTTGGTGGTGTGACCAGGGTGGGGCTATCTGGAGGGTGTGATCAGAGTGGGGGGTACAGTATCTGGGGGTGTGATCAGAGTGGGGGTATAATTGGGGGTGTGTAATTAGGGTGAGGGTATCTGGCGGGTGTGATCAGAGTGGCGGGGTATCTGAGGGTGTGATCAGGGTGGGGGTATCTGGGGGGTATGATCAGAGTGGGGAGTGGGTATCTGGTGGGTGTGATCAGGGTGAGGGTATCTGGTGGGTGTGATCAGAGTGGGGAATGGATATCTGGTGGGTGTGATAAGGGTGGGGGTATCTGGGGGGTGTGATCAGAGTGGCGGGGTATCTGAGGGTGTGATCAAGGTGGGGGGGTATCTGGGGGGTGTGATCAGAGTGGGGAGGGGGTATCTGGGGGTGTGATCAGGTTGAGGGTATCTAAAAGTCCACGAGTTAGGTGGTGCAAATTACTTGCCTTGCTGACATTCCACGCTATGCCACTGACCAGTGGCACTTTATACACCCTGTATTATAATAATAATAACTTTTGCAGACTTATTCTGTGCTTCTCACTTGTTGATACCTGTTGGTACAGGTTCTTAGAATTATCCTAAATCTTACTTTAACTCCCAGTGAAATGTGCAGGTTTGCATTGTAACACAACATTCTGTGTCTATAGAACCCTGCTGGCTCACAAATAATGTATTAGGTGGGCACATTTGTTAGCTGTTTGTTGTGAATATCTGCCAACCAGCTTTTCAGCTTTAAAATGAAATGCATTAATTTCAACTTTTACTTGCTGTTCAGACCAAACAAAGCTAATGTATTCTGGGAACAGACTCTCCCGCGTGCTCTTCCACCTTAATCTACAAATCTGTTGGGCATGGAGTGCAAGCATCAGTGGGCTTCAATAAGAACACATCAACAAAAAGTTTCCCATAATAATCCAGTCTGCACATAGTATGCATTGCATAACTCACAAAAGTTTAATGTCTTACCTTGAATAGAAAAAGCTCTGAAAAAAATGCTTTATATTGCTCAAATTCTTTTTCTGGTCGATCAGGCTTAGGTTTTGACCTTAATTTTTTCAAGTCTGTTTCCAAGTCATCATCCTAGATAAAAAGAGAGTCATTTATAATTAATTTAGGATATGTTACAGCAATTTTACATTTAGTTTTAAAGTCTATTATTGTTATGTTGCATAACACAGGCTTTTTCAACCAGGGTGTCCAGGCACCCTGGGGTGCCTTGAGGTTTCTTCAGGGGTGCCTTGGCAAAATGCCTAAAAATTGCCCAAAAATTGTATACAAGCTGACGTATGGATGAAGCCTGCCTTTTAGTTACACAAAGCCACAGATTTTCATTGTGCACCAGTGGCTGTGCGTCCATAAAGGGTGCAGGAGTGCCGCGCCCCCCCCCCCCTCCTGTCACTCGCTCTCTGACATAGATAAATTCATGCATTGCATGAATCTATCTATGGTCATTGCTGCCGCCCCCAATTCATGTGCCCGGCCCCTTGTCGGGTGCCGGGCACATGAATTACAGCGGCAGGGTTTCTTAGTTAGCACTTGATTAGAGCCATATGCTCTAATAGGCTTCCTGATTAGAGCCATGGGCTCTAATAGGCTTCCAAAAAGGTAAACAGCGGGCGCACTGCTGTGTGTTAGGGAGCCAAATACATTGCTTCACTAACACTGACCATGCCTCTCAGCCAGGTTGCTCAGGTCTGGTTGAGCACACTGGCAGCATTGGGCACACTTTCACACTGGCAGCATTCGGCACACTGGCAGCATTCTGCACACTGGCAGACTGGCAGCATTCGGCACACTGGCAGCATTGGGCACACTGGCACACAGGCAGCATTGGGCACACTGGCAGAATTTGGCACACTGGCAGCATTGGGCACACTGGCAGCATTGGGCACACTGTCACACTGGCAGAATTCGACACACTGGCAGCATTTGGCACACTAGCAGCATTTTATGGACACACTGGTAGCATTTGGCACAGTGGCAGTGTTTGATGTGCATAGTCGCAGCATTTGATGGCACAGTGACAGCATTTGATGGCACAGTGGCTGCGTTTGATGGCACAGTGGCTGCGTTTGATGGCACAGTGGCTGCGTTTGATGGCACAGTGGCTGCGTTTGATGGTTCTTTTTTTCAAATTTTGTTCTGTTTGTTTGCGCCCCCCAAAAATTTTCAGCACCAGCAGCTGCTGTTGTGCACCATTACAACCTTCTAGCTGCCAACGTCCTAATGACCAATGACATCATCAGTTGATTTGGAGGATTTCAGTTGCCTGCCTAGCATCCTTGTTTGATCCTCCCCAACCAACTCCAACCCTTCCCCTTGGTTGCCTCCCATGTGACATCACCCAGTGACACCGCCCCTTATTCCTATATAAGTCACTGCGCAACGTGTCCCCAGCATTGCAGCCGGAGAGATCATCGCGTCAACATCGGAAGAAGAGAAGAAGAAGGAAGAAGAAGAAGGTGGCGGCGGCGAACGAGAAGACTGGGCCAACGCTAGTAAAAGAGGTGGAAGAAGATAGTGGAGGAGCCCGGCAGAAGAACCGGAGAGTGGGAGAAGACCCCCAAATTCGAAAGAAGACCCCCGAAGTCAGAAGAAGACCCCTAGACGGCTATGACGACGAAGGAGAAAGCCCGGCGAGAAGACCCCCGAAGTCGGAAGAAGACCCCCGGAGCTGCCTAATAAACTACTTTAAAAACCTGTGTTTTATTCACACTTTTTCCCCCAGGTGAATTGGTAAGGGTACGATTCCCCTATATTAAAGGGGGCTCCCGTATTCCGATAAGCCCCCCGCTCGCAGACCCCGAAAAACCAATGGCCAGGGTTGTTGGGAAGAGTCCCTTTTCCTCATCAACATGGGGACAAGGTGCTTTGGGGTGGGGGGCCGCAGGGCCCCCCTTCCACAAAGCACCCAGCCTCCCATGTTGAGGGCACGCGGCCTTGTACGGTTTGGGGGGAGGGGCGCTCGCTCGTCCCCACCCCCTTTCCTGACCGGCCGTGCTGCATGCTCAGATAAGGGTATGGTATGGACTTTGGGGGGACACCCACGCCATTTTTTCTGCGTAGGGCTTCCCCTTAAAATCCATACCAGGTGACGGGGCTAGCAAGGTGTCAATCTCACCGATGGAGGCGGCGACATTGACTTCCTTCGCTAGTCCCGTCGTACCTCAAGTCACGTTCAAAATGTATGGACTTTACTTCATGTGTGGGCAAATCCGTTCATTTGAAAAATCCGGTGGACTAGCACACAGACGAGCAGATTGTCCACCGGAAATCCGAGTCCAGCGGACAATTTTGAGTCAAGTCTTCTTTCAAAGTCTGATGGACTTTTGGCAAGAAAAGGTCTGCTGGACCCCCCACACGGTCGAAATCCGCCAGATAGTCCGATCGTGTGTAAGCGGCATTAGAATAATTTTTACATTTTAGAATGGGGGGCCTTGGGACATAATTTTTAAAGGGTGCCTTGAATGATAATAAGTTGAGAAACACTGGTGTAACACACAAACTGCATCAAAACTAAGGTCACCGATTAGAATCTCACCCACGACACTAAATGCACAGAGTTTGCATGTTCTCCCTGTGCCTGCGTAGGTTCCCTCCCTCTGGTCTCCAAAGACATGCTGGTGGGTTAATTGGCTCCTAATTCTCCCTAGTATGTATATGTATGAATGTGAGTTAGGGACTTTAGATTGTAAGCTCCTTGAGGGCGGGGAATGATGGGAATGTACATTATCCACTAGCCGACCAGCGCACGACAATGTACGTCAGCACAATGGCACAGCTGGGCAAATGGGCGTACAGATACGTCCCCTTTAAATCGCGCCCGCTGCGTACTCAGTGACTGTGCCCACAGATGTCCACCGGGGGGCCCGCGATCGTGTCATGGAGCGGAAGAACAGGGAGTTGCCTTTGTAAACAAGGCATTTCCCTGTTCTGCCTAGTGATATAACGATCTACTGCTCCCTGTGATCAGGAGCAGTGATCACTGTCATGTCAGTGGTAGCCCATCCCCCCCACAGTTAGAACCCCTCCCTAGGACACACTTAACCCCTTGATCGCCCCCTAGTGTTTAACCCCTTCCCGCCAGTGTCATTTACACAGTAATCAGTGCATTTTTATAGCACTGATAAATGACAATGGTGTCAAAAGTGTCCGATGTGTCTGCCATAATGTTGCAATAATGATAAAAATCGCAGATCGCCACCATTACTAATAAAAAAAAGAAAATAATAAAAATGCCATACATCTATCCCCTATTTTGTAGATGCTATAACTTTTGCACAAACCAAGCAATATACGCTTATTGCAATTTTTTTTTTAATTTTAAAAAATATGTAGAATACAAATTGACCTAAAAACTGAGAAAGAAATTAGTTTTTTATATATTTTTGGGGAATATTTATTATAGCAAAAAGTAAAAAATATTGCTTTTTTTTCAAACTTGGTAGTCCTGTGGGAAGCCAAATACCGAAAATGTTAAATAACCTTTACATCCATGACCCTATTGCCAATATAGAAGCTCTGTGTTTAGTACTTCTACATCTTGCCAAACCTGAAAAACTTGGAACGGTATCAGGTCAGTTCAGAGTTGACTTGAATAAGGAAATCCGCTCACCCCAACATAATTAATCAGAGCTGGCAGGCACCAGAAATGCATGGTGCATGATTTGAATCTATTCAGCGGGGACTTGAGGGCAAGTATAGCTTCAATAATTTCTTATCTAGTCATCTAGCTTAAGCCAGCTACATTTAGAATGGGACTGAAAATATTTTACAGTGTGACACAGATCTTCTAAACCCAGGACCCTGCATTCACTATATCTGGTCCCCCACTGTACACAGAACATGGAAATGCAAACGTTTTAGTAAATATAAACTGCTAAATACCTTTTTTCATTAGCAGTATATAGCAGTCTTGTGACTTCTATCAGTGTCTGGTTGAAGCTTGTAGGTGGAGTTTTCATTCTCCTCTATCTTATAAGGCTGCAGGACCCCTAACACTCTGTCCCTGTGACCTTGTGCTGATCACAAGCACCCTCCCAAGAAAAAAGAAAAACTAGCAATACACAAAAAACTGAGCATGTGCAGTGACTCCAAAGGCTCTGAACTATCAGGAGATGGATTTGGGATAGTGGAAGAAAAGGAGGATCAGAGAAGACAGCCTTTTTACACAATGCGGAGGATGAACCCCTTATGCCGCGTACACACGACCGGACTTTTTGACGGACTACCCGACGGACTTTCGTCAGCGTTCCGACTGACTTTCCGAACAAATGGACTTGGCCACACACAATCACACCAAATTCTGATGGATTCGAGCGTGATGACGTACGACTGGACTAGAGTAAGGAAGTTCATAGCCAAAAGCTGCCCTAGCGTCGGTTTTCGTCCGTCGGACTAGCATACAGACAAACTGATTTTTCCACCGCACTCGAGTCCGTCAGAAAGATTTGAAACATGATTTATTTCTAGGTCCGTCTGACTTTTTGGGAAAAAAAAGTTAGCTGGAGCCCACACAATCGTAATATCCGACAGATTCATTCCGTCAGACCTAGTCCGTCGAAAAGTCCGGTTGTGTGTACGCAGCATTTGGTTCCACAGTGAGTATAACAAGCATGCTTTACTGCACATACAGACTGATTTTTCTGTTGTGGGCTTAATAACACTTTAAAGCAAATCTATTGTCAAAATGTAAAATCATATACTCATTTCCAAATTGTATTTCCATTATTTTTAGCCTACTCTTATCATTCTAAATAATTATGACATTGCTTCCGGGTTACTAGATTTGAGATCCGAGATCTGATCAAAGTTAATTCCAGCTTCATTTGTGTCTCTGGCCAGCTGGCAGGCATGCCGGCTGGTTGCTCGGGCCTCCCGATGGAATGGGAAAGCCCGGGCAAGCTGTGGAAGGTGGCGGGAGGGGGGCCCACTGCTTAGGATAACAGCTGAGTGACTTCTTAGCTGCATCGGTTGTCATCCCAAGAAAACGGTACCGGAGTGATGCCTGCAGTTGCAGTTGCAGGCATCACCCCAGTACAACCCCTTCAAGCCAAAAGCCGCATATCTGCTTACGGTCAGCGTGAAGGAGTTAAAATGTCCATGGGCGGATACATGTGAATTCATCACGTGCACTGACGGGCCGGATATTTAGTTGCCAACCCCTCTCTTAGAGTAAACAACAAAGGAGATGTTGCAAAGCATGCAAGGGAATCCAGGAAGTTGTAGAAAAAGAATGCCAGCAGACAGGCAGCACTCAGCATGAAAGGAGATTTTTCAGGTAAGCCTTTATAGGATTACCAATAATAAATAATGATAATCCTATGTTATGCTGATGCTGTGCCTATGCTATGCTAATCCTATAATAAATTGATAATCCTATGCTATGCTGATGTTATAAATAGTGTAAGAGTGGGGGGAGGTAAGGGAAAGGATAGACAGATTCTGGTAGTAGGGGACTCAATTCTTAGAAGGACAGAGAGGGCAATCTGTCACAAAGACCTGAAGCGTCAAACTGTATGCTGTCTACTGGGCGCTCAGGTTTGGCACATCATGGATCTGGACAGATGGACAGATTACTGGGAGGGGCTGGGGAAGACCCAGCTGTCATGGTGCATGTTGGCACTAATGACAAAGTCAGAGGCAGATGGGGTGTCCTAAAGAACGATTTTAGGGACTAAGCTGAGGAAAAGGACCTCCAAGGTACATTGAGCCACACCAGAAAGGCAGAGGAAGGTTAGGGAAGTAAACAAGTGGCTGAAGAGCTGGTAAAGTAAGGAGGTGTTTGGGTTCCTGGAGAACTGGGCCAACTTCTCAGTTGGTCACCAGTTCTATAGAAGGGAATGACTGCACCTTAATGAGGAGGGTGCAGATCTGCTGGGAGTGAAGATGGCCAAAAAGTTAGAGGGCTTTTTTAAACTAGGCGATGGGGGGGGGAGGGTCCAGAGGTAGAGATAATCAGTGTGGAACATATTCCAGAGGGTAGTATTAGGGGCATTAGTGGTAGGTTGACTAAAGCACATAAACCCGAGGTAGGTATAGTAACGCATCCTATTTTCGACCTCTGAACACCCAATAAGAAGACAGTATGTGACCAGTCTAAACTACGTGCCATGTTCACCAATGCCAAAAGCCTGGCGGACAAGATGGGTGAACTAGAGCTACTGTTGAACGAGGAGGATTTAGATTTTGTGGGAATTTCAGAGACCTGGTTCAACAGCCTTCATGATTCAAACAATAATAGTGAAAAGGAAAAAATGGCGCCCCTTTTTTTTCTTACACCACCACTGCGCACAAAGAAAATAAGTGTAAAGTAAATCTCCAGCTGCTACTTATAAAAAATATATAAATACGTGATTTCAAGTGAATAAAATAGTAGCGCTTATATTCACAACTAAATGCATAAAACTAAAACAATCACCCTGTGAAACAAGTGCTCAGTAATAATAGTGTCCATAAATTCAAACTCAAGTCCGTGAGTAATTTCTGGGTCCGCTGAGACCGCACTACATTGCGTTACCACTCCGAATTCCCCACTTTGGAAAGTTTATGTTGAAGTGTGATAAAAAAGATGCAAGTGCAATAATTGAAGGTTTTGTGTGATGTTTTAAATACATGGTTTTACTATCCTTCACTATTGGAAGCACTTTTTATCTTTACATGTGGAGTGTGAATTGTTTAAAGAACACCTTTGAAATTATTTGATACCCTTGGGGGATATTAAGCGATACTGCCGAGCATGAGAGTGCAAGGCATGTTCTATTGGTGAGTGCATTTCTTGAGGGAGCGGTGACACTGAACACACATGGTGTGGTGGAAGATTGCTTCAAGTCACTTTAAGATTATCTGTTCACTTTTGGAGTCTAATCACTTGGATGTTTCAATTATTCAATTACTTACAGACTTGAGCTCTCATGATTGGCTGGCAACCATTCAAGGGTATTCCCTTTATCGCAGGGATGGAGAGGGTAAAAAAGAGGAAGGGTATGTCTATATATCAAGAATAATGTGCAAGTGAATGTGAGAGATAACATCAATAAGGGGGCTAGGGAGGAGGTGGACTCCTTATGGGTAGAGCTCCAAAGGAATGAAGCTAAGGGTAAAATAATACTGGGAGTATGCTATAGGCCCCCTAACCCGAGGTAGAAGGGGGAGACAGACATCCTATCACAATTTGGACTAGCAGCAAGGATGGGAATTGGGGGGTTTTAATTATCCAGACATAGACTGGGCGGAGGGAAATACGGATTTGTCTAAGGCTTGCCAGTTCCTAAATGTCTTGTAGGACAATTTCATGGGTCAGATGTTAGACACACCAACTAGAAACAAGGTGTTACTAGAACTATTGATTACCAACAATACAGACCTGATCACGGATGTGGAAATATGGGACAATTTAGGAAACAGCAATCACAGGTCAATTGGCTTCAGTATAAATCACACGAATAGGAAACACAAGGGGAACACAAAGACACTGAATTTCAAAAGAGCCAACTTCCCTAAACTACGAACCTTGCTAGAAAATATAAATTGGGATAAAATCTTAGGAACAAAGAACAAGAAGGAGAGTTGGATTTGCTTTAAGACCACAATAAATAGGGGCATTAGCCAGTGCATCCCATTGGGAAATACATTTAAAAGAGAGCATAAAAGTCCTGTATGGCTTAACTCTAATTTAAAAATGCATATAAAAGCAAAGGAGAAGGCCTTCAAAAAATACAAGTCTGAGGGATCATCATCAGCATTCAGACTTTACAAAAAATGCAACAAGATATATAAGGGTGCAATTAGGGCTACTAAGCTAGAACTTAAAAGACACATAGTGAAGGAGAGCAACAAAAAAATCCCCAAAAAATCCTTGAGTATATAAACAGTAAAAAAGGGAGGACAGACAATATTGGCCCCATAAAGAATGAGGAAGCACATCTGGTTACAAAGGATGGGGAGATGGCGAAGGTATTGATTTTTTTCCTCTCCTCAGTCTTCACAAGGGCATCAGGGGGCTTCAGTAACCAAAACTGCAGTGTTTGCCCTCATGACACATCACAGGAAGCACCCTCATGGCTAACAGAGGACAGAATTGGAAATAGACTTGGGAAACTTAACATTAATAAATCAGCGGAGCCAGATGACTCGCACCCGAGAGTACTTAGGGAACTCAGTCAAGTAATTGCTAGACCATTGTTCCTAATTTTTACTGACAGTCTACTGACTGAAATGGTACCAGCTGATTGGAGAAAAGCCTAAGTAGCACCAATATTTAAAAAAAGGACCAATACATCCCTGGAAATTACAGACCAGTTAGCCTAACATCAATAGTATGCAAGCTCTTAGAGGGGATGATAAGGGACTATATGCAAGATTTTATTAATGAAAACGGTATCATTAGCAGTAATCAGCACGGATTCATGAAGAATTGTTCTTGCCAAACCAATCTATTAACCTTCTATGAGGAAGTGAGCTGCCATCTAGATAAAGGAAGGCCCGTAGGTGTGGGGTAACTGGATTTTGCGAAAGTATTTGACGCAGTTCCCCATAAACGTTTACTGTACAAAGTAAAGGCCGATGGAATGAACCATTGGGTGAGTACATGGATTGAAAACTGGTTACCATGGCGAGTTCAGAGGGTGGTGATAAATGGGGAATACTCGGAATGGTCAGGGATGGGAAGTGGGGTCCCCCAGGGTTCTTTGCTTGGACCAATCCTGTTTAATTTGTTCATAAAGGACCTGGAGGATGGAGTAAACAGTTCAATCTCTGTATTTGTGGATGACACTAAGCTAAGCAGGGCAAAAACTTCTCCGCAGGATGTGGAAACCTTGCAAGAAGATCTGAACAAATTAATGGGGTGTCCAACTACATGGCAAATAAGGTTTAATGTAGAAAAATGTAAAATAATGCATTTGGATGGCAAAAATATGAATGCAATCTACTCACTAGGGGGTGAACCCCCGGGGGAATCTAGGATGGAGAAGGACCTGGGGATCCTAGTAGATGATGGGCACAGCAATGGCATGCAATGCCAAGCTGCTGCTAACAATGCAAACAGAATATTGGCATGCTTTAAAAAGGGGATCAACTCCAGAGATAAAAGGATAATTCTCCCGCTCTACAACGGAAGAAAGTTTAATAAGACACGTGGCCACTCACTAAAATTAGAAGAAAGAGGTTTAACCTTAAACTATGTAGAGGGTTCTTTATGTAACAGCGGCAAGGATGTGGAATTCCCTTTCACAGGTGGTGGTCTCAGTGGGGGGTATTTGATAGTTTCAAAAAACTATTAGATAAGCACCTGAACGACCACAACATACAGGGACAACATAGAGGGATATACAATGTAATACTGACATATAATCGCACACATAGGTTGAACTTGATGGACTTGTGTCTTTTTTCAACCTTACCAACTATGTAGTTATGTAACTATGATTATAGGGTTCCGTTAAACACTTCAGTACTGGGCACTTTCACCCTCCTCCTGACCAGGCCAATTTTCAGCTTTCAGCACTGTCACAATTTAAATGACAATTGCGCGGTCATGCAACACTGTACCCATATGACATTTTTATATTTTTTCGCACAGATGTTTTTTTTTTCTTTTGGTGCTATTTAATCACCACTGGGTTTTTTTATTGTTTGCTTAATAAATGAAAAAAAGACTGAAAACTTTGAAAAAAACAAAAAACAAAACATGTTTTTCTTTGTTTCTGTTAGAGCCCATTCACACAGGGGCAACTCCTGATCCGACTTCAGGTCGCCCCAAGTCGCCTCAGGTCGCCTCAGGTCGGACAACATTTAAAAAGCAATGTAAGTGAATGAGAGCCGTCTTAATGCACACTACTGAAGTCGCTCCGACTTCAGAAAAGGTTCCTGTACTACTTCTATCCGACTTGTAGGCGACCGGTACCCATTGATTTCAATGGAGATCGCCTCCAAGTCGGATCTCCGTCTATACGGAGGCGACTTTGACAGAATTATTAGCTCTGAAGGGGGAACTCCACGGCAAATTTCTGAAAAAAATTTGGCGTGGGTTCCCCCTCCGAGAGCATACCAGGCCCTTAGGTCTGGTATGGATTCCAAGGGGAACCCCCTACGCCGAAAAAACGGCGTGGGGGTCCCCCCCAGATCCACACCAGACCCTTATCCGAGCACGCTACCCGGCCGGCCAGGAAAGGGGGTGGGGACGAGCGGGCGGCCCCCCCCTCCTCAGCCGTACCAGGCCGCGTGCCCTCAACATGGGGGGGTGCCTTGGGGGAGGGGGGGGCGTGCGGCCCCCCCACCCCAAAGCACCTTGTCCCCATGTCGATGAGGACAAGGGCCTCTTCCCGACAACCCTGGCCGTTGGTTGTTGGGGTCTGCGGGCGGGGGGCTTATCGGAATCCGGGAGCCCCCTTTAATAAGGGGGCCCCCGGATACCGGCCCCCCACCCTATGTGAATGAGTATGGGGTACAATGTACCCCTACCCATTCACCTGTGGAAAAAAAGTACAAAAAAAAAACACAACACAGGGAAAAAATATTTTATTGCACAGCTCCGGGGGTCTTCCGTCTTCGGGGGTCTTCTCGCCGGACTCCTCCGCTATCTTCTTGTAGCTCTTTTGCTAGCGGAGGAGTCCGGCTTTCTTCCTCCCCACCGCCGGCCTCTTCTCCCGACTTCGGGGGTCTTGTCCCCCTCTTCGGTTCTTCTGCCGGGCCACCGCGCCTTCTTATAGCTCTTTTACAGGCGGTGGCCCGGTCTTCTGTCGCCGCCGCCGCCGCCGCCTTCCGTTCTTCTTCTTCTTCTTCTTCTTCTTCTCCAGGAGATGTTGACACGACGCTCTCTCCGGCCACAATGCCAGGGACGCGCTCCGCTGCCACTTATATAGGGACAATGGGGCGGTGTCACATGGGTTGATGTCACATGGGTTGGTCACATGGGTTGATGTCACATGGTGACCCCGCCCCCTTACCATGTGACATCAACCCATGTGACCAACCCATGTGACATCAACCCATGTGACACCGCCCCATTGTCCCTATATAAGTGGCAGCGGAGCGCGTCCCTGGCATTGTGGCCGGAGAGAGCGTCGTGTCAACATCTCCTGGAGAAGAAGAAGAAGAAGAAGAACGGAAGGCGGCGGCGGCGGCCGAAGAGGGGGACAAGACCCCCGAAGTCGGGAGAAGAGGCCGGCGGCGGGGAGGAAGAAAGCCGGACTCCTCCGCTAGCAAAAGAGCTACAAGAAGATAGCGGAGGAGTCCGGCGAGAAGACCCCCGAAGACGGAAGACCCCCGGAGCTGTGCAATAAAATATTTTTTCCCTGTGTTGTGTTTTTTTTTGTACTTTTTTTCCACAGGTGAATGGGTAGGGGTACATTGTACCCCATACTCATTCACATAGGGTGGGGGGCCGGTATCCGGGGGCCCCCTTATTAAAGGGGGCTCCCGGATTCCGATAAGCCCCCCGCCCGCAGACCCCGACAACCAACGGCCAGGGTTGTCGGGAAGAGGCCCTTGTCCTCATCGACATGGGGACAAGGTGCTTTGGGGTGGGGGGGCCGCACGCCCCCCCCCCTCCCCCAAGGCACCCCCCCCATGTTGAGGGCACGCGGCCTGGTACGGCTGAGGAGGGGGGGGGGCGCCCGCTCGTCCCCACCCCCTTTCCTGGCCGGCCGGGTAGCGTGCTCGGATAAGGGTCTGGTGTGGATCTGGGGGGGACCCCCACGCCGTTTTTTCGGCGTAGGGGGTTCCCCTTGGAATCCATACCAGACCTAAGGGCCTGGTATGCTCTCGGAGGGGGAACCCACGCCAAATTTTTTTCAGAAATTTGCCGTGGAGTTCCCCCTTGAGCTCATTCTCTGCTTGGCCTCGGCAAAAGTCGCCTGGCCTGGGGCGACTTGTAAGTCGTCCCAAGTCGGGCTTGAAGTCATCACAAGTCGTTTTGAAGTCGTCCCAAGTCGCGCTGTGATCTTAACTCAAGTCGTGTCCAAGTTGCCTGACTCAAGTCGCCTACAAGTCGTGTTGCCCCTGTGTGAATGGGCTCTTAGGCCAAAATGTATTCTGCTACATTTTTTGTTGTTGAAAATAACCCAAATTAGTGTATATTATTCAGACTGTATGAAAGTTATACAATCCACAAACTATGGTATATACTGTATCTGAAAATTGATCAATCATGATGAGGCCCAAAAACACCAGGACAGTACAAGTACCCCCCAAATGACCCCCTTTTGGAAAGTAGAAAGGCGGGTGGCTCGGGTATATATGCCTAGTGGGAGCAAAATACCTGTATTAGACAGGTATCTACTCCCCCCCCCCCCCCCCCCCTGAAAGGTGCCAAATGTGACACTGGAGGGGGGGGGGGGGGGTCCGAAAAGTGGAAGTTTAATTTTTGGGTGGAACTCCACTTTAAGAGCTCATTCACATAGGCATATAAACTGCTGCACATAAATGAACATAAACACGGAAACGTGAACGTTTTACGCAGGATCTTGCAGTTCTGCCAGCCTGGACCATTCTTTCATGCAGAAAATATGTGTCTAAATGCAGCCTTTTTATTTTTCTGCCCATGTGAATGAGTTCAAACTGGGGCAGTTGGGGGGAGGGGTGTAAAAATGCATCTAAACCCCATTTTCTTTTACCACCTTCCCCCCAACTGCAAGCGTAAATGAGCCACAACACATCATTTTTCATTATTAAATGAGCCTGGACCACAGCCAATGCATATGAATATAAATATAGAATACTCACTTCTTCTTTATTCTCATCATTCATGACATTTAAGTCTGTATCGGTCTCATCTTCATCTTCTGACTCATCTATGAGGGATATAAGATGCTTTATCAGAAACAATATTATCAAGCTTTCAATAATTCTCATACAGGTATATTAAAACATATCAGTTATATGGTGTATTACAAGCCAGTAAACACTCTATGGGATTGATTTAACCACTTTAGTCCCAGAAGATTTCCCCCTTATTGACCAGGCCATTTTTTGCGATATGGCACTGCGTTGTTTTAACTGACAATTGCACAGTTGTGTGAGGCTGTACCCAAACAAATTTGACATCCTTTTTTTCCCACAAATAGAGCTTTCTTTTGGTGGCATTTGATCACCTCAGCGGTTTTTATTTTTTGTGTTATAAACAAAAAATGATTGACAATTTTGAAAAAAAAAAAAACTTTTTTTAAAATTTTTGCTATAATAAATATTCCAAAAAACAAAAAAAAATTCTTCATCAGTTTAGGGCGATATGTATTCTTCTACATATTTTTGGTAAAGAAAATTGCAATAACCGTATATTGATTGGTTATTGCATCTGCAAACAGGGGATAGATTTATGGCATTTTTACCATTTTTTTTTTTACTAGTAATGGCAATGATCAGCGATTTTTAGCAGAACTGCGGCATTGCAGCGGATAGATCGGACACTTTTGTCACTTTTTTGGGACCACTGACATTTATACAGCGATCAGTGCTATACAAATGCACTGATTACTGTATAAATGTCACTGGCAGGAAAGGGGTTAACACTAGGGGGCGATCAAGGGGTAAATATGTTCCCTGGGAGGTGTTTCTAACATCTCAGTAAAAGAGTTTGAATCTTTCCTTGTGCTGCGCTATAGCCCACTTCCAGCTCCCGGCCTGTATGCTCACATCACCTCCGTTGGCCCCATCCTACATGTTTCATCACAGCGGAACGTAGTCGAGGGGAGTGGCCACCTGTGGACTGTTTTATTCACCTTTTTGTCTGGATTTTTTATGGACTTTTCATCTATACTTGTGATTTATATGTATGTGTGTCAGGGCTGGGCTCAGCCCTTCCTTCTCTGAGCTAGCCACTCAGCTGTCGGCTAATTGTCAAACTCCCATCTCTCTCCACAGTTACCCAGCTGTTGTTGATTCTGCTCGTCAGTCCTGCCTACTTAAAGCCATACAGCTCACTTGATTTCTGCCTTCGCCTTGGTCACATCATAAGAAACCATCTCCTGCATTCCCGTTTAAAGACTGGCTTTGCTGACATCCCTTCTGGCTCCAGATCCTGCCTGCTGTTCCTCTACTTAGATCCCTGACTTCTGGTCTGGCTGATTACTCAATCTGGATACAGAACTCTGGCTTGGATGATTACCTGATCTGGTTACTGAACTTTGGCTTGGCTGACTACCTGATCCGGTTACTGGACTCTGGCTATGCTTTGACTACGCTTACTCTATTTACCTTTTAATTTTTATTAATAAACAAGTGTGATTTTACTGTAATTCTGTCTCGGTCTGGTTCATGGTTTCTGACAATGTGTTATTGATTATTCTTTAGTGCCACACCTATTTACAAAATTCCAGTTCTTTACAGGCTGCAGTGTTAAAAAAATAATAAATGCACTTTTTTTGTACCTGCAAAAACATGTGCATTAATTTTTATTTTTTACCAAAAGGTGAACTAAACCTTTAGGCTCCATTCACATCTGGCAATTTGGGATTGCGGGCGGAACCGGCGTGATTCTGCCTGCACTGTAATCGGGCTGAAGCACGTCACGCGTGTTTGGGTACGATCCATTTTCAATGGCACCTTAAACACAGTGCGGTTTTGCCATGATTGTTGTGCAATAATTGTGCGGCAATCGTGGCAAACCGCATTGCATGAAGCTTGTCACCCACAAAGAAACACGAGCTGCGTTTGGGAATCAAGCTTCGCTCATAATGAGGTTTGCTACAATCTCCAAATTATTATTGCACGACATTTGTAGCAAAACCACACCTTGTTTAAGGTGCCTTAAAAAATGATTGGCACCCAAACACGTGTGGCGTGTTTAGCAGTGTCATTTGGAATTCGGGGCAGAATTGCCCAAATCACCAGATGTATATGGGGCCTCAATCATCCAATCAAGTGCAAGCAAAAATACTGTTGTTTTGTTTTTTCCTGCAAGAGATTTGATATTCTTTGCAAAGTGAAATCTCACCGTATACACTAAAAGAAAATTCCCTTGCACAATTAAACTTGTCTTGCAAAGTCAACAGAGCAGCCTATTTGCCTTTAGTAAATCAGCCCTGTTAAATAGAAAAGCATAAGCCCCATACACACTACCAGTTTTTCTGCTGAGTTTTTCCTTCAGATTTACCAAAACCATATAATATGAGGTCAAACCTTAGGAGTTTCAGTTTGTATGCAATCAGGCAGGCCCTTCTACTACATAGTTTTGGTAAGTCTGAAGGAAAAACTCAGCAGAAAAACTGATAGTGTGTATGAGGCTTTAGTCTACCTTCTTGGGAGAATTTTTTTGCTGCGGTGATTGTCTGGCTTGCTCCAGGCACGGGGTAGGTATAGGAGCTATTAATACTGCAGAGCGGCAGCGTGCACTTTGGACAGCACTTTCTTAAAACCTGTATTGCTGCGCTGACTACAGAGTCCAGGTTTTTCCAACGCAAACATTCCTAGGGAGAGAACAGAAAATACGGCAGTGTAAAATACGTGTAAGGAAATCAATAACACACATAAAACAAGCCTGGCTGTGTTATGAATTAAAAGCCTCCAGCTGCTAGTGAACTACACGCCGTATGACGCTGAGTGACTGGGAGGCATACATCATCATGCATTGACTTTAAGATACATACCACACTGGTATTTATGAAGCAGAACTTTTTGTTGCTGGTCTCACAACAGTAAAGATCTGAAATGCAGCTCTGTTGCCACATAACCACCATTTGCTTGGTTCATGACAGTAGAGGGACACCATCAAGCATGTGGACATCATTGTGTATGCCATAGACAAGGGGTCCTAAAATGTTTGAAACAAAGGACCAGTTTACTGTCCTTCAAATATTAGTAGGGCTGGAGTGTGGCCAGTAGGAGGAGGAATAATACCCCATTGCTGGTGTCATTGGGAAGGAATGGTGCCCTGTCTTTGGTGTCAGTGGAAGAAACAAGGCCAGATAATGGCAAGCAAAGGGCCACATCTGGCCTGTGGGCTGCAGTTTGGAGACCCCCGTCATAGACCAAACACGTTTGATGGCAACTCCACTCTTCTGGTAAATTTTGATAAATTATCTAAGTATTTCTGGATATCTGGTTATTGGTAAGTCTAATGCCCTGTATACACGGTCGGATTTTCCCACGGAAAATGTTTGATGGGAGCTTTTTGTCAGAAATTCCAACCGTGTGTAGGCTCCATCGGACATTTTCTTTCGGAATTTCCATCACACAAAATTTGAGATCTGAATCTCAAATTTTCTGACAACAAAATCCGTTGTCAGAAATTCCGATCGTGTGTACACAATTCCGACGCACAAAGCTCCAGGCATGCTCGGAATCAAGCAGAAGAGCCGCACTGGCTATTGAACTTAATTTTTCTCGGCTCGTCGTATGTGTTGTATGCCACCATGTTCTTGACGTTCGCAATTTTCTACCAACTTTGTGTGACCGTGTGTATGCAAGATACGTTTGAGTCAACATCAGTCAGAATAAATCCATGGATTTTGTTGTCGGAATGCCTGATCAATGTCTGATCATGTGTACGGGACATTAGACCCTGTTCCTACCAAGTTCAAGTAAGATATTCCCAACTAGGGATGGCTGAACTGTTCGCCCGGCAGTCGGTTTGCGGTGAATTTTGCGTGTTCGCGATTCGCCAAACCGGCGGACTATTGCCGCTTTTCACCCAGCGGACATATGTGTTTACAGTGTGAAAGAACTTTGACCCATGATGACACATCCATCATGGGGTACAGGACAGCCAATTGAGACATTTCAGCACATGGACAATTGGACATACCCCCTACCTTATAAATAGACCTGATCTGGAGGCCATTTTACATTCTGTCTTATGTCAGTGTAGGGAGAGGTTGCTCTGTGGAGCAGGGACAGACTGTAGTGACACAAATCGCTAGCTATTAGGTCCACAAAAGTCCTTTTAAGGACTGGTATAAGTGTAGAACAGTATATAGGGTTCAGTGCACTGCTGTGCTTTTGATTGCAGCTGTTTTTTGTCAGTGTAGGGACAGGGAGCTGTGTGCAGCAGGGAGAGACTGTAGTGACACAAATCACTAGCTATTAGGTCCGCAAAAGTCCTTTTAAGGACTGGTATAGGTGTAGTACAGTATATAGGGTTCAGTGCACTGCTGTGCTGGTGATTGCAGCTGTCTTTTGTCAGTGTAGGGACAGGACGCTGTGTGCAGCAGGAACGGTCAGTTTAATCACTAGCTAGCTATTACTATTAGATCCACAAAGGTTCTTTTAAGGACTGGTATAGGTGTACAATATATAGGGTGCTGGTGCATTGCTGTGCTGCAGCATACTGCTCGTTTCTGCAGCAGTCTTTTATCAGTGTAGGGACTGAGGGACAGTCTGCAAATCACTAGCTACTAGGTCCCCAAAGGTCCTTTTAAGGACTGGTATAGGTGTACAATATATAGGGGGCTGGTGTAGGGCTGTGCTGTAGATTACTGCTGGTTTCCGCAGCAGTCTTTTATCAGTGTAGGGACTGAGGGACAGTCTGCAAATCACTAGATACTAGGTCCACAAAGATCCTTTTAAGGACTGGTATAGGTGTACAATATATAGGGTGCTGGTGCAGGGCTGTGCTGCAGATTACTGCTGGTTTCTGCAGCAGTCTTTTATCAGTGTAGGGCCTGAGGGACACTCTGCAAATCACTAACTACGTGGTCCACAAAGGTCCTTTTAAGGACTGGTATAGGTGTACTATTTGGTGTGCAGTATATAGGTGTGTAATACACGTATAAAATACTTGCACATATAGAAAGCATAGTATAGTGCATTTCCACTGTGCAGCATTGTGACTGCTGAACGGTTTTGCAGCGATACTACAAAGAGTGACAAACGCAATAAAAAAAAAGTATTATAACTGGTGCGATAAACCAGTGACCCTCCTGTTTGAAGAGGTTGAGCGTTGTCATATTTTTGCCCAGCAGCGAGTTGCTGGTATCAGTGCTGCTGTCAGTGCTCTCTATCTTGGTGCTGGTGTCAGTGCTCTCTCTCTATCTTGGTGCTGGTGTGGTCTCAGTGCTCTCTATCTCGGTGCTGGTGTCAGTGCTCTATATCACGGTGCTGGTGTCAGTGCACTCTATCACGGTGCTGGTGTCAGTGCTCTCTATCGGTGCTGGTGTCAGTGGTCTATATCACGGTGCTGGTGTCAGTGCTCTATATCACGGTGCTGGTGTCAGTGCTCTATATCTCGGTGCTGGTGTCAGTGCGCTATATCTCGTGCTGGTGTCAGTACTCTATATCACTGTGCTGCTGTCAGTGCTCTATATCACGGTGCTGGTGTCAGTGCTCTATATCACGGTGCTGATGTCAGTGCTCTATATCACGGTGCTGGTGTCAGTGCTCTCTATCACGGTGCTGGTGTCAGTGCTCTCTATCACGGTGCTGGTGATCATCTCCTGCACCCTCTTCATAGCCTACCTTGACCTTTCCTCTCCTACATTGCCTTCATGCGCTCCTGTATTGTCAAAATTTCACAGATAAAAAAAGAATGCGTGTAGTTGTCGATCCCAGATTCACTTCATACATGTGTTATGTCAGTGGCCATGTGGTGTGACTATGTGTGCACAGCTAGTAAGTATTTTCAAGGTTCGCCTGCCATTGAAGTCAATGGGGCCCGCCGCAAACTTTGCAGTTCGCAAACTTTTGCCCGCGTTCGTGTTCGCGAAATTTCCCATCGGAAGTTCGTCCATCTCTATTCCCAACACACAAGTTCCTGAACTTGGCTGTAGATGTAAGTGGGTGCTGCAGTGACCAATCAGCTGGAAACTGAAGACATTCAGAGCAAGAAGTATGTCACCAGCATACCAAGGATCTCCAGATGAAGTCCAAAGTTTTTTTGAATGATCACATCATGGTTACAATAGCAACATTTCAAGGCCTGACAGGACCCCTTCATCCTGCATGTGACCAATGCCTGATAAAGGGGTACTGCGTGGCTCCAAAACATTGCTATTGTAACCATGATGCAAATGCTGAATAAAGCTTTGGACTCATTCTGGAGATCCTTGGTATGCTGCTGACATACTTATTGCTCTGTTTCAACCAAGGTCACTGTAAGCTTGCAGTTTGTATTGGTTGCCTCCCAGTGCTCCAGTTTCCTCCAACAATACAGGTTAAATATACAGGTTTACTTGTAAACTGGTCTTAGGTTTAAGCTTGTGGTTGGAAGTGGTAAAAATAGGTGGTTGAGACAATTTTTTATCGCCCAAACCCAAGGTACTCTCCCCTAATGTGAAAAGGCAGTTAGACAGCAGCGTACACATGCCATGTCCATGATGCTTTGCTTCGCATCGCAGCAAAAAAAGCTCCCCTGTTGAGTTTGGCAGTTAAAGGGGTGTTCCAGCAGGGACATTTTTTTTAAAATGTCAACAGCAAAAAAAAAAAGTAGCTGCTGACTTTTAATAATGACACTTACCTTTCCAGGGCACTCACAATGTCGGCCGCCCGAGGCCGACCCATCCCTCAGCTCTCGGGTTCCAGCGCTGCCATTTTCACTAAGGGAAACAGGCAGTGGAGCCTTGCGGCTTCACTGCCCGTTTCCTACTGCGCATGCGCGAGTCGCGCAGTGCTTTGTGAATGGGAAGTGCTCTGTTAGGAAACACACAGTTCCCAGAACACAGCATACCCCTTTACCCAGAAGACAACGCAAGGAGGAGAGAAGACCAAAGATCACAGCAGAGTAGGAAGAGGCAGATTAGGAAGACTGCCTAGCAACAGGGATTTCTGGTAGAGTAAAACATTTATTTTTTTCAAATTTAAAAAAAAAAAATTATTTTTAAGAATATTAATGAATTTTAAAGAATATTAATTTTTTTTTAGGGTGGCCCTCCACTTTAAAACCGGCATCAAACATAACATGTTCATGAGAATTGAGCCACGGTGCAACTACAGCTGTAACCTACATTAATTGCTGTATTCTCATTTGGCTGTCAAAGGAGCAAACAAGTATTCAAGAGAAGGCAGTATCCTGTAACCTGCACTGCTCTGTGAAAATCGATCTACTTATGGTCAGTGTATAGAATGCCGCTTACACTGGTAGTCAGTGGAAAAAATGCTCCTTGCTTTGGTTGTCACTGAAAAGAATGTTCCTTACATTGATGATCAGTGGGAAGAATTATGTTTACGCATGTGTTGTACGTCACCGCGTTCTTGGCGGTCGGAATTTGATGTGACCGTGTGTAGGCAAGACAGTTTGAGCGGAATTCCGTTGGAATTCCGATGGGAAAGCCTTCAGAGCTTTTTCCGACAAGAATTCTGATCGTGTGTACGCGGCATGACATTGGTAGGCAGCGGAAAGAATGTTCCTTACATTGAAGGTCAGTGGAATGAAGGCTCCTTACATTGGGAGTGAGTGGGAAGAAAGTTCCCTACATCAGGGGTCATTGGGAAGAAGGCCCTTTATATTTGTAGTCAGTGGGAAGAATGTTCCTTATATTGAAAGTCAGTGGAAAGAATACTCCTTTCTTTGGTGGTCAGTGGGAAGACTGTTCCTTACATTAGTCGTCATTGGGAAGAATGTTCCTTACATTGGGGGTCAGCGGGAAGAATGCTTCTTTCATTGGAGGTCAGTGGGAAGAATGTTCCCTACATCGGGGGTCATTGGGAAGAATGCTCTTTACATTAGTAATCAGTGGGAAGAATGTTCCTTATATTGAAGTCTAGTGGAAAAAATGCTCCTTTCATTGGTAGTCAGTGGGAAGAATGCTTCTTACATTGGGGGTCAGTGAGAAGACCGTTCCATACATTGCTGGTCAGTGGGAAGAATGCTCCTTACATTGGGGGTCAGTGGGAAGAACGCTCATTACATTGGGGGTCAGTGGGAAGAATGCTCCTTACATTGGGGGTCAGTGAGAAGACTGTTCCATACATTGCTGGTCAGTGGGAAGAATGCTCCTTACATTGCTGGTCAGTGGGAAGAATGCTCCTTACATTGGGGGTCAGTGGGAAGAATGCTCCTTACATTGGGGGTCAGTGGGAAGAATGCTCCTTACATTGGGGGTCAGTGGGAAGAATGCTCCTTACATTGGGGGGCATTGGGAAGAATGCTTCTTTCATTTGTAGTGAGTGGGAAGAATGTTCCTAATGTTGAGAGTCAGTGGGAAGAATGCTCCTTACATTGGTGGTTAGTGAAAGGACTGTTCCTTACATTAAAGGTCAGTGGGAAGAATGCTCCTTACATTGGTGGACAGTGAGAAAAATATTCCTTACATTGCTGGTCAGTGAGAAGAATGTTCCTTACATTGGTGGACAGTGAGAAAATGATTCCTTACATTAGTGGTCAGTGAGAAGAATGCTCCTTACTTTAGTGGTCAGTGAGAAAAATGTCCCTTACATTGGTGATCAGTGGGAAGAAGGCTCCTTACCATTGGTGGTCAATGGGAAGAATGCTCTTTACATTGTAGGTCACTGATACAAAGAAGCCATTACAGATAAGTAAAAAGATCAATGGTGTCAGTGATTACTTATCTAGGAGGCAAAAATTGCTTATTGCTCAAGGACCCCTAGCAAATCCCAGGGTTCCACGGGACCCTGGATGAAAAAGCTAGACTAGACTATTAGCTCATTTGGGGTAAGTATTGATATGTCTGATTCATTGTGCT
Source organism: Lithobates pipiens (assembly GCF_037356315.1). NCBI lineage: Eukaryota > Metazoa > Chordata > Amphibia > Anura > Ranidae > Lithobates > Lithobates pipiens. The sequence goes on along the minus strand of NW_027507903.1, from coordinate 32,999,518 downwards.
CTATAAACTGATGAAAAGATGTCTGCACCAAACCAAGAAAAAAAAAAATCTACAAGTGTTTTTATTTTTTTTAATGATTAAGAACTATTTACTTGGCAATACCACTTTGCCATTTTTATTCTAAACCAATGTTAAGTAAAAACTCGTAAAACTTGGAATTCATTTTTTTTTCTCCATCAAAGAGGACAACTCTTCTGCCCCGTACACACGGTCGGACTTTCCGACAGAAAATGTGCGATCGGATCGTGTTGTCGGAAAATCCGATCGTGTGTGGGCCTCATCTGACTTTTTCCGTCGGAATTTCCAACACACAAAGTTTGAGAGCAGGATCTAAAATTTTCCGACAACAAAACCTGATTGTTTAAATTCCAATCGTGTGTAGACAATTCCAACGGACAAAGTGCCATGCATGCTCAGAATAAATTACGAGCCGAATGCTATTGGCTACTGATCTGTTTATAGTCCCGTTGTATGTGTTTTACGCCACCGTGTTCAGAACGATTGGATTTTCCTACAACTTTGTGCGACTGTGTGTATGCAAGTCAAGTTTGGGCCAAAATCCATTGGAAAAAATCAGACTAATTTTGTCATCGGAATAAATCCGACGGATTTTGTCATCGGAATATCCGATTGTGTGTACAGGGCATTCCTCTTGTGGTCCAATGGGAGTCAGCAGGGGTCGCCGTGGTAGGAATTCAACTAAAAGTGTTAATTTATTTTTTTCTATTCTATTAAATAGAAATTAGCTCAAAAATGCTCCAGCGTCTACAGAGCTACCTGATTGAGGTCCAGCTGAGATAACCCCTCCCCCACCCCCCACAACTAATCCAATCCACGTTAATTAGTAGCGATGGAAAAATCTCTTTGAAATGAAAACCTTCCAGAATCTGTATTACCAAATAAGATAAAGTTATTCTTTTCTTCTGGGCAAATGATTCCCTTTGTACCTAAATAACATTCACATCACAACATTAGTTTATAATTATAAATACATTTTCTTAGCGTGCTGCGTGAGGAACCGTAGTAAGATGCAATATATCAAAGATGTAATCATTACCAATTTTGGAACATTGCTCTGCAGTAGACCACAAACTAATAGACTGCTAACTCTGTGGGACGGATCTTTTATTGCTTTTCGGTAAAACTATCTACTGATAGGAGATAAGGAAAATATATGCTGGATCTTTCTACTGGTTTACTTCCTATAATCTAAGCCTTTGACATCTTTTCAGTGTTGTACATCAAATAAAATAAACTTGCAAACTTAAAAAAGAAAAATTCATAAAAAAACTAGAAATAGTGCGTGGTGGCGACTTTTTTTTTATGTCAGATGGTGAAAAGACGAAGACTATGAAAAAGGTCAATGTATGAAAACGAAAACATCTTGAGTAGTATTAACAGAGTGAAGAGCTGTGTGTCCATTGCCCTTTCTTACTTGTGCTGTATTGTAGAGTATCTCCATTCCCCGGGCTTGTATGAAGGCTTCTCTTCCCGATCGCACATTGGTGATATGTTTAAGGCAGCGCAGTAGGCCTCTTCGGATTGGGATGTAGGCATTGGAAGAATCACTGATGTGCCAATCTTGGTAGAAATTCAGCAAGCCACACACATAGTTTCTGTTCACCGCTCTTCTGACATTGGACTCTAGAAATACATTAAAACTTTATAATTATAATGTTATTATTCGTTAAAGTGGAACTTTACCCATAAGGAACTTGATAACTAATAATGTTCTTAATAATTATGCTATGAAAATGAGTGTGTGCTGTGAACTGCCTCCAGCACCGCTCCCATCTTCTTCTTGCCGGAGGCCGCCATTTTTCATAAGGCCAGAGCCCCGGAGCAGCAGTAAATCGTTAGAGATTGGCCTCTAGTGTCTCTGATTTTAGGCGCAGTGCCACAAAAATAGAGAGAAACTGAGCATTTGCAGAGCAGGGTGAGATGGTGTATTACCGGATTTTAAACAGTATAGGCCAGTGATGGCGAACCGTGGCACCCCAGATGTTTTGGAACTACATTTCCCATGATGCTCATGCACTCTGCAGTGTAGTTGAGCATCATGGGAAATGTAGTTCCAAAGCATCTGGGGTGCCAAGGTTCACCATCACTGGTATAGGCATTTATTTATTTTTTGTAAAAGTATTTTTATTTAATTTTCAAATGAGGTACATCAGGCAAACACATAAAACAATTGGGGGGATAGTCTGGTACCAGGCCTCACTCCCCCCCCCCCAAAAAAAAAACAACCCCGAAACACGTCTCAGCAAGTATAATTCTGAGGCTTGAAACATGAGCATAGTAACAACAATTTATCATTATAGTTGAACGCAGTTTCATATAATGACATATTTCCAGCTCCAGGCAGCTATGACATACTACCTGCCATCAAATACTAACATCAGAACCACATATGAAATTTCGAGGTCCACAGCTCCTCCCCCCATAACATTAATACTTAATGATCATCAATACCCACCCAGCTCCATACCAGACATAACATGAATTTCCAGCGTGAGGAGGAAAAAAAGCAGATTACTGGTTTGTGTAAGTAGGACATCGGTCCCGCACACTCCACACCCACCAGTGCCACCTACTAGTGCCCACCAGTGTCACCTATCAATGGCCAACAGTGCCGCCTACCAGTGCCCACCAGTGCCACCTATCAATGGCCAACAGTGCCGCCTACTAGTGCCCACTAGTGCCACCTATCAATGGCCAACAGTGCCGCCTACTAGTGCTCACTAGTGCCACCTATCAGTGCCCACCAGTGCCACCTATCAATGGCCAACAGTGCCACCTACCAGTGCCCACTAGTGCCACCTATCAGTGCCCACCAGTGCCCCTATCAATGCCCATCAGTGCTGCCAATCAGTGCCCATCCAATGCCTCATTGTCAGTGCCAGCTATCCATGTCACCAGTGCCTTTTAGTGCCCATCAGTGCCACCTATCAGTGTCCTTCAGTGCTGCTTATCAGTGCCCATCAGTGCCACCTATTAGTGCCACCTACCAGTGCCCATCAGTGCCCACCAGTGATGCATCGTCAGTGCCCAGTGCCACCTATCAGTGCCCATTAGTGCCACCTTATCAGTGCAGCCTCATTAGCACACATCAATGAAGGGGAAAAATTACCTGTTTGCAAACGTTTAAAACATACTATGAGCCACACGACACACTGCCAGCACATAGTCTGGGGTCTCACTGAGAGCCTCGGGCCCGTTCTAATGTTCTGGACCAGGAACGTCCAATTCCGGGTCATCTGATCGTTGTGATAACCTCTGATTGGCTATCAAAGTGATCAGTCACTGTGAAGCCCGCCCCCGTGTTTTCTGTCTCTGTGGATGGACACTTGGAAATGCAGTCTCTGTAAATCTGAGGGGTAGATCTGAAATGAGGGGAAGCTCTGCTGATTTTATCATCCAATCATGTGCAAGCTAAAATGCAGTTTTTTTATTTCCCTTGCATGTCGCCCTCGGATTACAGCGACTTTACTTCCAAGTGCACTTTCAGTGCAATTTCAAGTGAGCTTTACACTTGTAGTGCAAAGTGGATTTGTCTTTAGGAAATAACCCCCATTGCATCTTTCTCAGTCCTTGCAGAGATAGAAAAAAGAAAGTAGTTGCAGAAAATAAAAAAATAAAAAATAATCAAACAAAATACCTATATCAAGGTTTGATCTAGGTCAGCCCCAGGATTAGTGTTTAGGTAAGGTTCAAAGGTCAAGGTCAGAGTCAAAGGTCATGTCAGTATTTTTTGGACAGGATTTTTTTTTTAATTAGGCCTCGTGCACACTGGACGTTTTTGGATGTTTTTACAGTTGCTGTTTTTGGCTTCTGTCGTTTTTTTTTCTACAGTCCATAAACTCTCCAGTGTGTTATCCAATGTGTCCATGCACACATAGGCTGTCATCAACTGTTTTTGGTAGGGGCGTTTTCTGGCTGTAAAAAAACCCCAAAAACTAGTGAGAGGAGTTTTTCAGCTGTAAAAACGCTCTAAAGTCAAAAAAACACAGAAAAACATAGATAAACGCTCAAAAATGCGTTTCCCCATCGTTTTCTTACATTTTTGATCCCCCAAAAAAACACTTAAAAATGCTAACATTAATAAACGCTGCAAAAACGCAAAAAAAAAAAAAAAAAAAAAAAAAGCTTTTGCAAAAACGTTGACAAACTCACTGCAAAACTACTGGCATATAACGTTATTTTAATGCCCAATGTGCATGAGTCCTCAGTATCAGTGTGATTTAGGTAGCATATAAAAAAAAAATCAAGATGTGTATTATTGTTTCTGTGCTGTACTACGGGTACAGACAACAACTAACATACACGTAAGTGGTATCCCTCATATCTGAGGGGAGAAGAGACTGATCGTGTGTTCATACAAAGTATGAACACTGATCTATCTCTTCCCCTAGCAAGTCCCATCCCCCCTTCAGTTAGAACACGTAGCAGGGAACACAGTTAACCCCTTGGTTGCCCCCTAGTGTTAACCCTTTCACGGCCAGTGACATTTTTACAGCAATCAGCGCATTTTTATAGCAATGATCACTGTATAAATGAAAATGGTCCCAAAAATGTGTCAAAATTGTCTGATCTGTCCGCCATAATGTCGCCACCATTACTAGTAAAAATAATAATAATAAAAATGCTATAAATCTATCCCCTATTTTGTAGACGCTATAACTTTTGTGTAAACCAATCAATATACGCTTATTGCGATTTTTTTATTACCAAAAATATGTACAAGAATACATATCGGCCTAAACCAGGCATGGCCAACCAGTGGCCCGGGGGCCACATGTGGCCTGCGGAGCCCTCTGATGTGGCCCGCGACCTCCTGCTCTGGGATAGCAGGTTGGCAAGCCCAGATTGTGGGTTGCCAACTCATCATCCCAGAGCATCAGTGTTGTTAAAGAGGAAGTAAAGGCACTTAAAAAAAAATGCAACCTGCAAGGCAAAGGTATAATGAGCTAGTATGCATAGCATACTAGCTCATTATAAATAACTTACCTGAGAACGAAGCCCCCGAAGCTGTCCTCCTTTTTCTTCACCGCTGCCATGTATCCCAGAGGGACTTCCAGGTTTCGCTGCTCCGGCGCTGTGATTCGCTGGAGCCACAATGACATCACTCCCACGCATGCGCACGGGAGCTGACACAAGTGGCATATCGCCGCGATCTGCAGCCTTCCCAGTGCGCATGTGCACCGCTGTCTATGGCGCATGCTCTGTAGACAGCGGTGGCTATCTTTTTGTAAATATCTCCTAAACCGTATAGGTTTAGGAGATATTTCTTGGACCTACAGGTAAGCCTTAATCTAGGCTTACCTGTAGGTCAAAGTGGTTTGTAAGGGTTTACAACCACTTTAATGAAGCTGGCAGTAGAGAAAGTAAGTGGCTACAGAGCTGCATAAACTGATGCTTCCTGTATAGTGCCGCCTCCTGTCACAGGTGGACTAATACCAAATGCACTCTGCCTGGGACAGCAACAGCCGGTGATACCTAAATGGAAGACTATTATTAAAGGTCAGTTTATTACTAAAATCACAGTGTATATATGGGCACATCTCTTCTGCAGTGGTTACTGGGCTGTTTTCAAACTGATCTGCAGGTGCAGCGCAGAACACATGTGAATTACCTGCACTGAGCCATTATTACTTGCAGGTGTGGTGAGCTTTCAGAAAGTGCACCACACCTGCAGGATATAATAGAAGTCTTATGCCATGTACACCCGACCGGACTTTTCGAGGGACTAGGTCCGACGGCCTTTCCGACTGACCTTTGGCGGAGTTCCGACGGACTTTCCAAATGAACGGACTTGGCCACACACAATCACACCAAAGACCGACGGATTCGAACGTGATGACGTACGACCGGACTAGAATAAGGAAGTTCATAGCCAGTAGCCAATAGCTGCCCTAGTGTCGGTTTTTGTCCGTCGGACTAGCATACACACGAACAGATTTCCCAGTCCGGCGGAGTTCCGGTGGAAAAATTTACAACATGTTCTATTTCTAAAGTTCGCCGGATTTTTGGCAAGCAAAGCCCACACAAGATCGAATTGTCCAACGGACTCGTTCCATCTGACCTTTGCTGTCAAAAAGTCTGGTCGTGTGTACGTGGCATAAGGTAAAGTGCAGCTAACCCGCAGGAAGGCCAAGTGCAGTGCAGGTAAACCACAGCGCAGCAGTGTGAAAGCAGCATTAGACCCCTTTGCCATGATCGGTCCGACCCAATCGGACCCTCCGTTCACCTCTATTGAGCCACAGATGTAAACGGACTTGTGACCGTATACACCCACCTACCTTCAATCCAGTCCACTAAAAAAAAACAGAAGGGGGGGGGGTCTGTCCTATTCCATCACGGCAGATCAGATTGGAAGGCTCATAGAGTAGAGCGAGCCATGTCCGTGTCCATTCTGCATATGCATCCGCCCACTCCAGTCATTGTGGCCCGCGACTGGTTACCAAGTCGCGTAAGTGGCTCTCCCTCTTTAAAAGGTTGGGCACCCCTGGCCTAAACTGAGAAAAAATGTGCTTAAAAAAAAAATGGGGGTATTTATTACAGCAAAAAGTAAAAAATATTGTTGTTTTTTTCAAAATTGTTGCTCTTTTTTTGTTTACAGTGCAAAAAATAAAAATGGCAGAGATGATCAAATACCAGCAAATTAAAGCTCTATTTGTGAGGAAAAAAAGGACGTCAATTTTATTTAGCTACAATATCGCACGACTGCGCAATTGTCAGTTAAAGCGACGCAGTGCAGTATCACAAAAAACGGCCTGGTCATTCAGCAGCCAAATCTTCCGGGGCTGAAGTGGTTAACTTGATAGATAGTAACCAACGTTTAGAAACATCTGCGTTTACATGCCTCTGAATATCCACCCTGAACGCATCTATCCATTAGTCATATAGGGGATGGTGTGGAGAGAAGCTGCACAATAGTCGTTTTTTTTTTTGTTCAAGTCAGCAGGTCTGAACAATAAAAAACTGACAGCTCAAGAGGAGCTGCTGTACTAATTATGTGACATTAGTACAGTGTTCTCCCCTGCTGCTCTACTGCGCTCTGACAAAACAGCCATTGGCTAAGAGAGCTGATCGGGAGCCAATCACCAGATCTTTTTTCAGTCGTGACCCTTCGTCTTATCATGAACTAGGTTGAAGTGACATTGGCATCACTAGAACAATCCAAAAAGCAGTTCCTTGCAAAAAAAGAAGGACTTGAGGCATGTATACACGATCGGATATTCCGACTGTAAATGTGTGATGACAGGCTGCTGGCGGTAAATCCGACCGTGTGTACGCTCCATCAGACAACTGTTGTCGGACTTTCCGCCAACAAATGTTGGCTAGCAGGTTTTCAAATTTTCCGCGGATAAATGTGTTTTGTCGGATTTTCCGATTGTGTGTACAAAAGTCCATCGGACAAAAGTCCAAAGTCCAAACATGCATGCTCGGAAGCAAGGACGAGCCAGAAGCGGTCGGTCTTGTAAACTAGCGTTCGTAATGGAGAACATTTGTGACGCGGCAAATTATAAAATCTCCAAATCTTCTTCTTTAATGGGATAATAATGAAGCTGCTTTGCTGGTGATACTGATGGAGTTATTGCAAACTAATTTTCAAAAGCTTTTTTTTCCTAGTGATATCAAGAATAATATTATTATGCTTTTTTTTTTTTTTTGGGCAAGTTACCACAACACCATTATCCCGTAGTTTTTAAGAACAAAGATGTCGGTGTCCCTTCTCAATTTTACATTGTATTTTTTAAAATGTAACTGCCTACTCCCAAACTGTCATTTGAAGTAAAACACATAGCCAAGTATTATTCTATACAATTTTTTTTATTGTGCATTAAAAAAAAAAAAAAAAAAAAATTAGACATGCTATCTGCCAATAGAATGTAACCAAAAAGTGTATTCTATGCATCCAAAAATATGGAAAATATACCAAATCAAATCATTATTCAACCAAAAAATAATGTCAAAGCAATAACTCCAAGGCCAATAATAAATAACACATGGCTGGTTGACAAACGGAAAAGCACGAAATGCAAAAACGCGAAAAGAAAAGTTTCTATTAACACGAAATTAGCAGAAGGCTCCCAAAGGGTGGCGCTAAAGAGCTGAAAAACCATGTAGTACGTCACTACGTTCGTGATTGTTGGCCAACAATTGTGTGCCATGTGTATGCAAGACAAGTTTGGGCCAACGCCCTTCGGACGAAAGTCCACAGTTTTGTTGGCCAACAATCTGTTTGTATGTACGAAGCGTTAGCCTATCTCTTTGACAGCTTGGGGCCACTCAGTTGAAGCCCTACAACCTCAGTCAGAATCTTCAACATTTGACACGTCCAAGATTGTCAGCCCTATTTTGCTACAGGACACAGTAGGGACACAGGAGTCAGAGGATGGAACCATAGTGCTCGGAGGTGAAGACAAGCGTTTACTGCTCTCCAAAGTATCACAAGTTTTCCAATTCTGGTGGAGCTTGAAGAGAGTCAATGGAATGAAGATCAGAGACATATTAGGTTCTACACCTCTTCTATTAGAGGGAACTGCTTTGGAGATTTTCATTTTTTTTCCACCTATGGCGGTGTTGTATTAAAGCCCATATAAATTTTTATAAAAAGGTTTAGATCTACTATGAGTTGACTACAAATAGAAGGACAAAGACGAAGGGCTTGACTTACTAAAGCTGAAGAGTGCGAAATCTGGTGCAGATATGCATGGTAGCCAATCAGCTTCTATCTTCAGCTTGTTCAATTAAGCTGATTGGTTTCTATGCAGAGCTGCACCTGATTTTCGCTCTCCAGTTTTAGTAAATCAACCCCCCCCCCCCCCCCGTGTATTCTTCGGTTGCTTTCAATCCTAAAACTGTAGACTTGGAGTAGACTGAGAGTATAAGCAGTCTGAATGCCGATTAGTTATATATCTTACTTTCCACATTTATCTTTGTTGTCTGTTTAGTAATTTCCCATAAGTCACTAAATTATTGAGCTTTTGTAGCTGGTAACTGAACCTTCTCATTACTTCATAAGAAAGCACTCATTAATAGAGATAATAATTAGTACCTGGTGTCCAGTCATTTACAATTGTTTTAGCATATGTTTTTTTAAAGACTCTCATTATACATATAATCATAATTACAATATTAGCAGGAGAGTACAGAAAGACAAGAATAAATCTGAGCAAATTAAAATTTTTACATAGCTTTCTTCTAAACTCTCCCTTATTAACCGATTCCCGACCGACGCACGCCAATGTACGTCGGCAGAATGGCACGGACAGGCAAATGGGCGTACAGGTACGTCCCTTTAAATTTGCCGCCGTGCCATCGCGTGTGCGTCGCCGGCCGGGACCTCCGTGAGTCGGGTCACCTACACTTCAAAGTGTACGAGCATCATGGGGAAAGTAGTTCCAAAACATCTAAGGTGCCAAGGTGCCAAGGTTCACCATCACTGGCCTAGGCTTATGACATCATGCACAGCTCTCTCTCTCTCACTCTGGTGAGAATTTGCCAGGAGGGGGGGGGGGGGGTGAGTCATAAAAGGGCCATTGAGAGCTGCAGAGCTGGAGGTGTACCTCTGTGTATCTGTGTGAATCCAGGAAGTGAACAGGCATCAGCTTCAGCTGCCCACAGTTAAAATGGCTGAAGCCAGATTCAGTGGAGGGAGATTTCTGCAGCATATTTGGCAAGTACAGAATCACAGTATATATAAAATAAAATGCAAAGTGGTTGGAGGGAAGCTTCAGAATGGCAAAGATGTTTTTATTACAAATGATGTGAGCAGACTGCAGTTCCTCTTAAAGCAGAGTTCCACCCAAAAATGGAACTTCTGCTTTAAGCACCTCTCTCCCCCTTACATGCCACATTTGGGATGTATTTTTTTTTGGGGGGGGGGGGAGTGGGGACTTCATTAGGAGGGGGAGTTCCTGTCCCACTTCCTCCTTCCGCCCAGGGGCCGCCTAGGCGACTCCTCCTTTCGACCTTAGTCGGCCCCTCCCTCTAGGCGATCTCCTGGGACACGTGACAGGAGATCGCCTGTCCACTCCGGGAGTGCAGCGCGACTCGCACATGCGCCATGCATGCCCGGCCGTGAAGCCAAAAGCTGTCAAGGCCGGGTGCTCAGAGTAGCAATGGAGGCGCCGGCGGAGAGGAGGGGGAGAGGAGCGACATCCCGTTCGGTCGCATCGCTGGACCGTGGAATAGGTACACTTTTTGTAGCTGCTGACTTTTAATAAACCTAAAAAGCCTGGAACTCCCCTTTAAGTGGTGGATGTGTACGGATTATTTTGGAGGATGGGGATATTGTTTAGTGTTTTTTGCTTGGAGTTCAACTTTCTCACTTTGTTCTTTATCTGTTAGAATCCGAAGAAGAAATGCAAATCATCCGTCTACCAAGCGGTGCCACTCTTGCAGTAGGCATTCCTTTTTTCATCTTTCACCTCTTCGCTGTGAACATTTTGAAATCGGTGAATTATTTTTTTTTCCTGTAAGGAAACTATTAAGCAATTTGTGGTGCTACTATAGTCACAGAAATCACTGGATGGAAAAGTGACAATTTCAGGTCATTTCATTAAAAATGGATGAAGCCCATTTGCAATTCTTGAGTTATTGTGGCAGCTTCCAATCTTATCACTTATTGTTGTTACTTATTTATAAGTTGACAGGATACGCTGACATGTGGCACCGCGCGTGTGCGGGGGGGAGAGGAGAGACGCAGCTTTACATATTTTTCTGTTAAAATATCCTAAAATAAATTATTGAGAGCAGAAGATGCAGAAAGTAGGCATAAAAAAACAAAATAATCCCACTCCCCTATGTGGAAAAACTTTGAGAAAGTTCTAGAAGGAGGAAATAAACAACAAAACTTCTCTTACTAATTCAGGAGAGACTTGGCTCCCTGCACACTACAGATCAGAAACGGACGCTGTTGGGAGTTTGAGTATTTTTTTTTAACAGCCCATAAATTCCCGTCTATGTTATCCTATGTGTCTGTGTACACATGGGCGTTTTTGGATGTTTATCAGCAGTGGAGTTTATGGGCTGTTTTCCAAACCCCATAAAATCGCGTTTAGGAGTCGTTTTTCTGACCACAAAAAACGCCAAATGCTCATAAATGCTGATAAAAGTCCATAAACATTTTGGATCCATTGAAAAAAAAAATATATAAAAAAAAAACGCTAACGCTAAACAGCGCAAATAAACGCTATTGCAAAAATGTTAAAACACATTGAACGACTCACTGCACAGTTACTGCCGTATTTATAAATTTATTCTGTGTGAAATGTGAATTTTGGAACATGGTTATATTGTTATATTCTTTCTCTCCTATTCTATCCTATTCTATTATATTGTTTTTTTCTATTATATTTTATACCTTTCTATTCTATTATATTCTTTTATCTTCTATTCTATTCAAATCTATTCCTTTTCAATTCTATTCAAGTTTATTTTATTCCAATTTTGGGAAATTGTATATTCTATTCTTTTCTATTCTATTCTAATCTATTATTTTCTATTCTATTTGAATTCAAATGTATTCTTTTCAAATTTTGGGAAATTGTTATATTCTTTCTATTCAATTTTTTTTTTTTTTTTGCTTAATTCTATTCTAGTCTATTATTTTGTTTTCTGTTCTTTTCTTTTCTATTCTATTTCCCTATTTTCTATTCTATTCTAATTCAAATTCATTCTATTCAAAATTTAAATTTTCTGGAGATGGTTCTATACTATTGTTTTTTTTTGTTGTTTTTTTTCTATTCTATTCTATACTTTTCTATTATATTCTATTATTTTATCTTCTATTCTGTTCTAATCTTTATTTCTATTCCATTTAAATGCATTATATTCAAATTTTGAGAAATTGTTATATTCTTTCTATTCTGTTCTATTGTTTTTTAACTTTTGCGCAAACCAATCAATATATGCTCATCGCATTTTTTTTTACCAAAAATATGTAGAAGAATACATATCGGCCTAAACTGAGGAAAAAAAATGTTTTTTTATATATTTTTGGGGGATATTTATTATATTTTATTTCAGCTTACCAATCATTGAATCATTGAATATGGTGGCAGCATTCATTTTATTTTCTTTGGCTTTTTTCCCCTCTTTTCACCTGGTGATCTGGCTGGTAACTGGTGCTCAGACAAGATCATCCAGTGCCCAGGGAAAACATGGCAAATTGCGCCTCCCCTCTCCCTTCATTATGTACGAGCTTATAAGGGGGATGGGGAGAGAGAGCCCAGCCTGCACCTCCTCCTGGCTCTGTCCTCGTCTCCTTGCTGCTTCCAGGGCTGGGCTGACAGAAGTATTGAAGCTACTGACACTACTCCTGTCAGCCTTACAGTAGAATGAACTTGGGGCACCCCCACCCCTACAATTGATGCTGCATCAAGGGCAGCAACTCCTTGTGCCTATCCCTTGTCCCGGCCCTGGCAGTAACACATCTCCTGTATTAATGAAACATCGCTATTGAGGAAGGAGCACAGGAGACACAGCACACAGCAGCATTGTCAGTTATGGATGGGTGACCGGTTCGGCCGAGCATAAGTTCAGGATGAACTTTGGTTGTTTGGATGTTCTGCGAACACCGAGCAATATGCGGTGTTCGGGGCAAATTTGAAAGCCGCCGGAACACCGCTAAAGTCTATGAGACACTAACATGAAAAATGAAAAGTGTTAATTTTAACGGCTTATATGCAAGTTATTGTCATAAAAAGTATTTGGGGACCCGGGTCCTGCCCCAGGGGATATGTATCAATGATATATTTTTTTTTAAATGGTAGTTTTTTCAGGAGCAGTGATTTTTTTAATGCTTAAAGTGAAACAATAAAAATGAAATATTCCTTTAAATATCGTGCCTGGGGGTGTCTATAGTATGCCTGCAAAGTGGTGCATTTTTCCCGTGTTTAGAACAGTACCACAGCAAAATGACATTTCTAAAGGAAAAATTGTCATTTGAAACTGATTGCAGCTGTAATGAATTGTTGGGTCTCAGCAATATAGATAAAACTCATTGAAAAAAAGAGCATGGGATCCCCCCAGTCCATTACCAGGCCCTTTGGGTCTGGTATGAATATTAAGGGGAACCCCAAACCCAAATGTTAAAAAAAATTGCGTGGGGGTCCCCCTAACATCCATACCAGGCCCTTCAGGTCTGATATGGAAATTAAGGGGAACCCTGTGCCAAATTAAAAAAAAAATGGCATGGGGTCCCCCTCAAAATCCATACCAGACCCTTATCTGAACACGCAACCTGTCAGGCTGCAGGAATAGGGAGGATGAAAGAGCGCCCCCCTCCTGAACTGTACCAGGCCACATGCCCTCAACATGGGGAGGGTGCTTTGGGGTAGCCTCCCAAAGCACCTTGTCCCCATGTTGATGGGGACAAGGGCCTCATCCCCACAAAGATTGCCCGGTGGTTGTGGAGGGATGCTGGTGGGGGGCTTATCAGAATCTGCCCCTCCCGTGTGAAATGGTAACGGGGTACAAATGTACCCCTATCATTTCACATAAAGAGTGTAAAAAAAACAAAAAAGAAACAAGACACAGCTTGGGGACAAGTCCTTTATTAAAAAAAAGAAAAAGAAAAATGTCCCACGATGTCCATTCATCTTCTATCTCCCTGCGAGGGACCGAAAAAGAAAAAAAAATCCGAGACAGATCCGCCTCAATGGAAGGCTCTCACCGTGTGATGCTTCTTTGCTTGTGACAGTTCTTATATAACTGAGGGCGGGGCCACCCGGGTGACCCCGCCCTCTCTTACACCAGGGGAACTTCCCTATGGCTTCTCCGTGGTGCCAGAAGAGGCAGGGCCATCCGGTTATGTAAACGGGTGACCCCGCTACTCCAAAGCACCCTCCCCACAGGATGCTATGGTACGGTTCAGGAGGGGGGTGCTCACTCATCCCCCCTCTTTCCTCTCTTTCCTCTCATCCCCCCTCTTTCCCTGTGGCCTGCCAGGTTGCGTGCTCGGATAAAGGTCTGGTATGGCTTTTTAGGGGGGACCCCTTAATATTCATGCCAGACCCAAAGGGCCTGGTAATGGACGGGGGAGGGGATCCCATGCTATTTTTTTCAATGAGTTTTATCTATATTGCCAAGACCCGACAATTCATTACAACCGCGATCAGTTTTAAATGCCAAATTTTCCTTTAGAAATTTAATTTTGCTGTGGTATTGTTCTAAACACTGGAAAAATGAACCACTTTACAGGCATACTATAGACACCCCCCTGGCATGATATTCATTTTTATTGTTTCACTTTAAGCTTTCACTTTAATAATCACTGCTCCTGAAAAAATGGCCACTTTAAAAAAAAAATTGTTTGCATTGATCCATGTCCCCTGGGGCAGGACCCGGGTCCCCAAACACTTTTTATGACAATAACTTGCATATTAGCCTTTAAAATGAGCACTTTTGATTATTCATGTTCGTGTCTCATAGACAGTGTTCGTGTGTTCTGCCAAATTTTTTGCCTGTTCGGGAAGTTCTGGTGTGAACCGAATGGGGTGTGTTTGGCTCATCGCTAGACTCAGTCTGGGGGGGGGGGGGGGGGGTTATAAATGTATTAACAGATTTAGATACAGTAACAAATGAAAGCCAAATTCCAGCTCACACTTTATAATAATCTACAACAAACAGTGTTTTCCTTTTGGGATAAAAGTTTTATATGGATAAATAAAGCTGATCATTTTAATCACCTCTGCCGATGCTTAGAGGTTTATCCCATTCATGTAAACTGATACATTCTGCTGATACATTCTGCTTTTGAAAGTAGCAGACTTGCTGGCCAGAAGAAAAAAGAAGAAAGAAAACCTAAAAAAGAAAACGAGTGCAGCCATCGCATCTTAGAATTGGTAAGCTGCCATATATTAAATGTTTGCTTTTGGGTGTAATAGAGCATTAAACTTTGTCTCATAGAACTGAAAAAGTTGGAGACAAACCTTGAAATGCACATCTCATCCATACTTTATTCTGCATGGGTGGGGGGGAAGATGACTAAAAGAAGCTAAAGGACAACGACACACTTAGCTGAGTTATTGGAAAAGCCTTTTTCAATCGATCTGCTTATTTTAATTTGGGTGAACTTGTCCAAGAGAGGTGAGGAGCAAAAAAAAAAAAGGCTTCAAGATTTTAGAAAATTGACTTCCCAATTATTATGGTGTTCATGCTGAGCAAATCAGAGTTGCATATGATGAGTGAATATTTAAGAATAAAAGGAAATTATTTAGCATGTAATCATATACAGTGAGGGACGAAACGATTTGATCCCCTGCTGATTTTGCCCACTGACAAAGAAATGATCAGTCTATAATTTTAATGGTAGGTTTATTTTAACAGTGAGAGACAGAATAACAACAAAAAAATCCAGAAAAATGCATTTAAAAAAGTTATAAATTGATTTGCATTTTAATGAGTGAAATAAGTATATGATCCCCTATCAATCAGCGAGACTTCTGGCTCCCGGTGTCTTCTATACAGTTAACAAGCTGAGATTAGGAGCACTCTCTTACCTGTATAAAAGACACCTGTCCACAAAAGCAATCAATCAGATTCCAATCTCTTCACCATGGCCAAAGAGCTGTCCAAGGATGTCAGGGATAAGATTGTAGACCTACACAAGCAGGGCCATCTTAATAAGCGGGCACACCTGGGCACTGCCCACTGGCCCCAGCTGCATGGGGGGCCCCTGCACTTTCCCTAAAGCAGCTGCACCTTGAGTCCATGCCGCCAGGAAATCACTGCATCAATGGGATGATGGACGGGGTCATGCATTGTCAAATCTTGGGTGAGAACCTCCTTCCCTTAGCCAGAGAATTGATGGGTCGTGGATGGGTCTTCAAGTATGTCAATGACCCAAAACACATGGCCAAGGCAAAAGAGTGGCTCAAGAAGAAGCACATTAAGGTCTTGGAGTGGCCTAGTCAGTCTCCAGACTTTAATCCCATAGAACATATGTGGAGAGAGCTAAAGGTTCGAGTTACCAAATGTCAGCCTAAAAACCTTAATGACTTGGAGAGGATCTTTAAAATCCCTCCTGAGATGTGTGAAAACCTGGTGGCCAACTGCAAGAAACGTCTGACCTCTGTGATTGCCAACAAGGGTTTTGCCACCAAGTCATCTTTTGTGAAGGGGTCAAATACTTATTTCACTCATTAAAATACAAATCAATTCATAACTTTTTTTAAAATGTGTTTTTCTGGATACTTTTGTTGTTATTCTGTCTCTCACTGTTAAAATAAACCTATCATTAAAATTATAGACTGATAATTTCTTTGTCAGTGGGCAAACGTACAAAATCAGCAGGGGATCCAATACCTTTTTCCTTCAATGTAAACTATTAAAAGAAAATCATGGTTTGTTTTTTCAGAATCATACACACCTAGGTGGATGCAGCATCAGTCCGATGCCACATCTGTCCCCCACCTGGCTCTAAGACTGAGAACCGAGCGATGGAACATTGCTGATTGCTTGGTTCTCAGGGCTCCCTGAGCAGAGAGCTGGTGACTGTATGCTCTGCCCCCTCCTTGCTCACTGGAGCGCTAGGCTGTGGAGGGGGTTTGAGCGGCCGGCTCGGCCTCTCAGGGGCTCGCTAAGAGGCTGAGCTGAGTGCCGGTCTAGGCATGTGGGAGGATCTCAACTTCTAGTGCTCATACACTATTATGAAATTTTGTTTTTTGGCGTTTTTTTTTTGGAATACTGTATCCAAATATTTTATATCAGAAATATGAAATTCTGGGTTGACATATTCTTTAATGTAATTAAAGTGAAACTATGATCATAAAAAAACCTCTAAAACTGTATAGTGTTTAATTCATTTTATAAAGGGAACAAGCGCAACTGGTATTGGCAAAGCCTTCAGTTCCACCTTAATACGGCCCCAAGTTAGTCCCTGTGCCTGACTAACAGAGTTTTTCTCAGCTGAAATAAAACCTCTCCTACTTTACTATTGCATTTGTATTTTACGCTATAGCTATTTTATATGTCTCAGCTCTCAATTTTAATATGCAATCCAGAAGAATCTTTTCTCACAGTGTGCCTCATTTGGTAAATAAGTAATAATGTTATTAGGATAGTGTTATTTCTACACCCCATAAAGCCCCATAATAGCCAGCCACATGTTGGCTTTACAACATTGCAGACTGAGAATGTTGCAGGGTGTGAACAAACAAGTTGGCCTCAATCCAATGACATCAGAATTCCAACAGCTATAGTATTCCAGGGCTAGATCCAGCTGAGTGAGGTTTGGTCTGGGCAGACACTTCTGTAAACTAGTCCTGGAATAATAAAGCTTTGTGAAGACTGATGTCATTGGAGTTCCATCGGGCAGCGCTAAAATCCAGAGAAATGGGTGGGTTGCAGCCTTTGGATGGCAGTTTCCTTTGGTATTATGTAGCAGAGTGTTACGGGAGGAATTTAGCGATTGTGTTCTTCACTGCAGCCCTCCTCCTTAAGGTAACATTTGGAGGGACTGTGTTCCGGTGATCATTAGGTACATAGACAACAGAGTGATCACACAACCACTTCTGTGTTTTGAACGGGGATACTGCATGGGGTTTGAATTGTCCTCTGTAGTGGACTTTGGGCCCCATTTTAGGGAAGCCTGTATCTAATACACACACAGGATTTGGTTGCCATTTTGGCACAGACATGGCAAATAAATACCATGTACTGCTTCAAAGTGGGGAGTCCTGCATGGGAAGTGGAGAGGAAAGCCACTATTATGTGAGAGAAAATTAGGTTCCACCAGATGGCCTCTTGTAGAGTAACTTGCCTTTAGCAACCATGTTGGAATTTCCGTCTTCTGAAAATAAGATTGTTCATTCACAAATTAGGTTGAAATAAAACCACTAAAATGCAATCCGTACCTGACTAAACATTCTGTGTCTGTAATGTGCTGGGATGAAGAGGGAGTGGGACTGCTAATGGGCTCTGCAAGTAGTAGTTGACAGGTACGAGGAAGGGCACTGTGATGGAATAAAGCTCTTGTGTCTCCCATTATTTGAAGCAGACCAAGCACTCAGGGCTAAAGTGTTCTACTGGCCTGTTGGAACGTTAGCCTCTTGTAGAGTACCTGGAGCTTCCGGGAATACAGAGACCTCTCAAGTTAAAGATTACCTCTTCTGATGTTGAACTTTGTAATGCTGAGCCATATCTATGACCTGGGTGACCGACCCTCCTATGACTGAACTTTCTAGAAAGCCAGGATTCTGAGGAAGGGGCCTTTGCAACTTTTTACCTATCACCATCAATAAGGGGAGCGTGACATTAAAGGGGTTGTAAAGGTTTGTTTTTTATTTTCTAAATAGGTTCCTTTAAGCTAGTGCATTGTTGGTTCACTTACCTTTTTCTTCAATTTCCCATCTACCGTATATACTCGAGTATAGGCCGACCCGAATATAAGCCGAGGCCCCCAATTTACCCCCAAAAAACTGGAAAAAATTATTGACTCGTGTATAAGCCGAGGGTGAGACATGCCTGTCCATCCCTGTGTGTCCGTCCATCCCTGTGGGTCCATCCATCCCTGTGTGTGTGTCCATGCATCCGTGTGTGTGTGTGTGTGTGTCCATGCATCCGTGTGTGTGTGTGTGTGTGTGTGTCCATGCATCCGTGTGTGTGTGTGTGTGTGTGTGTGTGTGTGTGTGTGTGTGTGTGTGTGTGTGTGTCCGTGCAGCCTACCTGTGTCCAGCCTGCCTGTGTCCGTCCAGCCTGCGTCCCGTCCAGCCTGCGTCCCGTCCAGCCTGCGTCCCGTCCAGCCTGCGTCCCGTCCCGGCCCGTCCCGGCCCGGCCCGTCCCGTCCCGAGCCGAGCCTCCGTCCTTCAGCTCTTCGTCGGCGGCCATTCTAGGATTCAAAAGCCGCGCCTCCGTCGGTGATAGGCGGAACACTCAATTTCCCACTGACTGCTGTTCCGCCTATCGGATGTCCGTGATAGGCGGAACACTCAATTTCCCAGCAGCCTGTGTTCCGCCTATCACGGGCATCGTCTCATCCTCGTCCGTAGTACGAGGATGAGACGATGCCCGTGATAGGCGGAACACAGGCTGCTGGGAAATTCAGTGTTCCGCCTATCACAGGCGAAGGCGGAGCCGGAGGCGCGGCTTTTGAATTCTAGAATGGCCGCTGTCTGTCTGCTCGACACGCTGATCGAGCGGGCAGACAGCGATGACTCGAGTATAAGCCGAGGGGGGCACTTTCAGCCTCAAAAAAGAGGCTGAAAATCTCGGCTTATACTCGAGTATATACGGTAAATGTTTTTTTTCTTTGTCTGAATGTCTCACTTCCTGTTCTGGCTGACTAAACACCACTCAGATGATGGTGTGAAGTTTACTGAGTAGAAACAGGAAGTGAGAAATTCAGACAAAGAAAAAACATTTAGAAGGGAAATCGAAGGAAAAGGTAAGTGAACCAACAATGCACTAGCTTAAAGGAACCTATTTAGACAATAAAAAATGAAGCTTTACAACCCCTTTAACAATCCATTACACGATGGTCGTAAAGCCCTTACAAGCAGAAGAACCTGGTTTACAGTTATGAGAAACAGTGACTGAGGCAATTCTCTCCAAAGAAACTTTTATTTTTGAGGCGCATTGCTTGTTGGGTTGACACAATGGCAAATTTTCTGTCAGTCATAGATCTTAGAAACACCCAACACTCTAATCATTGTTGGTGCTACATGTTGTGCGCCTTACCAGAATGATCCTTCTGAAAATCATGTTGCAATATTGCAGCATGCCAGGAGCCTTAAGCAGCCCACAGTTCCAGTTTTTAGCACTCTTCTTAAAGTGTAAATATACTGCATCTGGGCATCACAAATCAAAAATGCTATTTAAAGCGTTTGTTACCCTAAAAAAAAAAATATTGATCCTGTTCCTTTAAAACATGAATAACAGTACAGTGCTTCTGCTGTGAAATTTGGCCCCTTCTATCACCTAAAAAATCTAGTTGATCCTGCTTGGTTCTGCCCTCTCCCCTGTAAACTGACCACAGTGTATCATGGCTGCTGAGCACTGACTCCATGGTCAGTTTACATGCCTCCATCATCTGCTGCTATCTGCAGCTCTCCTGTGTCTCCCTCTGTCCTTCTCACCCCTCCCCTCCATGCCTGTCAGCTCCTGTGTCAGTGCCCGTCCCACTCCCCTTCTGCTGCTGAAGTTACATAAAAAGTTTTATACATTCTCTCTGTTTAATAATCCTTTGTGTCCTTGTGTCTGCGTTTTATAAAAATAAACCATTCTTTACCTGTTTTTAGAGCACCACTCAAGTGACCCGCCGCCTCTCTCCTCCTCCCCTCGCCACTGACATGAGCGGGGGTTTCTCAGCCCCGCCCACTGCAGCTGTCAGACGGGGAGGGCAGAAAGGTGGCAGGTCACGTGAGCGCCGGGCAGCACTCTGAAAACAAGTAAAGAATGGCTTATTTTAATAAAATACAGACACAAGGACACAAAGGATTATTAAACATCGAGGATGGTATAAACTGCATCAAGTGGCTTAACAACCAGTTTAATTCATTTTGAATATTCAAAGAAAACTTGCCACATCCATCCATATATCCATGCTTTATATTGTTGAGAAATCACTATGAGAAACATCCCTTAGCATTTCTGGCTCAGGCCATCTTGAATAAGGGCAGATGATTCATGTAGCATTTACTTCCTGGAATCCATCTGTCCTTAGCTCAAGCATGCAGGCAGGAGGGTGTGCTTAGCTGAGAAAACCTCTCCTCCTTTACTAATGCTAGCTGTCTAAGGAAAAAAAATAGTTCATGTTGATCAAGAGAGTAAAGTTCCACTTTAAATTTCATTAAAATCAAATCTACTTTATAGTGGTCGTAAAAGCTGCATTAAGGTAAACAAACCTTCTGTGTTGCATGTGTCCCCCCAGTCCCCCTTATACTTACCTGAGCCTGATCCAGAGATGTGCACGAGACCTGCGGCTCTCCCAGCTCTGTTCGTACTCACTGCACAGATTGAAAGCAGCAGCACCATTGACTTCCGCTTCTGTTAATCAAATTCTGTGTTAAGGTGCCCAGGGCGAGCCACCCTGTCTGTGTCAATGGACGCAGACAGGACAGTTTGGGAGCGGCTCGGGAGCGTTCCTGCACAGGTGCCCCCATGGGAACCAGCTTCCAATGGGCTACTCACTGAAGAGGAGGAGCCAGGAGTGCTGGCGGGAGATCCTAGAAGAGGAGGATTGGGCAAGTATAATATGTTTGTTATTTTTACCCCTTGCTTCCTGGGCACCTAAACCCCCTTCCTGCCCAGAATTTTAGCGTTACGCAGTCATACAACGCTGTACCCAAATAACATTTTTAGAATTTTTTTTCCGACAAATAGAGTTTTCTTTTTGGTGGTATTTGATCACCTTTGGGTTTTTTATTTGTTGTTAACAGAAAAAGACTGAATAAAAAAAAAAATACAAAACCGTTTTATATTTGTTAATACATTTTGGTAATTCTTCTCTTTCATTGATGTACACTGATGAAGCTACACTGATGGGCACTGATAGGCTGCACTGATGTGCACTGATAGGCTGCATTTATGTACACTGATAAGGCGACATTGATGGGCACTAATAGGTGCCACTGGTGGAAAATTAGGTGGCACTGGTGGGCACTGATAGGTGGCATTGGTGGGCACTGATGAGTATTGATAGATGGCACTAAAGGGCACTAATAGGTGGCACTGATAGGTGGCACTGACAGCTGGCATTGATGGGTGACAGTGATGGGCACTGATGGATGGCAGTGTTGAGCACTGATCGGCACTGGTAGGTGACACTGATAGGCAACACTGCTAGGTGGCACTGATGAGGCACTGATTGGCACCACTGGTGGGCATTGATAGGTGGCACTCATGGGCATTGATAGGTGGCACTGATTGGTGGCACTTATGTACTGGTGGGCACTGATCTGTGGGCACTGATTCATGGCACTGGCAGGTGGCACTGGTAGGCGGTACTGGTGGACACATATGAGGCAGTTTCGCCTCTTCCTCTTTGGGACCGATGTCCCTTCAACAGAAGCCGGTGATCGGCTTTTTTTTCTCCTCGCGCTATCAGCGTGAGAATAAAAAAAAAGCGATCACCTCTCTTCTGTTTACATCACGTGATCAGCTGTCATTGACAGCTGATCACATGGTAAGGGGTCAGAATTGGCCTCTTACTCCAATCTGTGATCACCTGAGTCTCATTGACTTGGGTGATCACAGTGTGCGCCGCGTGCACCCTTCCGGGGGGGCGTGGTGAGCATGCAAAGGGGAGGATGTCTATCGACGGCCTCCCGGCACAGCAGATCCGCTTTGTAGCCGTCATTCGGCTATAGCACGGATCTGAAGGGGTTAAAGGAAAAATACCTAAAGGTTTATTATTACTTTAAAGCTTCAAGTGGAAGGTGGAGAAGATATGAGCAGTATTAGCAAAAAGACGGCATAATGTTTTTTTATTTGTAATGAAAGATAATCATCCATAGGATCAACTCACTAAGTTATATTATGTGTTATTTCCCATAACAATTGTTATTTTCAGCCATGTGACGGTTATTTTCACAGCTCATTGGCTCTTGTTGCTGATCATAATAGTCGTTATTGCAAATAATGGTCAGAATAGCTTAGTAATTTGGGTCTTATGGGTGGGAAAAAATGTGCATTATAAAAAAAAAAAATCCATTCTCTCCTGCTGTAATACCATTGTACAGCTTTCTTATATTTTTATGTTTTCTATAGAATACTGCAGTAAAAAAAAAAAAAAATCATAAAAAATTTAGTAAAGAACGTTCAAAAGATCAGTTGCCGACAACACCCCTTTATTATGAGTCCACGCCGACAGTAAATCACAAGCGGCTATTACTGTAGCATATGATAGTATATACGTTCATGTGTATTTATGTATGTATTAGCAATAAGGCTCTTTTCAAGCACTGTCTAAGTCAAGATAAGTGTTTTATTTTGCCATACATCAGGACTTTAAGTGCCATTGCCTTTAATTAATGCTGCACTTTCTCCATTCTCCAGGAATAATGCTCCTCCGCAGTCCGGCTCCCAGAGCTTTCTTCTACGACGGAAGAAGACAGACATATTCCCACCATGAATAAGAAGCAGCTGGCCGGGTAAGGAGGCTCAGCCATCCATTGTGGCTTTGTGACCTGTCATTTTTCTATGACTATAATATAGATATCGATTTTCCTTCTTCAGAATTTATACTGGACTCTCTACAAGAGTCAATAACTAGTGTGTATAAATTAAGACAACACAAGAGACACACAGTGATGAGAAACAACTGATTGATGTATTGCTGGGCCCAGAGCTTGACATCAGATCTGCAGGGCTCTGCAAATGATATACTATGTTCTCTTTCATGGGAACAGAAATGAAAAGTTGGGTCCAATTTGTATCGGTCATGATACGATTAGAGGCCCCTTATTTAACCCTTACAGTCCAAGTGTTGTGACATTTGGGATCTTCAATATCTGTCATAGCATGCCATGATCTTCTGCGCGTTCAAAAAGGAAAAAAAAAAAACAGCGACTAAAATGGTTTGTATGGATGAGGTCTGGTTTAACTACTTGTCACTCCTGACACTTCTCTCCTACATGTAAAAATCTGCTTTTTTTTGCTAGAAAATAGATTAGAACCCCCCAAACATTATATCTTTTTTTTTTTTTTTAAGCAGAGGCCCTAGAGCAGGGGTCTTCAAACTATGGCCCTCCAGTTGTTCAGGCACTACAATTCCCACCATGCCTAGTCATGTCTGGAAGGTGACTCAGTTTGCATTGTGCGCTATACAAGTATTTCATTCATTCATGTCTGTGAATGTCAGAGTTTTACAATGCCTCATGGGACGTGTAGTTCCGCAACAGCTAGAGAGCCGTAGTTTGGAGATCCCTGCCCTAGAGAACAAAATGGTGGCTGTTGCAAATTTTTATGTGACGCGGTATTTGCGCAGCGGTTTTTCAAATACACTTCAATTAATTTATTGCACAAAAGCACAACATAATACCCAATTGTTTAACCACTTGCTTACTGGGCACTTAAACCCCCCTCAGTCCCAGACCAATTTTCAGCTTTCAGCGCTGATGCACTTTGAATGACAATTGCGCGGGCATACAACACTGTACCCAAATGAAATTTTTATCATTTTTTTCCCACAAATAGAGCTTTCTTTTGGTGGTATTTAGTTACAGCTCGGAGTTTTATTTTTTGCTAAACAAACAAAAAAAGATGCAAAAAAAAAAAAATCATGTTTTAATAGTTTGTTATAAAATTTTGCAAACGGGTCATTTTTCTCCTTCATTGAAGTGCGCTGATTAGGCGGCACTGATAGGCTGCATTGGTGGGCACTGATGGGCTGCATTGGTGGGCACTGATGGGCTGCATTGGTGGGCACTGATAGGCTGCACTGGTGGGCACTGATAGGCATAGTTAAGGCGGCACTAATAGGCACAGATAAGGTGGCACCGATGGGCACAGATAAGGCGGCACTGATGGGCAAAGATGGGCACAGATAAGATGGCACGGATGGGTGGCACGGATAAGTGGCACGGATGGGTGGCACGGATGGGCACTGATAGGTACCACAGATAGATGGGACTGATGGGCACTGATAGGTGGCACTGATAGGTGGCTCTGATAGGTGGCACTGCTGGGCACTGATGGGCGGCACTGCTGGGCACTGATGGGCGGCACTGCTGGGCATTGATGGGCGGCACTGGGGTGCAGCACCTTTGAGGCAGATTGGGTGGCACTGTGGGTGGCACTGTGGGTGGCACTGTGGGTGGCACTGTGGGCACTATGGGCACTGACGGGGGGCACTGACGGGGGGCACTTACTTTTGCTTTTTATTTTACTTCAGGATGGCACTGCGGGAGGCAGGTGGGCACTGGCAGGTGGCAGGTGGTCCCTTGTATTGATAGCCGTGATCGGGACTGATGTCCCGATCACGGCCGCCGGTGATCGGCTTTTTTTTTTTCTCCTCGCGCTGTCAGCGCGAGGAGGAATAATAGCCGATTACCGGCTCCGTTCTATCACATGATCAGCTGTCATTGGCTGACAGCTGATCACGTGATAAGGGGTCGGGATCGACCCCTTGCACGGATCGGTGATCAGGCGAGTCTCATGGACTCGCCGATCACAGAGCGCGCCGCGCGCGCCCCTCAGGCCGCTCGTACACGGGACGACGTCAATAGACGTAGTCCCGGAAATGTAGGTCCGCGCTAATGCCGTCATTTGGCAATAGCGCGGATCCCAAGTGGTTAAAAAAAAATAAAAAATGAAATCAAATGCTCAGGAAAAGAGTTTAAAAAACAAACAAAAAACACAGGTATATAGGTACCCACATCCTATAATAACATTATATAACCAAATATGTGCTGGGTGCGCCTGGGACTTTGACCAGTGAGTTGTACTTGTATGATTAATGTGGGGACATCTTTTACAAATTACAGTGAATTCTTGGTTAACGAGTAAAACGGTTAACAAGCATTTTGAAAGACAAGCAACTTTTTTAAAAAAAATCCTTACTTGGTTTGTGAGTGTTGTCTCGCAAAACAAGCAGAATTCAAGCTAATGCGGTGTGCCGCAAAGAGGTGTGGGGACGCCGGTGACACTTGGAATGGTTCAGAGCCATTCGGAAATACTCAGAATCACTCATAAATACTCCGTTCCCGAGGGTCTCCAAGCTTTTCCAAGGGTTTGCGAGTTCAGCCGAGCTGTCCCCGAGTATTTCCGAGGCTCTCCGGTGCTCCCCCCACCTCTTGCCCTGATGCGGTATTGCATGCAATAGAAGTCAATGCAGAACGAATTATCTTCGTTTCCATTGACTTCTATGGGAAAACTCGCTTTGATATGTGAGTGCTTTGGATTACAAGCATTCACCTAGAACGGATTATGCTCATAATCCAAGGTTCCACTGTATATTATATATCTTGATACACATATACATTACCTTGTAGGTAACGTCGGGAACCCTTGGAGCTCCCTATTGGGGCTATATCTCAAGTCATATAGGAGACACATAGATATGCAAACCATAATATGATCGGGAATGAAATTGTATCATATGCCTTTATGCCTAATTGATGAATACACACTATATCTAATTATATATGATCCACTGTTTTGTCTTACAGGGATACCGGGAGAATATGATGTAGTCTCCGATATATTATACAAGAGGAAAAATCTTGCGATCTATCCAATGTTCACCAAATGAAAAGTGTGCAAAATAGTATATATATATATGAACTAGACCAGCTGCTAACACTGATCACATACCCATATAAATATAGTGTTTTCTTACAAAGTATTGTGCTGTGTCATAAACAAAACTGCATCTGAATAAACTCAATCATTAAAAATCATCAATAAATAAACGGGCACACACCAAATTTCATACAAATGAAAGTGCAACAAAAAAGTCCATATAAATGTGCAGGCCAAATCTCCCACAAGTGATTGATGAATAATTTGATCACATATATATAGAGAAATATTAAACAAGTCCAACCACCGCCAGGTCACCTCACTCGTGCTCACCCCCCCGCCCCCCCCCCCCCCGATGGGTATAGGCTCACTTCTAGGAGGGTGATCCCCCCCCCCCCAGCTAAGTTGGGTCAAAAAATCACCAGTGAGCCACCCCAGAGCTCAATGTGAACAGTCCAGATCAGCTGGCACCTGTGATCCTCCTGCAGTTTCCTCCTCAATTAGTCAGCAACAAAGTATATGCAGAGAAAAAGACTCCAATAGTGCTTGAATTGTTTAAAACTTGCAAATGTTTAATAAACAGCGTACAGGGTTCTCACATAGTATGGCTGCTTCCAGCGCACCACACTAAAGCAAACATGAAGGCTGTATGCGTGTCTCAGAAAGCCACAGCACATCCAATATCTCCCAATCGGTTGCTAATACCTAATTAGAGCCTGAGTGCCTTCACCGTCCTAGCCCCTCCCCTACACGTGTCGACACAGGGTCACGTGTCTTCCTCAGGGAGATCCCTCACTTATGTAGCGCACACACTGTCTACATATGCATTTGCCTTTGCGTTTGAACATGGGTAGGGAGCACTTTAATTTTTTTTTATTATCATGAACAGCGAACAATGTGGGGCGTTCGTGGGAAATTTGAGTGTCACAGAACGCCCCATAATGCACTGCGAGATCGCAGTGCATTAGTGTCTGATGATTGGCCAAAGCATGCACCTGACCTGCATGCTTTGGCCAATCAAAGAGTGCTCTGTAGAGAGAGCCATAATTAGCCAATCGTGGCTCAGGGAGACTAAGTCCACGCTCCACACTATATAAGGCTGCTTACATAGCGGGTGTGTATAGTGTGTGACTGTGGACGGGATAGATAGATTAGGCAGGCAGGTTAGTTAGTTGCAGTGTATTTGATATACATACAGTCAGTCTAGATTGTGTGTGTGTGTGTGTGTGTGTGTGTGTGTGTGTGTGTGTGTGTGTGTGTGTGTGTGTGTGTGTGTGTGTATATATATATATATATATATATATATATATATATATATATATTTATACAGTTTAGTATATATACAGTACCTCACAAAAGTGAGTACACCCCTCACATTTTTGTAAATATGTTACTATATCTTTTCATGTGACAACACTGAAGAAATGACACTTTGCTACAATGTAAAGTAGTGAGTGTACAGCTTGTATAACAGTGTACACTTTCTGTCCCCTCAAAATAACTCAATACACAGCCATTGATGTCTAAACTGCTGGCAACAAAAGTGAGTACACCACTGACAACAAAAATGTTCAAATTGGGCCCAAAATGTCCATATTTTGTGTGGCCACCATTATTTTCCAGCACTGCCTTAACCCTCTTGGGCATGAAGTTCACCAGAGCTTCACAGGTTGTCACTGGAGTCCTCTTCCCCTCCTCCATGATGACATCACAGAGCTGGGGGATGTTAGAGACCTTGTGCTTCTCAATCTTTAGACATTAATGGCTGTGTGTTGAGTTATTTTGAGAGAACAGCAAATTTACACTGTTATACAAGCTGTAAATGATTCCATGAAGCGTGTGCTCCGTGGAATCATGGACAGGGTACTTAAGGCAGAACAGCGGGAGGAAGAGGAGGCCTTCCTTTCCTCTCAAGGCCACCTTTATCCAGATTAGCATTCCTGCGGGTCCGCCAAACACACAGGAAGAAGGAGGAGGAGGATTGTATCAGCATGGATGTTAAGGATAACACGCATCAGTCTTCAAGGGATAGTTTTCATTTCCCATAAACCCAAAGAGTTGTACGTAGCTGGGAGGAGGTAGTTACAGATAATGTGATCCTCAGTGACCCAGAGGACTCAGAATCTAATTCCTCTGCAAACTTATACTGAATGGCCTCCATGATTCTGCTAAGGCTGCGAAAAGAACCCTAGGATTTGTGGTATCAAGGAGAGGGATCATTACTAGCTGACAACCCTTCTTGATCCACGTTACAAGGGTAAGGTTGCATAACTCATCCTGCCTTCGCAGAGGGAGCAAAGGATGAAACATCCTCAGGAGGGCTTGAAACAAAGTGTGTGTAACGCATTTCCAGACCCTGGGAGGTTACCATTTCCTGGTGCTGGACAATATGTTTCTGAGGCTTTGGTGGAGAAGGTGGCCAGCTACCCTATGCCCCTAAACTATTTTTCAGTCCTCAGCGCCAAGTTCTGATAGGTTTCAGCAACCATTGCCAGCATCTACATTATATGGTGCAGGGATATCTAGGGCAAGAGCAGACTTGGAGACCTTTCCAACAAAGCATCCACTGAGTTACTGGGTCTTGAGGTTGGACCACTGGCCAGAACTTGCTCAATAGGCAATTGAGCTACTGGCCTGTCCTGCATCCAGCGTTCTTTCAATACAAAAACTACACCATAAGTCATACCTCCCAACTTTCTGAGACTGAAATGAATGACATCTATTAGCATAAGTATATAGGCATAGGACACAACCAAAAAAAAGGATTAATTGAATGCAATTAATGCTTTTTTATCCCTACTATTCATTTATATTGGCTTTTGAAAATTTCAAATGCTGCAGTTTTGAAATGAGAGGAAAGGCTTAACATTGCGAATCACATTTTGAAAGATAAAAATGTGCATTTTATATAAAACTATATAGATCAGACCAAAAAGAGGGACAAATTAGGATGAAAGAGGGGACAGAGGGACTTCTAAAACAGGGACAGTCCCTCGAAATCAGGGACAGTTGTGAGCTATGCATAAATGTTCATTTAATGTTGAAGCCTCTATTTTTAACACAATAAAGGCTTCTGTACCAATGATAAGAAACACAAATAACTATTGAATTTGGATAAATCAAATGAATGCCAGTCTTCTGAACATTCTTGACTCAGCACTAAGCTCTTTTTTCATCTCAATCAAAGCATTTTTGATCTGAAAAATCAGTTTCATGCCAACTAATATCTGAATAGTTTCCAAAATCATTTTTCTGCTACATTGGTCTCCCCATCCGAATTATTTGTAGAGGTTCCTGATACTGATCTTTCAGGATTTGACTGAATAGACAAATATGCCAGAGGTCCATCCTCTGACAAATGGGAATGAGCAGCCATATATTATTAAAGCCTTAAGAAGTCAGTGAGGGTAAGCACAAACATTATGAGTAATCAGAATATACAAAATGGTAATTTATTACATGCAATTGTACAACCGAAGAGCGATTGCTCATATCAGTAGTGACAGACATATGCAGACAAAATACTGATGAATGCTTGCATATTCTATGTCTAAGCATACCATTAATGACCCAAAGACAAATGATTAGAATGATCAGCAGATCTTACCCTGCACTATCCAGTTTTAACAACAACGCAATAAAAATGCCTTACTTGTCTGAAAGCTGAACTCCTGGCAAATAGAAAAGACACAAACTGATGCAGGGACTATAGTCATTAATACAGAATTAAATGTATTTTGTGTAGCACCCTTGTCTTAAACAGGGGCTACTGGTAAATTTAGCTGTGCTGGGTGGTAACTAGCCTGGCTGTTTTATAGTCTTTGCGATCATCTGGGTTTTCTCCTAAGCCTGGTTTAACTGTAGTTCCTCCCTTCTGTCAGTAGGTGGCACTGTTGCCTTGGGTATTAGTATGAGAAGCTGCAGTAAGACTGAATTATGAATATGCATTACTCTTTCAGCCAATCAGTAAAGCCCCATACACATGGTCGGAAATTCCGACGGAAAAAATCAGATCGGATTATGTTGTCGGAAAATCTGATCGTGTGTGGGCTCTATCGGACTTTTTCTGTCGGAATTCCCGACAGAAAAAGTTTGAGAGCTAGATCTAAAATTTTCCAACAACAAAATCCGCTTGGACCCTTTCTGATCGTGTGTCGAGAATTCCAACGCACAAAGTGCCACACATTCTCAGCAGAATTTGGAGACAAAAGCTATTGGCTACTGGCCTCTGTGTAGTCCCATCGTACGTTTTGTACATCATCTCGTTCCAAACGATCGGATTTTCTGACAACTTTGTGCAACCGTGTGTATGCAACACAAGTTTCGGCCAAAATCCGTTTGACAAAACCCAATGGATTTTTTGGTCAAAATGTCCGACCGTGTGTATGGGGGATAAGAGTTTCATGGCCGATGAGTATGCTGGGAGAGAGTATATATTTGGAGGAAGTCAGGTGCTCAAAGTCCTCCCACCCAGACCAGACCAGAGGTCTTGTGTGGATGTGTGAGGAACAGCTGCGTCAGGTGAGGCCTGGAGTCTGAGGCCTGGCCATGCACTCGGGGGATCTGCCAGAGAGAGCCTGTTTTCTGCCTGGGGGCATGGGAGAGGATCTTCCAGAAAGTCAGAGCCTCTTGTTGCCTGGGGGCATGCAGATAAGGATGGAGTTGTGAGATGAAATACCAAAGGTTACTCTTCATGAGCACTGAGGCTGGAAAAGCATCAAGGGGAACTCATCCAAGGAAACCTGCACTGTGTTTTGAGGTTGCTATAGGAGACAGCTGTTTCTTCGTATGTACAGAACTTTGGATGCAGGCCTGAGGCCCTTGTTCTGTATCGCTTTCTACCTGGCTGTTTTGTTTTCGGAGTCTGCTGATCTGTCTGCCTACTGTCCTAGGGTATCCTGTGCCCTAGATCTGGCGCTATACCTATATATGGAAGTATGTCTCCAGGGACTTAATGGTGTAATAATTAGAAATGTTACTTTAACCTAATATGTAAGTGACAATGTGCAATGTGCTGTTCTAGTATGAAATATATATAAGTAAAAATTGGAAATTATTTAAATAAAAATATTTGCCACAATAGATATTTGCCAGCGTGCTGGCTATAAAATAGAAATATGTGCAATGTAAGACATAAATTAGTGATCACTTCTTAATGTCTGAAAGCATATAAGTACCCAAAACATGTACGGTGCTAGTGCTAGTTCTACTTAATATTTTAGTGACAAATATGAAATATAAACACAAAATTAACCAAACTTTAAAGTTTCAAGTGCACAAATGTGACGGTAAAATATATGCATGCAGTAATAAAATACACAGTAAATATGTGATAGATGTCAGTACATCTAGTGGAACGTGCCAAAAATTGGGGGTGATAAAAGGGTAAGAATAAAAATATATTCAATATTTATCCAAAAATATATAAAAAGTAAAAGAGATAAAAATATAAAAAGAGCAAGAAGTCTTTGGTGCAGTGCAATTAATGGGGTTTTTCCGTGGATAAGAGGAGGGGATGTGATGGATCCAAATCTAATCTTCATGCATTGTGGACACTTCTAGGTTGTACTCTCACCAGAAAAATAACCCCATCCGGGGAGGATCAGCTTTCACAGTATGAGCTACTGTGTCGCTCTCTGGCTTGCTTCTGATGGACTGCTGGAGATCCCTCGTTATTTCCAGGTGGAGTGTGCCACAGTGTGTATATGTTAAAAGAGAGGACCATCCATAGTGTGATACCGTATAAATCAATTTATTAAACGAATACTTAAAACTACTCACAATTGTAGATATAGGTAATGGCATAAAAGGTTGCTGTATAAAAAGTAAGGAAGCTGCTGCGAGCGTTCCGTTCGGCTTCCACGCCGTCTGTGTTGAAAGTGTGTGTTCGATAAGCCACGCCCTACGCGTTTCGTCACTGGGACGTCATCTGGAGCGCTCCAGATGACGTCCCAGTGACGAAACGCGTAGGGCGTGGCTTATCGAACACACACTTTCAACACAGACGGCGTGGAAGCCGAACGGAACGCTCGCAGCAGCTTCCTTACTTTTTATACAGCAACCTTTTATGCCATTACCTATATCTACAATTGTGAGTAGTTTTAAGTATTCGTTTAATAAATTGATTTATACGGTATCACACTATGGATGGTCCTCTCTTTTAACATATACACACTGTGGCACACTCCACCTGGAAATAACGAGGGATCTCCAGCAGTCCATCAGAAGCAAGCCAGAGAGCGACACAGTAGCTCATACTGTGAAAGCTGATCCTCCCCGGATGGGGTTATTTTTCTGGTGAGAGTACAACCTAGAAGTGTCCACAATGCATGAAGATTAGATTTGGATCCATCACATCCCCTCCTCTTATCCACGGAAAAACCCCATTAATTGCACTGCACCAAAGACTTCTTGCTCTTTTTATATTTTTATCTCTTTTACTTTTTATATATTTTTGGATAAATATTGAATATATTTTTATTCTTACCCTTTTATCACCCCCAATTTTTGGCACGTTCCACTAGATGTACTGACATCTATCACATATTTACTGTGTATTTTATTACTGCATGCATATATTTTACCGTCACATTTGTGCACTTGAAACTTTAAAGTTTGGTTAATTTTGTGTTTATATTTCATATTTGTCACTAAAATATTAAGTAGAACTAGCACTAGCACCGTACATGTTTTGGGTACTTATATGCTTTCAGACATTAAGAAGTGATCACTAATTTATGTCTTACATTGCACATATTTCTATTTTATAGCCAGCACGCTGGCAAATATCTATTGTGGCAAATATTTTTATTTAAATAATTTCCAATTTTTACTTATATATATTTCATACTAGAACAGCACATTGC
This sequence comes from Lithobates pipiens, assembly GCF_037356315.1. Taxonomy (NCBI): domain Eukaryota; kingdom Metazoa; phylum Chordata; class Amphibia; order Anura; family Ranidae; genus Lithobates; species Lithobates pipiens. The sequence goes on along the minus strand of NW_027507903.1, from coordinate 32,966,459 downwards.
ACATTGTCACTTACATATTAGGTTAAAGTAACATTTCTAATTATTACACCATTAAGTCCCTGGAGACATACTTCCATATATAGGTATAGCGCCAGATCTATTCATAGCAACCCCCAATTTAATATTCTTCACCCTACCAGGTGGATACTAATAGAGGCAGCTCCTACCTATTTTACCTCATTTTATTTTATATTTACATATAAGCTCCATAGCGCAACCTACCACCCTTATTCCTATCCTGTGCCCTAACCCTCTCTCCTGCATTTTTCTATTGTGAGCAACAAACTCACTTTTGTTCATCCAAAAGTGACTGGCGTCCATCTTTTCTGCAAATGTCCACACCCACAATGCCTAAAAACCAGCACCCTGGGGTGAAATGTCAGCCCTCCCTGATCCCAGGGGGGGGGGGGGGGTCAGGGAGGGCGCTATATTTGTAAACAAAAAGCAATGAATCTGACTTGATTAGCCACAGCAGAGCTCAGAGGGGGAGGGAGAAACAACACAGGGAGCCAATCGAGTGTTTTGCACTGCAAGGAGATTGCTGATTGGTGAAGAGAGAAGAATGTCAGAGAGATGGACTCATCAGTGTGCTGATTCTCCCTTCACTCAGGAGGGATCTGTAAGGGAAAGTGAAATTGCATCAGAGGAAGGTCAGATCCTCTCTCATTCCAGGCAGGACTGCTTGGGATCTGTAGATAACTCACTTCCTTTTTGGGGATTTTGTTCTTTATTATCTTTAAAACTCACTTGCTGCAATAGTTTCCAGATATCCTTTGTCAGGGGTCTTTCCCTGACCTCAAGGTTCTTTCCTTCACTTCCTTCCTGTACCACCACCACCACCTACCCCTCTCGTGCCCCTTTCTTTACACCTTCTCTTTTTTTGCTGCCTGTCTTTTTCTAAGATTTATACTGTTTTGTACTCTTTAGAATGAGGGCTATAAAGTAATGCAAAAGTAGGTATAACTTTGTTTATGAATTTAGGAATTTACAAAGGTCATTCACATTTCACATGCTGGTAGAGTAACTCTTCCTCTTGTTATTTTTCATTTCAGGTAAAAAAATAGATTCCAAGCAGAAGCAAATTGCCGCCATTGAGTTCTTGATGAAGGAGGGGCACAGGCTGTCTGATATCCACAGAAGGCTACAAGATGTTTTCAGAGATGACACCATTGGCATGAGCGCTGGCTTGTCATTGAAGACTCTTGTCAGTGATGTCATTTCTTTAAAAATCTTGAAGCCTTCTGTGGCTATCAGACAGCTTGCACTATTCCTTCATCAAGAACTCAGTGACAGCATGTTGCTTCTGCTTGGAATTCATTATTTACCTGCAATGAAAAAGTAGAAGAAGAAGAGTTACTGGAGAGGAAGAGTTATGCCGCGTACACATGACCGGACTTTTCAACGGACTAGGTCCGACGGTCTTCCCGACAGACTTTCGGCGGCGTTCCGACGGACTTTACAAATGAACGGACTTGGCGACACACGATCACACCAAAGTCCAACATATTCGAACGTGATGACGTACAACCAGACTAGAATAAGGAAGTTCATAGCCAGTAGCCAATAGCTGCCCTAGCGTCGGTTTTCAGCCGTCGGACTAGCATACAGACGAACAGATTTTTCGACCTGACTCGAGTCCATCAGAAAGATTTGAAAGATGTTTTAAATCTAAAGTCCGTCTGACTTTTAGACAGCAAAGGTCCGTTGAAGCCCACACAACAATATTGAGTTGGCCCACCCTTTGCAGCTATAACAGCTTCAAATCTTCTAGGAAGGCTACTAAACTGAAAACATAAACATAATGTACCATCATCCAATATATTCTTCTAGGAAGGCTGTCCACAAGGTTTAGAAGTTATTCTATGGGAATGTTTGACCATTCTTCCAGAAGCACATTTGTGAGGTCAGGCACTGATGTGGACGAGAAGGCCTGGCTCACAGTCTCCTCTCTAATTCATCCCAAAGGTGTTCTATTGGGTAAAGGTCAGGACTCTATGCAGGCCAGTCAAGTTCCTCCTCCCCAAACTCACTCATCCATGTTTTTATGGACCCTGTTTGTGCACCTGTCCAAATCATTTTGGTAGAGGGGGGATTATGGTACGCAGTTGTTTTTCAAGGGTTGGGCTTGGCCCCTTAGTTCCAGTGAGAACTCTTAAGGCGTCAGCATACTAAGACATTTTGGAATATTTCATGCTCCCAACTTTGTGGGAACAGTTTGGGGATGACCAGTGCACAAAGCAAGGTCTATAAAGACATGGATGAACGCGTTTGAGGTCGAGGAACTCAATATTGAACCCTATGGACCAGTGGCAGAACTACCACCATAGCGACCCATGCGGAGGAGGGACCAGTGAGCGAGCGAAGGGTGAGCCGCCGAGCAGCCCGTCTGCTCGGCGCTTGTACAGTCACACTGACTGTCCGAGTGGATGCAGCCGGGTGGCTCAGCGGAGGGGGGGCACGGGAAGATGCCAGCTGGGAGGCTAGTTGGGTGGCCAATCAGCGGGTGGTGGAGCAGAGATATGACATCATCTTTCACCGCCTGGCATCATCTCTCTGCTGCCTGACTCAGACTGGGAAACAGAAGTGACAATCCCCATTCCCCACCTTAGCAGGAAAGTGACAATCTGCAACTTATGGCAGGTGATGTGGCAAGTGGACAATCCTCAATGTGTGGCAGGTTATGTGCCAAGTGGACAGTTTGCAACTTGTGGCAGGTGACGCGGCAAATGGACAATCCGTAATGTGTGGCAGGTGACGTGGCAAGTGGACAATCCGCAATGGATGGCAGGTGATGTGGCAAGTGGACAATTTGCAACGTGTGGCAGGTGACGTGGCAAGTGACAATCCGCAATGTGTGGCAGGTGACGTGGCAAGTGGACAATTTGCAACTTGTGGCAAGTGACAATCCGCAACTTGTGGCAGGTGATGTGGCAAGGGGACAATCTGCAGCGGGTGGCAGGTGACGTGGAAAGTGGACAATCCGCAATGGGTGGCAGGTGACGTGGCAAGTGGACAATTTGCAATGTGTGGCAAGTGGACAATCTGCAACGTGTGGCAAGTGACAATCCGCAACTTGTGGCAGGTGACGTGGCAAGTGGACAATCTGCAATGTGTGGCAGGTGATGGTGGACAATTTGCAACGTTGCAAGTGGACAATCTGCAATGTGTGGCAGGTGATGTGGCAAGTGACAATCCGCAATATATGACAGGTGATGTGGCAAGTGACAATCTGCAACTTGTGGCAGGTGACATGCCAAATGGACAATCTGCAACGTGTGACAAGGGACAATTTTCATCTGGTGGCAGGTGATGTGGCAAGCGAAAATCCGCAACTTGTGACGTGTGACGTGGCAATGGACAATCTGCATCTGGTGGCAGGCGACGGTGGCAAGTGACACACTCGGGGCTCCCACTGATTCTGCATTATTGTGAGTTGAACTATTTCATTTTCTATAAAAATGTAATCATAGAAATCATGTGTTTTGATCATCCTGACAACATAACAACCATTATGCCGTGATGATTTAAGCGCCAACATCAGCTATTGCCCCCAAAAAAGGTATTCTCTGGCAGTGCCCCTCCTGAGACTAGACTCTGGATCTGCCCCTGGGTGAGGGTGGGGAGCATACAACATTTTGCTATGGGGCCCTGTGATTTCTAGTTATGTCCCTGCTACGGACTAAGACTGAGATGCTATTAGACCCCTTTCACACCACACCGCCCTTTGTGTCAGCGGTAAAACGCCGCTATTTTTAGCGGTGTTTTACCACCGGATTTGCGGCGCATTTTGGCCGCTAGCGGGCGCTTTTACCCCCCGCTAGCGGGCGCAAAAGGGTTAAAACCGCCGGCAATACGCCGCAATAGCTCTGCCCCATTGATTTCAATGGGGAGCAGCGGTGGAGGAGCGGTAAACACACCGCTCCTTCACCGCTCCAAAGAAGCTGCTGGCAGGACTTTTTTCTGACGTCCTGCCAGCGCACCGCTGTAGTGTGAAAGCCCTCGGGGCTTTCACACTACAAACAATGGTGCAGCTTCTTTAGGGCAGATTGCAGGCGCTATTTCTAACGCTATAGCGCCTGCAAAACGCCCTGGTGTGAAAGGGGTGTTAAAGTTTATGTGCATGTAAAGGCAGACGTCCCAATACTTTTGGTATTATAGTGTATATGCAGCTTTGCAGGATGAATAGTTCTCCAAATTTTATTTTATTTTTTTCATAAATACACCCATTTGTATCTATATAAAATGAACTTTAGACTACAAAAGGGTCATAGAGGAAATGTTTCCAAATGCTGTGGAATAAATTCTATCTAGGAAAATAAATTCAATAAAAAAGGTCAACTACATTGCATTCACTTAAATCGTATTAGAGCATAGAGCAGAAATATAACAAGGCATATAAAGTGTAGGTGACCCATCCTGTCTGATACGCTGAACCTGATAAACAATTAACCCACCGTGTGCTGTAGATTATTCTCTCGCCTTTACAACATATACAGCTATATACAGCATGTATTCCGTTAATTGTGGAGTAGACAGCAGAAAAACAATGGCTAAATATAGTAAGTGCAGCTAGTCCTAATGTGTTTCACTGATGCACTATTATTCTTCATAAAATCCCATTACAATTATTTACGTGCTAAATGCGAAGAGCTTTTTTTTAACTGTTTATAGGAGGGATAGCATGGGAAGCGCGGTCCTTCCATTAGAACGAGCGTTACACCGCAAATGTACTTGTACTATATCCATTCTTCTTTTAAAATAAACAAAACTGACTGCGATGAAAAGCCTTAGAGGACGATTTAAGCTAATTTTCTTAAAGCCGTGCAAGCTGTTAGCTCTGAAAATCACAGAAAATATGGGGCAAAAAAAAAAAATGGAATGAAATTAGATTAAAATAACACACCAATAAACAAATTATTCTGCTGAAATACGGAGTGGGAGAAAAAATAAAAAACAGCTTTATATCTAAAATAACAGCATCACCATGTGGCTAGATGAGGAAATAACCAACGTTACATTTCACAGGTGGAAAACTATTTAGATTGGCAGATGTTGGAGGATATGCATTTGTCCATCAAAGAACAGGTCAGTCCATTTGCATGGGAGATATAAGCAGGACCATATTGCATTCATGGATGATGGCGTCCTTTATAATAGAGTGATCCTGTTTTGGCACTGATCGATTAATTTGATTATTTTCATGAATGCTGAATAGAAATCAGTATGCCCTACTGTAGACAGCATTTTGTTCACTATAAATTCTGAGTTTCTTTTAGAGCAGGGGTCTCCTAACTTTTCAGTATGAGGTCCACATGAATGGATGTATTTTGTTTGTTCATTTTCTAACAAATTCCAACTTTTCAGACTGATTAGAATTCAGATCGGTCGAAAAACGATCCACCTATTTGAATTCTGTGTAAAGAACAGCTGGTTGTTAAGCAACGGCGCCGGGAAGCCGGCTGCCCAGATCCTTAACAACCATGACTCATCATCTAGGATGGAAAAGGACCTGGGGATCCTAGTAAATGATAGGCTCAGCAATGGCATGCAATGCCAATCTGCTGCTAACAAAGCAAACAGAATATTGCCATGCATTAAAAAGGGGATCAACTCCAGAGATAAAATTATAATTCTCCCGCTCTACAAGACTCTGGTCCGGCCGCACCTGGAGAATGCTGTCCAGTTCTGGGTCCTCAGGAAGACTGTACTGGAAATGGAGCGAGTACAAAGAAGGGCAACAAAGCTAATAAAGGGTCTGGAGGATATTAGTTATGAGGAAAGGTTGCGAGCACTGAACTTATTCTCTCTGGAGAAGAGACGCTTGAGAGGGGATATGATTTCAATTTATAAATACCGTACTGGTGACCTCACAATAGTTTAACAGTTTAACAAGACTCGTGGCCACTCATTAAAATTAGAAGAAAAGAGGTTTAACCTTAAACTACGTAGAGGGTTCTTTACTGTAATAGTGGCCAGCATGTGGAATTCCCTTCCACAGGCAGTGGTCTCAGCGGGGGGCATTGATAGTTTCAAAAAACTATTAGATAAGCACCTGAACGATCGCAACATACAGGGATATACAATGTAATACTGACATATAATCACACACATAGGTTGGACTTGATGGACTTGTGTCTTTTTTCAACCTCACCTACTATGTAACTATCATCTGTCAGCTCACTTACACACTGACAGAGGAATGTATTCCAGCATTGCCCAGCAATAGAGAAATGTTTAAAAAAAAATGGTGTGGGGTCCCCCCAATCCATACCAGGCCCCTGGGGTCCGATATAGATCTTTAAGCAGTCGTATAGTGTTTTTTCTTTTACTTTTACCTACAGGTAAGCCTATAATAAGAGTGGGTTGCGCTACAGAAAATAACTGAACTAAGAAAATATGCCCATGTGAAACAACTCACAAAAAAGTTTGAACTTAGTGGTGTATTTGTCGCATACTAAAGAGGGATTAGAATGCGACAAAAAATAGACTATCTAATAAATATAGAAAATGCTAAATCAGTGAAAATAGCAGATACTTCTTAGTGTGGTTATACAAAGAATACCCTTAATAGAAGTGAATAATCAAATGAATGTGGAATAATACGAGCAAAACTCTGCTAACAAAACCCAAACGCATAAAAATGAATGGAAAAAATATATTACACCAATGATACCTAAAGGTTGAAATCGTATTGGGTATCAGAAAATATATGTAGTGAAAATAAAAAATACCTTAAGTAATGTTCATATAAAGTGAACCTGCAAAAAAAAACAATATAACATCCAAAGGTCTGTTGTCTTAGAACAATAGTGAAACCATGTAACATCCAATGGTCCGTTATCTTATAACATTAGTGAAACATGAATATGGAAATTGTTTGAGAACATAATGAGAATGGAGCAATGTTCAAAAAGTCCATATACAGTCTCTATTTGCAAGGTTTCCCACAGTGAAGTAGTGACAGTAGAAATATCCAACACGAACGTGACTTGTGCTCAGCCTCCACCAATGATATTATTGCCGCTTACCAGAAACGAATGGTTCCTTATTACAGAGAACCATGTAGAGCAGTTGACTGATTCCCCCAGTCCAGGGTCTACACGAATGAGATGTAAGGGACTTCAGAGCCCGCTCGTCTCTCGATACACTCCCGTTCGTGGGTTTACATAAAAGGCAATGAGACTCACAATAGTGTAAAACCCAAATATAACTTTAATCGAACGTAAAAGACAAATGCGCACTTACAGAAATGAAGATTAAAACGATCGTTACAGCAAAACCGAGCCGGCCGGTCTCGGTTAGTGCCCGTTACACCGAAAACATACAACACGAGATGGTGGCGTCAGGACGTCCCTCCTCCTCCCTACGCGTTTCGTCACGATAGGAGCGTTCCCCAGATCCATCAATCGTTTTTCGACCAATCCAAATTCTGGTAATTCTGAAAAGTTGAAATTCATTCGAAAACAAATAAACAAAACCAATTTTAATGGATATCTACCCAGAATGCCAGGTGACCTACCCCTGATCACCCTGTACTGAACTGCATGCTGGGTAGGCTATAAAAGAGCCCGCCATTTTCTTTCTCTTCTGGACGCATGGCTTGCCTGTGAGGAGGTCTTCAGAGAACTGCAGCCTGCTCGGTGCAAAGCAGCAATCTGAAGCCAGAGGAGGACTTCACACCACAGCGTGCTGGGACAGCAGTGTGGTCGGATTGGGAAGTATCCAGAGGCACCCTGACGGAGGTAACTGAGAGCTCCTGGTGACCTTGTGAAGCGGAACAGCGTGACGGTGTGGCCGCAGCAAATGGACTGAGACCAGCGGAGTGGAGCTGTCTTATTCTTCAGACCCAGTTTGGTGAGAGGGCTGTTTTTCACAGTTTCCTAACGCACTTTGTTACACACCTAGACTTTGACACAGTGTTGCTGGGACCTGTAGTCCCATGGAAGAGAACCAAAGTAAAGACTGAGTTTAAACAGGCCTCAATCCTATTCATCACAACACTATTAGCACTGTGTTATTCCAAAGCAATTAAACCAAAGAGAATTACAAGTGGATTACTGTTGGTTTACAAATTTTCACAACACCAATAGCTAGCAGAAGACAGAAGACTAAAGAGACTGCATCTGCTATTGCAAGGCCTTGCATCCTATTAAAGTAGGGGGAGCTCCCTTGTAGTTGTGTTATACTTCATTATTGACCCTGCATTTCTGTAGTAACCAGAGTGTGCTGGAAGTGGGAAGGTGCCCAGAGTAAGCCGTAGTTACTCTGAGCATTAGTCCCATTTGGAGACACATTCTCAGGGATCATTTAAGACAACTGTACATGTACATACTGTTGTGTGTTTCTACTGTGCTGTCACGTTATGTTGATGTGGCAGTGCAAATGCTGTAACTACTACTTTACACTAACCCTAGTAAAAATATGTTTCTGGTTAAGTATCTTTGGTGTGGAGTGTTGTTCCTTTCCCAGCAGGTGGAGCCATCAGATACCCAGGTAATAACAAAGGTATAATGTTATTATATTGCATATTGTGGGGTTATCCTTCACCATTAGTTCCACACCAACATTGCACCACAGCTGTGTCAAGGGGACTGAGCCAAGTCAGTGGGGGGTTCACTAGCAGAGTACAGGCCCAAACAAATTCAGCAGCTTCTTCGGGGGTGAGTGCTATATTAGGCACTCTGTTAGACTTTTGATTGCCCTCCTAATCACCCCTGTCACCCAGCCAGTGTCATTAGTACAGTGACGGTGTACAATATTATCACTGATCACTCTATTAGTATCACTAGAGACATCAGATAGTGTCAGTTAGATTCAGTTAGATCCCAGCCAGTGTTATTTTTTAGTGCCAGTTAGAGACCAAAGACATGTAGCAGGAGATGGTCAAAGACCATTTTATTTATTTTTCCTGGGAAAAGTTCAGCTCTCTGAAATTCAAAGGGTTTTTATACAGTATGTCTCAGGTCTTATTCACACATCATAAATGGCCATGGCGTGGCAAGTATACTGCAAATACTTTACTGTTCGGGACAAACGTCTCACACCTGTGTCCGAGAGCAGACATTTATCCCTTACTATGGGTTTCCACTGGGTGGGAAGATACATGCTTATAGCAGCAGACAGCCCTGGCTCTTTTCAGCCTGTTATTTATGTGTAAAAGCTGAGCATCTCCTGATGATTGGAACATCCTAAGATCCTGGCCGCAGATATTCACAGTATACTTGCAGCACCATGGCCATTTAGGACATATAAATGAGGCCTAAGTGCTGTGGGCTGTCTTCTACCTCCCACCCTGTTGGCACAGCTTTGCTTACACTTTCTTCAACACGTCCCCCCACCCCTGCACAGAGAATGCCACAGCAGGCAGGAATGTGTCTGTGTGAGCCCTCTACCCCTCTCCCTCCTGCAGCCACCACTCGTCCAATCAGCAGCAGGAGGTGGTCAGACAGGACTGCAGCAAGGGATGCTGGGAAGTGAAGTTAAGGGATAACACCGAGAGCCATCACAGGCAGTTTCCCCCCATAGACAACAGAGGAGAGAGAGCTGGTTCTGCTCCCCCTCCTCTCGCCCTCTCCTCCTGTGTCTGCCCCACCCACACTCCCCAACAGTGTTGTGCCTCACAGAAGGAGATGTTTGGGCAGGAAGTTTGAAGCCCAGCAGCCAGAAGAGAAAAGGTGCCAATCCATCCATCCACTGTGGGTGAATTCTCCCACCTCCCTTCTCTCTCCTGCCTCCCAGTGAGTACTGTAATGTAAGGGGGGCTCTGCAGACTTCTTTCTTTCTTTCAAAAAATGAAGTACTGCTGGTTTGCGCCTAGCCCCTAGCCTGTAACCAAGTTACTTTTTTTGGGGTGGGGGGAGCAGGTACCAATTTTTATCAATACCCACTCCCACAATCCTCACCTATGGTGCCGCTTACCCTGCCCCACTCCCAGGAGGCTGCAGGACAAGTCACAAAGCATTGTGTGAGCCTGCAAATGCACACTGGGCAGCCAGATGTGGTTCCTCAGGAATCACATCCCTCTCTTATCTACTCCCCTGGTCAAAGACTATGAGTATAGTGCAAGAGAAGGATAGAGACTGCAGACATGTAACAGGGCTTGGTCAGAGATTGCAAATGGTTAAAGGCTTGGGACATTCTTCGAGAGACATTATATGGGACTGCTAGAGATCACTGCTATTACATTATTATGTGTCGCTATCTTCCATACTTCTGCCATTCAGGAACTGCCTTCTAAGCTCTTGTACACACGGTTGGAGATTACGATGGAATGTGTCCTATCGGATCGGTTTGTCGGATAATCCGACTGTGTGTGGTCTCCATCTGACTTTTTCCGCCAGAGTATCCGACGGACCAAGTTTTTCAACTTGTCCGTAAAATTTTCCGACAAAATGCTCCGATCGGACATACTCCGATCATGTGTAGTCTACTCCGATGGACAAAGTGCCACGCATGCTCAGATCAAATTCCTAGACCAAAGCTATTGCCTACTAGCCGGAACATAGTCCCGTCGTAACAAAATAACATCATAACGTTATGTACAATCGGATTTTCCAACAACTTTGTCCGACCGTGTGTATGCAACAGTTTCGGACAAAATCCGTCGGACAAAATCCGTTGGACAAAATCCTACAGATTTGGTTGTCAGAATGTCCGACCGTGTGTACAAGGGCTTAGAAGATGTCATGATCTCTACTTTGGCCAATCAAAGTCCACGTACTGTTCATTTACAAAAACAGAAGGCAGTTCCTGGTAGCAAGAAGAAGTTGCATCTAGCCATCCATAAGCCGACACTGCATACTGTATGTAGCAAATGCTGCATACAGCGTCTTCAGTGGCCATACAGTTATGACATATGGAGAAATCACTTTATTAGTATACAGCACTTACCCCCGCAAGAGCCGCTGAATTATCGTGCCTGGTTCTCCCACTGAATAATCCACAGCCAGTTACACAGTAATTTCACACAGCCAGGTCCACACTCTCTTCGCTTGTTGTCTCCAAAAATCAGTCCAGGGGATGTGTTTTTATGTTTTATTTGGAGAATTTGGATAGGAGAAGGGAATTAGTATGATACTGTAAATTTACTTTTCACACGTGAGGACAACTTCTCGATAGAACTGTGTAGCAGATTATCGGTAGGACAGCGCCTGTATGGAATAAACAAGTCCTTTTGTAGCAGAAGGAACCTCACAAATCCAGTATGCTGACTTCTAGGACCAAGAGGGGGATATCAGCAACACACACATTCTCAGGGATCCCTTTTAGGGGTCTGTACTCACAAGGCCTTGGCCACAGATCACCTTCTTCCATGATACCAGACAAGATCCGTGTACATCTTCCCTCAGTCAGCTTGCAAGAAAAAACATGGGTTGTAGCTTCAATATTTCAGGCCCTCAGGTTGACCACCTGAGGCCACAGCCTGTGCTTGGGAGAGGCAGAAGCCCCCCGCCCCCCACCTGGACCTCTCTCAGAGGTAGACTGGACCACAAGCCCATGTGCTCTTTAGATTTAAATACAGGTGCCCAGCTTTCCCTGGGGCACACCCCCTTTTAATTGACCAGGCCTGTATGAACATCCATGCTCTCATCTGCCAGGTTTCCACCCACTGTCCAATGGGAGGAGGTGAGAAGGGAACTGGAGAGCTGGATGTCGTGGAAGGAACGAAGAGAACTATTAGGTTAGTGTTTTGAGACTAGGTTAGTGATGTAGCTGGGGGCAGAGTTATCCGAGCTGGCCCTCAGTAAGTTATTACATGAAATGATTCCTAGAGTTCTTCTTTAAGTGTTTTAAGAAGTTCCTTTTGAAGGTAAAGATTTTATATAAATAAATAAAAGCTGACCATTCTAAGCACTCCTGTCAGTGATAAATGGCTTGTTTCAACCCTCTGTCACTTTTGCTGGACAGCTTGGTCTGTTAATAGAAGGTGAAACATAACAGACTTACTGGTTGGATCACCAGGTGGAAATAAAGGAAAAAATAAGCCTAAAAATTTAAAACGAATGCAGCCACCACATCTAAGAATTTGATAAATTGTTGTTTTTGAGTTTAGATACAATTATGGTATATTCAATATTACATTTAATATTATGTCATTCATTATTATTTTTTATGAAGCTTTAAAAGTTTCCATGGTAAAGTGGCACAACACCTTTCATGATGTCAACACTGCCATGGAAATCTTTAAACAACGAACACAAAGGATTCATAAGTGTTTAGAGCGTATTTTATTTAAAAAAATAGTATTAATGAGCTGGTAATCAGTACCAGGAAGAAGATGCCCAACTATGATGAGGGATAATCTAGATGGCACTGACTAAATTGGGCAACCTGCAAGGACAGAACAAAACATTGCATAAAAAGCAAACACTAACTTCAACATAGTCCGGTAATTGTATGGATATAATTATCTTCATTTATGTTTCATTATGGTAGGATGTGCTAGCAAGGTTTATTAGTTATCTTTTTTTTTTTTATTTACTGCCTAAACTGGATTTATTGGAAATTTAATATAATCACAAGTAGGCTTGTGTAATACAACATTAAATGTCACTTAATTAATAGGATAACCAAGGAAAACAGAAAACGAATATACGAGGACTGCACTGAAAGTAATGCAAAAGTGAGCATAACTTTTTTTATTAAATTACATAGGTTGCTCAATTCCACATGTTCGTAGAATATCTCTTCCTCTATAGTAACTCTTTAATAACTTTTTTCATTGCATGTACCATATTTACCGGCATATAACACGTGCCGGCGTATAACACGCACCCCAATTTAAGTGGGAAGTTTCAGGAAAAAAAATACTTTTTTGTGTGCCCATCTGCAGCCTGTTGTGTGCCCATCTGCAGCCTGTTGTGTTCCCACATGCAGCCTGTTGTGTGCCCATCTGCAGCTTGTTGTGTGCCCATCTGCAGCCTATTGTGTTCCCACATGCAGCCTGTTGTGTGCCCATCTGCAGCCTATTGTGTTCCCACATGCAGCCTGTTGTGTGCCCATCTGCACCCTGTTGTGTGCCCATCTGCACCCTGTTGTGTGCCCATCTGAAGCTTGTTGTGTGCCCATCTGCACCCTGTTGTGTGCCCATCTGCAGCTTGTTGCGTGCCCATCTGCACCCTGTTGTGTGCCCATCTGCAGCCTGTTCTGCGCCCATCTGCCCCCTCAATGCAGCTCACCATATCTCGGATGAAATCACTGAGCCGTCATCTGTTTCCTCGCTCTCAGTCGGCAGTCAGAAGACCAGCCCCACCTCCTTCATCGGCATTGGAACAGCTCCTGTGATAGACAGAACACTGGTCCAATGCCGGTGGCGGAGGCAGGACTGTGTGTCAGAGAGCCGAGTGGAGAGGAGATGATGGATCAGTGATTTCCGGCGGCACTCATCCCCCTCCTTCCCTTCCGAAGTACGCTGTCCGCGTTTAACACACACCCGCGATTTTCCCTCTATTTTCAGGGGGAAAAGGTGTGTGTTATACACCGATAAATAATAGATTCCAAGTAGAAGCAATGTGCTGTCATTGAGTTCTTGACAAAGTAAGGGTGAAACCTGTCCGACATCCACAGAAGTCTCACACCAGTATGCAAAACGATAATAAAATAAAATATGCATATTTAATTTTATTATCATCTCACATACTGATGTGAGACACTTTTATATCAATTTTATATTAATATTTATTTTAATTGATAACAGCACAACAGCTTTCAATACTTTTAACTGCTTGTGGACCAGCTTCCACAGTTATACTGTGGCAGGTTGGCTCGGCTGTGAAATTGCCTAATGGCCATAGCAAGCGCACACGTTGCTGGAGCTGATGAGCACAGCCGGCTGTAATATCCACCGGTCACCTGCGATTGCTCCACAGACAGCCAGAACGGGGATCTGTCAATGTAAACCAACAGATCCCCATTCTGTCAGGGGAGTAGAGAGAGATCTGCTGTTCCTAGTGATCAGGAACAGCGATCTCTCTCTACTCCCAGTCAGTCCCCTCCCCCCACAGTTAGAAACAACTACCTAGGGAACACAGTTAACCCCTTGATCGCTTCCCTAGTGTTAACTCCTTCCCTGCCAATGTCATTTATACAGTGATCAGTGGCTATTTTTAGCTCTAATCACTGTAATAATTTCACTGGTGTCAAAAGTGTCTGATCTGTCTGCCGCAATGTCGCAATCCCGCTAAAAATCGCTGCTCACCGCCATTACTAGTAAAAAAAAAAAGAATAATAAAAATGCCATAAACATCTCCTATTTTGTAGACACTATCAATCAATAAATGCTTATTGTGATTTTTTTTTTACCAAAAATATGTAGAAGTATACATATTGGCCCAAACTGATGAAGAAATTATTTTTGGGCTATTTATTATAGCAAAAAGTAAAAAATATTGTTTGTTTTTTTTTTCAAAATTGTCGGTCTGTTTTTGTTTATAGCACAAAAAATTAAAACCACAGACTTGATCAAATATCACCAAAATAAAGCTCTATTTGCGGGGGAAAAAAATATTTCACGACCACGCAATTGTCAGTTAAAGCGATGCAGTGCCGTATCGCAAAAAATGGCCTGGTCATTAAGGGGGTAAATCCTTCCGGGGCTGAAGTGGTTAATTATCACTATTGGTTGTATTACAGTGAGCCCAGGTACCAACCATTAGATTATCCACAAAAGTCTAAAGAATGTTTTACGAAAATGACACCATAGACAAGATTCACTAATGAGAAGACATTGCTCTTGTGAATGGTGTCATCTTCATAAACATTCTGTAGCCTTCTGTGGATGTTGGACATCCTGCACCCCTACTTCATCAATAACTCAATGATGGCATGTTGCTTCTGCTTGGAATCCATTATTTACCTGCAATGAAGAAGAACGGTTACCATAGAGGAAGAGTTATGCCCTGTACATATGGTCGAACATTTCGACCACAAAATCAGTCAGAAAAAAAAAAACGGATTTTTCCGACGGATTTTGGCAGAAACTTGTGTTGCATAAACATGGTCGCACAAAGTTGGCGGAAAATCCAATCGTTCTGAACGAGGTGATGTCAAACACGTATGTCGGGACTATAAACGGGCCACTAGCCAATAGCTTTCGTCTCTTAGTTTATTCTGAGCATGTTCATAGTTTATTCACTTTGTCCGTCTGAATTGTCTACACACGATCGGAATTTATGCGATTGGATTTTGTTGTCAGAAAATTTTAGATCCTGCTCTCAAACTTTGTGCGTCGGAAAATCCGACGGAAAAAGTCATATGGAGCCCACACACGGTCGGATTTTCTGACAACATGATCCGATCACACATTTTCCATCTGAGAATCCAACCGTGTGTACAGGGCATAACTCTACTAGCATGAAATTTGAGTGGTAATTACAGAAGAGGAAGTGGATACCTGTGACAAAACCGTCCAGCACCCTGCTTGGGTGCTTCCGTCAAGATATAGCTTCCTCCAGTCTGGACATAGGAACCAGATATTATAGCTGACCATCCAAGACTAGTCGACAAAAGCTTAGAAGAGAACTGGAACTCTTTATTGAAAACTCACACAGAATTTATATACCACACAATTAGGTGAGGAGTTGATCATATTACCCTAACAGTATAAACAGGGATATTATTAACATAGCTAAACAACAGCCAACATATACGGTACTATAAACATTAAGCTAATTAAACAACTAGACACCTAGGTGACTCAGTGCCCATCCAGACAATGTTGTGATTATTAAGAGATCCCACCTCCTCTCAGACTTTCTGGCACCAGTCTACCACAGTATATGACACAAACTCATACAATACTCCAGCAGTCTGCTAAGATGGAATTCATTTATCTTCATAGATCCCTTGAGGGATATTATTGATAAAGGTTTCTGTCCCAAGTGAAGGAGCTTCTCCAACCCAGTCTGCAGGAGGGCCACCATATTTCCTCTGACCATTAACCTGTACAATATTAATATTACACCTTTCCATCCATTCCAGAAGGGAAGCTTTATGATCCTTATTCATAGCCTCGCTCTCAGCATCTACAGTATTAAGTGGTTGTCCATCATTAGAGAATGATGTGCTCTCTAATCAGTGGATAGGAGGCTTGCCCCTAGTCCCCTCTAAAAGCCCCCTGGTCTGTCACAGTACCTATCAGAGAAATGTACCAGTCCAGGAGCCCAGCGCTGTTTTTACCGTTTCTTTCCCAGTCTGCAGATCCCCCGACGCCAACATCTTGTCTGTGGGAGCCAACTGTGGCTTCCTGCCTTTTCACTGCCTGCTCCCCACTGCACATGCACAAGAACGTTCTGCACTGTCAGTTTGTACCACATCCTCCTGGGACATGTGAAGTCTTGGGAGGTGCCAAACTTCCATAATTTCTGCCAAGAAACAGGTACCCACTGCCCCCTCCAAAAAAATTTTGAAGAAGGGGGAGAGGCAGATTAGCGGGACTTTCACTTTTAAGTTAAAATCCGCTTTAATATTCAATCGCTTTTAGCAAAGTTTTTCTTTTATCTTTCAGAAATATATTTATTTAATGGACTTTCTTCCTCTACATTTTTATAGATGACTAGAGCCTATTTTTAATGCTTTTAGTCAATAACTGTCCAAGCTTCAGTCATGTGAATGGCTTTTCACAAAATAAGAAGTTGGGCATGTTAATACAAAGTGGAGCTGAAGCCACAATCTGCCACGTGAGAGAGCAATAATTAGTTCACACATACACCAACCCATCCAGGGACAATGAATAAACACGTACGGTAATGTTTCCACACACATTTTTGATTGCCAACAAGTTGGCATTTATGATATGTAAATGTATGTTCCGTCAACATGTCAGCCTTTACAAAAACCTTTACTGTCATCTCTCCTGAACCATCTCACATCACTTTTGGAATCTCTTCTATTGTAGCTTTGGTTTTGTTAAAGTGGATGTAAACCCGAAATGTATTTTTTATTTGTTTTGTTTTGATGTCATAATGTAGATTATAAGATTTCCTATCATTTGAGCCCGGTCTTGCCACAAAGAGTTAATCCAGCTATGAGCAATCCTATTTTATTGTTCAGTGAGATAAATCTTGACAGAGAAATACTTTGTCAAATCCTCCCCCTTGCTGTGAGTGACAGGTAACTTACATATTTCATGCACTAGCCTAAGAGACATGCATTATTTTTTAATTCCCTCCCTCTCCTTTCTTCTGCTCCTCTGAAGGATTGGCTGTTCCACACTTCAGCATGATTTGGCATGGTGAAGTCATGTGGGGACTTTTCTGGGTTTTGACTGGATATTAGAGATCATAGCAGAAGTTCAGTGTAAGAAATACACAGGAGAAAATGCATGTTGATAAGGGGAGTGTATAGATGGGCAGGGAGTCTACTGGCATCACAACTCCACCCACTGAGCCCTGGAAAACAGGCCCACCCACAAAATCTGCAGTTTTTCGGGTCTCATAGCAGACAAGGGGGAGACATCCTTCTAGATAACCAATATTGCAGTAGTTTAGAAAGGATGAGAGTTTACATTCACTTTAAGACAATTCAACTATCAGTAGTAGCTTGTTTGCATGAAAAACTGTTTTGTTGTGGATTTTTTAATTACATTTTTTTTTTGTATGACCCTATTTTAGTAACAGAACAGAAACACTCCTGCACAAAAGCAGACCACCAGACTGGCTATGAAAAAACACACTGGCCTCGCTGCCCTCAAGGGTGGGGAACCCTAGAAGTCAAAAAGACTTTACTCACAAACAGTTGTATAGAGTCTTGCAGTAAGAATAGTCATCATGTAGCAGAGCTCAGCAGTGGGTACTCCCACAACAGTCCCCGTCAGGGGACTATCTACTGTGAGTGAGGGATTACCCACTGCTGAGCTCTGAGGAAGAAGGGATGGTCCCTTTGAAACGCATCAGAGGTAGTGAGTTGTGTGAGCTCCTCTGTGACCTCTGGAGAGTTCTGCTCATCTGTTATTAAATGCTGCTACTTGATGACTATTCTTACTGCAAGAATCTATACAACTGTTTGTGATTAGTTTTCTTTTTATGTTTTCAATAAACACACATCCAAAGGATAATGCACAAGGCTGGTGCACCCCCTTTTTTCGCTTTTCTTTTTTACCCTATTTTAGTACCAAAGCCTAAGAAAGCTGTAAAATTGTAAAAATCATGTACTTTGTGCAAGTCTGAAGCAATGTTTGTTATTAACCACTTGAAGGCTGGCATGTTAGACCCCTCTTTCTGTCCAGGCCATTTGTTTTCAGCACTGTAATGCCACATACACACGGTCACATTTTCCGATGGAAAATGTTCAATGGGAGCTTTTTGTTGGAAATTCCGACTGTGTGTAGGCTCCATCAGACATTTGGAATTTCCGACGCACAAAATTTGAGATCTGGATGTCAAATTTTCCGACAACAATATCCGTTGTTGGAAATTCTGATCGTGTGTACACAATTCCAAAGCACAAAGTTCTATGCATGCTCGGAATCAAGCAGAAGAGCCGCACTGGCTATTGAACTTCAATTTTCTCGGCTCGTCGTACGTCACCGCGTCCTTGACGTTTGAAATTTTCTACAACATTGTGTGATCGTGTGTATGCAAGACAAGTTTGAGCCAACATCCGTCAGAAAAAAACACATGGATTTTGTTGTCGGAATGTCTGATCATGTGTATGCGGCATGATACTTTGACTAACAATTACTTGGTCATGCAACACTGTACCCACATGAATTTTATATAATTTTTGAGACAGATATCGTTTTCAATTGATGATATTTAATCACAGTTTTTTTTTTTTTTTTTTTTTTTTACTATATAAAAGGAAAAAACACCAACGTTTAAAAAAAAAAAACTGTTTCCATTAGGTCTCGCTACGTATACAACTTTGCAAATAAATAATCCTTCTTCATAAATTTGGGCCCCAATGTATTCTGCTACATTTCTTTGATAAAAAAAAAACAAAAAAAAAAATATGTATGTTATTTAGTCCGTGTGAAAGTTATATAGTCTACAAAATATGGTATATACTCTGTGGCGTATTTTGGTTTAGTGCTGCCCTAGGCAAGACTAAAAACTGGTGCCCCCCCCCATCTAAATTTGTCCCACCCCAGCCGCTTTAAAATTGCGCACGCCCACGCAACAGCGGCATACGACTTAAATTTTACTATCCCTAGGCGACACTTTAGCCTCTACAGGTTAGCACATTAGATTTACAGAGGAAGTTGACTGTCCATGATCTGATGTTCGCAGTGATACCTCACATACTTGTGACAATTGCTGTTTGCGTGCGTTTGCTTTTGCGTGCGAGCATGGGAGGACGGAGGGCACTTTACATTTTTTTTTTTAATTATTATTATATTATAATTTTTTTTTTTTTACACTGCTGCTTAATTTTTTTTTTTACTATTTTTATTTCTGTCACAAGGAATGCAAACATTCTTCTGGCATCAATAGGCAGGGACATGTACTCTATGTAAACGCACACACATCCCTGCTCTGCTCTGTGAGGAGTGATAGATTGTGTGTAACTAATAGCTAGGAACCACAATCTGTCATCTCCTATAGTCAGTCCCCTCCGCCCCACAGTTAGAAACACACACAGGGAACACATTAACCCCTTGATCGCCCCCTAGGGTTAACCTCTTCCCTGCCAGTGACATTTATACAGTAATCAATGCATTTTTATAGCACCGATCGCTGTATAAATGCCAATGGTCCCAAAAATGTGTCAAAGGTGTCCGATGTGTCCGCCATAATGACGCAGTCCCGATAAAAATCGCAGATCGCCGCCAATACTAGTAAACAAAATAATAATAATAAAAATGCTATAAAACCATCTCCTATTTTGTAGATGCTATAACTTTTGCGCAAACCAATCAACACACGCTTATTGCGATTTTTTTTACCAAAAATATGTAGAAAAATACATATCTGCCTAAACTGAGAAAGAAATTGCTTTTTAAAAAAAAAAAAAATGGGGATATTTATTATAGCAAAAAGTACAAAATATGTTTTTTTCAAAATTGTCGCTCTTTTTTTGTTTATAGCGCAAAAAATAAAAACCGCAGAGGAGATCAAATACCACCAAAAGAAAGCTCTATTTGTGGGGAAAAAAGGACGTCAATTTTGATTGGGTGCAACGCCGCATGACCGCACAATTGTCAGTTAAAGCAACGCAGTGCTGAATCGCAAAAAATGGCCGGGTCATTCATCAGCCAAATCTTTCGCGGCTGAAGTGGTTAATAATAATAAATAACAATAATAATAATAAAAAAAATATTATTATTATTTATTAATTAATTTGTTCCATCTCATTTGTTTAGATGCGGCATTCGTTATTTTAGATAATTTGTAACTTCGCATAGATTCCTATTTGTTACCATTCACTTACAGCCAAATTTGAAAGGAAATTCCAATATTTATAATTTAATAGTTAGTTATCAGTTAGTCATTCTTTAGAATTTTCAGATTTTCGTACTTTTGAATTTTCGGATTTTCTTTCTTATTTTCGGATTTTTGAATTTCCGAAATTAAAAATTTTCAGATTTATGAATTTTCTAATTTACGAATGTGCGAATTTTTGATATTACGAATTTATGAATTTATGAATTCCGATCATAATGAATGACCCGAAAAACGAAGAAAAAAAAAGAATGAAAGGAAAATAAAAAAAGAACACATTTTTCGGCAGTGCACATGTCTACCTCACTGTAGCCTAGAAGCATTGTCACCTTGTAAGCCAAGCCTAGTCCAGTCCACCACTGTTCAGCAATGCCTGGTACTTACCAGTACACTGATAGAAAGTTTGTTTATGAAACATATGCTTGTCAAAGGCATAACTCGGGGGGTATCTTAAAAAAAAAGTACATTCCTAGGTAAGAATGTTTTACCACTATTATGTAAACCATGTAAGTCATGTTTTAAAGTAATAACAGCAACCAGGTGGCCTGGGCTCAGGAATGGATATGAGGTATCTCTAAGATAAAAAAATAATAATAGTAATAATAATAAATGAATAATACATCTCCAAAGACCAAAAACCTCACAAGAGAAATAGCATTTTGGGAAGCTTATGCCGTGTACACACGACCGGACCTTTCGACAGCAAACAGACCCGCCAAACAATTCGATCGTGTGTGGGCTTCATCGGACCTTTGCGGTCTAACAATCAGACGGACTTTAGATTTAGAACATGTTTCGAGTCCAGTCGAAAAATCCGTTCATCTGTATGCTAACCGGCGCTAGGGCAGCTATTGGCTACTGGCTATGAACTTCCTTATTCTAATCCGGTCATACATCATCACGTTCGAATCTTTGGTGTGCTTGTGTGTGGCCAAGTCCGTTCGTTTGGAAAGTGCGTCAGAACTCTGCCAAAAGTCCGTCGGGAAGACCGTCGGACCTAGTCCGTCGAAAAGTCCGATCGTGTGTACGTGGCATAAGACCATGATTTTGTTAGCCTCTAATTAAGAGGAGTTGATAAGGGTTAACCTAGTACTGCCAATGCTGCCTCAATTTGGTTGATTTGAAAAGGCTGTTTACTTTGCAAGGGAACTTTTTTTTCTTTAGCTTTGGAATGAGTGGAGAGGGTTTAGAACCCCTGCCAGGTTTTTATTGCTGTCTGTGCCTCAATTAGGGAGATTCACCCTCTCTATTTGTCCTGTTTACCATTATCATCAAAAAGTAAAAAGAAAATCCCACATTTTTGGTTGATGCTAGAACATTAATAGAGGGTAAATCTTCCAATGAGGGCATATTTACATAGTAGGTGAGGTCAAAAAAGACACAAGTCCATAAAATCCAACCTATGTGTGTGATTATATGTCAGTATTACATTGTGTATCCCTCCCTGTATGTTGCGGTCGTTCAGGTGCTTATCTAATAGTCTTTATTGAAACTATTGTTGCCCCCCCCCCCCCACTGAGACCACCACCTGGAAGGGAATTCCACATCCTTGCCGCTCTTACAGTAAAGAACCCTCTTTGCAGTTTAAGGTTAAACCTATTTTCTTCTAATTTTAATGAGTGGCCACGAGAGGGCACTCTAGTTCTGATGACAACCAGGGATTCCCTCACTTTGTAAGGGATTTCCTCTCAACTTGCTATTTTTGATATGTGACATGAAATCTCCCCTATGGGACACAGATAACAAAAAAAAAACACAGACAGGGGTTATAACCTTCCCTTACTCTATCCAAAATTAAAAAAACTAAAGAAAATTTCCGTCATGTGAATTTGTGAATTAATATTCGCTATTGTCTTCCGGCTTCAGGTTGGCCGGATGGAGAAGCTGAGGAAGCCGTGGAGGGGCGAGTGCAAGGGAACTGCCCTGTGGAGGGCCTGAGTGTAGGGGGGTGGTCACCGTGGGTGGGCTGAGTGTGGGGGGTACAGTCACCGTGCAGGGGTGAGTGCAGGGGACCATCATTCTAGAGGGGCTTTGTGGGGGGGGCAGTCACCGTGGAGGGGTGAGTGCGGGGGACCATCACCGCGGAGGGGCTGAGTGTGGGGGGGACAGTCACCGTGGAGGGGTGAGTGCGGGGGACCGTCATCATAGAGGCGCTTAGTGTTGGTGGGGACAGTCACCATGAAGGGATGAGTGCAGGGGGATGGTCACCGTGGAGGGGCTGAGTGTGGGGGGGGAGTCACCGTGGAGGAGTGAGCGCGAGGGACCGTCACCATGGAGGGAGTTGAATGTGCGGAGGACTGTTACCATTGAGGGCGGACCTGGGGGGTTTGTTTGCCATCCCCCCAAAAAGTTTAGCACCAGTCTCCACTGCCTTGAAAAGCAAAAATGTCCTTGCAAAATGAACAGCCCATCTGCCTTTAGTAACTCAAACCCTCTGACAATATTTGGAAGATCATTGTGATTAGTAGAGGTGTGTGTCAAGTGAAGAAAGACTTGTCCAAGGGTATTGTATAACCAGATCACTCTGTGCAATGGCAATACATTTACTGTATAGAGATGGCCGTTCAGTGAAACAATTCTCTCTGTATCTAGCAGTTATCAATCATTTTATCTACTGTTGCAATTGCTTTCCACCAATTTTATGGAACTGAATCAAAATTACAATAATTTTCTTAGGCAACCATTATTTATTTATTTATAATTCTTACATTGCAAATGATCAGGTTGATGCAGACGAATCTACTATTTGTGCTGCATCAAATAATCATTTCAGAAATCAAATTTATTGTATCAAATGGTCTATCACTTTAAAAATCTGTGAATGTATGGGCAGCATTGCTCAACTAATATTGTAAATGTTATCTATATTTAGTTATTTGTCTTCTGCTCTCTCACATCTGTTGTTTGTTTATAATCCAGCTTCTTCTCATAAAAGTCATATGCCAGGCTGTTAATGTATACAGCAGCCATTCTCAGCCAGGGTTCCATGGATCTCGATGGTTCCTCGAGAGGTGGGTAGGGGTCCTTGATCTGTGGCTGACTGATTTCCCTACTGATGATTTCTGCATAGTTCTGCTATCTTTTTGGCTTTCTTTAAAGGTGGCATTCAGACTACCATTCTTCTTATTGACCCCCAGTGTAAAGCCTTGTACACAAGATCGGATTGTTGGCCAACAAATCCTTGGACTTTTGTCCGAAGAGCATTCGTTCAAACTTTTCTTGCATACACGCAGCATCACAATTATAGGCCATCAATTCCGAATGTAGTGATCTACTACGTTGTTTTTCAGCTCTGTAGCGCCACCATTTGGGCTCCTTCTGCTAATTTCGTGTTAGTAGAAGTTTGGTGAGTGTTGATTCGTGCTTTTCTTTTCGTACTTTTCAATTCTTTATTTATATAAAGGGTGGTAGAGAATACATAATTACATTACATTTCAACAATTACAAATACAAATACATCAATATAAATACACAAATACATTCTTTTTATACTTTGTTGCATTTTATGTTGGCTTAGCCCTTGTACACACGGTCGGACATTCTGACAACCAAATCCGTTGGATTTTGTCCGACGGATTTTGTCCAAAACTGTTGCATACACACGGTCGACAAAGTTGACGGAAAATCCGATTGTACATAACGTGAGGACGTTATTTCGTTACGACGGGACTACGTTCAGGCTAGTAGCCAATAGCTTTGGTCTAGGAATTTGATCTGAGCATGCGTGGCATTTTGTCCGTCGGAGTAGGCTACACATGATCGGAATATGTCCGATCGGAGCATTTTGTCGGAAAATTTTACCGGCAAGTTGGAAAAGTTGGTCCGTCAGATATTCCGACGGAAACAGTCCGATGGAGACCACACACAGTCGGAATATCCGACACAACGGTCCGATAGGACACATTCCGTCGGAATCTCCGACCGTGTGTACAAGGGCTTAGAGTTCCTCAATCTTTACACAGGCATTCACAATTTATATCCTTGTAATTTACCTGAGTTGAGATCTAAGTACCGCAGAGCTTATTCCCAGGTTCTCATTCCTTACCTAAATCTCTAATGCTCCCTTTAATTCCTTTTACTAAATACCCCAAACCCCACTAAACAAATCAAAAATACACAAAAAAAGCCCCCCCCCCCTTCACAGTGAGATGTAGGGGTTATGTGTATTTATAGACTCCCCAAGCAAGCGAGCCTCACTCCCCCATTCTATCTTCCATCTTTCTCTTCCCTTCCTCTGAATATACAAATGGGTCCCATACTGATCATGTTTGGACATATTATTCTTTTCTTGTTTGGGCCGAATGGACCAGGTCTTCCATGGCTCCAATCTCTCTGACCTTATTAAGCCAACTTGCAATAGAAGGTGAACTAGATTCTCTCCAACACAACGTGACACAGGCCTTGGCAGCATTTACCAAGTGGCACAGCATGGACCTTTTATATACCTGCACCGGAATCATTTCACACTTTTCATTTCACGCTTTTCAGTTAGTTTCGGAACGGCCGTTCGTCAACCAGCCATGTTGCGGAATCGGAGGAGATAACAGTGACAGTAAGGCCGCGTACACACGGGCGGACTGTTCGCTCAACTTTGTCCGCTGAACAGTGTTTCAGCGGACAGTCCGCTCGTGTGTGGGGCTTCAGCGGACAGTTTCAGCGGACAGTTTGACGAACAAAGTTTTTCGGAAATTCCGAAAAACTGTCCGCTGAAACTTGGTTTGAGCGGACAGTCCGCCCGTGTGTAGGCCACTTTCGAAATGAGCAAACTGTTCCCGCTCGGAGGAAAGTCTGCTCATTTCGAGCGCGTCTCCAGGTAGGCGGGGCCCGCGAAGGAGACGTCGCGGGCCCCGCCGCCTGGTATGGACTTAAAGGGGAACCCCAACGCCGAAAAAAATCGGCATGGGGGTCCCCCCAAAGTCCACAACAGACCCTTGTCCGAGCACGCTACCCGGCCGGCCAGGAAAGGGGGGCGAGCGAGCGTGCCCCCCCTCCCGAGCCGTACCAGGCCGCGTGCCCTCAACATGGGGGGTGCCTTGGGGAAGGGGGGGCCGCGCGGCACCCCAAAGCACCTTGTCCCCATGTTGATGAGGACAAGGGCCTCTTCCCGACAACCCTGGCCGTTGGTTGTCGGGGTCTGCGGGCGGGGGGCTTATCGGAATCCGGGAGCCCCCTTTAATAAGGGGGCCCCCGGATACCGGCCCCCCACCCTATGTGAATGAGTATGGGGTACAATGTTCCCCTACCCATTCACCTGTAAGGGGCGGGGTCACCATGTGACCAACCCATGTGACATATACCATGTGACACCGCCCCATTGTCACTATATAAGTGGCCGCGCAGCGCGGCTCTGGCATTCCGGCCGGAGAGAGCGACGTGTCAACATCTCCTGGAGAAGAAGAAGAAGAAGAACAAGAAGAAGAACGGAAGGCGACAGCGGCGACAGAAGACCGGGCCACCGCCTGCAAAAGAGCTATAAGAAGGCGCGGTGGCCCGGCAGAAGAACCGAAGAGGGGGACAAGACCCCCGAAGTTGGGAGAAGAGGCCGGCGGCGGGGAGGAAGAAAGCCGGACTCCTCCGCTAGCAAAAGAGCTACAAGAAGATAGCGGAGGAGTCCGGCGAGAAGACCCCCAAAGACGGAAGTCCCCCGGAGCTGAGCAATAAAATATTTTATCTCGTGTGTTGTGTTTTTTTTTTGGGTACTTTTATTTTACAGGTGAATGGGTAGGGGTACATTGTACCCCATACTCATTCACATAGGGTGGGGGGCCGGTATCCGGGGGCCCCCTTATTAAAGGGGGCTCCCGGATTCCGATAAGCCCCCCGCCCGCAGACCCCGACAACCAACGGCCAGGGTTGTCGGGAAGAGGCCCTTGTCCTCATCAACATGGGGACAAGGTGCTTTGGGGTGGGGGGGCCGCGCGGCCCCCCCTTTCCCCAAGACACCCTCAATGTTGAGGGCACGCGGCCTGGTACGGCTCGGGAGGGGGGCGCGCTCGCTCGCCCCCCTTTCCTGGCCGGCCGGGTAGCGTGCTCGGACAAGGGTCTGTTGTGGACTTTGGGGGGACCCCCACGCCGATTTTTTTCGGCGTTGGGGGTTCCCCTTTAAGTACATTCCAGGCGGCGGAGCCCGCGACGTCTCCATCGCGGGCCCCGCCTACCTGCACACGCGCTCGAAATGAGCGGACTGTTGCCTCGTGTGTGGGCGAGTCCGTTCATTTCAAAAGTTGCGCGGACTTAGTACGACGAACAAAGTTTGCCGTATTTGTCCGGTCAAAAAGTGCCGTGTGTGGGCGTGTTCGTTCATTCAAAAGTTTGAGCGGACTGTTTGACGAACTTAGTTTCGGCAGACAGTCCCCGCGTGTGTACGCGGCCTAACAGTTTGGGAGTAGGCTGTTACATTTAAAAAAATACAATGTAAAATTGACAAAGGGACACCAAAATAGTATTGGTGTTGTGGTAACTTGCCCAAAACAAAAAAAGAAAAAGCATAATAATATTATTCTTGATATCACTATAAAAAAAAAAAAACCTTTGAAAATTTGTTTGCAATAACTCCATCAATATCACCAGCAAAGCAGCTTCATGTGAGCTGCATTTTGAGATTTCATAATTTTCCACGTCACGAATGTTAATTCTCCATTACGAACGCTAGTTTACAAGACAGACCGCTTCTGGCTCGTCCTTGCTTCCGAGCATGCACGTTTGTACTTTGGACTTTTGTCCGACGGACTTGTGAACACAAGTTCGGAAAATCCGACAACAGACATCTGTTCGCGGAAAATTTTAAAACCTGCCACCCAACATTTGTCCACGGAAAGTCCAACAACAATTGTCTGTTGGAGCGTACACACGGTCGGATTTACCGCCAACAGCCCGTCATCGAACATTTCCCATCAGAATGTGTGTACGTGGCTTTCGAGACATCTCTCCCATCGACTCCCAATAAATGGGTTTTAGTAAGGGTTTCTTGAGACCTGAATTTTTTTTAGGGGCTCCTCTTGGGGTAAAAAGGTTTCAGAAAGGCTGTTCTACAGAAATAATTCCAAAACATATGAAAAACAAAATTGTATATTTAAGCCTCACACTATCTGAACAAACTTAGCACACATTGGTCCTAACGCCACATGCTTCCTTTAGTATTTGCCTCTTTGAGGATAACACTAACCTGTCAAATTATGGAATGAGATATCATTGATACCATTATTTTGATGTACACTTAAAATGTTGCTGCATACAGCAAGAACCTTGTGCGCAGAAGAAAGTGAACTTTTCGCTACTTACTCATCAATAAGTAGGAAAATATGTTTGCACTCATCCATCATATGCAGGAATGAAAGTAAGAAATCAATAAGCTTTAGATGAAAAGGGAGACTAAATAGAGACATTAAAGGGATGATTGCACTGCTGGGAAAAGCTACATTTACAGGCTGAAAAAATAAATTCATTGTATTGGTCACCATAGGACAATGCAACCTATTAGCAATGAAACCAATAACCTTTTAAATGCACAGAAGAAGCATGGCTTTTAAAGTCAAACTAAATCGCTTCAGTTCTGATATTTTGCAGCCTGTGGTAAATGACACAGTTTTACTCTCTATTATTTTCAAAATAACACAGAATACTAATTGGTTCTTTGTTATTATACAGTTGTATATGTTGCCATTTCTCACTCACGTTCTGTTTCAATAATTGCAAAAATTGTAATTCATAATTTTTACAATATTGGCTTGGCTAATTCAATGAAGAAAGGAGGATCTCAAACGTACTGTATGTCCATGCCACCAGATTGCCATACTAGATTGAAATTTACTGACACAATACCCCAAATTTACTGGCACAGCCAAGTTTTTACTGGCATTTCCAAAAGTTACAAAATTACAGTTTTAAGTGCAAAGCATTAAGTATTTAAGTATTTGAAGGGGTTGTAAAGGTAAATATTTGTTCACCTCAATGCATTCTATGCATTAAGGTGAAAAAACATCTGACAGTGCCGGCATCCCCAGCCCCCCAGTTTTACTTACCTGACCCCTCAAAAGTCCCATGCTCGCCCCCAACGTCCGCTTCGTCGCTCAGCCTGGCCGCTGATTGGCTGGAGTGGATGGATTGAAAGCAGCGCAGCCACTGGCTCACGCTGCTGTCACTCACATGCAATGACGCGGCGCACCAGGTGGGCGGAGCCGTGTGATACAGCGAGCGGCTATAGCCGCCAGCTGTATCACGGGAGCGCGCCCGCAAGTGCTTCTCACCATGCGAGGGAGCTCACATGAATGTGAGAAGTACTTGCGGGAGGAAGCCAAGACAGCCGCCGAGGGACCCCAGAAGAACAGGTTTGGGGCCACTCTGTCCAAAACGAGCTGCACAATGGAGGTAAGTATAACATGTTTGTTATTTTAAAAAAATAAAAAAATTTACTTTACAACCCCCTTAAGCTACAAACAAGTACAATATACAATTAGCAATGTGATTTAAGTAGATATAAAGGCAAAAACATATTTCTTACTTTGTTTTTGATATAGTAAGTAAGTAGCTCAGGGACAGGACTTAGGAGGGCAATAAATTACAATGGGCAGCACACACATGAAATTGACAGCAGTGTGCAGCAGCACAGATGATGATGATGACACCTCACCAACATGACACGTCCCCTCCTGAGTCACAGTGACAGTCTTACTCCAGACCAAGTGGTCCCTTAAGTCCACTCCAGTCCAAACAGCACAGACAGTCTTGTTCCTGGCTTGCCTTACTCCCATCCTGCAGACCCGCACATAATGCTCCGGCTACTTTTCTTGGCTCGATTGCACCATGACATCATACGACACACTGCACCACACCTGTCAGCACCGCCTGAACCTACTGTAACAGGCACCACAGGATGGGCCTTGCTGGCACCAGAGCGGAACAGCACATGCACAGTTCTGAGCCGAGTTTCAGAGCCATATTTTTTACTGGCAACCTTTTCCTGTCACTGTCATTTACTGGCAGGAGAAAAGTACCTGTGTTTTACTGGCTGCCAGTAAAAATACTGACAGCAACACTGCATGCTATGGACATGTGTCTTGGGTCTTCTGCTAGGTACCTACAGACCAGTTAAAAATACAGCCTCCTTACAGTCTTGTTTTGGTGAAGTAATGAAATTGCCTGCATAGTTCTAGCACTATCCCCACACAGCAGTACCAGAGCCAGTTGCCCTCTCTCTAGGGGGTAACCCCTGACACCAATGATCTGTTTAGGTCCCACTGGCCAACAACTTAAAAGGGCAATTTACCACTGACCATCAATGTAAGGGGTATTTCATTACTGACTAACAACGTGAGGGGTAATACAGTGACCACTAATGTAAGCAGGTACTTCATTACTGACCACCAGGTAAGAGGACCCTTCACAGCTAAGCAGCAATGTAAGAAGCACTGACCATCAATGTAAGGGGGCACTTCAACACTGAAAACCAATAAATAGGGGCACTTCACCATGAGCACCAATGTAAAGGGCAGCTTTTCTATTGATCACTGCTTTTAAGGGGAACTATATTGCCTACCAAAATACAAATGCACCAACCACCAAAGGAAGAGAAAGATACTTGACCAATGACCACCAATGTAAGGAGACAGTTCACCACTGATCACCAATGCAAGGGGACACTTTTCCCACTGACCACCAATATAAGGGGGCACTTCACTAATGACCACCACTGTAAGAGAGAGCCTCTCTGCTGCCACCAACATAGGGGGAGCTTTTCCAATAACCATCCATGTAAGGGGGCAGTTTTCCAATAACCACAAATATAGGGGACACTCTGACAACATATGTTACATTTCTCCTCTTGTCTGTTTGCCCAAGGATTCTCCAGGTCCCAGCAATGCACTTGGTTTCTACTGCACTTTGACCCTTGCCTAAAATTGAATGCACAAAAAATGCATCAAGCCATATGCTTGGCAAAATGCATTAACTTCAATGTATTTTGCCAAGCATATGGCTTGATGCATTTTTTGTGCATTCAATTTTAGACAAGGGTCAAAGTGCAGTAGAAACCAAGTGAATTTCTAAGAGAATCCTTGGGCAAACAGACAAGAGAAGAAATGGAAAATATGTTGTCAGAAATTAAGTGGATATTAAGGGGGTTTTTAGGGGTGTAATGGGCTTTGAATAGCTTCCAAGAGTTATCGAATAATCTTTAAATTTTTTCATCTTGGACCTGTTCCTGTAACTAAAACAGCCCCCCATTTGCCTCATTATTTCACTTTTTTTTTTTTTATAGAAAAAATAACCAGACAGTGAACAAATTAAATAAAAAATAAATAAAATTAAAGCACACAAATAATACAAATAATACAATTAAAAAAGGAAGAAACACAATAACAAATGTCTTTCATGAAATAAACTAAAATATTCTAAATACACATTCTCTTTCAAGCTAATTTTACCAAAGAAACTCAGTGAAACTGAAAGATTCAGCTTTAAAAAAATGTTGTTGATGGCAAAATCAGTAATTTCACAGCAAAATCAATTTCGCAGAAATTATTTCGCTCATCCTTAGAGCCATATGGCTCAATATGTTAGCAAAGTGTTCAAGGCAATGCTAAAAACTTCAAGGCCATGTACTAAAACTTTATATTTTATTTCTTACAAGAATAAGCAAATCGTTCCAGCCACACCCTTAACCAAAGGGTTTCAACATAACATTATACAGATTAATGTGTAGGCCAAGTCAAAATGTTTTTAATTGCTTAAAGTCAGGACAGAAAGTCAGGTTAAATCTCTCTAACGTCCCAGATA
Source organism: Lithobates pipiens (assembly GCF_037356315.1). Taxonomy (NCBI): domain Eukaryota; kingdom Metazoa; phylum Chordata; class Amphibia; order Anura; family Ranidae; genus Lithobates; species Lithobates pipiens. The sequence continues at coordinate 32,935,308 of NW_027507903.1, read as the reverse complement.
GCAGTAAAAACCTTACAGGGGTTCCAAGCCTTCCACACTGGACAACAATTTACCTTGTAAAGGTGCTGCTTTGTTCTCACTATATGACTAAATGATTTGTCAACCTTAGTCCGTCTACCAACCCTTGAAAAAATAACATGGACTGCTTGAAATGGGTTTAAATGGCCGCGCATCCATTTTATTTGCAAACGAAATAAATAACACCGTATTAACATAACGATAAACAATATTGACAATGCAACCAAGAGAGGGTCTTTGGGTGTCCCTAAAGGCACAATTTATGACTAGAATTCCCCATTTCCACATTAATGCCCCAACTGGCTCAAAGACATTAGGAATTCACAAGTTTGTTCTTTTTCCTTCAGGAGATCTTGCTCCAAGGAGAACCACCAATAACCAACCAAGTGGAAGTGCCATACCCCAGATGGGGCCCCTCAGTTTTGTAACAGTTCACACATTCACTGACCCCCCAAAGCCCCCCTGATTGCCAAGCTACTGTGACATTACCTCCCAACAACCCTTAACTTACAGTATACCGCATTTATAGGGTGGGTATGTGGGATAACTTCCTCTTCACCTGAACTCCTGTAAGACCTATACCCCTCCATATAAAAAAATCTAGTTTTCTAACCCTTATCTCACCTGTCGCTCCCCTTAGTCATGCAGACCCTCCGTTCCATGTGCTCCTCTCTGGCTCTCTCTGTATGTTACGTATCCCTTCTTTCACCAGAGCAATGCAAAACAATCGTCTTAAACACACAAATCATATTCTAGTGGTGTACCCCTCAGGATAGAGCTTCCCAGAAGAGGGTTAGCTATTGTGGGGAGGAGCCGAGACAGGCACTGAGGGACCCCAGAACAGGAGGATTGGGGCCACTCTGTGCAAAACTAACTGCACAGTGGAGGTAAGTATAACATGTTTGTTATTTATAAAAAAAAAAAAACATACAACCCCTTTAAACCATGAATGAATGTCATTCATGGTCAAACACACAAATCATGTTATGCCGTAACCAAAATCATAGCACATATTATAAATCAAGCTGTTGCAGTAGTGTCAGGACTGGGATTCAAATCCACAACCTCTGCTGAGGTCTGGTAGTGGCTCTGCTTGCTGAGACACCTGAGATGCTAAACAGCTTCTTCTCTGATTCTTTGGACTTTATTGGTTCAAGGTTCAGAACTCTTTGATCCTCCCATGAATTTCCCAGTTTTAGCTATGTCTCCTGTGTCCCAGATTATTGTGCTCTCTCCAGCTAATATCTTGCTCCTTTCCATACATGCAGCTGTCCTTATCTCTACCACCATTCAATACCGACCTTGACTTGTTCTTCAACTAAGCTCTTCCTTGATCCCAATCTGCAACCACTTGTTATAGACCTTTGGCTTGTTTATTGACTAAGCTTCTGCTTGATCCCTACCTGCTATATCCGTTGCTGGACTTCAGGATCACCCCCCTCCCAGGAGGTGAGCAAGCTGAACACTGCGATCTGATACTTACAACAAAAAACATCTCCACCATTAGGAATACTGGTTAGCGCTTAGACCTTGCACCTTGGATGGGCTAATAGGGTGACCTGCTTCTGTATTTATCCAGCTGGCCGGTGGAAGCCTCTCTACTCCTATAGCTACTGGTCCCTGAGCCTGACCATGACAGGTAGCTTTATTAGTCAGCCAGAGTCTATAATCCATATGTTCCTGTTTTCTATGTTTCTATATGTTCACACTTTATGAAGTTAAAGATTTCAGTAAAAATTCTACTGAAACAACATATGGCCTATCGTCTCTGCAATTGCGTGACTAGAGAAAAATAGCTTCCAGTTCCTTAATAACAGTGAACGTCAAGGTGTTTTTCACTTTGACAAAAATCTGAAGTAGTAGTCCACAACCCTATTATAGTTTGCACTTTCACGCAGGACAAAATTTGTTGCAACATTTTGCCATGGTGATGAGGGGATTATATGTACCCTAGAACCATGGCTGCATGCAAAGTGGAAATGCAAGCATCACTTCCTTAATTTGAGGATTGATTCCTGGTCAAAACATGGAGGCTGCCTCATTATAACATATATTTATATAGCTCTGACAATTTACAAAGAGCTTTTATGAACTGTACATTCACATCAGTTCCTGCCTTTAAAGAGCTTACAATCTAATGCACCTAACTCACATATATACATTCACATACTTGAGCAAATTTAAGATAGGATCTGATTAACCTGCTAACATGTCTTTGGAGTGTATGAAGAGACCAGAAATAGTGTCCTGACCGGGGTTAAAACAGGGGACCTGCCACTGTGCAGCCCAACATTCTGTTTCATAGGCTTGTGCAATTCGTTTCATAGTAAATCGAAATTCGGCCAAATTTTGCATCTTTCAGACATTTGGATGCATCTGAATGTCTGAATAAAAGAATAACGAATTTCAACTAATAAGAAAAAAATTATAGCGGATATAAAGACTGAATTTGACATGATATTGTAATTCAATAAACATCTAATGAAACAAACGGTAACGGAATCAGTAACATTTAAACTGTATAGACATACTTGGAAAACAACACTCATGAACACAAATACCCCCCCCCCCCCCATTTCAAATACCTCTTTGGTGTATCCTCCAGTGCCGGTGTTATGCGACCAGCAGTGGAGGAAGCCTGGAGCAGTATATTGTAAGGAAAGTCGGATACTCAGCAGCACATGGAGACCACTGTAGACATATGCGCCTGCACATCACACCTCCCGCACATAAGGGAAGTGCATTTGCAAGTAGCCGCATACGCATACACAAAAATGAGCATGTATGCTCGCTGCAAAAATTAGCTGCATGCTAAACACTGGTTTTGGTGTCCTATGGCCTACATACACTGAAACAATGGAGGAGGAAATTTCTGAGTGCTTTTCAGCTTGTCCTTGTTTACCTGAGACGTGACCTACTGACTGCCTCACCATGTATAACCCGACTTAGCTTCTGGATGCTATTACCACATTCTGCTTTCTATCCTGTCTGCCTGGCTGTTACTGACCTCGACTTGTTTTCTGGATACTGTCCTGGCCTCCTGGTATGGCACCACATTGTTCCTGTGGCTGGTTCCTGTTTGGTGATCTTCAGCTCCCAGTTCTACTCACGTGGTTGCAATACAGATCCAGCTCAATCTGCAAACTCTGGCACTTATGCCACTCTTTGTCCTCACCCTCTCTGTCTCCACCTTGTCTACTCTGCTGGGTACATGATACGTATTCTCTCCGGGTGTGGTATATTGGCTTTTCTATTACTGTTTACCAATCCCAGACAGTAATATTTACTATAGATCCATTTTAGTAACTTTAGTGAATCTTGGAATTTTGCTTTCATTAATAGATCTGCACCAAGCATCATGTTATAAAAGTGAAATAAAAATGGCTCAGGACGTTAGACTGCGAAGAGCCAACGTCTAACTCTGTTTTCACTCTCAAATGTTAAATTATTATTTTGAGAATTACCTATCAAAGAGAAAACATTTTTTTATTTTTTTATTTTAGATTGTGATTTTCTGTCCTTGTTCAAAGATATGTGGGAAATAAAACATGACGTACTTTTTAGTATCTCACTATAGATTTCAATTAGTTTTGGACTTAGCTTGTGCAGAGAAGGAAGGAAGACATTCAAAGGCACACAAAAATAGACTTACTTGATTTCAGTAGAGCTGCTAGTGCTCCGATGGCTGCCCTAAAGACAGTAAAAAGAGAATGAAAATCAGACTTGTCAATATTTCTCATTAGCGTCTGAAGCCTCTTCACCTGCCTGTGCTCTTCTAAATTGACAGCATTGAATCCTGACTGTGACCTCAATGAACACTTAGTGAGATCACTGCATTTAGCACATTCTTCATCAAAACAAACATGTTGAAAAATAAAGGAAACATTATATATCTAGTGGACCCTTTGAAGACATGACAATGTTTCCAGGAATAATATATAAGAGGGCACATCATTGTAGCAAACCTTGACCACAGATTGAACTCAAGTCAATGATAAATGTTGGACCACTCGGAAATGGTAATTCAGTTTCGGAAGTGTGTTGGCAGATTGTTTCAAATAGGGAGAGTCTGGCCCACCCAAGCCCATAGTTAGCCCCTGCCTTGGCTGTAACTTACTGTGCTAAACACAAGGGGGATGATTTACTGAAAGCAAATATGCTGTTCACTTTGCAAGGTAAGTTTACTTTGCAATGGGTGTGGGGGATTGCCCTAGAGCAGTGATGGCAAACCTTGGCACCCAAGATGTTTTGGAACTACATTTACTATGATGCTCCACTACACTCCAGAGTGCATAAGCATCATGGGAAATGTAGTTCCAAAACATCTGGGGTGCCAAGGTTCGCCATCACTGCCCTAGAGCTTAGTAAATGTGGTGAAAGTTCACTTTGCACAGAATACCCAATCTGATGCAAGGATTTCTTTTTTACTTTCAATAGATTTTTATTTTCAAAGCAGATCAGAATATAGGCATAACAAATTGTCAGCCCGAAATAAGGCCAGAAATACAATATTATTAACATGTTTGAATAAAACAAGGAATCAGCAACAGGGGCCTTGTTGGATTTATATAGCAACACAGTGGGTTGAATAAAGGAATAATCAGACTCTACCCCTAGCTAGTGGGCAAGGTAGTGGTAGTAACTCTGGCTAAGGAGACTAGTGGTCCTGGAGGTCGTACCTGCCCCGACACCCCTAATGGGATCTTCCTGTGCCCCGGTCAGGCCCCCACCCCCCGTCCCCTGCCCTTAGTTGGTCAAGACAAAGGGGGCTCTTGCTCGGCATTACTATTAACCAAGCTTTCTGTGTTGCCAACTGGACTCAATAACAAAATGTGAAAGAACCCTTTAATCAAACCGAACCAACAAAGAATTTATTTTTAAAATGCATCTTTGCTTGCAAATGATTAGATGATGAAAGTTGGGTGAGTTTACCTCATTCGCCAAGCTCTGGGGAAAAATAACCTATTACTACTACTGGAGAAAGCACAGAAACAACATGCAAACTGAACATAAACATAGGGAGATTTACTAAAACCGGTGCACACAGAATCCGGGGCAGCTGTGCATAATAACCAATCAGCTTCTAGGTATTAAGGTACGTTCACACTGATTGCGGGTTTGAAATTGTGCAAGTTTAGCTTAACTTGCACGATTTCAAACCGGCATTTAAGTGAGAGTTCGGGAACGATTTGAAAGAATCTATTAGGGTTCCTGCACAGATGTCTATTGAAATCACTCCCAAAGTTGCCAAAAGTAGTGCAGGAACCAATTTTGGAAATCAGTGCGGTGCCGCAAAGTGTGCATCGCACGATTGGGACAGTGTCGTTGCCGGAAATAGGCGACAATTTGGCATGTGATTTGACATGTCAAATTGCATGTCAAATCCCGCCGATGCGAATGGGGCTAATTATCAAACTTTAATTAAACTAGCTGAAGTTAGAAGTTACATAGTACATAGTTGATTGGTTACTGTGACCAGCTGCATCAGATTCTGTGTGCAACAGTTTTAGTAAATCCCACCCGCTGTGCCCTGACCTTGGTTAAAACAGGAAGTACTAATTCTGAAAGGCAGAAAGGATAACCACTAAGATACTGTGCAGCTCACCATTCTTTTCTACATTTCCTTAAATTAGAATTCATTTCTGGCCAATATAATTTATAATTCTACCTTTTGCCCTAGGTGTATTTGTGTTCTAAAATTAATTCTTGAAGATTCAAAAATAATCAACTACTTAACTTATCCAATAAGATAAATCATAATTCATAAAAACTCTGCTCCAGAAGCTTATTCAGTTGGATGATATGAATGTTATGATTTTGGTCAGCCATTTAGCATAACTTTTTAAAAATAATATGTGGAATGAGTCACATTGGGGGTTATTTCCGAAAGGAAAATCTACTTTGCACTGCAAGTGCACTTGGAAGTGCAGTCGCTCTAAAATCTAAAGCCCCGTACACACGAGCGGACTTTTCAACATCCAAAGTCTGACGGAATGATTCCGGCAGACTATTCGATCGTGTGTGGGCTGCAACGGACTTTTGATTCGCAAAAGTCTGACAGACTTTAGAAATGGAACATGCTTCAAATTTTTCCGCCAGAACTCTGCCGGACCCAGTTCCTACCGAAAAATTTGCTCGTGTGTATGCTATTCCGACGGACTAAAACCGACGCTAGGGCAGCTATTGGCTACTGGCTATGAACTTCCTTATTCGAGTCCAGTCGTACGTCATCACGTTCGAATCCGTCGGAGTTTGGTGTGATTGTGTGTGGCCAAGTCCGCTCATTCGGAAAGTCCGTCAGAACTCTGTCAGAACTCCGGCAGAACTCCTTCGAAAGTCTGTCGGACATAAGTCTGGTCGTGTGTACGCGGCATAAGGGGAAGATCTGAAGTGAGTGGAAGCTCTGCTGATTTTATCATCCAATCATGTGCAAGCTAAAATGCTGTTTATTTTCCTTGCATGTCCCCCTTGGATCTACAGCGACTTTACTTTCAAGTGCACTTGTAGTGCAAAGTGGATTTTCCTTTAGTAAATAACCCCCATTGTCTCTCCTAAAAACAAAGGGGTTGACTTACTTAAGGCAAAGAGGGTGTTAATATTCCAAGGGAATTTGCACTTTGCAAGTATAGCGCTTGGTTGCTACTAGTAACTAATATCCACCATGTCACCATGCTACCAGACCTCCATCTATCACTTCTGAAACAATGAACAGTCATTTGCATTGTTTTTTTGTTTTGTTTATTGGAGAATATAACTTGGTTGGTGGAAAGGAAATATGGGATGCCCATAGAACAATTGCTTTGCCATCATATTTAAGAATTGGAACAAAAGGTTGAGCCTTGAAGTACTAATGTACACATAATATCTACAGACACTTCCACTGCATAACTCCATGCAGACTAGTTCTCCTCCTCTGCGTATCTCCTGCAGACTGTTGCTCCCAGGACTTCCACCCTCCTGCACAAACTTCCACTGCAGATCATTACTTTTCCTGTCACATCATCCTCCTTTGATAAAAGAGACTACTCTGAACAGTCTCAGTTGCTGGCTAGAATTGGTTGCACTGTTACTAGGCCAGAGGTCTGCAGTACCTCTCCCTGGCGGCCTAGTAATTTAGTAGCATGTGCCGATTGGTAGACTACTGCTCCCAGCTAGTCCGGCCTGCAAATCCTGTACCCTCAGGCCCCAGCGATTTGACACTCTCCCCACATTCTCTCCTCTGGCCTCGCACCCAGTTCCCCTGGCATGCCTCATCCAGAACTCCACTGTGGTCCACTCACCGACCTTTTTCTGCCCTGAGTCCATGATGGAGAACTTTAACTGGACATACGCAGCTTCTCCAGCCTCTCTGTTCCAGAATACTTCATCCATGACAGTGTAAAGATGAAGCTTCCTCCCAGCTCTCCCGGGCTCCTCCGCTAGGCCTCGAACCCCCCCCCCCCCCCAGATGGGGATGGGACCCCTGCTACTGCCCAGTATTCCATTCTCCACATCTCCCGGCCGACAACTCCTCCCCAACGGGCTGTTACCTCAGCTTATATTGGAGGCCTGCCCCCCGCCAATACCAGTTGGGGATTGGTCAGGGCTCCTCACATAAACCGCCTGCCACTCCAGTCCTAAGCCCTGCCCCTCTTCCAGAACATTCTCCTTGGAAGCAGTGTAGGTGCTTCAGAACTAAAACACAGGTGGTCACACCCACTGCTGCACTAACCACTCCCTGCCCCTCAGATCAAAATAAGCAAGCCTAGCCTGAAGCATAGACCTGACAAAATGTACCTGTACTAACAGTTCACCTCACAAAATCCTCACTATAGCACCTACCTATGATAGAGGGTGCAACACAAGGGCATTTTCCCCCAGAGCTTAGTAAATGTGGTGAAATTTCACTTTACAACGATTACCCAATCAAGGAAAATGTAAAAAAAATGCATTTTGCTTGCACATAGTTACATAGTAGGTGAGGTTGAAAAAAGACACAAGTCCATCAAGTCCAACCTATGTGTGTGATTATATGTCAGTATTACATTGTATATCCCTGTATGTTGGAGTTGTTCAGGTGCTTATCTAATAGTTTTTTTAAAATTATCAATGCCCTCCGCTGAGTCCACCGCCTGTGGAAGGGAATTCCTCATCCTTGCCACTCTTACAGTAAAGAACCCTCTACGTAGTTTAAGGTTAAACCTCTTTTATTCTAATTTTAATGAGTGGCCACGTGTCTTGTTAAACTGTTAAACTATTGTGGGGTCACCAGTATGGTATTTGTAAATTTAAATCATATTCCCTCTCAAGCGTCTCTTCTCCAGAGAGAATAAGTTCAGTGCTCGCAACCTTTCTTCATAACTAATATCCTCCAGACCCTTTATTAGCTTTGTTGCCCTTCTTTGTACTTGATTCATTTCCAGTACATCCTTCCTGGGGACTGGTGCCCAGAACTGTACAGCATATTCCAGGTGCGGCCGGACCAGAGTCTTGTAGAGCGGGAGAATTATCGCTTTATCCCTGGAGTTAATTTCTTTTTTAATGCATGCCAATATTCTGTTTGCTTTGCTGGCAGCAGCTTGGCATTGCATGCCATTGCTAAGCCTATTATCTCCTAGGACCCCCAGGTCCTTTTCCATCCTAGATTCCCCAGAGGTTCCCCCCCTAGTGAGTAGATTGCATTCATATTTTTGCCACCCAAATGCATTATTTTACATTTTTCTACATTAAACCTCATTTGCCATGTAGTTGCCCACCCCAGTTTTCATGCTCCAGCTAGATGCAGTACTCTCTTCCTCCACTAAAACCCCAGCCTCATCACATACCATAAAGGAACACTAAACCTGTATGGTATGATGATGGGGCTGGAGTGTGATCTGCACATGCGCTGCTGCTGCTCGGGCAAGCCTGTACACATTCATCATTTTTGGACAGGTGGGCACATGCGCAGTGACATAATGATACGTATTAGTGGCGTAGTTTTTAAATGTAAGGCAGCAGTGGCACTTTGTGATGCCTCTATGGGGGGCGGGCGCCTCATCACAGCCCGGTAAGACCCCTCCACAGCCTCTGACGTCTGTAGCCTCTGCAGCTTCTGTCCTGTGTGTCTATCTATCTATCTAGATATATATGTCTGTATATTCTATACATGTGTATGCCCATCCAAGAGTATGACTGTCTTTAGTTCACTATGGGATTTAGCCCCAGATCTTTTGTAGACCTAGCAACACCCATGCATACACAGGCAGGGCAGGGCAGCACAGTGGTGTAGTGGTTAGCACTCTCACCTAACAGCAATAGGATTGCTGGTTCAAATCCCGACCATGACACTATCTGCCTGGAGTTTGCATCTTCTCCCTGTGCCTGCGTGGGTTTCCTCCGGTTTCCTCCCACACTCAAAAGACATGCTGGCAGGTTAATTAGACCCTGTCCAAAAAATAAATAAATAAATTGGCCATAATATGTGTATGTCAATGTTGTAAGTGTATCGGGACCCTACAGGTTAAAGGGCCATGTAAAAGCTGCAGATGGACACCAGTGGCAAGAAAGCGCCCTGAGGCGATTCAAGTCGTATAGGTAGCGCTATACAAGTCATTCATTCATTCATGCAATTGGAATGATCATGGCAGCCCTCAAAATTTCCACTTTCTTGCTTGCATCAGGCAAGTGGAAATAAGCTTAGTGCAAGTGTGGAACCACGTCGGAGGGGGCGGGCACTGCCAGCAGGCAAGTTTCAATGGGAGTCGATTCTCTTCCAAGCCTCCGCCCCTGTCATTCTCTTAGCAGGGGCTGGCATACAGCGAGAGTCCCTAAAGAACTAGATGAGGTGGGGGCTGCCAAAGTTTACTTTTCCTATTAATAAGCTGGTGATTGGTTGTTCGGACCGCCTAGCAAACAATCACCAGCGTGTTAATAGGAATTGTTAACTTTGTCAGCTTCCGCTCCCCTGTCCAGTGCTGTGCTCCGCTGTAAGTCTCTTTGCATCCTAAATCAGTGAAAGCTTAATTTATTGGTTTTAATTTTAACTTCATACTTCCAGCAACTAACCACCTTGATTGATCATGTATCTCAGCTGGCTGGAGAACAATATGAGCGTAATAAAGATTAAACAAAAAAATTGAATCAAGAAAGAAAAATGAAAATGTATTATTTCCACTGATTTCCATATTATTTTGATGAACATGAAAGTAATCTAGTGAAATTCATTTACTGTACCTTGAAATTTAAATTTGTGATCTCAAATTGGAAAAAGACTGGACCACTGACCCTAGCAGAAATGTCGGTAATTACTGAAGTATAGAAAGTTTGAATGTAAATTCAATTTAGAAAATGTCTGAAGTTTACACCTTGGACACGTACACAACTATGGATATGAACATTTTTGGCATTTGGCACTTATAATTTTAGAGGTCTCTTAGCAATGAAGACTAGATAACCAAAAATGGCCAATGGGATTTTTTTTTAAAGGTTAACTTTATTGTAGGCCAGTGGGATTTTAGCTAAGCTCACAAGGCATACCAACCTTTTTCATTCCCCCCATCACCCTCCTAGGAAACTAGCATCAGTTTGGCAGCTGAGGTCGTAATCTGTGACCAGAAGTCACTAAGAGTTGATTACTAAAATGATCATGGACATACACATTGTAAAGACTGAGTTACACAGTAATCAGTTGTATTTGTTGCATGCAGATAACCAGCTGTGTAAATGAAAGGTCTGTTTTAACTCAGAGCACATCAATGTGCAGCATAATACATGATAATGTATATGTGATTATTTTATTTAATATCTACCCCAGATTTCTATCATATATATATATATATATATATTTTTTTTTTTTCTTCTGTTCATGACAAATCATAGTGTAAAATGTGCTACTTTAAAGAGAAAGGCCGCGTACACACGCGCGGACTGTTTGCCCAACCTTGTTCGTCAAACAGTTTCGGCAAACAGTCCGCTCAAAATTTGCATGAGCGGACTTGCCCACACACGAGCGGACTGTTTCAGCAAACTGTTTGCCAAACAGTTCGCTCAACTTTTGAAATGAACGGACTCGCCCACGTAAGGCGGAGGCAAGTCCGCCCATTTCGAGCGCGTGTACAGGTAGGCGGGGCCCGCGACGGAGACGTCGCGGGCTCCGCCGCCTGGAATGGGCTTAAAGGGGAACCCCAACGCCGAAAAAAATCGGCGTGGGGGTTCCCCCAAAGTCCACAACAGACCCTTGTCCGAGCACGCTACCCGGCCGGCCAGGAAAGGGGGGCGAGCGAGCGCGCCCCCCCTCCTGAGCCGTACCAGGCCGCGTGCCCTCAACATGGGGGGTGCCTTGGGGAAGGGGGGGGGCGCGCGGCCCCCCCACCCCAAAGCACCTTGTCCCCATGTTGATGAGGACAAGGGCCTCTTCCCGACAACCCTGGCCGTTGGTTGTCGGGGTCTGCGGGCGGGGGGCTTATCGGAATCCGGGAGCCCCCTTTAAGAAGGGGGCCCCCGGATACCGGCCCCCCACCCTATGTGAATGAGTATGGGGTACAATGTACCCCTACCCATTCACCTGTGAAATAAAGTACAAAAAAAAACACAACACAGGGAAAAAATATTTTATTGCACAGCTCCGGGGGTCTTCCGTCTTCGGGGGTCTTCTCGCCGGACTCCTCCGCTATCTTCGTGTAGCTCTTTTGCTAGCGGAGGAGTCCGGCTTTCTTCCTCCCCGCCGCCGGCCTCTTCTCCCGACTTCGGGGGTCTTGTCCCCCTCTTCGGTTCTTCTGCCGGGCCACCGCGCCTTCTTGTAGCTCTTTTACAGGCGGTGGCCCGGTCTTCTGTCGCCGCTGTCGCTGTCGCCGTCGCCGCCTTCCGTTCTTCTTCTTCTTCTTGTTCTTCTTCTTCTTCTCCAGGAGATGTTGACACGTCGCTCTCTCCGGCCGGAATGCCAGAGCCGCGCTGTGCGGTCACTTATATAGTGACAATGGGGCGGGGTCACATGGTATTTGTCACATGGGTTGGTCACATGGTGACCCCGCCCCCTTACGATGTCATAGTCCCCATGTGACATCAACCCATGTGACCAACCCATGTGACATATACCATGTGACACCGCCCCATTGTCACTATATAAGTGACCGCACAGCGCGGCTCTGGCATTCCGGCCGGAGAGAGCGACGTGTCAACATCTCCTGGGGAAGAAGAAGAAGAACAAGAAGAAGAAAAAGAACGGAAGGCGGCGACGGCGACAGCGGCGACAGAAGACCGGGCCACCGCCTGTAAAAGAGCTACAAGAAGGCGCGGTGGCCCGGCAGAAGAACCGAAGGCGGCGACAGAAGAACGGAAGGCAGCGGCGACAGAAGACCGGGCCACCGCCTGCAAAAGAGCTACAAGAAGGCGCGGTGGCCCGGCAGAAGAACCGAAGAGGGGGACAAGACCCCCGAAGTCGGGAGAAGAGGCCGGCGGCGGGGAGGAAGAAAGCCGGACTCCTCCGCTAGCAAAAGAGCTACACGAAGATAGCGAAGGAGTCCGGCGAGAAGACCCCCGAAGACGGAAGACCCCCGGAGCTGTGCAATAAAATATTTTTTCCCTGTGTTGTGTTTTTTTTTGTACTTTATTTCACAGGTGAATGGGTAGGGGTACATTGTACCCCATACTCATTCACATAGGGTGGGGGGCCGGTATCCGGGGGCCCCCTTCTTAAAGGGGGCTCCCGGATTCCGATAAGCCCCCCGCCCGCAGACCCCGACAACCAACGGCCAGGGTTGTCGGGAAGAGGCCCTTGTCCTCATCAACATGGGGACAAGGTGCTTTGGGGTGGGAGGGCCGCGCGGCCCCCCCTTCCCCAAGGCACCCCCCATGTTGAGGGCACGCGGCCTGGTACGGCTCAGGAGGGGGGGCGCGCTCGCTCGCCCCCCTTTCCTGGCCGGCCGGGTAGCGTGCTCGGACAAGGGTCTGTTGTGGACTTTGGGGGAACCCCCACGCCGATTTTTTTCGGCGTTGGGGTTCCCCTTTAAGCCCATTCCAGGCGGCAGAGCCCGCGACGTCTCCGTCGCGGGCCCCGCCTACCTTCACACGCGCTCGAAATGAGCAGACTTTCCTCCGAGCGGGAACAGTTTGCTCATTTCGAAAGTAGCCTACACACGGGCGGACTGTTCGCTCAAACACAGTTTCAGCGGACAGTTTTTCGGAATTTCCGAAAGACTTTGTCCGTCAAACTGTCCGCTGAAACTGTCCGCTGAAAGCCCACACACGAGCGGACTGTCCGCCCAAACACTGTTCAGCGGACAAGGTTGGGCGAACAGTCCGCCCGTGTGTACGCGGCCTAACTCTACTTTAGTGGTTAAAAAATATATATAGCAATTAAAAAAAATTGCATATACAATTGCTACACAAGTCATATTGTAATTTAATTATATTAAAAATTACCTTTTTTTTCATTCTGCAGTACTGTCATTTTCTGTAAAATTCAATGCAATATGCAACTGAGATGCTCTGTACAATGTTGTTTTACACAATTCCCCTAGAAATGTAATGTCTGGCTTGTGTGATTGGCTAACTGATTTTCCCTAATGTCTGCTCTAAAATACAAGTCAAACTTGTGTCTTTGTGTATTAACATGATAGTGCTGAGAAAATACAACAAGCTCCATAAAAACCAAAACCGTCCAATGCTCAGACTAAAGAACTTGTAATGTCTTGGCAAGTAGCGCTTTTCTTGATGCAGCCCTCCTCAGACTCAGACTGGATAGTCTTCAATATAATGTAAAAAAACACACACAGAAGGGCGCAAATGCCTAGAGCTGTGAGGAAGGGGACTTGTCCCCTGAAACGTGTAAGCCTCTCAACTGTGTGGAGCCTACCTGCTTGTGCTGTGTGTCTGATAAGCCTGATTTTGTTTGTGAGTATAATTAAGTCTTTTGCTTTTAACCACTACATGCCCACACTATAGCTGAAAGACGGCTACATCGCGGCGCTTGATTGCCGGGACGGCGTTCATGGCCGTCCTCCTGTTTACTTCCTCCCTGCGTGCCGCTGCGGGAGCGTGTCAGGGGAAATCTGTGTTGGCCTTGGACACAGCCAATCACAGATCGTGCTAAATGGCCAATCACAATCTCAATCGCAGCCATTTAGCACTCGATTGGAATGTAAACATATGAGATTATCTCTCATTGCCGGCTCTCCCTCCTCACTCAGAGACCGCATGTGAGGAGAGAGAGCTTCCGTGCTGCAGTGTGAGTTAAAAAATCATAAATTACAGTGCCACGCTAACACAACACAGTGCCCACAGTACCTATCAGTGCAATCTGTCTCCCCAGTGCCATCTGTCCCCAGTGCCACCTATCAGTGCCATCTGTCCCCAGTTCCACCTGTCAGTGCCATCTGTCCCCAGTGCCACCTGTCAGTACCAACTGTCCCCAGTGCCACCTATCAGTGCAATCTGTCCCCAGTGCCACCTGTCCCCAGTGCCACCTATCAGTGCCATCTGTCCCCAGTGCCATCTGTCAGTGCCATCTGTCCCCAGTGCCACCTATTAGTGCCATCTGTCCCCAGTGCCACCTGTCTCCAGTGCCCAGTGCCACCTGTTAGTGTCACATGTCATCAGTGCCATGTATCAGTGCCATCTGTCATCAGTGCCACATCAGTGCTCCAGGGCCTTCAAACATGTAATAGGTAGTTGACAAGTTAGATGTGTAATTTATGCTCCTAGAACACCCGACGGTGCTCCCTGCATGTTGGGCCTCTCTATGTGGCTAGGCTGTGAAAAAGTCCCACACATGTGGTATCGCCATACTTAGGAGGAGTAGCAGAATGTATTTCGGGGTGTCATTTGTGGTATACACATGCCATGTGAGAGAAATTTGAAAAATATATATACTAAATATACAAAGTGAAAAAGTTGCAGCTGCTATACACAAAGTGCTAATCACTTGGAAAACATAAAACATATAAATACAGCCCTTGCAAACATACTGAATGAAAATGAAAAAATATATGATGAACCAACCCAAAGTTCAAAAACAAGTTTGCGCTCTCCGGTTCTTCTCCGCACTCTCTGGTTCTTCTCCGCGCTTTCTGGCCTCTTCTTCCGCTCTCCGGATCTTCTGCCGGCTCCTTCGCTATCTTCTTCCAGCTCTTTTGCTAGCGGTGGCCTGGTCTTCTGCATCCTGCTTCCTTCTTCCCTCTTCTCTTCTTCCAATGTTGACACAACGCTCTCTCCTGCTGTAATGCCGTGTGCGAGGTGTGCGACCACTTATATAGGCATGGGGCGTGGTCATCGGGTGATGTCACATGGTGACCCTGCACCCTATGAGGTCAAGTCCCAGCATGTCCTCGCAGGGTGTCAATCTCGCCCATAAAAGCGGTCACCTACTGTATGAAACCGTCGTTGGTAGCATGCATTCGAAACGACCGGAACTGATGTCAGTATTCCCGGAAACAGCGTTTTTATACTGACGTCAGTTCCGGACGTTTGGAACGCACGTTTGGAACGCACGCTACCAACGATGGTTTCATACAATCTGTTCCATGCTTAATGCTTGTTATAATCTTTTTGGAAGTACCCATCTTTTGTTTAAATAAATCAATTTTTGATGGTACGTGTCTATCTGACTCAAACTCTTCATTGAGGAACCCTGGATCTGCTGACCTGGCTTTCCACACACCATCCTAAAGACATCCATACCAAGCCTAAACTGACCCACCAGACTGAAAAGCTGGGGGTCACGTGGATCTGGTGAATGGGGACACATAAGGGGGTGTTGTGCACCTGAAATTTTTCAAGCATTTTTCTTTTGTTCACTTTGGATTGGAGCACCTTGAGTTACTTGTTTTTGAACTTTGTGTTGGTTCATCATATATTTTTTTCATTTTTATTCAGTATGTTTGCGAGCGCTGTATTTATATTTTTATGTGAGGGAAATGACCTATTACAATGACAATTTTGTGGGGAAAAAAAATTTCATTTTGGAAAGAATTGTGGGAAAAAAATGCCAACATCAAAAACCTCACCATGCCTCTTACTAAATACCGTGGAATGTCTACTTTCAAAAAAGGGGTCATTTGTACTTTTCTGGCTTGTTCAGGTCGCAAAAAATGAGATAGGCCACCGGTACATCAGGTGTGATCAATTTTTTATGATTTGCACCACAGCTTGTAGACTCTCGAACGTTCACGAAGACTAAATAATATCCACTAATTTGGGTTCGTTTTTACCAAAGAGATATAGCAAAATAAATTGTGGGCAAAATTTATGAAGAAAAAATAATCATTTGCAAAATGTTATCACAGAAACAAAGAAAAATGCATTTTTTCAAAATTTTCTGTCTTTTTTCATTTATAGCGCAAAAAATTAAAAACCCCAGAGGTGACCAAATACCACCAAAAGAAAGCTCTATTTTTATAAAAAAAGGACACAAAATTCATTTGGGTACAGTATTACATGACTGATTACATGAGTAATTGTCATTCAAATTGTGAGAGCACTGAAAGTTGAAAGCCTCATAAACCTCATAAGGTATGTTAGTGCCCTACACCGACAGCAAAGGGCTTTATTCAACTGTAGTTAGAGCTGCACTGTTTGTTTTTATCTATAGATGCCCCTTATCTGCATGTTCAGTTTTGTGGTAAATGTGAACCTAACCAGTTTCTGCCCACGCGATAGCCAAAAGACGGCTACCGCAAGGGCTTACAAAGCTGGGAGGGCATCCATTGACATGCTCCCATGCTCACTCTGTGGCACGTTCTGTGATCACCAAATCCTTTGGACTCGGCTAATCACAGATCAGGGTAAAGGGCCAATCGCAGCGACCCTTTACCAAGTGATCAGCTGTCAGCCAATGACAGCCAACCTGTTATCGGCTTTTCTCTCATCATGCTGACAGCTTGAGGAGAGATGAAGAAAGTTAATAACCGGCATCTGAAAAAAGGGACATCGGTCCCAACATTGCCCACCAGTACTGCTAATCTGTGCCCACCAGTGCTATTAATCAGTGTCAACCAGTGCTGCTAATCGGTGTCCATCAGTGCTGCCAATCAGTGCCCACCAGTGCCACCTATCAGTGTCCCCTATCAGTGCCTATCAATCCTGCCAATCAGTACCCATCAGTATCTCATCATCAGTGTTGCCTATCAGTGCTGCCTACCAGTGCCTATCAGTGCCCATCAGTGCCACCTATCAGTACCCATCAGTGCCACTTATCAGTGCCGCCTCTCAGTCCCCTTCAGTGCCACCTATCGGAGCTCATCAGTGCCACCTATTAGTGCCCACCAGTGCCACATATCAGTACCCAGTCCTGCCAACCAGTGCCCATCAGTGTCCCTTATCAGTGTTGCCTACCAATGCCTATCAGTGCCCATCAGTGCCACCTATCAGTACCCTTCTTCACCTATCAGTGTCGTCTCTCAGTCCCATTCAGTGCTGCCTATCAGAGCTTATCAGTGCCACCTCTCAGTGCGCATCAGTGCCACCTATCAGTGCATCCTCATCAGTGCCCCCTCATCAGTGCCCATCAGTTCCACCTATCAGTCCCTATCAGTGCCGCCTTTTCAGTGCCCATCAGTGCCGCCTTTTCAGTGCCCATCAGTGCGGCCTATCAGTGCCCAAAAAAATTACCTGTATGCAAAATTTTATAACATGTTTTTTGTTTGTTTAGCAAAAAATAAAAAAATCCAGTGGTGATTAAATACCACCAAAATAAAGCTCTATGTGAAAAAAAAAATGATAAAAAAGTTAATTTGGGTACAGTGTTGCATGACTGCGCAATTGTCATTCAAAGTAGGGCAGCGCTAAAAGCTGAAAATTGGCCTGGGCAGGAAGGGGGTGATGGTACCCATTAGGCAAGTGGTTAATCTTTAGGGATGACAACACCCTGATAATAAAATGTAACAATAAGACCCACCTTCAGCAGCCAGAAGCGCAATATAATTGCCCAGATGGCAGCAATTAATAAGGCATTTAATAAAATTGCATAAATGCATATTCCATGTATAATTTTATATAGGAGTTTCACTGTTCTTCGGTCACCGACGCTTTAACCATCTTTCATTTTTATTCAAACTATTTTTCCTTCTGAAACCCTCAGTATATTTTGTACAACATGTCAGTAGAAGGAAGAGACTCTGCTTGAAGTCACAATGAAATATGAATCAACCTAGAACCTTACCAGCAGTACATCTTGCTAAGCTTTTCAGAGGTTTCCTACATCCAGAACGTATGTGCAAACATATCAGTTTCTACAGCTAATCCAATAAACATTGAGTTAGATAAAATAAAACGTCTGAGAAAACTGAATTACGGGAGATGAGTGATAAGCCCAGTTGTATAAGGATGATATAATAAAAAGAGCCGGGCTAAATCTCATTTATTTGCACAATTTTACATCCTGGTACTGGAGGTCATGTTACCATGGTTTCTCCACAAACACGGCCCGGAAGACCTACAGAGGCAGTTAACCGTTTGCTTTGTACTGACATCAGCATGGTATCTATAACACAGGGGGCGACCGCTGGCACCAGCAGTAATGAAGGCATATAGGCATTCACTGAAAATTGAGCTTCCCAGGGCCCGGAGCCAGAGTGGTCAGCACTCCATGTCATTTTGTGCCTTAGTCATGGAATTAGGAGGGTTCTGCTCTTTCCACACAGCGCACTTAATTTAATTAAAATGTAATCTCTCCAAAAGCAGAGATACATGTGTGACTTTGACATACTGCCAGCTGCCGTCTGACAACTTAGTGTCTGCGGCTATGGAAAAGAAGACAAATGGAGGGGATTGTTGGACGCATCCATACACACGTATGTGCACTTCATTTAAAGGGATTCATTTCACAGATACAGATCAAGCAGATTTGTAATTGAACATGGAATTCTGAAGTTTAACATTTTTTAAATTGGAAACTGTTGGTGATATCTATGCTTGTAAATAATTTTACTTGAATAAACCATATACTGTTGTAGCGCACTACTCCCTTGAGAGCTGCTGAATTGTTCATTTTCCCACTGGCTATCCCGGACATTGAGGGCTACCCTTACCTCTGACACTTCGGGTTCCATGCTTACAATAAGACAAACTCTCATCACACCAGGTCCAGACAGATGGATGCCTCCGCTCCTTTGGGAGATGATTCTGGATCCTCCCCGATCCGACCACACCGCTGCTCCAGCAGGCTGTAGTGTAGACCAGGGATAGGCAATTAGCGGACCTCCAGCTGTTGCAAAACTACAAGTCCCGTCATGCCTCTGGCTCTGGGTGTCATGCTTGTGGCTGTCAGAGTCTTGCTATGCCTCATGGGACTTGTAGTTCTGCAACAGCTGGAGGTCCGCTAATTGCATATCCCTGGTGTAGACTTAGGGTTGCCACCTGTCCAGGATTCACCCGGACAGTTCGGGTTTGGAATCATGTGTCCGGGCTTCAGACTGTCTGCAACCCGGACACATTATTTAGACTGGCCTATGGCTTCCCAGCAGGTTTTCTGGCTGCAGTTGTCTAAGCTGAGAGTGTCTGTTGCTCTCTTTCACACTCCCCAAAGCTAACATTAACAACCCCCCCCCCCCCAAACACATACAGACGGGAGAGGAGAGAGGGCTCGATCTGAACCTCTTCCTCCCCACCCCTACCCCTCTTTGTCTGCCCACACTCCAATCCCTGGCACTGTGCCTCAGAAAAGGGAAATTTGGGCCAGAAATTTGAAGTGCAGCAGCCTCAGATCCAACTGGATGAGAGGTGCTGACTGTCAAGAGGTGAGTGAGCTCACCATCCATCTCAGCATCCATCCATTTGTGATTGAAGTCTCCCCCCTTCACTCTCTTGCCTCTGAGTAAGTACACTAAGGCAAATCAGGGTTCTCAGAGCACCCCTTATACCCCTCAGAGTTTCCCTTTACACCAGAGGCCACAGTCTTTCCCCTTACATCAGAGTCCTCTCCGTACATCAGAGTTCTCAGTGTTCCCCCTTAGATCAGGGTTCCCAGCGCATCCCTTATGTCAGAGTCCCCAGAGTTCTCCCTTACATCAGAGTCTGAAAAGCCCCCCCCCCCCCCCGCTTACAGTGAAAGGGAACTCTGCGAATTCAGATGTAAAGAGGAACTCTGTGGACTCTGATGTAAAAGGGAACTCTTGTTATTAACTTCATGTGATTAGAAATGTTTTTTAGTAGCAAAATACATGTATAGTTTATACTATAAAAAAATTGCTGTGCGCCGCTAAAGTGTTTGGGTTTGACTTGAAGAAAAGGTGGCAACCCTATGTAGACTGTCTCCGGTGGCTTCAAATGTTGCTCCGCACCGAGCAGGCCACGCGTCCAGAAGAGAACGAAGATGGCCACGCTGGGCCTTTTATTACCTACCCAGCATGCAGTTCAGCCACTCAGTGTTTACGGGTAAGATGAGTGGGCATTATGGGTAGGTGAGTCCTTTCCTCAAGAAAAAAACGATTAAGTCACTTCCTGTTAGGCTTTCCCAATGTTCTTGAAATTAGAAATAAACAAAGTCCATTTCATGTTTATACCACTAGAGGGAGCCAAATACCAATTTATAGCATTGTCCATAGTTTAACATTGTATTGGAAAAATGCCATAGCTACACTGTATTTACTACTGTCACATTTACTGGCGGGAACGGTACCCACTTCATTTAAACTCCCAGGGCGAATCCTTCATTTTACTAGAAGTTTAAAATTTAGTCACAACTTATTTCACAATTTTTCATTACAGGTACTTATATATCGCTGACAGTTTACGCAGTGCTTTAAATATATCTTGTACATTCACATCAGTCCCTAAACTCACGGAGCTTACCATCTAAGGCCCCTAACTCACATTCATACACTAGAATACCAAAAGTACTGGGACGCCTGCTTTTAAACGCACATTAACTTTAATGGCATCCCAGTCTTAGTCCATAGGGGTCAATATTGAGTTGGCCTACCCTTTTCAGCTATAACAGCTTTAACTCTTCTGGGAAGGCTGTCCACAAGGTTTAGGAGTGTGTCTATGGGAAAGTTTGACCATTCTTCCAGAAGCGCATTTGTGAGGTCAGGCACTGATGTGAACGAGAAGGTCTGGCTTGCAGTCTCCTAATTCATCCCAAAGGTGTTCTATCGGGTTGAGGTCAGGGCTCTGTGTAGGCCAGTTAAGTCCCTCCACCCCAGACTCCCTCATCCATGTCTTTATGGACCTTGCTGGGAGGCTGCCAGTGATTCCCTACATGAGACACTGGATGGCATTTACAGGCAGCAGGAGGAGGGGCCCTCCGGTGCCTCTCTGAGCTCTCCCGTGTGATCGGGAACCTGGAGAACAGGTCCCCGGCCATCTCTATGACCCCGGGAGGCCAGAGGCAACGTTGTGCCATCACTTCCGGGTGCTGGCAGATGTAAACACTGGCAGTTTTTTACCCTGGAAAGCAGAGATCAATGCTTTTTTTTTGATCTCATGCTTTTCAGAGTAGAGGAAATATCTGGAGTCTTAGTGACCTCAGATGTCTCCAAAAAGAGGACCCATCACACCTTATTCCTATTACAACGGATGTTTACATGTCATATACATTTTTACATCATCAGCGCATTCTGACAGCAAATGCAGCTATCAAAATATGTTGTCCTGGCTTGGAAAGAGAGGTTGGGGGAATTTCTACATCCACGTAATTTGTTTGGATGCAAGAATTGATGAGAAAAAAAAAAAAACAACACTGTATAGACACCTTATATGTATTAGCAGATTTAGATGGACCTGGCTAACAAATTGAGGGCTGAACTCCAGACACTATTTAAAGCTGATCTCCAGCTTTAAAAGAGAAGTATGGGCTTTTTTTTAAAGAATATTACCTAGCCTAGGTACATACAGCATCAGTCCCCCCAATGGCTTTAACACTGAGAATCAAGCGATTAAACACCACCGATTGCTCGATTTTCATAGTTCCATGAGCAGAGATCTGGTGACTGCCAGTCACTGGCTTTCTGCTCTGCCCCCACGCACTGGGCCGTGGAAGGGGCAGGAGTGGCCGTCTCAGCCCCTCAGCAGCTCACTGAGAGGCTGAGCCGGGTGCTGGTCCAGGCATCTTGCCAGAGCCTGGTCCATGATCTTGCCAGAGCCTAGACCGGCTCTGCGTCATTAGCCGACAGTGGGCTTCAGCCTGCTGTCTGCTGAAACCGGGTCACAGGAGTGCAGAACGAACCGCACTCCTGTGATCTATAGGAGAAGTACAGCCAAACGAGCTTTGGCTGTACCTCTCCTTTAATTAAAGTTCAAATAATTAGTTTTGTGCTAAGCTTGTCAAAACAACCTATTTCCTACACTAACATGTCCACCCGCTAGGTGCACTGTATAAGCAGTGTTGCCACTGGTTGTGTGAAACTCTTTTTGGCAGACTGTGAGCCTTTGCTGGAGATTAGCCGAGCCAAGAGGACCTGCAGCAGGACATCCCCCAGCTGTACTGGAGAAAGAGAGTGTCACACAGAAGGTGCTGCTATGCCTGCCTACTTACATTAGAGGGAGGGCAGGCCTGCTGCTGAATCTGCCAGAGCTTGACAGCAAACGCACCTTCTGAACTGACTTTTGGGGTTTTAAGCAGGAGGTGTCAGAAAAGTTACCACAGGGATAACTGTGGAGCTGAGAGACTGTGTCATGTATATGTGTACCAGAGCTGCAAGACTAAGTCTCTGGGACCTGACATCTGGAACTGTTAAGTGCCAAGCATGTGGAACCAGTGATGAGAGGATATACAGCATGTAATCCCTTGCTACACACAGCACAACAGGAATTGCTCATTGCTTAGCAGCACTGCAGCAATCCACTACATACTCTTAAAGAGAAAGCGTGTGCCTCACCTACAGAAGGGCCCCACCCGCATGCCGACCACTTTGTGTTCTCCTGCTTAGTGTGGTCAGTTTTTAATAGAAAAGCAGATGGCCTGAAATGAACACAAGAGATTTCACATGAAGGAAGCAATACAAAGAGAACAGGATACTTTTTCATACAAGTACATGGTACAGCAGGCACATACCAGGAATATGAAATGCTGGGAAAACAAACACTTTCACTTACCATTAGGTAGCCTGTGGCCTATGTTATGTGTATTATTATCTATTTGTGACTTACTAATATTTAAAGCGGAGCTCCAGCCAAAAGGGGAAGCTATGCTTATTTGCCTCCCCCCATATGGCACCTTTTGTGGGGGGGGGGGGCGTGTACCTGGTATTGACTTTGCCACAGCGAACTTATCCAGAAACTCAGCCCCCCTTCCTCTGTCCCCTGCCGCCAGGCCATTCACAAAGTGCAGCGTACTTCGCACATGCACAGTAGGGAATCAGCTGTGAAGCCACAAGGCTTCACTGTCAGTTTCCCTTACCCAAGATGGCGGTGGAAGCACCTGAGTGCTGATTGAAAAATCAGCTTGGGTGAAGGCACTGCTGAATTTGTGGACAGGTAAGTGTCCTAATATTAAAAATCAGTAGCTACATTATTTATAACTGCTAACTTTTATTTTTTTTCTGAAAGAGCCTGGAGCTCTGCTTTAAGTTATTCAGGTATGCATGGCCCTTTACTTATAACCAGGTGTGTCAGTTGGGACTAGACATGTGCGATTAGTTTCGTACGAATCGAACATTCTTACGAATTTCCATAAATTCGTACATTCAGGAGGATCCGAAATACAAATTTCTATGCTTCCGAATTTTGTACGAAATTACGAAATTTTGTTTACGAATTTCGGATCCAAATTCTGTTACAACGGAAACGTGACTGGTGTTTTATTGACCAATCAGAGGTTTTCTTCTGCTGCTGAGTAATGGTTGGGAAAAAGACCTTTTTTAATATGGGAGTGGGAGACTGGTACTGGTAGTTGATGGGAGATTCAGAATCGGAACAAAATAAGAATGTTCATTAATTACGATTGAGAAAAAAAGGGAAGAGGAAATCTGCGCTACAGTGTATACTTAACGAAAATGTGTGATGCAGCAATTCTAATATATACCCAAAGTGTAATATACATATAAAGACAAAGAAAAAGAAGAGAACTGCGCAATCCCTAATATTTCTATTAGGATTTAAGCCACTCTACCTTAAAAAAGTGTATCTAGTGATCTATAATTCTAACACACCAAACTTATGACTAAATAAACCATAAGACATTACTTATAACTAAATACAATAAACATATATATTGCCCCTCATAGGTTATGAACCAAAAGGGAAAAAATGTACAATTCTAAATCAACGATTCAAAGAAAAAAAGCATGTAAAGTAAAATCAAACAGTACTGAAAATGTATGTGATAACATAAAGTCCATTAAAAGTCCAACTGGAGAAACACCCTGTGTGGAAGGGGTCTATTCAATCGTAATACTTTTCAATCAACGTGAAGTAAAACCAGGTGCACCTCTACCAGACAAGTAATAATAGCCCCTTACCAGATGTCCCGGTAGGGAGCGCTTAATCGCAAAATAGGTCTGAAGATGGATCAAACTTGAGCCCTCCAAATGGAACACTTTAACGTAAGACAGGTTAGGAGATACGCCAGTCATAAACCATCCAGCAGGGGGAAACGCTGTTTGAAGCGGGACTCAGATGTGTAGCATTGTAGAATCAAGGAAGGTTCACCATAGGGAGGAAAAGATGCTCCAAATAGTGTAAAATCATTTATTAAAACGAAAGTATAAAACAAGAGATGCACTTACAAACATGAAAGAACATCGGGCATATCATCAAACTGGGCAAGCGTCGGCCGATCGCGAACACCAATCGATATCCCTTCTGGTACCAGTTCACATGAGGCAAGTCAGCGTGTCACACCACCCAACGCGTTTCGTGAAAAATTCACGTCGTCTGGGGTATGGGTGACACGCCATATTGCCTCCATTATATAGTGAATGTTGGTACAAGCCACCTCCTCCGTTGTCTGAGAGCCTCTTTCACTTCCGGGATCAAAGGACCAGGCCTCACTCTCATATCCAATAGAGTGCGAGGTCAAAGGGCCAAGGCGGCGGAAGTGATGCTCCCGTTACCAATAACGTGCAAGATCGGGGGGCCAGGGCGGCGGAAGTGATCCATGCAATCACCCGCCCCTCTCTGTTTACAACTGAAAAGCGACGCTCCTTACAACGGCGTGACAACACGCCGTACGTAACGAGCGGATGACGCCACATCGTACGTCACGAGCAGATGACAACACGCCGTACGTAGCGAGCGGATGGACGGCGCACATCAAGGAAGTATGTGCGCTCCATCTAATACCATGTCTCGCTTTCAATACAATGTACGTAACGAGCGGATGACAACACACCGTACGTAGCGGGCGGATGGACGGCGCACGTCACCCCCTACAGGGAAGTGTGTGCGCTTCATCTGGTGCCATGTCTCGCTTTCAATACAGTGTAGTCGTGGCTCCGGACCTTCATAGCAAATAAATCTTCCTCCATATCACAAAAGAGGAAGAATAAAGAATTATATATATATATATACCTCAGATAAAATTAAATTAAAAAGGGAGGAGGGGACTAGTCCAACCACAAAATTAAAAATTGTTAACTAACAATTAATAATCAAAATGGATAAAACATACCAGGCACTTTGTAATACATGGCTAACTCATTATGTGGTTAAACATTTCATAATATTAAAATAGCGGTATTAACTAAGCTACAAAGTTCACCCACAGCAAAAAGTAAAAGGGGCATACACAACTGTATTATGTAGAACTAAATACATTATGAGAAAAAAGATATTTCTCTCTCAAAATGGAAAGAATGGGAGCTTACAAGAAAAACCATCAAACGCTACATTAAGGTAGAAAAATCCACAAATATCCAGATCCCACAATGTCTAATGGAAAAGTCATAAATGCTTTGCGTCTGTGCCTAGAACACTGGCAGGAACAACACGTTAAGCATTATTAATAAACGCATTAACGTCTGTATCGGTGTTCATACCGTAAGGGATGTAAGTTTTTAGTCTATGGATCCACGACATCTCCAGCCGTGAGATCTTTCTGACCAGAGCTCCCCCTCTCCAGTGGGGTTTGTACTTATCAATCCCCATGTACAAGGTGTTAGACGGATCCCTTCCATGTTTCTCGTCATAGTGTCTAGAAAGGGGATGTTTGTCAAAACCCCGTTTAATGTTGGCGATATGCTCATTCAATCTGACCTTGAGGGCTCTCTTAGTTCTCCCCACGTACTGGAGCCCACAAGGACATTGGATGAGATAAACCACTGCTTCTGACGAGCATGTGATGAACGGCTCCACTGTATACCTTCTCTGGGTACTGGTGGAGACGAATTCAAGGATTTTAGAATTTTTGTTCTTATTATAGGAGCACACCTGACAATTCCTACATCTATAGAACCCTTTGAGGTTCTGAAAGAAGCATCTGTCTTTCACAGGGGGGTTCTGTACGCTAGGGGCAATCATATTACCTAGTGAAGAGACTCCTTTAAAGATCACTCTGGGGACTTCCGGTAGGATAGTTCCAAGAGTTTGGTCACTGGTCAAAATATGCCAGTGTCTACGGATAAGCTGTTTAACCTTCTGATGTTGCATCGAGAAGGTAGTGACGAAGGGTAATAAAGACTGATTCGCATCGACCTCACTCTCCCTATCTGCCAGCCAGGTAGATCTGTCTCTCTCCCGTGCTTTTGTATAAGCCTCGGTCAACAGGTCTGCCGCGTAGCCTTTCTCCGAAAACCGCTGAGATAGTAACTTAGCTTGCTCATCAAACTTGTTGGTATCAGAACAGTTTCTCCTTATGCGTAGGTACTGTCCCAAAGGGACCGACCTTAACCAGGAGTCCAAGTGACAGCTGCCCATAGGAATGTAGGAATTCCTATCTGTGGATTTGAAGAAGGTGGAGGTAACAAAACTCTCACTATTAACCTTGATGTTTAAATCTAGAAAGTTCACAGCTTCCTGGCTGGCTTCATAGCTAAATTTGATGCCTCTCGTGTTGTTATTTAGCCCTTCCATAAAGGCATGGAGTTCATGTTCGTCACCATCCCAAAGGAGGAGGACGTCATCAATATATCGTGCCCACAGCACTATCTCCGGTCGTCTGGGAGAATCGATGACGTCCTCCTCCCATTTGGCCATAAATAAGTTAGCCAAGCTGGGGGCATATTTGGCCCCCATGGCAACCCCTTTGTCTTGACGATAAAACTGGTTATCGAACCAGAAATAATTGTGCTTAGCTGCAAAATCTAAAAGGGCCAAAATGAAATCAATCTGGATCTGTGTTAGACCAGAGTCTCGCTCCAAATAAACCCTGGCGGCTTCAAATCCCAGTTCATGGGGAATGATGGTGTAAAGTGATGTGACGTCGGCTGTCACGAGCCATAAGCCTGGGGTTGGTTTGTAGGTGTTTAACATATTGAGGATTTGCTTGGTATCCCTCACGTATGATGGGATTTTCTTCACAAGTGGCTGAAGAAAAAAGTCTATATATCTGCCCACCCTGGACGTCACTGAATCTATACCGCTGACAATAGGGCGACCAGGGGGGCAGGTAGTACTCTTATGTAGCTTCGGGAGATAATAGATAACTGGGGTTCTAGGGGCCATAGGTATAAGGAAAGATTTTTCCTTATCCGTAAGGATCCCTCTACGGAAACCCTCATCTACAATCCCTGTTAATTCCTTTTTGTATTTCATCACTGGATCCCTGCTAAGCAGGGAATAGGTCTCCCTGTCATCAGTAATACGATGCAACTCTTTAAGATAGTCGCACCTATCCAGGATAGCAATGCCACCCCCTTTATCTGCAGGTCTGATGACAAGGGACTTGTTGTTGCAGAGGGAATCCAAACCCTTTTGCAGGTCACCCCGAAGTTTGCATTTTTTTACTTTCATCCCATCCAAATCCTTAAGTACTAGATCCCTAAAGACTTTGATACTAGGAGCCAGTGTCCCTGGGGGATTGAAAAGGGATGCATTGGCAAGGCCGGAATGTTGAAAGACCGGACTCGACCTATTATTCTCCTGAATGGGGTTACCCAACATATATCGCTTGATGTTTAATCTGCGTACAAACTTGTGTCCATGTAGGTCTGAAATTTGCTCAGACATCTTGGTGGAGCAAATTTCAGACCCTTATGCAAAAGCCGTTTCTCGGGGTCAGAAAGTGCCTGGGTGCTGAGATTAAAAATACCCTCCCCTAGTGCCTTTTTCGTTTTAGCTGCTTGTATCCGCCTCGCCCCTCTGACTCCCCTCTTGGTTCTATAGGCCTTTTCAGGCCTCTGTGGTCCCTGGGAAAATCCCACCCATGATTATTGATGGAGTCATGACTGGGTTGGGCGGGCCTAAACACTGCACTTTGATCTACCCCCCGTGATCTAATCGGGTATGGTGCTTGCTGGAGGTTATCCTCTCTCTGGCTCCCCATGTATGGGGCTTCAAAGTCTGCCAGCGGGAAGAAGCGGTTTTGAGTCGGAACTTCCCAAGGTTGATTTCTCCTATTGGAGTATACCGACCTCTCTTGATCAAACCCTTGAATGGAGTCCCATACTGGATAACTGCCAGGTCCTTGAGTTGGGGTAGGTCTCAAGGACCTGGCAGTCATCGATTACGTCATCGATTCTCCCAGACGACCGGAGATAGTGCTGTGGGCACGATATATTGATGACGTCCTCCTCCTTTGGGATGGTGACGAACATGAACTCCATGCCTTTATGGAAGGGCTAAATAACAACACGAGAGGCATCAAATTTAGCTATGAAGCCAGCCAGGAAGCTGTGAACTTTCTAGATTTAAACATCAAGGTTAATAGTGAGAGTTTTGTTACCTCCACCTTCTTCAAATCCACAGATAGGAATTCCTACATTCCTATGGGCAGCTGTCACTTGGACTCCTGGTTAAGGTCGGTCCCTTTGGGACAGTACCTACGCATAAGGAGAAACTGTTCTGATACCAACAAGTTTGATGAGCAAGCTAAGTTACTATCTCAGCGGTTTTCGGAGAAAGGCTACGCGGCAGACCTGTTGACCGAGGCTTATACAAAAGCACGGGAGAGAGACAGATCTACCTGGCTGGCAGATAGGGAGAGTGAGGTCGATGCGAATCAGTCTTTATTACCCTTCGTCACTACCTTCTCGATGCAACATCAGAAGGTTAAACAGCTTATCCGTAGACACTGGCATATTTTGACCAGTGACCAAACTCTTGGAACTATCCTACCGGAAGTCCCCAGAGTGATCTTTAAAGGAGTCTCTTCACTAGGTAATATGATTGCCCCTAGCGTACAGAACCCCCCTGTGAAAGACAGATGCTTCTTTCAGAACCTCAAAGGGTTCTATAGATGTAGGAATTGTCAGGTGTGCTCCTATAATAAGAACAAAAATTCTAAAATCCTTGAATTCGTCTCCACCAGTACCCAGAGAAGGTATACAGTGGAGCCGTTCATCACATGCTCGTCAGAAGCAGTGGTTTATCTCATCCAATGTCCTTGTGGGCTCCAGTACGTGGGGAGAACTAAGAGAGCCCTCAAGGTCAGATTGAATGAGCATATCGCCAACATTAAACGGGGTTTTGACAAACATCCCCTTTCTAGACACTATGACGAGAAACATGGAAGGGATCCGTCTAACACCTTGTACATGGGGATTGATAAGTACAAACCCCACTGGAGGGGGGGAGCTCTGGTCAGAGAGATCTCACGGCTGGAGATGTCGTGGATCCATAGACTAAAAACTTACATCCCTTACAGTATGAACACAGATACAGACGTTAATGCGTTTATTAATAATGCTTAACGTGTTGTTCCTGCCAGTGTTCTAGGCACAGACGCAAAGCATTTATGACTTTTCCATTAGACATTGTGGGATCTGGATATTTGTGGATTTTTCTACCTTAATGTAGCGTTTGATGGTTTTTCTTGTAAGCTCCCATTCTTTCCATTTTGAGAGAGAAATATCTTTTTTCTCATAATGTATTTAGTTCTACATAATACAGTTGTGTATGCCCCTTTTACTTTTTGCTGTGGGTGAACTTTGTAGCTTAGTTAATACCGCTATTTTAATATTATGAAATGTTTAACCACATAATGAGTTAGCCATGTATTACAAAGTGCCTGGTATGTTTTATCCATTTTGATTATTAATTGTTAGTTAACAATTTTTAATTTTGTGGTTGGACTAGTCCCCTCCTCCCTTTTTAATTAAATTTTATCTGAGGTATATATATATATAATTCTTTATTCTTCCTCCTTTGTGATATGGAGGAAGATTTATTTGCTATGAAGGTCCGGAGCCACGACTACACTGTATTGAAAGCGAGACATGGCACCAGATGAAGCGCACACACTTCCCTGTAGGGGGTGACGTGCGCCGTCCATCCGCCCGCTACGTACGGTGTGTTGTCATCCGCTCGTTACGTACATTGTATTGAAAGCGAGACATGGTATTAGATGGAGCGCACATACTTCCTTGATGTGCGCCGTCCATCCGCTCGCTACGTACGGCATGTTGTCATCCGCTCGTGACGTACGATGTGGCGTCATCCGCTCGTTACGTACGGCGTGTTGTCACGCCGTTGTAAGGAGCGTCGCTTTTCAGTTGTAAACAGAGAGGGGCGGGTGATTGCATGGATCACTTCCGCCGCCCTGGCCCCCCGATCTTGCACGTTATTGGTAACGGGAGCATCACTTCCGCCGCCTTGGCCCTTTGACCTCGCACTCTATTGGATATGAGAGTGAGGCCTGGTCCTTTGATCCCGGAAGTGAAAGAGGCTCTCAGACAACGGAGGAGGTGGCTTGTACCAACATTCACTATATAATGGAGGCAATATGGCGTGTCACCCATACCCCAGACGACGTGAATTTTTCACGAAACGCGTTGGGTGGTGTGACACGCTGACTTGCCTCATGTGAACTGGTACCAGAAGGGATATCGATTGGTGTTCGCGATCGGCCGACGCTTGCCCAGTTTGATGATATGCCCGATGTTCTTTCATGTTTGTAAGTGCATCTCTTGTTTTATACTTTCGTTTTAATAAATGATTTTACACTATTTGGAGCATCTTTTCCTCCCTATGGTGAACCTTCCTTGATTCTACAATGCTACACATCTGAGTCCCGCTTCAAACAGCGTTTCCCCCTGCTGGATGGTTTATGACTGGCGTATCTCCTAACCTGTCTTACGTTAAAGTGTTCCATTTGGAGGGCTCAAGTTTGATCCATCTTCAGACCTATTTTGCGATTAAGCGCTCCCTACCGGGACATCTGGTAAGGGGCTATTATTACTTGTCTGGTGGAGGTGCACCTGGTTTTACTTCACGTTGATTGAAAAGTATTACGATTGAATAGACCCCTTCCACACAGGGTGTTTCTCCAGTTGGACTTTTAATGGACTTTATGTTATCACATACATTTTCAGTACTGTTTGATTTTACTTTACATGCTTTTTTTCTTTGAATCGTTGATTTAGAATTGTACATTTTTTCCCTTTTGGTTCATAACCTATGAGGGGCAATATATATGTTTATTGTATTTAGTTATAAGTAATGTCTTATGGTTTATTTAGTCATAAGTTTGGTGTGTTAGAATTATAGATCACTAGATACACTTTTTTAAGGTAGAGTGGCTTAAATCCTAATAGAAATATTAGGGATTGCGCAGTTCTAAACTTTTTCTTTGTCATTAATTACGATTATTCGTTATTATAAAGTTTTAAAAAAACAGGAAGTCAGCACAGCACAAGGATGGTGGGAGCCCCTAATAATGATAAATTCATCAGAACGAACATTCGTAATTGTTACGAAAAGTTAATGAACCTAACGAAAATTCATATTTTGTATGAATCCAAATTGAATTTCGGACACGAATTACAAAATACGAATTAATTCTAAAACGGAACGAAACAAAACAAATTTATTGACGGCGCACATGTCTAGTTGGGACTGAGTGGCTTCAAGAGTCGTGGCAGAACGGAGAACCTGTCATATCCAGCGGTTCCTGCGGGGATAGCACTACAGACAGACTATGAGTCAGTTCTGTCTATAGTCATTTCGGCCTGAATATTTAGCTACCCACCTCAATTTTTTTCCCTATTTACAGGGCCATCTTTAATATTGATTGGACCCTGGGCAAAAAATTTCTTAGGGCCCCCCTCCCCCCATGCAATTTCACTCTCCACCTTGTCTGAGACATACAATAAATAGCAGCTAGACTTAAAATCAGTTTACTGTATCAGATCAGGCAGCGATTGGTTGCCAGAGGTTACAGCATATGACTACTGCTTACTGACTGGTTGCTAGAGGTTACAGCACATTTCTGCTTGTTGATTGACTGCTAGAGATTGCTGTACAGTAATACTGCTCACTGGTTGCTATAGGTTACAGCACATCTTCTCCTCACTGCAGGGGGGCATGATATACCTATGAATCCTGCCTCTATTTACATATCAATGCAGTTGGCCTCAGCTATTTACACATGCATGTCATTGCTATTTACATATGAATGCCAGTTATTTACATGTAAACACAGGTCTGCAGGTGAGTCATCTGTACACAATAGGGCAGTGCTGGGCAGCATTAGTAGCAGCACAGGACTAAAACGTCAAGGGACAAGGGAATGTAAACTGGGATAGTTGGCAAGTATGAGGCAGCTGCTTTGGGCCCCACAACAATGACAGGGCCCTGGGCAGCTGCCCCTTTTGCCCTGCCTTAAAGACGGCCCTGCCTATTTAGCAAATTCATCAAGCCTATCACTGGTAAAAGCCTATGGCTGGTTCATAACCCAGAACGTTAGACCGCAAAACCTACAGCATCTTATGCAAGACCATTATTTCGAGGTTTAAATATATTTTTGAACTGTGTATTCAATACTTCTGAAATTTAATAGGAGCCGTTGCACATAAACCACCTTGTGTTTAGGTTGAAAAGGGCAAAACACACAGCTGGACGCTCATTATACATTTGAACAAATAATTTGAACCTGAACCACTGACACGTAAGAGATGCCAAATGCTGGATGTCTAGACCACTTAATCACGGTAATAAATAGGATGGCCGGTTATCTTTTGTCATTACATTTCTCTGTACTTTGTATTTATTTATTTTTATATACATTTTTAATCTTCGCTCCTCACCGGTGGATCGGGGACACATTTGTTTACTCGGTTCTCAGTCACATGTCTGCCATTCCTCACATAACAATGCCAAACTGTTACTGAGAAACATTGGAACACTTATCTAGCCCTGCGCAATGTTTTGTATTAATAGAAAGTTTGTTCAGCCAACCAAAAATGAATTTAACTGTTTGGGTTTTTTTTTTTAAGCTTTTTTATATGACAAAGAGTCGGAACAGACTTTCTGTGACTGTTTAATGCAGCGGTAATGTGGGTTGTCATTAATTAACCACTTGACCACTGGGCACTTAAACCCCCTTCCTAACCAGACCAATTTTCAGCTTTCGGTGCTCTCACACTTTCAATGACAATTACTCAGTCATGCAGCACTGTACTCATATGAAATTTTTGTCCTTTTTTTCACAGAAATAGAGATTTCTTTTGGTGGTATGTAATCACAGATGGCTTTTTTGCACTATTAATCAAAAAAGACTGAAAATTCGGTAAAAAAAAAAAAAAAATTCTTTGTTTCTTTTAAAATGTATTGCAGAGTATTGGCAGAGTATTGGCGAGTATTGGCAGATTATTGCAGTGTTGCAGAGTATTGGCAGAGTATTGCAGAGTATGGGCAGAGTACTGAAGATTATTGGTACAGAGCAGCGCTGTGGGCACTTCACATACTGCCCACAGCGCTGCTGCCATCTCTCCTCCTCTCCCCTCTTACTGTACCAATCGGTACAGAGATGGGAGGGAGGAACCGGCGTCATGACGTTGTTTATTTACATGTGATCGCTCCGTCATTTAACGGAGCGATCACGTGGTAAACGGCCGCTATCATGTGATCCGTGATACGCCGGGTCCGGATGTTCCCGGGTCCGCGCCCCAGGGGTAAACGGGAGCAAGATTCTGGGAGGACGTCCCACGGACGTCCACCCAGAATAAGCCGACCGTGCTGTAGCCGTCTTTCAGCTATGGCCAATCGGCATGTGGTTAAGAAGAATAGCAACTCCCATTCTAATAGTGAATTCCAGGTAAAGGCATACTCCACGTTTAAGTACGCAATGGGGTTTATTTACTAAAGCTGAAAGGTGCAAAATCAGGCTCACTTCTGCATAGCAACCAATCAGCTTCTAACCCCAGCTTGTTCAATTAAGCTATGCTAATAAAACCTGTAAGCTGATTGGTTTCTATGCAGAAGTGAGCCTGTTTTTGGACTTTCCAGCTTTAGTAAATAAACCCCATTGCATACTTAAAAGTGGGGTATGCCTGTGTAGGTATTTTATACACAGGCACACTGGCCCAGCTTGGATCAGTGTAACTATGTAGGGGATTTACTAGAATCTGGTGCAGCTGTGCATATTAACCAGTCCAATTCTTACTTCAGCTTGTTCAATTAAGCTTTCACTATAAAACCTGGAAGATGATTGGTTGCTATGCACAGCTGCACCATAAACTGTGTATACCAGTTTTAGTAAATCAATCAGTATATGTGAACCAAGCCTTAATCTTTATGTATATATCATACCTGGCTGGAAGCTGGAAATCCCTTAAGTAGACACCACTTCTCCAGTGATCTCCACATGCTGCCGGGTCCAATGCTGAGTAGCAGTCCTGCTGCCTCTTGAACACAGGAATTCGGCTGGACAGCACGGAGTGAGAAAATGTTTTGCATTTTCTGAATGAATGCAAAGTGTTCTCTGATTGGATAACCACTTTCAGACCGGACCATTTTGCTGGTAAATGACCAGAGGTCTTTTTACACTTTGGCACTGCGCTGCTTTAACTGGTAATTGCGCGGTCATGCAATGTTGTACCCAAACAAAATTTGCGTCCTTTTCTTCCCACAAATAGAGCTTTCTTTTAAAGGTATTTGACTGACTCTGCGATTTTTATTTTTTGCGATATAAACGTAAAAAGACCGCAAATTTTGAAAAAAAATGATATTTTCTACTTTTTGTTATTAGAAAAATCCAATAAACTCAATTTTAGTCATACATTTAGGCCAAAATGTATTCAGCCACATGTCTTTGGCAAAAAAAAAGTCAATAACTGTATATTTATTGGTTTGTGCAAAAGTTGTCACATCTACAAACTAAGGTACGTTTTCTGGAATTTACGCAGCTTTTAGTTTACGACTGCCTATCTCATTTCTTGAGGTGCTAAAATGGCAGGGCAGTAAACCCCCCCCCCCCAAATGACCCCATTTTGGAAAGTATACCCCCTAAGGAAATTGATAAGTGGCATGTTGAGCCCATTGAATATTTTATTTTTTTTGCCTCAAGCGATTGAATAATGACAAAAAAATTTTTTTATTTTTTTTTTACACAAAGTTGTCATTAAATGATATATTGCTCACACATGCTATGGGCATATGTGAAATGACACCCCAAAATAAATTCTGCTGCTTCTCCTGAGTACGGGGATACCACATATGTGGTACTTTTTGGGAGCCTAGCCGCGTACGGGGCCCCGAAAACCAAGCACCGCCTTCAGGCTTTCTAAGGGCGTAAATTTTTGATTTCACTTCTCACTACCTATTACAGTTTTGAAGGCCATAAAATGCCAAGATGGCACAAAACCCCCACAAATGACCCCATTTTAGAAAGTAGACACCCCAAGCTATTTGCTGAGAGGCATGTTGAGTCCATGGAATATTTTATATTTTGCCACAAGTTGCGGGAAAATTACAAACTTTTTCTTTTTTTTTTTTTTTTTTTTTTACACAAAGTTGTCACTAAATGATATATTGCTCACACATGCTATGGGCATATGTGAAATGACACCCCAAAATAAATTCTGCTGCTTCTCCTGAGTACGGGGATACCACATATGTGGGATTTTTTGGGAGCCTAGCCGCGTACGGGGCCCCGAAAACCAAGCACCGCCATCAGGCTTTCTAAGGGCGTAAATTTTTGATTTCACTTCTTACTACCTATTACAGTTTTGAAGGCCATAAAATGCCAAGATGGCACAAAACCCCCACAAATGACCCCATTTTAGAAAGTAGACACCCCAAGTTATTTGCTGAGAGGCATGTTGAGTCCATGGAATATTTTATATTTTGCCACAAGTTGCGGGAAAATTACAAACTTTTTTATTTTATTTTATTTTTTCACAAAGTTGTCACTAAATGATATATTGCTCACGCATGCCATGGGCATATGTGAAATGACACCCCAAAATAAATTCTGCTGCTTCTGCTGAGTATGGGGATACCACATATGTGGGACTTTTTGGGAGCCTAGCCGCGTAAGGTGCCCCGAAAACCAAGCACCGCCTTCAGGCTTTCTAAGGGCGTTACAGTTTTGAAGGCCATAAAATGCAAAAATGGCACAAACCCCCCCAAATGACCCCATTTTGGAAAGTAGACACCCCTAAATGTACGGGTACACTAGTGAGACTAGGTAATAAATGGCGGGTGCCCTGAAACTATAAAAAAATAACTAACCAACCAGCGTCACCTGTAACAGTTATATGGTGATCACTGGTGAAAGGGTTAACTAGGGGGCAATCAGGGGGCTTTATGCGGTAGTATATGGGGGTCCCTGGCGCTATAAAAAGCTGCGGCGAACCTAAATACCTACCTGCCTAACTAGCGTCACCTGTGACACTAATACAGCGATCAGAAAAACAATCGCTTATTAGGCTGGGTTCACACTGGAGCGATGCGGGAATGCCACGAATCCGCGGCAGGTTCCCGCATCGCATGCCTCCCCGTGGCAGTTCACACTGCCCTATGCGAACTGCTGGGAGTGTCAGTAAAATATTAATGACACCCCCAGATCAGTTCGCATATCGCAGTGCGATCTGCAAACTCGGATCGCATGGTGTGAACACCCATGCGATCCGATTCTGCTGCGGACCAAAAAAAGGGTCCCGTGCGAGTTTGCGGTGGGTGCGGCGGGTGCAACGCGAATTCAGCCATACTATCTGTATGGCTGAACTCGAATCGCACAGAGATCGGATGTGATTTGCACTGCAGTGCGGTGCGAATCACATCCGTTCTCATAAACCGCTGCAATGTGAACCCAGCCTTAGTGACACTGGCGACGGGGGGTAATCACGGGGTTAAACCTTTATTGGGGGGGTTAGGGGGGTACCTTAGAACTAAAGGGGGCTAACCCTAACTGCCCTAACAGTTATTACAGTCACAAATGACACCCGCCGGGTGATCAGGGGGTTAAACCTTTATTAGGTAATAAATGGCGGGTGCCCTGAAACTATAAAAAAATAACTAACCAACCAGCGTCACCTGTAACAGTTATATGGTGATCACTGGTGAAAGGGTTAACTAGGGGGCAATCAGGGGGCTTTATGCGGTAGTATATGGGGGTCCCTGGCGCTATAAAAAGCTGCGGCGAACCTAAATACCTACCTGCCTAACTAGCGTCACCTGTGACACTAATACAGCGATCAGAAAAACGATCGCTTATTAGGCTGGGTTCACACTGGAGTGATGCGGGAACGCCACGAATCCGCGGCGGGTTCCCACATCGCATGCCTCCCGGCGGCAGTTCACACTGCCCTATGCGAACTCCTGGGAGTGTCAGTGAAATGTTAATGACACCCCCAGATCAGTTCGCATATCGCAGTGCGATCTGCAAACTCGGATCGCATGGTGTGAACACCCATGCGATCCGATTCTGCTGCGGACCAAAAAAAGGGTCCCGTGCGAATTTGCGGCGGGTGTGGCGGGTGCGGCGAATGGCTGAACTCGAATCGCAGAGATCGGATGTGATTTGTACTGCAGTGCGGTGCGAATCACATCCGTTCTCATAAACCGCTGCAATGTGAACCCAGCCTTAGTGACACTGGCGACGGGGGGTGATCACGGGGTTAAACCTTTATTGGGGGGGGTTAGGGGGGTACATTAGAACTAAAGGGGGCTAACCCTAACTGCCCTAACAGTTATTACAGTCACAAATGACACCAATGCAAAAAAAAAAAAAATGCATTGGTGTCACTGTGACTGGGGGGGCAGGGGTAATTGGGGGGGGTGATCGGGGGGGTGTGAGTGTGCCTGGCATGTTCTACTGTGAAGTGTCGTGTTGGTGCAACTCACCGATCCTCTCTCCTCGGTGCCGGAACGAAAAATACCGACACGGAGGAGAGATTACATCACTTCCTCTCCTGTGTTTACATTACAGGAGAGGAAGTGATGCAATGCTTCACTCCCATTCGTCATCAGCGATCGCGAGGGGGTGGTCATGAATGAATGGCCGCCCCCTCATCCCGGATCGCTCCTGCATGGATACCGACCGCCGCTGGCACCGGGGGGGGCCCGATTGGGCCCCCCACCCGCGGGAAGGCAGGGACGTACAGGTACGCCCATATGCCTGCCCGTGCCATTCTGTCGACGTACATCGTCGTGCGGCGGTCGGGAAGTGGATAAGGTGGAGCGTGTGACCACCCCACTTCATCCAATTAGAGAACGTGTAGGCAGGTTGAAGTTCTGGCTGTCTGTTTACACTGCCTGGTGTGGAAGCTAATAATTAAGTGTGTTCTCGGGTTTTCTGTTTGGCGGGTTTTGCTGGGTCTGGCTCACTGGTTCCATGTGATATAAAAGGAACGAGGGTCCGCATCTGAGAGAGCAAGCCTGAGGTAAAAAAGAACAGGCGAATAAGAGATGACAGAAGAACTGATGAAATCAGAGTTTAACCCACTATGGACTCATCCAATTATGAACGTAACCTAAGTAGGTATGCTGGGGCAGCCACAAGCCTGAAGTTAGGGACTGAAGATGTTAGGGAAATGTCTGCCTGATCTGAAGTTACTGAAGGGGTGCAATGTAAATAACCGGCATATATAGTCTGCAGCTCAGGTCACATTGGGGTATGAAGGCATCAGTACAAGAGTTAATACTGTGTGAAGATACAGTAATTTCCAAGGGTAACAAAGGTTTCTCTAGCAGCCTGTCATAAAGCGCATACATGTGGCAGGTGAGATAGCCTCTTGCTACGAGGGAGATGTAGTTGGCACTCCTTGCAAAGTGATCCATCTCCTATAGCAACGGAAGCAGATCTGTACCACCAGGCTCTAACCCTGTACACCAATACAGAAGAGTATGGGTTAAGCAAACAACTTGAATGGAGTCCACGCTAGGTGCAGGGTGGGACCCCTTACCGTTACTGGCAATGAGGTAGTGGTGATACGCTGGACGTGGTGATGCTTCATACATCAAGAGAGCTTACTAGAATTCATTCATCTTTATCATCTACCAGGACATGAGTATTGCTCAAGTAAAGGTCCCCTACATGTGTATGGCAATCACCCTGTACAAATTGCCTAGTGCAGCCCAGAAGAACCCACCCGGGGTAGGCCTCTCATGTGATCCTTACTTGGCGCCCAATGAGTAGGGAAACATGTAGGATGTGACAACCACCCTTTCACCTTTACCTGCCCTACAAAGTTTTGCAGTCACCCCGACACCAAAGCACCCCCCATGTTGAGGGCATGTGGCCTGGTATGGTTCATGAGGGGGGGGGGGGTCTGGTATGGATGAGGGGGGGGAGGGATTAAAACATTTTACATTGCTAACATTGCTGTTCCGACTTAGATGAGAATTCCATTCAATTCTATGAGCTGAAATCGGGCAGTAGTCTGACCAAAGTAGTGCAGGACCCTTTTCCAAAGTCAGACCGGAAAAGTTAAGACAGCTCTCATAGGGAAACATTGATTTTTACATGTCATGTGACTTGTTACATAGTTACACAGTACATGAGGTTGAAAAAAGACACAAGTCCATCAAGTTAAACCAATGTGTGTACTTATATGTTGGGCTTACATTGTGTATATATATAGTTACATAGTAAGTGAGGTTTGTGCTCTCAAAGTTGGAGCCATTGTTACACCAGTGTGAACTGGGTCTTAGGATGGAAGACTAACAAAGACACCACCTTTGTACAGAAGCATTGTCCATGGGGGGGGAGGGGTAGTGTTGGATGTACTGGCAGATTTAGATGGACTTAAAAAAGAAGTATGGGATTTTTTAAAATTTTAGAATCATGCTAACCTAGGTGAATGCAGCATCGGTCCCCCGCAGGCTCTAAAGTTGAGAACCGATTCTGCTGATCATTCAGTTCTCAGAGCACCCTGAGTAGAGAGCTGGCGACTGTCAGTCACCGCTGTCTGCTCTGCCCCTCCAGCGCTCAATGGAGCATTGGGCTGTGGAGGGGGCAGGAGCGTCAGGTTCAGGCTCTCAGTGGAGCTAGACAAAATCTGACCATTGTAAGCTCTGCCCCTGTCAGTGGTAAATGGTTTGTCTCAACCCTCTTACTGACACTTTTGCTGGATAGCCTGGTCTGTTAAAGGAAGTTGAAAAATAACAGACTTACTTACCAGATTACCAAGTGGAAATAAAGTATAAAAAGCCTACAAAAGAAAACTTAAAGTAGAACTACAGGCAATTTTTTTTTTCATTTTGGATAGAGTAAGGGATGGTCATAACCGGGGGCGGCTCACCCATTAAAAGGACGCACCGGCACCGCTCCCCCTATTCATGCGTCCGGCCCCTTTCAGGACGCCAGATGCATGGATTCCAATGGGGGGTGTTTTTTGAAGCACTGATTAGAGCCAGAGGCTCTAATAAGCTTCAAAATAGGGTGGGCTCGGGGCTCAGAGAATGCAAACTGAATCCACCCAGCTGTGTTTAATAGTGAATATTTGCTATTGCAACACTGATCCTCCTCCCAGCCAATCAGGAAGCAGGTCTTGAGACCAGTCACCCAATTGGCTGAAAGAACAGGCAAACCTATTGGATGCCTAGGAGGAGGAGAGAACACAGGAGCTGCTACCCAATGCCTGCTGCATGCCACCTGCCACCTACATGGGGTAAGTCCTGGACCGACTGGCAGACAATGAGTGGGCAGGGGGGAGTCAAGGTGCCACCTGCTGCCGGGGGAGGGGAGTGGTGGTTGTTTGCCACCCCCTAAAAAAAAAAAACACCAGCTGCCACTGGTCATAACCCCTATCAGTTTATATTTTGCCATCCCATTGGGGAGATTTCTCTTCCTCTCCAATAGCCAAACAGGAAGTGAGAGGAAATCACTGCAAATTAAGTGAATCCTCTGGGGACTCTCAGGTCACTAAAACTATTGTCCTCATTGAAAGACTTCCCCTTTATTACTTTTCTGGGGACAACCCAAAATTCTGTGTTTTTCCTTTATGTTC
This sequence comes from Lithobates pipiens, assembly GCF_037356315.1. Taxonomy (NCBI): domain Eukaryota; kingdom Metazoa; phylum Chordata; class Amphibia; order Anura; family Ranidae; genus Lithobates; species Lithobates pipiens. The sequence continues at coordinate 32,894,128 of NW_027507903.1, read as the reverse complement.
ACTTCCCTCATTCTGAAGTGTAAAAGTTGGAAGGTATGCAAATATAGAGGGTGGATCTCCCTAACAGGGGCTCAGACACCAATAAAACCTGACAGGTGTTCTATTTCCTCTATTCAAACCCCCAAAAAAGTTTTGCATTTAGTTGTACTTTAGTGGAAACACCACATTCAATAATTGGTAAGCTACAATATAACAAATGTTTGTTTTTGGGTTTAACCACTTAAGGACCGGAAGGACTTTCCCCCTTAACCACTTGCCGACCGCCTAACGCCGATGTACGTCGGCAGAATGGCACGGGCAGGCATAAGCACGTACATGTACGTGATTTGCCTCCCGCGGGTCGGGGGCCCGATCGGGCCCCCGCCCGGTGCCTGCGGCGGTCGGTTTTCGTTCGGGAGCGATCCCGGACGAGGGGACGGCCATTCATTCATGGCCACCCCCTCGCGATCGCTCCCGACGAATAGAAATCCCCGGTGACATCACTTCCTCTCCTGTAATGTAAACACAGGAGAGGAAGTGATGTATTCTCTCCTCCGTGTCGGTATTTTTCGTTCCGACACGGAGGAGAGCGGATCAGTGAGTTGCACCAACACATCCCACACACAGTAGAACATGCCAGGCACACTCACACCCCCCCTTTACCCCCCGATCACCCCCCCAATTACCCCTGCCCCCCAGTCACAGTGACACCAATGTCATTTTTTTTTTTTTTTTTTTTTTTTTTGCATTGGTGTCATTTGTGACTGTAATAACTGTTAGGGCAGTTAGAGTTAGCCCCCTTTAGTTCTAATGTACCCCCCTAACCCCCCCAATAAAGGTTTAACCCCGTGATCACCCCCCGTCGCCAGTGTCACTAAGGCTGGGTTCACATTGCAGCGGTTTATGAGAACGAATGTGATTCGCACCGCACTGCAGTGCAAATCACATCCGATCTCTGTGCGATTCGAGTTCAGCCATTCGCCGCACCCGCCGCACCCGCCACACCCGCCGCACCCGCCGCAAATTCGCACGGGACCCTTTTTTTGGCCCGCAGCAGAATCGGATCGCATGGGTGTTCACACCATGCGATCCGAGTTTGCAGATCGCACTGCGATATGCGAACTGATCTGGGGGTGTCAGTAACATTTCACTGACACTCCCAGCAGTTCGCATAGGGCAGTGTGAACTGCCGCCGGGAGGCATGCGATGCGGGAACCCGCCGCGGATTCGCGGCGTTTCCGCATCGCTCCAGTGTGAACCCAGCCTAATAAGCGATCATTTTTCTGATCGCCGTATTAGTGTCCCAGGTGACGCTAGTTAGGCAGGTAGGTATTTAGGTTCGCCGCAGCTTTTTATAGCGCCAGGGACCCCCATATACTACCGCATAAAGCCCCCTGATTGCCCCCTAGTTAACCCTTTCACCAGTGATCACCATATAACTGTTACAGGTGACGCTGGTTGGTTAGTTATTTTTTTATAGTTTCAGGGCACCCGCCATTTATTACCTAATAAAGGTTTAACCCCCTGATCACCCGGCGGGTGTCATTTGTGACTAATAACTGTTAGGGCAGTTAGGGTTAGCCCCCTTTAGTTCTAAGGTACCCCCCTAACCCCCCCAATAAAGGTTTAACCCCGTGATCACCCCCCGTCGCCAGTGTCACTAAGGCTGGGTTCAGATTGCAGCGGTTTGAGAACGGATGTGATTCGCACTGCAGTGCAAATCACATCCGATCTCTGTGCGATTCGAGTTCAGCCATTCGCCGCACCCGCCACACCCGCCGCACCCGCCGCAAATTCGCACGGGACCCTTTTTTTGGCCCGCAGCAGAATCGGATCGCATGGGTGTTCACACCATGCGATCCGAGTTTGCAGATCGCACTGCGATATGCGAACTGATCTGGGGGTGTCAGTAACATTTCACTGACACTCCCAGCAGTTCGCATAGGGCAGTGTGAACTGCCGCCGGGAGGCATGCGATGCGGGAACCCGCCGCGCATTCGTGGCGTTCCCGCATCGCTCCAGTGTGAACCCAGCCTAATAAGCGATCGTTTTTCTGATCGCTGTATTAGTGTCACAGGTGACGCTAGTTAGGCAAGTAGGTATTTAGGTTCGCCGCAGCTTTTTATAGCGCCAGGGACCCCCATATACTACCGCATAAAGCCCCCTGATTGCCCCCTAGTTAACCCTTTCACCAGTGATCACCATATAACTGTTACAGGTGACGCTGGTTGGTTAGTTATTTTTTTATAGTTTCAGGGCACCCGCCATTTATTACCTAGTCTCACTAGTGTACCCCTAAATTTAGGGGTGTCTACTTTCCAAAATGGGGTCATTTGGGGGGGGTTTGTGCCATCTTGGCATTTTATGGCCTTCAAAACTGTAACGCCCTTAGAAAGCCTGAAGGCGGTGCTTGGTTTTCGGGGCCCCGTACGCGGCTAGGCTCCCAAAAAGTCCCACATATGTGGTATCCCCGTACTCAGGAGAAGCAGCAGAATTTATTTTGGGGTGTCATTTCACATATGCCCATGGCATGCGTGAGCAATATATCATTTAGTGACAACTTTGTGAAAAAAAAAAAAAAAAAAAAAAAGTTTGTAATTTTCCCGCAACTTGTGGCAAAATATAAAATATTCCATGGACTCAACATGCCTCTCAGCAAATAGCTTGGGGTGTCTACTTTCTAAAATGGGGTCATTTGTGGGGGTTTTGTGCCATCTTGGCATTTTATGGCCTTCAAAACTGTAATAGGTAGTGAGGAGTGAAGTCAAATATTTACGCCCTTAGAAAGCCTGAAGGCGGTGCTTGGTTTTCGGGGCCCCGTACGCGGCTAGGCTCCCAAAAAGTCCCACATATGTGGTATCCCCGTACTCAGGAGAAGCAGCAGAATTTATTTTGGGGTGTCATTTCACATATGCCCATGGCATGTGTGAGCAATATATCATTTAGTGACAACTTTGTGAAAAAAAAAAAAAAAAAAAAAAAGTTTGTAATTTTCCCGCAACTTGTGGCAAAATATAAAATATTCCATGAACTCAACATGCCTCTCAGCAAATAGCTTGGGGTGTCTACTTTCTAAAATGGGGTCATTTGTGGGGGTTTTGTGCCATCTTGGCATTTTATGGCCTTCAAAACTGTAATAGGTAGTGAGAAGTGAACTCAAAAATTTACGCCCTTAGAAAGCCTGAAGGCGGTGCTTGGTTTTCGGGGCCCCGTACGCGGCTAGGCTCCCAAAAAGTCCCACATATGTGGTATCCCCGTACTCAGGAGAAGCAGCAGAATTTATTTTGGGGTGTCATTTCACATACGCCCATAGCATGTGTGAGCAATATATCATTTAGTGACAACTTTGTGTAAAAAAAAAAAAAAAATTTTTTTTTTGTCATTATTCAATCGCTTGAGGCAAAAAAATAAAATATTCAATGGGCTCAACATGCCTCTTATCAATTTCCTTAGGGGGTCTACTTTCCAAAATGGGGTCATTTGGGGGGGTTTTGTACTGCCCTGCCATTTTAGCACCTCAAGAAATGAGATAGGCAGTCGTAAACTAAAAGCTGCGTAAATTCCAGAAAACGTACCTTAGTTTGTAGATGTGACAACTTTTGCGCAAACCAATAAATATACAATTATTGACTTTTTTTTTACCAAAGACATGTGGCTGAATACATTTTGGCCTAAATGTATGACTAAAATTGAGTTTATTGGATTTTTCTAATAACAAAAAGTAGAAAATATCATTTTTTTTCAAAATTTGCGGTCTTTTTACGTTTATATCGCAAAAAATAAAAATCGCAGAGGCAATCAAATACCATCAAAAGAAAGCTCTATTTGTGGGAAGAAAAGGACGCAAATTTTGTTTGGGTACAACATTGCATGACCGCGCAATTACCAGTTAAAGCAGCGCAGTGCCAAAGTGTAAAAAGACCTCTGGTCATTTACCAGCAAAATGGTCCGGTCTGAAAGTGGTTAATGACCAGCCCATTTTTTGCGATACCGCGCTTTAACCTCCCTGGCAGTATGATTATGTCAGATTTTTGTACCTCAAAACGGTACAATGTTTTGCATAGAATTTTGGCGCTTTATATTGTAGGCCTGTAATTCTTAGGAATAACTCCCTAAGACCCCTTTCACACTGGGGCGCTTTGTGGGCGCTACAGCGCTAAAAATAGCACCTGCAAAGCGCCCTGAAACAGCCGCTGCTATCTCTCCAATGTGAAAAAAATCAAAGCATATATTGATTGGTTTGCGCAAAAGTTATAGCATTTACAAAATAGGGGATAGATTTATGGCATTTTTATTATTTATTTATTTTTTACTAGTAATGGCGGCAATCTGTGGCAGACAGATCAGACACTTTTGACACTTTTTGGGACTAGTGACATTTATACAGCAATCAGAGCTATAAATAGCCACTGATTACTGTATAAATGTCACTGGCAGGGAAGGGGTTAACACTAGGGGGCGATCAAGGGGTTAAGTGTTCCCTGGGGAGGTGTTTCTAACTGGGGGGATGGGACTGACTGGGAGAAGAGAGAGATCGCTGTTCCTGATCACTAGGAACAGCAGATCTCGCTCTACTCCACTGTCAGATTGGGGATCTGTCTGTTTACATTGACAGATCCCCATTCTGGCTCTCTGTGGAGCGATCACGCATGGCCGGTGGCCATTGTGACCGCCGGCCATGCACCTTGGCTCCGACGTCGCGCCATGCGTTCATGCACCCTAACGCTCTTAAAGTGGCCGACGTACACCTACGGCGATTCACGCAGCCGTGCCAACCTGCTGCAGTATAATGACGGCGGCTGGACGGCAAGTGGTTAATACCCCTTTAACTTAAATGTAATTTTGTAGTGGAAGTAGGTACAGGTTTTTAACGCGATTAAAATAATTAATGTCAGTTACAGATCGTATTTTCCTTTTGTCACACACACTTTGAGCTTGCCACACATACAAAACTGTTGTGAATATTTTTTTATTTTTTCTGTTTCCTTTGGGAGTGTTTTCTTTTAATTTTCTACAATGCTTTTATTCATTTTCTTTGTATTTAATTAAAATTATGAGCATACCGTAATTACAAATGTGTTCTAATTGGATTGGATTGGGGGAAAAAAATTGTTTTCATATTCCACACACACACTAGACCCTCATTTAAAACAATCAAACATTTCAACATGTTCAATTGCTTTCTTTTCCAATTTCATTACAGTTAAATTGACTAAAAATAATGAAATTATGACCATACGTGGTTTTGTTTTTCACAGATTTGATTGTACTGCATTATTTCTCGACACTTTATATGGTTTCCCCAAATTATGTCCTTATGCGACAAAGCATTTCTATGTTGCAGCTTATGGTATCAATCCCTAAATGTGGTGGCTGCATTTTTTTATTTTTTTATTTATTTTCGTTTCTTTTGACTTGGTGATCCGGCCAATAAATATGTTTTTAACCACTTGCCGACTGCTGCACGCCGATATACATCGGCACGATGGCGCAGCGGTGGGCAAATGGGTGTACCTGTAAGAAGCGGTGCGCACGTGCACCTGAAGCGTACAGCGTAACCGTGCTTGCGGGAACGGCGGACTCAATGTACAGCGATTGTGTCACGGAGCCGCAGAATGGGGAAGTGCCTATGTAAACAAGGCATTTCCCCGTTCTGCCTTGTGTCATGACAGAGACATCGGGAGCAGTGATCGCTGTCATGTGACTGGAAGCCACCCCCCCCCCCCCCCACACAGTTTGAATCACTCCCTAGGACATACTTAACCACCCCTTAATCACCCCCTAGTGGTTAACCCCTTCCCTGCCAGCATCATTTACACAGTAATCAGTGCATTTGTTAGCACTGATCTCTGTATAAATGACAATGGTCCCAAAATAGTGTCAAAAGTGTCCGATGTGTCTGCCATCATGTTGCAGTCCCGATAAAAATCGCAGACTAATAAAAAATAATAATAATAAAAATGCCATAAAACTATCCCCTATTTTTCAAAATGATAGTCCTCCCTCAATTTATATATTTATTTCGTACTCTTCCTATTCCAACCCCTGACTCCTACCTTACCAAAGCTCAGGTTATGCTGAATAAATTTCTATGGCAGGGGAAGAAGGTCAGGTGTGCATTCCATAAGCTTATCAAGTCTAGATTGTCAGGAGGAATAGGACATATGGCATTAAAGGACTACTATTTGGCAGCTTGCCTAGCACAAATTAGACAGTGGTTTCAGGGCGGAGCCGGGGCTAGATGGATTGAGTTAGAAAAATACATATGCCCTTATAGAAACCCGCTAGACCTACTCCTAGCAGCTAGTTTTATGTCCACCCTACCCTCTGGTATCTCTCCACCTATGGTAGCGGCCATTGAAGCTTGGAACATTCTACTTCACACTCCACTGGCCGATGTTCCCTCTAAATCCGTCCCAATGCCCCTTACGTGTCTTCAACTTCTCATTCCAAACCTAAATATCAAACACTGGTTGGTCAGGGGTGTCACTACTGTTGGTGCTTTACAGATGGGTCCAGCCACAAAGTCCTTTAGGCTACTCCAATTGGAGTTCGGTTTGCTGCCGGGCGACATTTTTACCTATAACCAAGTCTCCCACTTATTCTCAACTCTCCCGAACCTGTCTATCGTTTTACCATGGAGGGCCCATCTGTATTACACCAACCCCACCACGTCCATTAGGGGTATCTCACTAATGTACGGTCTTCTGCAGCAGAAAACCCGTTTCTTAAAACCCCTTCCATGCGGTCGTGGGAGTTGGAATTGTCCAAATCCTACTCCATTGATCAATGGCGTAAGGCTGTATCTTCTACCTATAAGGCCACTAGATGCGCCAACTTGTGGGAACTTTACCAGAAGTTGCTGCTGCGGTGGTACGCCCTCTAGGTTGGCCTGCTATACCCCCCAGAATTCATTAATGTGCTGGAGGAATTGCGGATATAGAGGCACGCTCTTCCATGTTTTCTGGGAATGCCCAGCAATCCAATCCTTGTGGACTGCTATATTCAACGTAATATCTTTGATCTCCAACACTACTGTGCGCCCATGCCCAGGCCTGGCTATTTTATCTCTAGGCATTGATACTCTCCCTCCCAGTCTAAGGAAGGTTATTACTCATATTCTTCTAGGCGTGCGCCTGGAACTGGCCAGAAGGTGGAGGTCGACAACGACTCCATCGCTATTTGACGCGCTCCAGACAACTCACTTACATATCTCCTATGAACTAATGTTCGCCTCATCCTTGGGCAAATATACTCAGGCTTACACAGAATGGGAACCATGGTTGAACTGGTATAAGAGACATATGGTTTAACTGAATCCCTGAGGGGAAGTGGTTTCATAGCTAGGGTTGGGGGGGGGTGCGCTTAGTCGACCCGGGTGCAGCTTGTTCCCAGTTGGGGCGCCCGGGGCGGTTGGACGCAGTTCCCCTGATCATTATCCCCGCTTCCTTGTGTTATACTCTTTAGTACGCTTGCTTCAGGTTTCTATCTGGTAGCTGAGTCCTCAAACGGTTCCACTAGATTATATTACCTTGCTTACGATTCAACTTATGCCTTGACCTATATTTGTTCTTGTTAGGAATACTACGCTTGAACGATCCTTCACTTTCCAGGAATAATTTTATGGCCGAACCTTTGTACTTTGTTTCTTTTTATTCTTTGTACTACTTCATTGCTGTTTTTGTATGTTCTTGATACTTTGTATGTTCACATATTTGTGTGTATATCCCTGCTGTAATTCTCGTGGAAATTTATAATAAAAATATATTGTTATAAAAAAAAAACTATCCCCTATTTTTTGGACACTGTAACTTTTGCGCAAACCAATCAATATACACTTATTTTGATTTTACCAAAAATATGTAGAAGAATGCATATCGGCCTAAACTGAGGAAAAAAAACATTTTTTTATATATTTTTGGGGGATATTTATTATAGCAAAAAGTAAAAAAATATAGCTTTTTTTTCAAAATTGTCGCTCTTTTTTTGTTTATAGCACAAAAAATAAAAACCACAGGAGATGATCAAATAGCCCCCAAAGAAAGCTCTATTTGTGGGAAAAAAAGGATGCCAATTTTGTTTGGGTGCAATGTTGCACGACCAGTTAAAGTGACGCAAAATGTGCTCTGGTCAGGAAGGGGGTAAAATCTTCTGGGGCTTAAGCGGTTAAACTTTAAAGGAGTTGTAAAGTCTCAAGGTTTTTCGCCTTAATAAATTCTATGCATTAAAGTAAAAAAAACTTTTGCGGTGCAGCAGCCCCCCAGAGCCCCCCAGAGCCCCCCTTTTACTTACCTGAACCAGATCATTCCAGCAATGAGAACAAGCCCAGCAGCTCCAGCCTCTGTCTAGTTCCTCATTGGATAGATTGATAGCAGCACAGGGGAGAGTCCTGCTCTGTGTTAATATAGCGTGTGCCCGCACGGGTGCTACCATAGAATGCGATTCTCCGTGGGAGCACGCGATGCAGAGGAGGAGCCAGGAACGCTGCCGGGGCACCCTAGAAGAGGAGGATCCGGATCCGGGCAAAACCCTTGCATAGAAGAGGTAAGTATAACATGTTTGTTAGGGATGAGCTTCGAGTTCGAGTCGAACTCATGTTCGACTCGAACATTGCCTGTTCGCCTGTTCAGAGAACAGTGAACAATTTGGGCTGTTCGCAGCAAATTCAAAAAGCCGGAACACCCTATACAAGTCTATAGGAGAAATCTAAAGTGCTAATTTTAAAGGCTAATATGCAAGTTACTGTCCTAAAAAGTGTTTGGGGGCCCAGATCCTGCCCCAGGGGACATGTATCAATGCAAAAAAAAGTTTTAAAAATGGCAGTTTTTTTCAGGAGCAGTGATTTTAATAATGATTAAAGTGAAACAATAAAAGTGTAATATTCCTTTAAATTTCGTACCTGGGGGGTGTCTATAGTATGCCTGTAAAGGGGCGCTTGTTTCCCGTGCTTAGAACTGTCCCTGCACAAAGTGTCATTTCACAAGGAAAAAAAGTCTTTTAAAATCCCTTTCCATTGTCGGCTCCCGTAATACAGAGAATACTCAATGAGTGTTCTCTGTATTAGCTGACAATTCATTCATTGATAAAAAAAAAAAAAAAATAAAAGCGTGGGGGTTCCCCTAAATTCAATTACCAGGCCCTTCAGGTCTGGTATGGATATTAAGGGGAACCCCGCATCATTTTTTTTTTTTAAATTGAGGTGGGGTCCCCCTAAAAATCCATACAAGACTCTTTATCCGAGCACGCTACCTGGCAGGCCGCAGGAAAAGAGGGGGGACAAGAGAGCACCCCCCCTCCTGATCCATACCAGGCCACATGCCCTCAACATTGGGAGGATGCTTTGGGGGTCCGTGACCCCTCAAAGCACCATGTCCCCATGTTGATGTGGAGAAGGGCCTCATCCCCACAACCCAGGCAGGTGATTGTGGGGGTCTGCGGGCGGGGGGCTTATCAGAATCAGGAAGCCCCCTTTAACAAGGGGACCCCCAGATCCCGTCCCCCCCTTTTGAAATGGTAAGGGGGTACAAAAGTACCCCTACCATTTCACAAAGAAAGTGTAAAAATGGTTAAATAAGACAAACACACTTTTGAAAAAATCCTTTATTAAAAATAAAAATAATAAAAAAAATTCCAGCGGTGCTAATCCACTCTTGCTATGCAGTGACGGATGATCATCTCTCCGAGGTCCAGCGATGGCTGATCTGATCCAGCGAAGGGTGATTTTCAGTCCAGCGCTGTCCATACATCCATCTTCTGTCTCCACTGCGGAGACACTGCGGGGATCCCAGCGCTGACGTTTCTTATATTAGGAGGGTGGGGCCACCCGTCACCTGACCCCGCCCCCTCTGACGCTGATGAGGGAACCCATGGGGTTCCCCAATGATGTATGGTTGACCCCGCCCCCCTCTGATGTAGCGCACCTGCGGGCGGGGTCACCCATACGTCACTGGGAAAAGAGGGGGGACGAGAGAGCGCCCCCCTCTTTTCCTGCGGCCTGCCAGGTTGCGTGCTCGGATAAAGGGTCTGGTATGGATTTTTAGGGGGACCCCCACGTCAATTTTTTTTTTTAATTTGATGAGGGGTTCCCCTTAAAATCCATACCAGACCTGAAGGGCCTGGTAATCGAATTTAGGGGAACCCCCACGCTTTTTTTTTTATTCTTTTTTTTTTTATCAATGAACGAATTGTCGGCTAATACAGAGAACACTCATTGAGTGTTCTCTGTATTACGGGAGCCGACAATGGAAAGTGATTTTAAAAGACTTTTTATTCTTGCGAAATGACACTTTGTGCAGGGACAGTTCTAAGCACGGGAAACATGCGCCCCATCACAGGCATACTATAGACACCCCCCAGGTACGAAATTTAAAGGAATATTACAGTTTTATTGCTTCACTTTAATCATTATTAAAATCACTGCTCCTGAAAAAACGGCCGTTTTTAAAACTTTTTTTTGCATTGATTCATGTCCCCTGTGGCAGGATCCGGGTCCCCAAACACTTTTTAGGACAGTAACTTGCATATTAGCCTTTAAAATTAGCACTTTAGATTGTGAACGTTCGAGTCCCATAGACTTTAATAGGGTTCTAAAGTTCACACAAAGTTTAGGTCTGTTCGCAGGTTCTGGTGCGAACCGAACAGGGGGGTGTTCGGCTCGTCCTTAATGTTTGTTATTTAAAAAAAAATAATAATAACCTTTACAATCACTTTAAACTTATAATGATCAGCGTTTATTCATTTCTGTGAAACCTTTATTCAAAAAGAAAAAAAAAAATGTTGCTGTAACTACTTAAAAAGTGTTAGCTGGAGTTCAGCTTCAGTTTGTTAGTCACTTATGTAAAGCTCATCTTTAGTGCTCCTGCATTGAACAAAATAGAAGAAAAAGAGTATGTTCTCCTATTGCCTGTGTGGGTTTTTAGCGTGAGAAACCGAGGGCTCAGTTTTCCTCCCACACACCAAAGACATGCTGGAAGGTTAAATGGCTCCTGTCTAAATTGGCCCTAGTACTGTACGTGTATGTATGAATGTGGGTTAGGGATCTTAGATTGTAAGCTCCTTGAGGGGCAAGACTGATGTAACTGTATAATATACAGTGCTGTGAAAAAGTATTTGCCCCATTCCTGATTTTTTATTTTTCTTGCATATTTCTCACACTTAAATAATTGAAATCATCAAATAATCTTTAATATTACACAAAGATAACCTGAGTAAATATAAGATGCCGTTTTTAAATTGCAAAGCTCTGTGTACGTTCTTGGCTCTATATACAGTGCCTTGCAAAAGTATTCACCCCCTTGGCTTTTTACCAATTTTTTTACATGACAGCCTTTAGTTCAATGATAGTGTTTTATTCCTGCGCTACCACTGGTGATCTATCAAATCTTTAGTTCAATGTTTTCTTAATCTGAATTATATGTGATAGATCAGAAAACAATAGTCTAAGTTGGTGAAGTAAAATTAGAAAAATATATACCTAAAACTATTTTTCAGAAATGAAAAACTGCTAATTGGCATGTGCTTATGTATTCACCCCCTTTGTTATGAAGCCCATAAAAAGCTCTGGTGCAACCAATTACCTTCAGAAGTCACTTAATTAGAGAAATGATGTCCACCTGTGTGCAATCTAAGTGTCACATGATCTGTCATTACATATAAACACAATTTTGAAAGGCCCCAGAGGCTGCAACACCTAAGCAAGAGTCACAACTAACCAAACACTGCCATGATGACCAAGGAACTCTCAAAACAAGTAAAGGAAAATGTTGTTGAGAAGTACAAGTCAGGGTTAGGTTACAAAAAAATATCCAAATCTTTGATGATCTGTAGGAGCACCATCAAATCTATCATAACCAAATGGAAAGAACATGGCACAACAGCAAACCCACCAAGAGATAGCTGCACACCAAAACTCACAGACTGGCAAGGAGGGCATTAATCAGAGAGGCAGCACAGAGACCCAGGGTAAGCCATGAGAAGCTGCAGAGTTCCTCAGCAGAGACTAGAGTATCTGTACATAGGAGGACAATAAGCCGTACGCTCCATAGAGTTGGGCTTTATGGCAGAGTGGCCAGAAGAAAGCCATTACTTTCAGCAGAAAAACAAAATGGCATGTTTTAAGTTTGTGAAAAGGCGTGCTCTGGTCTGATGTTAACTTTTTTGCCATTAAAGAAAACGCTATGTTTGGCGCATACCCAACACATCACATCACCCAAAGAACACCATCCCCACAGTGAAACATGGTGGTGGCAGCATCCTGCTGTGGGGGGGTTGTTCAGCAGTCGGGACTGGGAAACTGGTCAGAGTTGAAGGAAAGATGGATGGTGCTAAATACAGGGATATTCTTGAGCAAAACCTGTACCACTGTGTGTGTGATTTGAGGCTAGGACGGAGTTTCACCTTCCAGCAGGACAATGATCCCAAACACATTGCTAAAGCAACACTTGAGTGGTTTAAGGGGAAAAATGTAAATGTGCTGGAATGGTCTAGTCAAAGCCCAGACCTCAATCCAATAGAAAATCTGTGGTCAGACTTAAAGATTGCAGTTTACAAGCACAAGCGGTTTTGCAAGGAGGAATGGGCAAAAACCCCAGTGTTAAGATGTTGCAAGCTCATAGAGACTTATCCAATGGGACTTGGAGCTGTGATTGCCGCAAAAGGTGGCTCTACAAAGTATTGACTTTAGGGGGGTGAATAGTTATGCACATTGACTTTTCGTGTTATTTTGTCCTATTTGTTGTTTGCTTCACAATAATAAAAAAAAAATCTTCAAAGTTGTGGGCATGTTCTGTAAATTAAATTATGAAAATCCTCAAACAATCCATGTTAATTCCAGGTTGTGAGGCAACAAAACACGAAAAATGGCAAGGGGGGGTAAATATTTCTGCAAGATACTGTAAGTACCTGATATAAATAAATAAAATAAGGCCAAACTCCAAAAAATTGCATTTGTAAGACCGCTGCGCAAATACCGTGTGACATAAAATATTGCAACAACCACCATTTTATTCTCTGGGGTCTCTGCTAAAAACAAGTGTATATATATATATATATATATATATATATATATATATATATATATATATATATATATATAATTGTGACAGACCTAGCCAAGACAGGGGATTTTGGAGGGGACTGAATGCTAGCCTCTGATCTGATGGTCCCTGGCATTTGGGGGAATGTGCTCTTAGTGAGCTGTATGCCTGGGGACCCCTGAGGTGGTGTTACTTTGGATTCAGGTCCATATCCCCCCAAGACATACAGACTCTGGGAACGCTGTATTTACCATATTACAAATAGTGACTGATTCATACTGTTGGGACACATACTATTAGATGCTAATGTCATCAACTCCAGCCACCTGTCTGTTGTCTTCTATAATGTAAATTAGTCTAGTCTGGCTTGCCACAGCTTCTGAGAGTCTTTCACCCATTGTTGTTTGTGTCTTCTGAGCTAAAAGAGATGGCAAGTCTGTCCTAAAGGTCATGTCTCTTAGTCACTTAGGATGTCTAAAGGATTAAATAATTAGCTTATGGTAATCAGGTTTCTGGTTACAGTTTGTCATCCTGCTGTATATACAGTACTTGTGTGAAAATCTCAAATAAAAGGTTATTCCTGATGTACTCCAAGACTGGTGTGGTCTGATGTTTTACCCTACACTGAGCTACGATTAGTGAATGGGAAAGCTAAGGGGTCTTGGATTGTGTGGTACCGGACAGAGGAAGCATTTACGGCAGACATCTTGAGTACAGGGTCCGTCACAATAATGTTTGGAGTTTCCAAGTCATTTTCTAGCAAAAAATACTGATTTTACTTTGTAAGAAACAAGTGTCAGAAAAAGGTAATTAAACTGACCTCATCTACACACGGAAATTCATTCCTTTGATCTAAGAACGAATAGTTACTAGTTCTCTACCAGTGCGGACAATATTGTGAAAAACTTGAGTGAGCAGAGAACTCTCTACACTTGTTACATAAATTAACCGTGAAAGTCTACATAGAGAAATTGTGAGCAGGGTTGAATCGAGATCATGGTTTTTAATGATTAATCCTGCAGCTTTACCTCTGGGTGATCTATGTACATTGCAGGGGTTTTAACAAACTTTGTTGCAGATTCCTACCTTTAGTTATTCTGAAGAAATCCATGTGTGTTTATCTGTGCCCGTGTGGGAAAGTTAGTCTAACATGGTTTCATAATTATCAATCAGCTGTGCACCTGCAGGGCACTAATGGGGAAAGCTGCTGGGCCTGCATCCCTTTAGAAATTATTTCCTATTGGGATCATCTCACCAAAAATGAAAATTTTGCTGCAGGGGATGCTGGAAATCTGATTTGTATCCTAGTGTAGACTTCTGGAAAAATCAGTGAGCCAATCACACAAGCAGAAAATGTTTCTGGGGGTGGTCAGTAAACATTTTGTGTACAGAGCATCTCCAGGTAGCCATATTGCATTACATTTTCAGAAATTACAGTGGCAGAGTGAAAAGGAAAGGTAATTTTTAACCACTTGCCGCCCGCCAATTCTCAAATGACGGCTGCAAAGTGGTTTCAAAATCCTGACCGGACGTCATAGGACGTCCTCAGGATTTTGAGCCGCTACCCGCCCCCGGGGGGCGCGCATCGCGCCGATCGTTGTTGCGGGGTGTCAGTCTGACACCCCGCAACTACGATCTCGGTAAAGAGTTTCTGACGGAGACTGTCCAATCACGGCTGATCACAGTGTAAATAGGAAGAGCTGGTGATCGGCTTTTCCTCACTCGCGTCTGTCAGACGCGAGTAGAGGAGAGCCGATCGGCTGCTCCTCTGACAGGGGGGTCTGTACTGATCGATTATCAGCACAGCCCCCCCCCCCCCCGAGGATGCCCACACTGGACCACCAGGGACGCGACCAGACCACCAGGGATGCCCAGCACCAGGTATGCCACCCTAGACCACCAGGGATGCCAGTCAGTGCTCACAATGGATGTCAATCAGTGTCCACAATGGATGCCAATTAGTGCCCACAATGGGCATCACTGATTGGCATGCATTATTGTTTGGCACTGATTGGCATCCATCAGTACAAAACAAAGTGACATTGTATTGCATATTAGTGCCCATCTGTCTTTTTTTATTTGTTTAGCAAAAAATATAAACTGTAGAGGTGATCAAATACCACCAAAAGAAAGCTCTATTTGTGGGGAAAAAATGATAAAAATTTCATTTGGGTACAGTGTAGCATGACCGCACAATTGTCATTCAAAGTGCGACAGCGCTGAAAGCTCAAAATTGGTCTGGGCAGGAAGGTGTTTAAGTGCCTGGTATTGAAGTGGTTAATAATATTCAAAAACAATATGACTCGTGTTGCAATTGTATACACAATAATATTTTTTCTTTATTTGCAATTTTTTCTTTTAACTTACAAAAACAATTGAGTACTGTCTGTGATATATTTTTTATTTTCACTAACATCAAAATCCGCTTCTTTAAGGTGCAAGATATTAGTAATGTTTGGATCTTGAAGAAGGAGATACACCCTGAAAGTTCTTCCCAAAAATTTTTTGGCTGCTAATGCAAATAAAAAAATGTATAGACAGTACTCAATTATTGGGAAATTGCTAAAAAAAAAAAAAAAAAAAGTTGACATTCTTAGCATTGCGTTCTTTATCTATAAGCTTTTAGAGGAGCTGCCTTTCTGGAACTTCTTTTATCAGTTCACTTCCTGCTTATCTAGTCGTTTGTCAATGTACAACTCAACGCTGTGTGCCTTTCTCAGTAAGGTCGCTGAGCAGATGGAAAGAGAAACAACCAGTGCTGATTATTAAGGAGAAAAGGCTATCAAATAAACACCGTACCAACACTAAGGTGAAGAATGTTGTCTTACCTAAAAATGTTTATATATAAACGGCTGTAATGAATTGTCGGGTCTCGGGTCTCGGCAATATAGATAACTCATTGGGTCTGGTATGAATATTAAGGGGAACCCCAAACCAAAATATAAAAATAAATTGGCGTAGGGGTCCATACCAGACCCTTATCTGAGCCCGCAACCTGGCAGACCGCAGGAAAAGAGGGGGGGGGCGAGAGAGCACCCCCCCCTCCTGAACCATACCAGGCCATATGCCCTCAACATGGGGAGGGCGCTTTGAGGTAGCCCCCCAAAGCACCTTGTCTCCATTTTGATGGGGACAAGGGCCTCATCCCCACAACCCTAGCTTCCCCCATGTGAATTGGTAATGGGGTACAAGTTCCCCTACCATTTCACAAAAAAAGTGTTAAAATGTTAAAAAAGACAAGACACTGCTTGGGACAAGTCCTTTATTAAAAAATAAAAATGCCCCATGATGTCCATTCATCTTTTTCTATCACGCCGCCCGACGGCCGGAAGTGGTTAGAGTAGCAGTGGGTGTGGCCACCTGTGCTCTGGTTCTGAGGTTCCTCCCCTGCTTCCAGGGAGAATGTTCTGAAAGAGGGGCAGGGCCTGAAACTGGAGTGGCAGGCAGCTCATGTGGGAGCCCTGACCAATGCTCAACTAGAATTGGCAGGGGGCGGGCCTCCTATATAAGCTGAGGTAACATGTCACTGGGGTGAGTTGTCGGCTGAGTGAAGTGGAGAATGAAATACTAGACAGCAGTAGGAGGGCACCTCCATCGGTGGGGGGGGGGAGTGCGCCAATCGCAGGAGGAGGCCGCGGGAGAACTTTACACCTTTACATGGTCATTGGCATTAATTACATCCATATAATTACACGGTTATTGGTGAGGAACTCCTGGAGCAGAGGGGCAGGTGAAGCTGTCGGAACATATGGTCCGGTCAAGTTCTCCATCAAGGACTCAGGGCAGAGAAAGGTCGGTGAGTGTACCACAGTGGACAGCTGGATGTGCCAGGAAGTATGTGAGGGAACTTTGCTTTTACACGATCATTAGCAAAGTCCTCGGCATTACACGGTCAATGATGAGGAGCCCTGGATCAGAAGAGAGCCTGTGGGGATCTGTATCAAATCAATGTGACCTGAGAGTATGGGATTTGAAAGCTGGGCTAGCTGGGAACAGTAGTCCACCATCCAACATTTGTTTTTAAACTACTAGGCCTCCGGGGAGAGGTGCTGAAGGCCTCTGGCCTAGTAGCAGCAAGCAACGAGAGACAGCTTAGGGATCTCTTCAGAGTTGGTCCTTCTTGCTTACAGAAGAAGATGTGACATACTTTACACTGACAATCACAAGATAAGTTTATGCAGGAGGAGAAGGTTTCTGGGAACAACAGCCTTACATGGTCAACAGTGATGTCCTCATCCTTATATGGTCATGAGGGAGTAAATTCTGGAAGCAATAGTCTGTTTGTTACTAGTGGCAACTACACCGCTACAACAACAAAAAAAGCACGTTCACTTTGCAAAGGAAGTTACACTTTGCAAGGGAATGAGCTTAGAGAATGAGGCGAAGCTCTGCTGACTACCCCCATCCAATCTCATGCAAGCAAAATGCTTGTTTTTTATTTCTACTTTTCTTCATGTGATTGGGCATTCTTTGCAAACTGAATTTTCACTTCATTCACTAAGCTAAGGGGAAAATTCTCTGCAAAGCGAAAATTCCCTTGCAGAGTGAACAACCTATTTGCCTTCTGTAACCACGCTCACGGTATTTGGAAGATCACTCTGATCATATTTTTATGAATTTTCCTTACATTGGATTGAGTATTCTTTGCAAAGTGAAATTGCTATACACTTAGCAACCTATTTTACTTTAGTAAATCAACCCACATTTAGTCAACATAATATATAAACATGTATTATGAAAGTAAATATATAAAAAAATATATAAATGGATTTCAAACACAATTGTTGAATACCTACTTGAGGGTTTGTGTATTTCTCCTGGTAAAAGGGGTAATAATTTTAAAAAGTAACTCCAAGGCACCATTTATACCCAGCATCTCTCCGACAGAAACTGCTAAAAAAAAAGAAAGAAAGAAAGAAAGGTAAAGTTTATATAATTTAAATAAAAATGTGGGAATAAAAAAACATGATAAGATAATTATTTACTGATCTGCTCTGACATGAAAATCAATATGAATACCAATATCAGATTCTGAAGACTGAAGGAAATACCATGGGTCTGATTATCAATCAGAAGTGATAAACCAGCCTGATAAATGTAGATATATCTTCTTAGGCCGCGTACACACGGGCGGACTGTCTGACGGACTTGGTCCGCTGAAACGCGCTTCAGCGGACAATCCGCTCGTGTGTGGGCTTCAGCGGACTTTTTCAGCGGACAGTCTGGCGGACTAAGTCTTTCGGAATTTCCGTAATATTGTCCGTCCAACTTTGGTTTCAGCGGACAGTCCGCTCGTGTGTAGGCAAGTTGGACGGACTAAGTATGGCGCATGCTCAGAAAGGATTTACACGGCCGAAGGTTGCATTGCAGTGTATTGGACGTCGTATTTCTAGTCCCGTCGTACGTGCTGTACACGTCATCGCGCAAGCTTTCAACGGACTGTCTGTTCATTGTGTGTGGTCAAGTCCGTTCATTCAAAAGTAGGACGGACTGTCTGTCGGATTGTCTGACGGACTTAGTTGGACGGACAGTCCGCCCGTGTGTACGCGGCCTAAGATTACCAAAGTCTGACCTTTTCAGAGAAAAATGCTGTTTCTGATTTTTTTTAAAAAAATTCAATTTATAGGAATATAAGGAATAAATTCAGTTCAGTGACACTTATGATTGAATTTGGCACTTATACAATTGTCACTTTTCCCAGAATTATGATTTTCTATTTTACTCTGTGCAGTAAGCTTGCATTAATTATAGTTTTTTTTTTTTACTATTTGTCTAGAAAGTTCTTGTATTGCAGAACCAAATTAAAAAATTTACAATACTTAAAGTGGTTGTGAAAACTTACATATACCCACTGAAGTGACAAGTGTCATGTGAAACCTTCCTACATAAGTTCTACCTGTTTATTTGCAGCTCTCTCTTCTCTACAGCCATTCAATGTCCATAATTTACACAGCATTTCTCAGCTCTAAAAGGGAGGAGGCGGCAATCTGACATCACACACTGCACAGAATAGACCAGGGAGATGGGTGTAATATGAGACCTGAGTGGAGGGAATGCCCCCCGTCTCCCTCTACAGAGTTTCATAAGAAAACATGCATAGCTGAGGTTGTCAATCGCATACTGTGTGCTAGAGGTGGGGGAGGGGCCATTTCTTGGGATGGTCAATGCCGGCCTAGATCAGCAGTCTCCAAACATTCTAAACAAAGGACTGGTTTACTGTTGTTTAGACTTTAGGGGGGCCGAGATGTGGCCAGTGAGAGTAGAAAATGCCTTGGCGTCAATGGGAATAAACATATTTAGTATCAGTGGAAGGAATAGTGCCTCACCATTGGTGTCAGTGGGAGGAATAGTGCCCCATCTTTGGCGTTAGTGGGAAGAATAGTGTCCTGCCATTGGTGTCCGTGGCAGGAATAGTACTTTGTATTGATTGGAGGAATAGTGCCGCAGGGGCCGGATAAGGGCCAACAAAGGGCCACATTCGGCCCTCATTCGGCCCTCAGGCTGCAGTTTGGAGACCACTGGCATAGACTGTCAGATGTGACTTATGCAGGAAGCAGAGGAATGAGACAGCAGACAGAAATCACACTAGGTGCTTTGGACAGAGGTAAGTACACACTACAGATGGATATCCTTTATTCATTTTTCATTTCAGAGGTCTATACTACTTTAAAACGAAAGTAAACCCGCACATTTTTTTTTTACAACAAAAAATCATAATGAGCTAGTATGCAGAGCAAACTAGCTCATTATGAAATACTCACCTTAGAACGAGGCACCGGTATCTTGCCCGATCCACTCCAAGGGAGCTGACATGTTGCCTTGGCGTGTCTTCTGGGTATTGCGGCTCCAGCACTGTGAGTGGCCGAAGCCATGATACATCACTCCCGCACATGCGCACAGGAGTCTTTTTTCCGGCAAGGTCTGGCAGTTCTAATTCTTTTTTTCAGATCCTCAGAGAGTTATTTGCCATGAGAGTGAGGGTGATAACACCAAATTTAAAACACTTGCTCCCCATTCACACCTGAGACCTTGTAACACTAACGAGTCCCATGACACCGGGGAGGGAAAATGGCTAACTGAGCCCAATTTGGACATTTTCACTTAGGGGTGTACTCACTTTTGTTGCCAGCGGTTTAGACATTAATGGCTGTGTGTTGAGTTATTTTGAGGGGACAGCAAATTTACACTGTTATACAAGCTGTACACTCACTACTTTATATTGTAGACAAGTGTCATTTCTTCAGTGTTGTCACATGAAAAGATATAATAAAAGTATTTACAAAAATGTGAGGGGTGTACTTAATTTGTGAGATACTGTATATACGTGATTCGGTGCACAGCTGCCGCCCTGTAGCAGTATGTCATCTATAGGGCGCTTGGCATGTGGTTATTACCATTGTTAGGTATGTTTTTCCGTTGTGTTTATTTTTTATTCACTATAACAGTAGAAGTATCTCAAATGCTTTTTTCTCGGTGTGTCTGACTTATAAATATCATTTTTTTTTCTGTTCGCTCCTGAGGAATCAGGGAACTGGATGTTCTATGATAATGTTCCTTTGAATAGGTGTCAATAGGTCAGAAAAGCTTTTCACTTAATGCTGAGCACAACTGCACCATTCTATCCATGCTGTATACAAATACACAATAAAAAGATTTTCTTTGGTGATGATTTATTAAACAAGTGACGCTTGACTGATAAGATGAAATTTATATATATATATATATATATATATATATATATATATATATATATATATATATATATAATATATATACATACATACATACATATATATATAAATGAATCATTCGGCCATCATTTTATTTTTTTTCCACAATAGGTCATTCAGCCATCATTTTATGGCCACTGACAGGTTAAATGAATAACATTGATTATCTTGTAACAGTGGCATCTGAAAGTAGGTAATATATATTAGTCAGCAAGTAAACATGTTGATCCTGAAGTTGATGTATTGAAAGCAGAAAAAGCTGGTGCTGCATAGCCTCAGACCAATCAGGGTGCCCATGCTAACTCGTACCCACAGCCAAAACATAGCTCCCAAATGTCCCCGATTCCGAAGGACTGTCCCTGATTTGAAACAAAGTCCCTCTTTCCTCCACATTTGTCTCTCATTTTTGTCTGATCTCTATAGTTGTATATAAAATGCATAATTGATCTTTTAAAAAGTGTTTCTCAGTGCTAAACCTTCCATGTAATTTCTAAATTGCTGCATTTGGGAATGTCAAAAGCCAATATAAAGAAATAATGTGGTTTAAAAAAAAAAAGCACTTGTGGGTTTAACTTATATACATTTTTTTTTAATACTCTTTCAAGGGGGCGTGGCAGGGTGTGTGCCCTATGCCTACATACTTCCCTTTACTAATAGATATCTGTAAAGGAAATTTGTAAATTCTGTATATTATTGTATTCTATTTTGTATGTATTGCACACAGCACTAAAAATGTTTTCATTACATGTTTGCATTATTTTGAGTCCTGATTAGAATTAGCTTGCCTATGTTACGCCCCTTGTTACCATACAATTGTAATATTAATGTGATACCTACGGAATCATATGTATAAAAACCTTCAATTGCGTCATAATAAAACAGAACAGTTATTTTAGAAAGATGCTGAGTGTATCTTTTGTGTCTGTTCCCTACTGCAGTAGTTATTATTAATTTGGGACAACTATTAATATGAGGATAGCAGTTTCCTATCTATAACATTTCCAGAACAATATCCCTCGTTTCCTTCTCGAAAACTTGGGAGGTATGCCAAAAGCATGGCTAAAGCATGGCTAAAAGTGTGGCGGAAAATCTGACACCAACTGACACTTTGTGTGAACTGACTAACCACTGACAGCTCCAGTGACAATAATACGGTGATCGGTGCTAATACTATTCACTGTCACTGTGCTAATGACACTGGTTGGGGAGGGGTTAACATATAGGGGCAATCAAGGTGCTAATTGTGTGCCTAACAAGTGTTAATATCTGTAATGTGTGCATCGATTTGTCTCTTTGCAGGGATTGTATCCTCTGTACAGAGCTCTGTGTTAATTATTAACACAGGGCTCTAGGCTGTGATTCTACTCAGCCGATCAGCAGGCCCAGCCATGAATCATTGTCCAGCATCTGTTGGTGAATTCCCGCTGTGTCAAATCACAGAGGAGTAGGTGGGCGGGGTGAACCTTGAACTCTTTGCCCCTCTTCTGAACTTGCTGATATAGGCCATGTCTCTGCACTTCCTGTTTGCCAGATTATTTTCTCTCTCCTGCCAATATCTTTCTCTTTTTGCTCCCGCTTCTGTCTGTATCTTCACTACTACATGTTGCCGACCTTTGGCCTGTTCCTCGCCTGCACTTCAGCTGGATCCCAACCTGTACAAACTACTGCCCGCTGGCCCCACCTATAACTGGCCTTCACAGTAAGGAGCATATGGAAGGACGACACATGTCAAACAAAACCAAAGAAAATTCCCAGCTCAACTCACCAACCAGCCTGCAACAAACCAAATTCTCCTGTCTAACAGTATGCGTTAAAAAAGGGGGCTTAGTTTGCACACATTTGCAAATACATGTGTAAGCTGTTGGGCCCCTCCCTGACACCCCAGTATTATCTGCAGTCCTAACTCTGTATATTTATAAACGCCTCCATAGTAGAAGTACATGCATTCTAGATAGAGGGCAGGTGAGCCTGGAGGGAGCCCATCCCTCCCTAAAGGCACAGGCACACACTGGACACCCAACATATAGCACAATGGCAGCAAATGTGTCCAGTGTATCCCCTCACCAGTTGATCCCAACCTGTAACCACTTGGTACCAACTGTTAGCTTGTTTATTGACTACACTTCTGCTTGATCACTACCTGCTACAATTGTCACTGGACTCCGGTTTGCTCACCTCTTGGGGGAGCGATCTGGAGGACCACGACCTGGCACTAGCATGCAGCAAAAACCATCTCCACCACGGAGAGCTCTGATGAAGACCAGTTAGTGCTTAGACACAGCACCTTGGGTAAGCCTGTGTCATCCTCCAGGATGACCTGCTCATATACGTACTCTGCTGGTCAGTGTGAATCTCTCTACTACTATAGCTACTGGTCTTCAAGCCTAACCCCTGACCTATGACACCCTTGTTTAAGAAAGAGTTTGGTGTGAAGATGTAGGGTTAACATTTGGTTGCACCTCTTTAGTATCCCACTTGTTGTATACAGCATATGAAATCTATTTAGGACCTGAACACAGATATATCTCCATTTCCACTGCATAGATCAGGTCAGTAATAGTCATAGGGCAGTAATATTCCCTAATCAGATTTACCATGCTTTATCTCTACACGTATAAATGCAGGTAAAACTGATTGATAGAAAAGTAAAAAGTGCCGTGCTAAAACCTTTAAATGGGGGGGCGGAGCCGGCACGCAAGGAGTATGGACAAGTGAGTCCTTAGCTCCTCGTCACACGGGACATCCAGCAGCTTTTACATCGACTTTGAGCACAGGTGAACAGCAGAATACACAGCTGGGACACCCGGGAGAGAGTCTGATCATGTCACGGAGGAGGGAGAGACCACAGCCCGGTAAGATGACAGACTTCTTCATTCGCTCGGGCCGCTCGGGCAGCCAAAATGGTGCTGCCGGCACACAGGACTCACAGGGCTCTCCCAGCACGCTTACATATAACGCGGCAGATGGATGGGAGACAGTGGACAGACACAGGAACAGGCACAAACCACCACACACTGTATCCCAGTCCTCCTTCAGCACGAATAGCACTGTTAAAGTTAAACTGAAGCTTACACAAGACTCAGCAGATAAAGGAAACAGGGATATTGGTGCTGCATTAGATGACGCACTGGAGTTCCAGGACGCCATAGCCACGTTCCCAACAAACAACCAGCCTGTTATGGACTCCACTCTGAAAGACACGTTGGTCTCTCTTAGGAGTGCCATCCATACAGATATGCTACAACTCATGACACAGTGCAAAGCGGAGGTGTCTGAAGTCAGCGATAGAGTAACCCATATAGAGAATAAAATGGGGGAATTTACAGACACATTTACCAACATGGTAGATGCTCATATTGAACATGATGATGATATATTGTGGCTCAAGGCAAAAGTCACAGACCTGGAGGACCGTTCCAGAAGGAACAATATAAAAATAAGAGGTATTCCTGAGACGGTCAAACCACAAGATCTGATGGCATATCTAACCAACAAATTGCAGAAAATTTTGCCAGATGTATCTCTCGAGGAGCTATTGATCGTATACACAGGCTACCAAAGCCGCAACATATTCCGGCAGAGCTCCCTAGGGACACCATAGCCAGGCTACATTACTATAGAGTTAAAGAAAAGCTGATGCACACTATAAGATGGGCAGAACAACCCCCTGACTGACTACAAAGCCTGACATTCTTCGCTGACCTCTCAGCTCACACTATGCAGAGGAGGCGTAACCTTCTGACCATCACTAAACCCCTCAGGAACCATAACATTCCTTATAGGTGGAATCACCCCGCAACATTGGTGATCACCAACGGCGAACAGGAGTTCCACATAAACACACTGGAGGGCAGCATACATCTGCTGGAGAAATGGAGGATCATTGTTCAGGATCCAACTGATTCAAAGACCCACCAGGACTTACCGGAGTCCCCTACCGGCTGACATAAAATATCGGTACACACCGTGTCTCGCTCAATCCCAGATCCACTCAGTTCTGGATGATCCTCTCGGCATCCAATATTGTCACAACCTCCGTTATAAGCAGCCATTGTAGGCTCAGATTCCTCAGGAATCGCAAATCTCCTTTTTTTTCTTTTTTTTTTTTAACAAAAGATACTTTCGCAACAGCGCATTGTCTACATCTTTTAGTTGCGGTTTTGTTAACGTCTCCTTTCTTTTGACAGTTTTCCAACGTTTTTAAGTACACAACTCCTACGAGTCGTATCTACGAGTACGGACAATACAAGTCTCATTGTTACCAGAGTTGAACTTCACAACTGGCCTCAGAGAATTTGAAAGACTTGCTTATCTTCAGCAGGGTAAGGACAACCCATTTATACTAGAGGGCGAAACTACCCCATAAACACAGCATAAGGACAACTATTCCTAATTATGTCATTTAAGATATCCTCCATAAACATTAATGGCCTGAATAGTCCACAAAAGAGACTATGGAGGGAAGCCCCTGCGCAGAAGTGTGACATCCTCTGTTTGCAGGAGACCCATTTTAAGGAAGGCAATCATCCAAAATTAAGCCACAACCAATTTCTTAATGTCTATCGAATTCACTGACCAAAAAACGGGGAGTGGCTTTTTTGATCAAGCAAACAGTTTTTTTTAAGTATCTGGCCCATCAACAGGATACGGAAGGGAGGTATCTAATACTTACATGTGAAATCAATAATGTGACATATACCATAATTAACACTTATGCCCCTAACGCCAGACAAATTTGCTTCCTCAACAAGCTTTGGAAAAAAGTGTAAAAATTGTGAAATGGACATATCATTCTATGTGGGGACCTGAATGCAGTCCCTGACCCACATTTGGATGTTTCCAGTTCTACGCCCAGAACGACTGGCAGACGTACTATAGGCAACTTTGCTAGCTCGGCTGGTTTATATGATGTGTGGAGGTGCCAGCATTCCACAGAAAGAGATTTCTCGTTCTTTTCGCAAGTTCATTTATCGTACTCCAGAATAGACTTATTTTTGGTGGACAAATTTTTATTACAACGAATTTCCCTGTCAGAGATTGGAAAAATAATATGGACTGACCATGCCCCTATATCGATCAGAGTGGGGGACTGTACCTTTTCCACCCGAGCAATTAGGTGGAAGTGTGATCCCCAATTGTTTAACCACTTCAGCCCCGGACCATTTTGCTG
The DNA here is from genome assembly GCF_037356315.1 of Lithobates pipiens. Classification (NCBI taxonomy): domain Eukaryota; kingdom Metazoa; phylum Chordata; class Amphibia; order Anura; family Ranidae; genus Lithobates; species Lithobates pipiens. The sequence continues at coordinate 32,868,215 of NW_027507903.1, read as the reverse complement.
CCTAAAGACCAGACCACTTTTTGCGAATTCAGCACTGCGTTGCTTTAACTGACAATTGTGACGTCATGCAACGTGGCTCCCAAACAAAATTGACATCCTTTTTTTCCCACAAATAGAGCTTTCTTTTGGTGGTATTTGATCACCCCTGCGGTTTTTATTTTTTATTTAAACAAAAATAGAGTGACAATTTTGAAAAAACGCATTATTTTTTACTTTTTGTTATAATAAATATCCCCCAAAAATATATAAAAAAGCATTTTTTTCCCTCAGTTTAGGCCGATATGTATTCTTCTACATATTTTTGGTTAAAAAATCACAATAAGCGATTATTGGTTGGTTTGCGCAAAAGTTATAGCGTTTACAAAATAGGGGATAGTTTTATGGCATTTTTATTAATATTTTTTTTTTTTACTAGTAATAGCGGCGATCAGCGATTTTTATTGTGACTGCGACATTATGGAGGACACATCGGACATTTTTGACACATTTTTGGGACCATTGTCATTTATACAGCAATCACTGCTATATAAATTCAGTGATTCCTGTGTAAATGACATTGGCAGTGAAGGGGTTAACCAGTGGGTGGCAGTGTAGGGGTTAAGTGTTCCTAGGGGTGTGTTACTAACTGTTGGGGGCTGGGCTTTCATTTAGTGAACACTGATCTCTGCTCCAATCACATGGAGCAGAGATTAGCGTCACTAGTTGCTAGGCAGAACGGGGAGATGCTGTTTACAATAGCAGAATGGGGAGATGCGGTTTACAACGGCATCTCTCCGTTCAGCCGCCCCGTGAGACGATTGCGGGCATGCCCGTGGCAATCGAGTCTGCAGGACCCGCGACCGGACTCACGGGGTTCCCGACCAGCATGCGAGCAGGCAGGGCAGCAGTAAAGATTGGACGTACCTGTACGCCAATATGCCTGCCCGTGCCATTCTGCTGATGTAAATCGGCGTGCGCTGATCGGGAAATGGTTAAGGACCCTGTAATAGTGAAGGAGGTTGCCTCCTTATTACAAGAATTTTTTGAGGTTAATGACACTTAGCCCTTGTACACACGGTCGGAGATTCCGACGGAATGTGTCCGATCGGAGCATTTTGTCGGATATTCTGACTGTGTGTTGTCTGCATCGGACTGTTTCCGTCGGAATATCCGTCGGACCAAATTTTCCAACTTTCTGGAAATATTTTCCGAAAAAATGCTCCGATCGGACATACTCCGATCATGTGTAGAGAATTCCGATCGGACAAAGTGCCACACATGCTCAGATCAAATTCCTACACCAAAGCTATTGGCTACTAGCGTGAACGTAGTCCTGTCATAACGAACAAACATTATCACATTCTGAACGATCGGATTTTCCGACAACTTCGTCCAACCGTGTGTATACAACAGTTTCGGACAAAATCCGACAGACAAAATCCGACGGATTTGGTTGTCGGAATCTCCGACCGTGTGTACAAGGGCTAAGGATGTAAATCCGTTTACATTATGGAATGCACATAAGGCATTCATTAGGGGTCTGTTAATCAAAAAAAGTGTGGGGCTGAGGAGGATGAGGAGGCAGCGTATGGATGGTATTTTGAAGGAGATAGCAGATTTAGAAGCATCGAACAAAAAAATACCCTCACTGATTACTAGCAACAAACTGGCAGCAGCGCGAAATGAGTTGCGCACCCTGCTACTGGCCCAACACTCACGAAACATCCACAAACTTAAAGCCAATTTTTACACATATGGCAATAAGGCAGGGAGGCTTTTAGCCAACCAAATTAAAGACAGAGTACACAAACAAAAAATACCCTACATATTTCCCCCACAGAACGGCTCCAAACTCACCAACCCCAAAGAGATTGCTGATGCATTTAGTTTATACTACAGCAGCCTTTATAACTTACAAGAGGACCACACTAACACCCAACCAACTTCTGAAGCAATAGAGAAGTTCCTTCAGAAAATTTAATTACCTAAGTTACAACAAACACAACTAGATTCGCTAAATGCTCCATTCTCACAACTTAGAATCCAAAAAACAGTGGAAGCATTACCCAAGAATAAGTCACCCGGCCCCGATGGGTACTCCTAGGAGTACTATCGGAGCTTCTCAAATATTATAGTTCCAATTATGCAAAGGATGTTCCATGCAGCTGCCTCCTCTGCCTCATTTCCGCTACTAGCGACTATAATTACCCTACCCAAACCGGGGAAGGAACCGGACAGAGTACAGAACTTCAGGCCCATATCTCTTTTAAATGTGGACCTGAAGGTTTACGCCAAACTGTTGGCTAACAGGATGGCTAAACTCTTATGCCGCATACACACGATCAGACTATCTGGCGGACTTAGTATGGTGGACAATCCACTGGAAAGTCCACCAGACTTTCCGAACAAGCGAACCTCCCCACACACAACCTGACTTTTGCGGCGGACTAGGTCCGCCGGACTGTGGCGTGAGTCCGCCGTACTTTTGAAATGAACGGACTTACCCACACATGGAGGAAAGTCCATTAAATTTGAACGCAGCTCCAGGTAGACGGGACTAGCGCAGGAGGTCAATGTTGCCGCCTCCATGGGTGAGATTGACACGTCGCTGGCCCCGTCACCTGGTATGGACTTAAAGGGGAAGCCCTACACCGAAAAAACGGTGTGGGGGTCCCCCCAAGGTCCATATCAGACCCTTATCCAAGCACGCAGCCCGGCCGGTCAGGAAAGGGGGTAGGGACAAGAGAGCAGTACCAGGGCTGTACCAGGCTGCGTGCCCTCAACATGGGGGGTGCTTTGGGGACAGGGGGCCGTGCGGCCGCCCACCCCAAAGCACCTTGTCCCCATGTTGATGAGGACATGGGCCTCTCCCCGACAACCCTGGCCGTTGGTTGTCAGGGTCGGGGGGCTCATCGGAATCCGGGAGCCCCCTTTAATAAGGGGGCCCCCAGATACTGCCCCCCCACCCTATGTGAATGGATATTGGTTGTAAAATGTACCCCTACCCATTCAGCTGGTGAAAAAAAATGTAAATAAAACACAGCACAAGGTTTCAGAAAGTCAGAATTTATGACCTATGCCAGAATAGCAGGTCTACTAAATAATGTTCAATCATATAATTTCCTACTACCTGAGGATATATGGGAATTGTGGCAGCCACAATCTGAGCATAAAAAAGGAACAAACAGGCATTTATAATATTCTCCATGGTAAATTACACTTTTAGATCTCAAAGTAATTGACTAAATGGGAAGAGGAATTAAATGTAAAAATCTCCCCAGCCCAATGGGCAAGAGCAGTTAAATGTAGTTATAAACACTCTAAATGATCAAACTTCAGAGAGACCGCACAGAAGATACAGACGCCAAATGTTCATAACATCATTGAGACATCAAAAAATAATGAATGGGTGATGAGATGATATGTGAAAGTGAGTAATCATCTGATGATGTCTATGTAGACGAAACGCATCGGAATGAGCTCCACTACCGCCATACATACTTTTAAAGCGCTGTTTACTCTTCTCAAATGTGAGTTTTTTACCTGATTAAATTTCTAATTTTTTATACGGAATTATGCTATGTGACCTTCCTTTGTTCCTCTTTCTTCGATATACATGTGAATATATGGGAGAAACCATCCATTTGTCTGTATGGAAATACCTCCTATGGAGATCACTACCCCAATGACTGTATGAATATTTTGGTTTACGTGTCAAAGGTTTCCAGATCCAATTTCTTCAACTTTGGCATCTGCCAATAGAAGCCTGTTTGACTCATAGGACGTATGTACTTTTAAGTTCAAACCATCTGGTAAGCCTTCATCCTATCCGTGGCGGACTACTCACTTTCACATATCATCTCATGATATTTTATATTTATATTTTTTGATGTCTCAATGATGTTGGCTGAAGTAACAATGAGAATCCGGTCTTGTGGATATCACCAAGTAGGTTGAGAGATCCAGGTATCCTGCAAGTGTTCTCAAGCTTAGTTTTCCTACGGGTTCTACAACGTCTGTGGCAGAGACATTATTTTGTACGTTCTACAACAACGTCTGTGGCAGAGATTTGTTCCTGACTAAGCACCTTGTTGGCTGCTAGGCCTTGTGAGAGAGGGGCTGTCCAACCTGAGTGATCATCCAGTTACGAATGGCTATTCTCTGGATGCAGTCAAGTAAGCAAGTTCTTCAACGTTTTTATGACTTTGACACTAAGAGTACCTGAACCCTCTTCCCAACCCTCTGATCCCAAGTTGAAAGACTGTTCAATTGTCTGAGTTTTGCAAATAAAATCTATTCAAGTGGATTTATTGTCAGTCTCAAGTTACTGGACCATCTACCATGGGACATCCCCTAGACGTGCAACAAGGAGAACGGAAGGTAACGGTAAGCCCAAAAATAACCAGCAGCTCCTTCAGGGGTTAGTGTTACATATATATACAGGCATACCCCACTATTAAGTACACAATGGGAAAATTGTTCATGGTATAGATTCAACAAGGTGTTGGAAATATTCCTCAGAGATTTTGGTCCATATTGATATGATAACATCACACAGTTGCTTCAGATTTGCACATCAGAGCTGCACATCCATGATGGTGTTCCACCACATCCAAAAGGTGCTCTATTGGATTGAGATCTGGTGACTGTGGAGGCCATTGGAGTACAGTGTCCACATTGTCATGTTCAAGAAAACATTGGTGATCCGCATCCTTTCCAAAATAAATGCTTACTGCCATGATAGTGACCTTGCCCAAACCAGGGAAAGAACCTACATCTCCTAAGAACTTCCGTCCCATCTCATTACTAAATATTGACTTAAAAATCTACGCAAAAATGATAGCCAATAGACTTGAAGACATCCTACCCTCCTTAATCTCCTTAGATCAATCTGGATTCACCAAGGGCCGCCAAACGTCAGACGCCACAAGACGATTACTTAATATCATACACCACGCAGAATCCTCTAAACTCCCCGCCATTCTCCTATCCCTTGACGCCGAAAAGGCCTTTGACAGGGTCCATTGGGGTTACTTAGCAGCAGTACTAACCAAGTTTGGAATTATTGGCCCAATACAAGATGCTATACTGGCTCTATATTCTTCTCCCTCGGCCAGAGTATTCTCTGCGGATGTCCTTTCAGCACCTTTTCAAATCTCTAATAGCACAAGACAGGGCTGCCCACTCTCACCCATCATTTTTAATCTAATTATGGAACCTCTTGCCGAAAGAATTCGAACGAATACTGAAATTACTGGCATTCCCCTCGCTGGAATGGTCCACAAAATTAACCTATTTGCGGACGACGTGATCCTTATGGTAACTAACCCTGAACGATCCCTCCCGGTCATCCAAAAGACACTCGCCTGGTTTAGCGCTGTGTCATATTATAAGGTAAACGAATCCAAATCATATATCTCGGATTTAGGTCTAGACCCTTCCGTTAGCACCCGTATCAAATCATACTTCCCTTTCACCTGGGCAGAAAAGAGCATAACATACTTAGGTATCCAGTTGACCCAAACTACGAAATCTCTATTTGCTGCCAATTATCTACCACTCCGAACCAAACTACAATCAGATCTCACCAAATTAGCGACCCTTGAATTTTCTTGGACAGGGCGCCTAGCGGCGTTCAAAATGTTACACCTTCCTCAAATTCTTTATTTATTCCACACCTTACCCATCCCGCTTCCCCTTAGCTATTTTAGATCTCTCCAAGCACTACTATCCAAATATGTCTGGCAAGGTAAGCGTGCCAGATGCAGACACTCCCAACTAATCAAACACCGCCTAGCTGGAGGCACAGGCTACATTGACTTCCAGGACTACTACATGGCCTCTATCCTGACACAATCCAAAGCATGGTCCCCACTCTCTCCTAGCTCTTCCCTATGGGGAAAAATGGAAGCTTCTCTGATTCCAGGAGGCAACTTATCCTTGTGGCTATTCGCCACATGCTTAGGGGCCAAAACCCCTAACAAAATCTCTCTGCCCATGGTAGCAACAATTAAAACCTGGATAAGATTCACCCAATCAGTAAAATCTCACTCCACAGGGGTAACAGTTCATATCCCTATAGAAACCCTACATCTACTGATGCAATCGACATCCTACGAGTGCTGGAAGTCCAAGGGTATAACTTCTCTAACAGATCTTATCGACGGCGAAACCATAAAATCATTTCCGACGTTGCAAACAGAATTCCGCCTCCCAAACTCTGATATCTTCTTGTATCTGCGCACCAAACACTGCCTCGCGTCACTTAAATCATGGGAATGTACGCTGCCCCGTGCAGTATGGCTTTTCTACAAATCCGCCACGGTACGTACCAAAGGTATCGCCCTCTTTTACAAATTACTCCAACATAAAACTACTTTTATTAAAACAGCGGCACTACTACACTGGGAAAGAATTCTGGACCGCACATTTACGTTGGAACAATGGGAGATAGCTTGCCAATCCACCTATGAAGCCACATGTTGTGCCTCCCTATGGGAATTAGCATAAAAACTGAACTACGGTTGGTATTTGACCCCTGACAAACTCTCTAAATTCGACTCGAACAATGATGGAACGTGTTGGCGAAAATGTGGTCACTATGGGAACTTAATTCATACCTTTTGGAGCTGCCCCAAACTCCAGGGCTTCTGGCACTCAGTATTCAACCTCATCTATGTAGTTACCAAACAATCTGTACCAGAATCTCCCCATTTAGCCCTCTTATCCTTGACTATTGATCAATTCTCTAACCCGACAAGAAATATCATAATTCATATACTGTTAGCGGCGAGGTTAACTATAGCTCGAAAATGGAGGAACATTGATCCTCCCACTCTACTGGAGGTAGTTTAAACTACCCAGTCGCATTACTCACATGAAACTATACTAGCAATTAAACAAGGTCCTAAAAGTAAACTTTTTTCCAGATGGCAACAGTGGAGAGACTGGGTCAGCTCCTCTGACCTAACTTCTCTCTTTAAATCCTAAATCTTTGAAATGACTTTCGAAAGCAAACATAAGCAGAGAGGTGGGTGACCTCGCTCGGGCACAGCATAGATCCCTTAGGGGGTGCCCGGGCGAACATCTTCCTTCTCTCAGGTAATGGCCGATTTTCACCGCTTTCCTGACCCAGTCTACCACTGTCCTAGATACCAGCTAGCTCATCAACACTTCTTTGTATCTCAGGGGTGATACTCACCCCACTGTGTGTGTCCCAGGTTATTATTAATATCCTAGTTAACGGACTAGAAAACTCCTGTTATGTCTCACTAGCGTTTTCTCAACAATGAAGATGTTCTATGTTTTGTTTTTTATTTTTTCCTCTCTTATGTTCTCTCTCGTTTATCTATGTTCCACAGTTCTATTTCTTACTTTCAAAAGATTTTATTTTACGATAAAGGCACTTACAAACATACACCAGAATATAAACAATCTGCAGCAGGGAGGGCCCGCTGACACAATGTAAGTAATGAAAACAGGAGACATTAATGAAAGACAGACAATATCAAAAGGGTACAGTCAGCATGCCCCTCCTCAGCAAAAAGAGAGATAAACAAAGGGTGACCCCCCAGGGAGAGCCCACCCAATAGAACCGTAAGGGGTAGCACCCAGGAGCCCCCACCCCGACACCCCTAATAGGGAACTTGCTGTGCCAGGATGGGGAAGTATCCTCCCGGGCCCCCCCCTCTCAGAGGGATAAAGAAGTTGATGGGCCGTCCACAGCGGGCACCGCAACATTAAATTGGACTGTACGGTGAACCTGTCAATTACAGCTCTGTTGAGCAAACCAAAAACTTAGAACGTCTAGAAGGACAGAGGAAAGAAGAGAGGAGGAGAAGAGGAGGACAGAGGGGTAAGGGGATGTAAGCTATGTCCTAAAAGGGTGGAAGGGTATAGTGGGAGAATGTTTAGCATTCAATGTAATAGGGGGCGCTTTAGGGGTGAGGTCTGGTCACTAGAGGAGAGCCTGGGGGTACCCCAGGCAGCAGAGAAATTCCCATGTAACGGGCCCAAGGGTCCCACACCTTTCGGAATTTAGGTGTGGTATCTGACAGAATACCTGATAGTTTTTCTTGGGACATTATCCACGATATCTTCCTCTTAACTGCGAGGAAGGAGGGTCTGGGTTGCTTCCATGCGGAGGCAATCGCAATTTTGGCTCCTAATAGGATAAAATAAGTTAGTTTCTGAGTGTTACCAGACAGCAAAGGAACAGGGGCATTGAGTAACGCAACCTCTGGAGTTTTTGGAACCCGGCAGCCTGTGACTATGTAAATCAAGTTAAAGATTTTAGTCCAGAACGATCGAAGCCTAGGGCATTCCCACCAGATGTGGATCATGGAGCCACGAAGTTGGCACCCCCTAAAACATAAGGGGTTAGCCGTGGGGTATATTTTGGCTAGCCTGGCTGGAGTGAGGTACCACCTGGTTATCAATTTGATGCTAGCCTCCATTAGTGAGGTGTTTTGGATCCCACGAAAGGATCTGGCTAGGGCCAGCTGCCAGGTTTCAAGACTGCCAGAGGTCTGGAGATCAGATTCCCACGCCGTCATATAGGGGGATTTGCCCATTGGGGAAGTGAGAGCCGCATAGATCACTGAAATACCGCCCCTCTGCTCCCCGATCCTACCACACCAGGCTTCATATTCAGTAAAGGGAGGAGGAAGGGGTTTGTTTTTCCAAAGCGAGTTCAAGAAGTGAGATATTTGTTGGAAGCGGAACCTCTCTGAGTCTGGTAGCTCTAAGTGTTCAATACAATAAGCCAGGGAAATCGGACCCCTTGAGTTGAAAAAGTGACCTATCCGGTATAGTCCCTTGTCCAACCACCATCTGAAGGCCTCAATGTCCAGACCAGGGGGGAAGTCATGATTACGGAACATGTGAGCAAGGGGTCTTAAAGTGGAGACTAGGGAAGGCTCTTTGCGAAGACCGTCCCATAGGGTGCAGGAGTGAGATAGGGATGGGGACATGATGGGCGGCCTGGCTTTGGGCGGGCACCACAATAGAAAATCTAGTGTAAAGGAGGGTACGGAACAGCGTTCTATGGACTGCCAATCCGGTTTCTCGTATTTGGAGTAGATCGAGGAGAGTTGGGCTAGGCGAGCTGCAAGGTAGTATTTGTGAAGGTTAGGTAAGCCCAGCCCCCCCCCTGCGTCTGTGCAGGAAGAGCGTGTTTTGCGATAGACGGTACCCCTTATTACTCCAAATATATTTCAGTATTTTGTTTTGCAGAGAGCAAAGGTGGTCCTTCCGAACTGGTATTGGAAGGGCTCGGAAATAGTAGAGGATTTTGGGGAGAAGGGTCATTTTTATGGAGTTAATCCGGCCAAGCCAGGAGAGTTCGTGTTTAGACCATGAGGAGAGATCAGTTTCCAGCTGTCTGTATAATTTGGGGTAATTGTGGGCATACAACATCTCTATTTTAGGTGTAAGGGAGATACCCAAGTATTGGATGGCAGTGTCACTCCATTGGAACGGAAAGGATTGTTTGAGTGAGAGGGCTTGGTGGGTGGGGAGAGAAATATTCAAAGCCACAGACTTGGAGTAATTAACCCGCAAGCCTGAGACCTTGGCAAAGTCGTCTAGTACCCGGGATAAGTTGGGCAGGGTTGTGAGGGGGGAAGTAAGGAATAACAGTATGTCGTCCGCGAAGAGTCCGCATTTGTGCGTTTGACTACCGCACTGGACACCTCCAATGTCTATGTTGTGGCGGACTGCGATCGCCAGTGTTTCAATGGCTATTGCAAATATGAGGGGAGATAGGGGGCACCCCTGTCTGGTCCCCCTGGTGATGGGAATTGGAGTGGAGAGGTATCCCTGCATTCGAATTTGGGCCCTCGGCTGGGAGTATAAGGCCTGTAATAAGCCCAGGAAACGAGCCCCAAAACCCCACCTGTCAAAGAGCTGGAAGATGTACTGCCATGAGACCGAGTCGAAAGCCTTCTGAATATCTAAGGAAAGGAGGAAGCCAGATTGTTTGGGTCCCCCTTCCCAATTAGACTGCAGAATGGAGATAATATCGATCGCCCTCCGAATTTGATCAGGTCCCTGTCTGCCAGGGATAAAACCAACTTGGTCCTTGTGGACGTAGCGTCCGATGAAGGAGGCTAGCCTATTGGCCATAACTTTCGTGAGAATTTTGAGATCATTATTAATGAGGGAAATCGGTCTGTAGTTGCTGACATCCTCTAAGTTCTTGCCAGGTTTGGGGATGACCGTGATATACGCCGTGTTAAGGTGGGGATCCAGGGGGCTTCCATTAGCTTTATGATTACCGAGATTGGCCAGATGGGGGGCTAGCGTGTTGGCAAAGGCTTTATAGTAAGGGATCGAAAGACCGTCGGGTCCAGGGGCGGAGCTTTTTTTAAGATCCTTTATGACTCCCAATATCTCCTCTACCTGGAAGGGGCATTCCATGACTTGTTTGTGAACGTCCGATAAGGCAGGGATGGGGAGTCCCTCCAAAAACTTAGGAAGGAGGTTATCTTTGGGAGATGGGGGGCTACTGTAGAGAGAGGTGTAAAAGTTCTGAAAGGCATTCAGAACTGTGACCGGATTAGACGTGGGCGGGTGTCCTGCACTTCTGATCCGAGGGAGGGTGCTTAGCTTGGTTCTAGGGGAGAGTCTATTAGCCAGGAGTGTGCCTATTTTGTCCGCCTGTGAGTAAAACTTGTGGCCAGACCACCTAACCGATTTTTCTGCTTTCGTGGTAAGGGCGAGATTGAGTTCTAAGCGAATCTTGTCTAGTAGGGAGGTGGGGGTGCGGAGGGGGTCCTTTTTGTGAAGAGCTCTGAGTTTAGAGTATTCCTCTTCTAGCTTCAGGATGGTTGATTGCCTTTCCCGTTTTATTTGAGTACCTAATTGAATGAGTTTTCCCCTAATAAATGCTTTGTGCGCCGCCCACAGGGTTTCGGGGGAGACATCAGGAGTCGCATTAATAGAGAAATATTCCTGCAGTGCTTTGTCGAGATCCATAACTCGTGATGGCTCTGATAGGAGAGATTCATTTAACCTCCAATGACTGGGGTGTCTCCCACTCGAACCCCCGAGGGCCGTCACAATTACCAGCGAGTGATCCGAGATCACTGTGTCAGTGATGGAGGCTTTGAGCACCCTGGGAAGGAGCGAGGAGGGGACAAGTATGTGGTCTATCCGTGCATATGATTGGTGTGGCGCTGAGTAGTGAGTGTAGTCTCTCTTTGTGGGGTTTAATTCCCGCCAGACATCGGATAACCCATGAGCGTGAAGCAATTTGGCGATCCGTAGGCTTGCCTTCGTGGGCCTGGTTAACCGGGAATGTGAGGGGGAGGATTTATCAAGTCCTTGATCAAAGGCGACGTTAGAGTCCCCTCCGACAATAACCGTTCCCTCCAAAAGAGGCGCTAAGGTGCGCAGCAGGGATTCGAAGAATTTGGCCTGACCCGTGTTCGGGGCGTAGTAGGAGACCAAGGAGTAAAGTTGGTCCCCCACAGTGCCCTTTACAAGTAAAAACCTGCCCTCCGGATCCGCCTTTTCAAAACTTTTATTGAATTTGCAGGTTTTGGCAATCAAAATGGCCACCCCCCTGGTCTTGGATTCCGCGTTGGCTAAGTAGAACTGAGGGAAGTGGGCATGTAGGAACTTGGGACTATACCGGATAGGAAGGTGCGTTTCCTGAAGTAGAATTATATCTAGTTTCAGAGATTTGTAGTGATCAAGGGCTTTTCTCCGTTTGATGGAGGAATTAAGACCCTGAATGTTATGGGTGGCTATCTTAAGCCTAGCAGCCTGTGGATCAGCCATGGAGCAGAGGGGGAGCCCAGCTTCTGAAAGCGACCTCACTTACCCAATCCATAGCGGGGTTCTCGGCAAGAGCATTGGGATCGGTGGCCCGTGGTTGTCTCCCAGAATACAATGCCGACTGGGTTAGCTCAGCCAGACCTGAGGAGAAAAAAAATAGTGTCATGTAAACATTCAACAGGGGTAGCTTACCATCAAGGGGGGAGAGAGAAGGAGAAAGGGCAAGGAAAGAAAGCGTTCCTAAGAAGAGAAAGAGGAGATCAGGGCAGGAGACACCCCCCGAAATCCCAAGAAAGAACAATGTAGACAACCGACCCATAAGGTCAGAAGTCCCGACCCTCAGGCGCCCGGGAAAGGCCGAGGGAGGGGGAGTTACACATGTGGTCCCTCGCGGAATTGGGGACCCCTAGTCGGGTAACTACCCGATCTGTTGAATCAACATTAAATAACAATAGAAGATAAGCAGCAATAAAAAAAACTTAAGGCACGGCTAAACATAATGATTAGAAGACACTGGGGCTTAACAATGAATGCTGGTCATTAGGCAAAAGGTAAGATGGTATATCCAGGGAGGGTGCTGGGGACTGCAGCTCCCTGAAGAGTCCTCAAAGCAGCCCTCAGGGCCCATTTCGAGGGGGTGCAAATAATATGAGGGGTTACGGGCAGTCCAGTAGATGGACAAAGTACTGCATAGCGTCCCGGGATATTAAAGGCAATGGAGAAGAGGGTAGCACAAGTCCTAGGCAAGGGGAGGGCAAAAAAGGGTGGAGGGCCAAACTTTCAATGTTTGGGGAGAAGTCCTCCGGCCCTCTCCAGGACCTCGGACGGTCAGGCACAGAATGGAGAGTCTGAAAAGGGGTCTGAATGTTGCTCAGGTGGGTGCATTATCCTTGACCTTCTTGGCTCTTCCGGAGGTCCACAACGGGGATTGTGGGCTGTTAGGAGTGGGCCGTTTGTTGGAGCTCTGGCTAGGGTTAGAAGTGTCCATATCAGCTTCTTGAGAAATGATTTTCAGCCTGGTGAGGAGCTTTTCCCCCTCGGGGAAAGTGGAGAAAGCAAAAGACTTCCCTTTGTCCGTGAACCTGACCGCAAATGGGAATGCCCATTTGTATTTTATGTCTTTTTGCGACAGTGCAAGCAAGAGGGGTTTCAGAGCTCTCCGTCTCTGTATGGTGGAGGGGGAAAGGTCCGCAAAGATCTGAACCTGGTGGCCCTGGTATGTGACGTGTTGCAGGGATCTGGCTCTCTTCATAACTTCTTCTTTCACTGAAAAGTGATGTGGCTTGGCTAGAACATCACGCGGAGTGCCATCCTTCCTAGGGGGGCCGAGGGTTCTATGGACCCGGTCTAGTTCAAGCTTAGGAGCTGGGATGTCAGGGATTAGCTGTGTAATGAGGTCTTGCACCGCCCTGGACACATCAGTTTTCGATTCTGGAAGCCCGCGAATTCTGATGTTATATCTGCGTGACCTATTTTCGAGGTCATCGATACGGGCCATGGCTAGGTCTAATTGCTCCTGTACTGAATAAATGTGCCTGGAGTTTTGGATGGATCTGGCAAAGGTATCCTCCATTTTATGTTCGATCGTTTCGATCCGGGAGCCTAGGTTAATAAAGTCAGCTTTCAATTCCCCCGTGATTTGCAAGGCAGTTTGGGAGAGGCCCCTTTCTAATAGTTCAGAGAATTTACCAAACAGGGCATCCATGTGGGAGACTGGGTCTGCATGAGCAGCCTCATGGGAGGCCATGGCGGCCTGGGTAGCCCTGTATGTCCCCGCTGGGGAGGGGGGGAACTCCTGGATGGTGCGTTCCAGCAGAGAGACCGTGGAGGCCGGGGACGGTGTGGCTTCCTTGGGAGGACCCCTGAGGTTGCCTGGGGTGGCGTGGAGAGGAGGAAAGTCTGTATCTGACCTGAAATCCACTGTGCCTGCGGATCTGTGATCCTGAGATAGGAGCTGTGCTGCGGTGGCCATCTTGGATTTCTCCCACACGTCCAATGAAGCGAACAGCGGGCCCAGATTGCGTTTAGCCAGTCCACCGGTCATTCGGTAATGTGCCCCAACTCTTCGGGAGTCCGTCCCTATAGCTCGGGAAGCGGAAGGGTAGCCGTGTCGTGCGGTAGGGGTTCCGTCGTTCCGCGAGGCAGCGGAGCTTTAGATGATCGCGGCCATCTTGGAAGCCTCGCGCATGCGCCCCTAAATTCCACAGTTCTATTTCTTAAGAACAAACGAACCATATTACTCATTGTATAACTTCATTTGGACTATATGGTTACCAGATTCTATGGATATATCGCTTATGATGTTGTGACTTATCACATGTGCTACCGTTTGGTTAAACATGAATGTATATCCACTGTCACCTACTCATTGTATTATGAAAAACTGAATAAAATCTTTTGAGAAAAAAAAAGAAAACATTGGTGAGATGACTTGAGATTTGTGACATGGTGCATTATCCTTCTGGAAGCAGCCATCAGAAGATGGGTACACTGTAGTCATAAGGAGACATGGTCAGACATGGTCATGGACATGGTCAGCAATAATACTCAGGTAGGCCGTGGTGTTTAAACGATGCTCAATTGGTACTGAGGGGCCCAAAGCGTGCCAAGAAAATATCCCCCACACCATTACACCACCAGCCTGAAGCGTTTAAACAAGGCAGGATGGATCCATGCTTTCATGCTTATGCCAAATTCTGACCCTAGAATCTGAATGTTGCAGATAAAATCAAGACTCATCAGACCTGGAAATGTTTTTCCAGTCTTCGATTGTCCAATTTTGGTGAGCCTGTGAGAATTGTAGCCTCAGTTTCCTGTTCTGACAGGACTTGCACCCAGTGTGGTCTTCTGCTGCTGTAGCCCATCTGCTTCAAGGTTCCATGTGTTGTGCATTCAGAGATGATAGTCTGCAAACCTTGGTTGTAACGAGTGGTTATTTGAGTTACTGTTGCCTTTCTATCATCTCAAACTAGTTTGCCCATTCTCCCCTCACCTCTGACATCAACAAGGCATTTTCGTCCACACAACTGACACTCACTGGATATTTTCTCTTTTTCGGACCATTCTCTGTAAACCAGAGAGATGGTTGTGCATGAAAATCCCAGTAGATCTGCAGTTTTTGAAATACTCACACCAGCCCTTCTGGCACCAACAACCATGCCACATTCAAAGTCACTTAAATCCCCTTTCTTCCCATTCTGGTGCTCGATTTGAACTTCAGCAAGTTGTCTTTACCATGTCTAGATGCCTAAATGCATTGAGTTGCTGTCATATAATTGGCCGATTAGTCATTTGTGTTACCAAGCAATTGAACAGGTGTATCTAAGAAAGTGGCCGTTGAGTCTATATGGTCCCTAAATGAAAAGGGAACAACAGTTTTGGGCAACACCGCCCTTCCTCAAGTTCAGTAAGTATATGTATAGATATATATATATATATATATATATATATATATATAGATAGATAGATAGATAGACAGATAGATAGATAGATAGATAGATAGTATCTCAAACATGAGTACACCCCTCACATTTTTGTAAATATTTTATTCTACCTTTTCATGTGACAACACTGAAGAAATGACACTTCGCTACAATGTAAAGTAGTGAGTGTACAGCTTGTATAACAGTGTACACTTTCTGTCCCCTCAAAATAACTCAATACACAGCCATTGATGTCTAAACCGCTGGCAACAAAAGTGAGTACACCCCTAGGTGAAAATATCCAAATTGGGCCGAATTAGCCATTTTCCCTCCCCGGTGTCATGTGACTCATTAGTGTAACAAGGACGCAGGTGTAAATGGGGAACGGGTGTGTTAAATTTGATGTTATCGCTTTCACTCTCTCATACTCGTCACTGGAAGTTCAACATGGCACCTCATGGCAAAGAACTCTCTGAGGATATGAAAAAAAGAATTGTTGCTCTACATAAAGATGGCCCAGGCTATAAGGAGATTGCCAATACCCTGAAACGGAGCTGCAGCACAGTGGCCAAGACCATAGAAGTTTAATAGGACATGTTCCACTCAGAATAGGAATCGCCATGGTCCACCAAAGTTGAGTGCACGTACTCAGCATCATATCCAGAGGTTGTCTTTGGGAAATAGATGTATGAGTGCTGCCAGTATTGCTGCAGAGTTTGAAGGGGTGGGTGGTCAGCCTGTCAGTGCTCAGACCATACGCCGCACACTGCATCAAATTGGTCTGCATGACTGTCATCCCAGAAGAAAGCCTCTTCTAAAGATGATGCACAAGAAAGCCTGCAAACAGTTTGCTAAAGACAAACAGACTAAGGACATGGACTGGAACCATGTCCTGTGGGCTGATGAGCCCAAGATAAACTTATTTGTTTCAGATGGTGTCAAGCGTGTGTGGCGGAAACCAGGTGAAGCGTACAAAGACAAGTGTGTCTTTCCTACAGTCAAGCATGGTGGTGGGAGTGTCATGGCCTGGGGTTGCATGAGTGCTGCCGACACTGGGGAGCTACAGTTCATTGAGGGAACCATGAATGTCAACATGTACTGTGAGGGGTGTGCTAACTGTGAGATACCGTAACAGGGCTTTTTTCAGGTGGAACTCAGTTCTACTACCTCTGGCTCAGACCATTTGGTGCCTGCTCACCACAATCACTTGTAAACACAGTCACAATACTTAGGTTATAAGTATATCCAAAGTGAAAAACCAAACAGTTCAGTGTTATAAATTACCATGAATACTACAAATCATTTACTAAGTGAATATAATTGATCACAACCAATGAACATATTCATAAAACAATTGTATGAAAATTCCCCAAATTGTACACAAAACTCACCAGTATACAGTATGTGCCGCTGTACAGCCGCGGAAATTTACGCAGGAGAGCCGACCTGCTGCCATATGACGACGGTGGCTGGTCGGCAAGTGGTTAAGGATGTGCACATTTATGCAACCATATTATTTTATTATTTTATTTTTACTTCCCTCCAGCTAAAAGAATTCAGTTTGTTGTTCAACTGAGTTGTACAGTTTATAAGTCACATTAAAAGTGGAAAAAATTCTGAAATGATTTATCTTTGTCTCATTTTTTACTTCACAGAAACCTGACATTTTTACAGGGGTGTGTAGACTTTTTATAGCCACTGTATATATATATATATATATATATATATATATATAAATCCAAGAGAGGGATTGCTGCACTTAAAATTTATTTGAAAAAAATGTACTCATATAACAAAATAGTAGTAGTGTTCTATATGACAGTTTCGGGTTATATGGATAACGCCTTTCCTCAGAGTAGAACACATCTAACATTGGTTCTCTACAACATTGCATATATAATCAATCAAGCATCTGGAATCGATTAATTAACCACATATGAAAGAAACAACTAATGTTGTGTACACATAACCGGACTTTCCGGCAAACTAGGTCCGACGGTCTTCCTGGCGGACTTTTGGCAGAGTTCCGGCAGACTTTCAAAACGAATGGACTTGGCCACACATTAATGGACTAAGTGATGACGTAAACGGGACAAAAAAGGAAGTTCAATAGCCAGTAGCCAATAGCTGCCCTTGCGCGTATTTGGTCCATCGGACCAGCACACAGGTTTTCAAGATTTTTAGTCTGTCGGAATTGAGTCCGTTGGATAGATTTGAAACATGTTCTATTTCTAGGTCCATCAGATTTTTTCACCGAAAAACGATCGTATTGGCCCACACACGATCGGATTGTCCAACGGACTAATCCCTTAGGGACCTAGTAAGTCTTCCAGCTTACCTCACAGTATCCCAATGTAGATCCTTAAGCTCAGCTCGCCATCTCTCACTAGACTTCTTAGACTCTCAGCTAACACTAACACCGCAAATCACCCTGAACACACTAATACCACCGTGAAACATGGGGACAAGGTGCTTTGGGGTGGGGGGGCCGCGCGGCCCCCCCTTCCCCAAGGCACCCTCCATTTTGAGGGCACGCGGCCTGGTACGGCTCAGGAGGGGGGGGCGCTCGCTAGCCCTCCCTTTCCTGGCCGGCCGGGTAGCGTGCTCGGACAAGGGTCTGTTGTGGACTTGGGGGGGACCCCCACGCCGATTTTTTTCGGCGTTGGGGTTCCCCTTTAAGTCCATACCAGGCGGCGGGGCCAGCGACGTCTCCTTCGCGGGCCCCGCCTACCTGCAGACCCGCTCAAAATGAGCGGACTTTTCTCCGGGCGGGAAAAGTCCGCTCATTTCAAAAGTACGGCGGACTGGCATACACACGGGTGGATTGTCCGCCGAAATGCGAGTCCGGCGGGAAGATTGGAGTGCAACACGGCATTCTAAGTCCGCCGTACTTTCGGGTCAAAAAAGTATGCCGGAGGCTACACACGGGGGGATTGTTTGGCGGACTTGAGTTTGCCGGAATTTTCCACCGGATTGTTTGATCGTGTGTACGCGGCATAATTCAACAATAAGAAGGACACTGGGCAAAAATGTCATCCATGGGAGAGTTCCAAGGCCAAAGCCTTTTGCTGACCAAAAAGAACACAAAGGCTCATCTCACATTTACGAAAAAACATCTTGACCAAGACTTTTAGGCAAATATTCTGTGGACTGATGAGGAAAAATTTTTACTTTTTGGAGGTGTGCGTCCCTTTACATCTGGCATAAAACGAATACAGCATTTCCTAAAAAGAACATCATACCAACAGTCAGACATGGTGGTGGTAGCGTGATGTTCTGGGGCTGCTTTGCAGCTTCAGGACCTGGAGGACTTACCATAATTGATGGAACTATGAATTCTGAGCTCTACCAGAAAATCCTAAAGGAGAATGCTTGGCCATCAGTTTGTGATCTCAAGCTCAAGTGCACTTGGGTTATGCAGCAGGACAATGATCCAAAACACAACAGCAAGTCCACCTCCAAATGCTTCAAACAAAGCAAAATTTAGGTTTTGGAGTGGCCTAGTCAAAGCCCGGACTTAAATCCAATTGAGATGCTGTATCATCTCTGGACCTTACACAGGCCGTTCATGCTGGAAAACCCTCCAATGTGGCTGAATTAAAACAATTTTGCAAAGAAGAGTGGGCCAAAATTGCTCCACAGCATTGTGAAAGACTCATTGCCAGTATTTGCAAAGGCTTGATTGCAGTTATTGCCTCCAAGGGTGGCACAACCATTTATTAGGTTTAGGGGGCAATTACTTCACATAAAACTAGGCAGATTTGGACAGCTTTTTCGCCTTAATAAATGAAACCATCATTTAAAAACTGCATTTTGTATTTACTCGGGTTATCTTTGTGGAATAATAAAATTAGTTTGATGATCTGAGTTAAGTGTGACAAATATGAAAAAAAAAAATCAGAAAGGGGGCAAATACCTTTTCACAGCATTTTGAAAAAATGGTGTGAGGGCTATATATATATATATATATATATATATATATATATATATATATATACACATACATACATACATACATACACAGTACATATCCCCTTCATAAACTGACCCTAAAAGAATAAAGTAGTAGCGTAGTCTAAACAGTTTGCATTATGCCTATATGTCTTTTCTCTATATTGAGATGCATATCATTTACTTCCTATATTTTGCTCCTTAGTTTAACGCTACATAAATATTACTGCTTTCTAATAGCTGAGGGCTATAGGTTCCCTTTAATTGCGTTCTTGGATCTACAATGAATCCCCTTTCTAGTTTTGACTTGGAAGGATTACAAAGTCCCTTTGACAAACATAAACCACAGAGAGCATTGGTGCACAGCAGTCCATATTTCATCATCTCCTTTAGTCTGACAGGTGACGGCCAAATAAGTTTGCTGATAGTACCATTTGGAGATCTAGCATGAGCTTATTTTAAGGAAGGTAAATGGCAGAAAACAATTAATTAGGGTGGCTGGGAAACACTCAGACTCTTTTAAGTGACACACGTGCCAAAAGGCATCATCGTCGGTTTGGCAAAGTGACACAAACAGCTGACAAACATTGTTGATCATTCAGTAAATGTTCCTGTTGACCTCTTCACATATTGTCTGCCTACACAGTGTTCTGCTGGTGGAATTATTCAGCACTTGTCCATTCCAGTAGCACTTTATAGAGATGGGTATAATGTTGATGTAATATATATTGCTTGCCAGCTTCACAGCAAAGCCTGCCTTAATGGGAATGCATAGTGACTTTCAATTTTTTTTCCACTTATTATGATAAAAAAAGGAAATATTTTTTATAAATTTTTTGAAAGAGGAGCTCCAGGCTCCCCACCAAAAATTAAAAGTCAGCAGCTACAAATACTGTAGCTGCTGACTTTAGATATATGGACACTTACCTGTCCAGGGATCCCACGATGTCCTCCTCACCCTAGGTGATTCTTCAATCAGCTTCAGGTGCAGGCACGAGCATCTTAAGTAAGGGAAGCTGGCAGTGAAGCCTTGGGGCTTCACAGCCATTTTCCTGCTGCGCATTTACGAGCCATGCTGCGCTCTGTGAATGGTCCTACAGTCTTCGGGGACCTGAAGGCTGTACACGTGTTACACATGTAACATGTAACATGCTTCAAGCCCTCACCCTCACCCCCTATACCTCCCCTTCCCTGTGACAGTGGGTGGGGTTTACTCTCCCTGCTTGTAATGTTCCAGTGTCAAAAATGTCCACCACACTAGTGACATCGCTAGAGGATCCAGGTCCCAACAGGATGCATTTTAAAGAGGAGGCCCAGCCTCCCCACGAATAATTAAAATTCAGCAGCTGCTGAGTTTTAATATATGAACACTTACCTGTAGAGGGAGCCCGCAATGTCGGGACTCCAGACTATCTTCGAATTGGCTGTCTGGTGCAGCCGCCGGCATTCTGCACTTTCTAAATGGTCCAGCTGCGGAGGCAGGAGGAGGGGGCCAAACTTACGGGAGATGGCATCACCGCCCCATCTCCTGGAAGTGGGGAATGGTACCTGTCAAAAACTGCCACATTTTGCACCTTTCAGGGGGGAGGGGGGAGGCGGATAAGTGGAAGTTCCACTTTTGCCTGTGTAGCGCCAGTACTCCTAACGAGTACGCGCTATATGTTTAAATTTAGTTTTTTCCCAAAACTGTAATGAGTTTTGGGACTAATTGCGCTACATTTTACTTTGGCATTAGTTTGGCTGGGCTGTATAGAAGTTCTACCTGGTCATAGGTGGGGTTGTACACCTGTGGGAGGCTATAGAACACAGTCTGGTTGGACGCATTGGGTACCAATCTCTGTCTCGGAATCAATCAGTGGGAGTTTGTCTGCGTAATCCGGGAAGGGATACTTAAGGTGTCGAAGTCACGTTGTTTGGGGGTTCCGGTCCAGAAGTTGTTGCTGACTCCGTGGTCCTGGTCCTCCTAACCAGCCCCCAGGGGCCCTCATGGCCTGGGGTGCAGATCCATCTATTTCCGAGCCTCGAAACTGGCTAGTTCGAGGCACAGTAACTGGAAGGAG
This sequence comes from Lithobates pipiens, assembly GCF_037356315.1. Taxonomy (NCBI): domain Eukaryota; kingdom Metazoa; phylum Chordata; class Amphibia; order Anura; family Ranidae; genus Lithobates; species Lithobates pipiens. The sequence continues at coordinate 32,847,022 of NW_027507903.1, read as the reverse complement.
GAGTCTAAGGTGTTCCGGGGCCGTCTCGGGCTTTGGAGAGGCCCAGCAACTCTACATGTGACTAGGGGAGGACTCTTCGGTAAGGATTTATCCAACAGTTAAAGAGTCCAGTTGCGAGCGTCTGTTCCCTGGATTATGTACATAGAGAGAGACTTGTGTTGAAGTCAGCAGTTCCAAGCACCTGAGCTAAACTCTACCCTGATACCCTCTATTCCCAACTTAGAGACTGAGTTTGTTCAACCGTTTTATGCAAAATAAAAATCCTAACAAGGAATTCAAGTGTCGGTCTCTACAGGTACTGGATTATCAACCCTGGGAACCCCTAGACAAGGACGAGTACAAGCTGGAGGAGGTAATCGGTAAGCCCAGAAAAATGCAGCCGCTCCTTCGGGGGTAAGTGCTATACGTGGAACTCCACTTTAAGGAAATAAGCTGAAAAGGAGGAAGATTTCCTTGAAATGCATCCTGTTGAGACCTGGATCCTCTTGTGGGGTCATCAGAGTGCGGGACCCTTTTGACACTGGCTTATTGCCTAGGAAGAGCCGCCACATTCTCAGAGATCCGGACGCTGGGTTATGGATTCATCCCCTGTGTGGCTCGGGATAGTGCACTGACAGCAGAGCACAGTTTTGCCTTGTATTGTTCCCGTAGCATCTACCTTTGTGAGTAGGATCTTTTTTATATTGTTTTAATAAAGGTTTACATTGACATACTACACCAGAGCAGTGGTGCTGTCTGTCCTTTGCCCCTTTTTTTTAGCAAAAAGAGCTTGACTAACCTGTAGTGCTCTGTGAATCTTATGTTATACATTGCATTTTAATTTGGAAAACAAAAACTGTGGGGGATATTTACTAAAATTGGAACACACAGAATCTGGTGCAGCTGTGTATGGTAACCAATCAGCTTCTAATTTCAGCTTGTTCAATTAAGCTTTGACAATAAAAACTGGAAGCTGATTGGTTTCTATGGAGAGCTGCACCAGATTTTGCACTCTCCAGTTCTTGTAAATCCCCCTTCCCCATGTGTGTGCATACTATATACGTAGTTAAAAAAAAAAAAAGATAAAAGTCCAGTGGAACCTTGGTTTATGAGTAACATGGTTAACAAGCATTTTGAAAGACAAGCAACTTTTTTTTATTTTATTCTGACTCGGTTTGCGAGTGTTGTCTGGCAAAATGAGCAGAATTCAAGCTAATGGGGTGTGCAGTACTACATTTAGCCAGAGGTGCCACAGATGTTGTTGTACAACACGTAGGGAAACTAAACTTGAAAACACTCATAGGATACCTGGATCTATCAGCCAGCTTGGCGATATCCACAAGACCGGATTCTCTCGGGTACCTCAGGCCTTCCAGGCTCTTACTAAGAAACCAACCTGTATGTGGTCTTCTTCTGAAGAGTCATCCCCTGGAATGCTTGAAGTCACTGGGTCTCTCCAAAACCGGAGATGGCACCCAACCACCTCAGAATCCTTCCTTAGTTTCCTTGCCTCGGGACAGCCAGCCCCGAGACCTCAAAATCGGGTGGATCCGCACCCCAGGCCATAGCCTTCCTGGGGGCTGGTCAGGAGGACCAGGACCATGAAGTCAGTACATAATTCTGGACCGGAACCCCGAACCACGTGACGTCCGCATCTTATATACCCTCTCCCAGAAAGCACAGTGAGAGCGCCACTCCCATTGGGCGGGCTCAGAGATAGAGTAACTTAAGCACCTAACCAGACCATAGTTCCATGCCTGCCAGAAGAGACAGCGGCCCCTGTGGCCAGGCTGAACATCTCACAGTCCAGTCAGACTGATGCTGAAGTCTAAATTTAGACAATTGTACCCAAACCAAACTGCAGTTTAGGCATAACTTTAACTTTGAAAAATGCATAGCACGTGCTCTTCAGGAGCCGCCGCTACACATGCAATAGAAGTCAATGCGGAACGAATTAGCTTAATTTCCATTGACTTCTATGGGGAAACTGGCTTTGATATGCAAGTGCTTTGGATTGCAAACAATCTCCTGGAATGGATTATGCTCGTAATCCAAGGTTCCACTGTAATAGTTAAAAAATGTATAAATAAAAATAAAATAAAACAATTGCCCTGAATTAGAGCTCACCCAAAACCATTTTAGCCTTTATATTTTTTTGTGGATTCCACATAGTTATTTGTATAGTTATGTACCAGCTACTTATGCGTATTTTGTGAGTGGTTTGATATCTAAACCTGAAGTCTCAAGTCTTCTACTAAAAGTGATCATTATAAGGGAGTATCAATCTTCCAGAGAGGTTTACATTATATATTGAGGAAGACAAGTGGGGAAGAGAGATGGAAAATCAGGAACGTCTCATTACTGGAGCATCCGGAGAGATGAGACATTGATGGAAATGCAGTCCACCAGCTGGCTAGCTGAATTTTTCAAAGTGCTCCAAGTACAATTTTGAAAAAGAAACCACTGCCAGTTTTATGGTACAGAGAGGTAATATTGCATTCTGCAATCATGGAAGTGAATACCCACCATTAGAAGCATATACTTGCATAGTGCAGAGACATGGAGTCAGGTGAGCAGACTTGGACAGATTTTTTCTTATCAGACTCAGGGTTACATCAATAGCTTCTAATTTTTGGGCCTTTTCTCCAAAATGTCCATCTAAAATAATAATAAAAAATGTCAGTGTTTCAGAACTATATACAGTATATTATACTTTATATTTGCATCAATGTCTAAGCAAGACTTTTTCCTTTGGTTTTGTGAAAGCAAGTTCCTGCAGCTACAGAGGTCAGTAAGGCTCCTTTTACACTGGGGCGGTGCGGTCATCAGCGGTAAAGCGTCGCTATTTTTAGCGGTGCTTTACCGTCATTTTAGCGGCGGTCTGTGGCCGAAAAAAGGCCTGTCTGTGGCCGAAAAAAGGGTTAAAACCACCCGCAAAGCGCCACTGCAGTGGCGCTTTGCCGGCGGTATAGCCGCGCTGTCCCATTGATTTCAATGGGTAGGAGCGGTTTAGGAGCGGTGAATACACCGCTCCTTCACCGCTCCAAAGATGCGGCTAGCAGGACTTTTTTTACTGTCCTGCTAGCGCACCGCTCCAGTGTGAAAGCCTTCAGGCTTTCACACTGGAGTGAAAGGGGCCGTTTTTTTCCGCCCCAGTGTGAAAGGGACCTAAGGGTTTGTTTGAAAGCTCATTTACCTTTTGTTAAGAATAAGTAAATATCTCAATGGCCAATGCCTGGCTGCAGTTTTAATTGATACTTTTATATTAATGTTTTCAAGATTTTCAGCCAAATTAAATCCATCTCTATTCAAAAATGTGTATAGTATGCTGGCATAGGCTACAAAGACAAAAATAACATTTTATCATTTTATTTACCCGTTAATGTGCCAAAAACCAATTTTAGGAATAATTATACTAGGTAAACCTGTTGCTGTTTGTACAAATCAGCAGTAATTTCTGGTAATTTCTTTATAACATGTTTGCTTAAAAAAAATAAAAATTAGGCTCATACTTTAAAGACCCAAAATGAAGAATCCTACAGATACAGTACCTCTCTGGCCTACCTTGACCATCAAGCGGAGAAGGGGTAAAAGGAGGCTGTAGTCAATGGATTCGGATCTTGCTAGATTTACCAGGGTTTGAAGTAAGGCCTCGCTTCCTCCCTTGGAAATCATGTAGTGAATCCGGCGATGTGTTCCTTTGATGGGAAGATAACAGAAGAGTCATTATTTTTAGGAAATATTTTTAATTTTTTTTCAAACCTGAAACAGCCTCCCTACAGTATTAACAAGTATAACAATAATTTAAAACGCAAGACAATATTTTTATTGATCTGTAGTCAGCTGCATTGCAAAAAAAATGTAATAAAAAATGCTAAATTCAGTACTCACGGTGCTTCATATTATTTTTTTATAGGTTAGCAGTCTACCAATGGCCCCGTGGGCAGTCTTGCAAGGAATCAGTAGTCAAAGGGCAGTTACAGCATTAGCAGCAACCAGTAAGGGCTAGGTCACACTAGCCCAGCCTTTTTCAACCAGGGTGCCCAGGCACCCTGGGTGCCTTTAGGTTTCTTCAGGGGTGCCTTGGCAGAATGCCTAAAAATTGCCCAGAAATTGTATACAAGCTGGTGTGTGGATGAAGCCTGCCTTTTAGTTACACAAAGCCACTGGTTTTCATTGTGCACCATTACAAGCTTCTAGCTGCCATGACCAATGGGATCATCAGTTGATATGGAGGATGTCAGTTGCCTGCATAGCATCCTTGATTGACCTTACCCTGCCCCTCTCCATCAGTGCTGGGGTCACATTAGCTGAGTGATGGAGAAAAAATGAGGGAGAAGAGAAACATTGGAATACTAGCCAGTACCAGTTTGCATAAGTGTATTTGCTTTGGAAGAATAAATTACCTCAAATGCTAGATGCCCTATGTGTGGATGTTGCTGCATTATTTAAAACTATTAGAATCGTTTTTACATTTTAGAATGGGATGCCTCAAGACTGACTGTCCATAATTTTAAAAGGGTGCCTTGCCTCAAAAAAAGTTGAGAAACATTGCGCTAGCCTGTGCTTACAAGGATGCTCCCACAGTGGCCAAAATGATGCAAAATCTCATCTTTGGTCACCAAGGACTCAAATCAAAAAAGCTGTTTTACTGTAAAGTCGATCCAACATTTTCAATTATTTTTGGGTAACGATTCTCAAACAAAAATAGAGATCAGCAACTCTGACTTCACAAGAAGAATGCTTGCTCCAGGCAATTGACCAAAAAAATACTGTGTTGGCTTAAAACAAATGTAGTGCACTCCGCTAGAAATAGACAGGTTCTCCCATAATAGTACAGAGGCTACCTAACCAGGCACTGTTCCAAGCACACCAACAAATGCAGGCTCAGTCTACTCTAATGCCGCGTACACACAATCGGAATTCCGGCCAGAAAAATACCGATGAGAGCTTTTCATTGGAAAATGCGACCGTGTGTATGCTCCATCGGAATTTAGCTGTCCGAATTTCCGCCAGCCAAAAATTGATAGCATGTTCTCAATTTTCCCGACCGAAAAACTTCCGATCGTGTGTATGCAATTCCGACACGCCAAAAATCACGCATGCTCAGATTCAACTACGAGACAGAAGCTATTGGCTACTGGCTATTGAACTTCCTTTTTCTAGTCACGTTGTACGTGTTGTACGTCACCGCATTATAAATGATCGGAATTTGAGGTGACCGTGTGTAGGCAAGACAGCTTGAGACGAATTCCATCGGAATTCCGTCGGGAAAACCATCAGAGCTTTTTCCAACGAGAATTCCGATTGTGTGTATGCGGCATTAGGGATGTCTTTTTGGTGGACTTATAGCAGAATTCAAACAGAGGAGAGGGAAGAAGGTGTGGGATACACCAAAAACGTCAGCAAGTATTAGGAGGATAAACTATAGGTATAATCTTCTAGATGCAGCCTTTTCTAGGGTGGAAAGGGATGGCCAGCTAATCTAGGTCTCTGTGCGAGCTGTCCCAGCCCTTACAGCAACCTGTGGTACTTACTTTCTCAAACACATGCACACTCACAAAGGCTGAGGACAGCTGTCACCCATTCCAGCTTCCATTTGACACTTCTTTCTGAAAAGGGATCCCCCTCTTTAGATCAGCTACCATAGGTAATGCCTTCCAGCAGGTACATTTCAATCCAGATTCCCTCAGACCTTGAGCCAAACACCTACTGAGGCACATCAGTGCTCCCAAGCACACAGGATGCATCCCAGGGACAGCAGTCCCAGGACAAGAACACTCTGATTAAGCCTCCCGAACATTTATCTTCTCCATCAGCCACCTTCTGGGTGCCCCTCCCAGAGATTGGCTGAGAGCAGATAAATATACATAACTCAGCTTCCTGCTCTGTTCCCTGGAAGCTTCTTCTAGAGACATGCAGGAGTAATCAAGAATTAAGCTCAGGGAAACATGAGCAGACCTAGGAAACAGATCACTGCTCCACTGAGTACAGTAGACACAAAAAAAAATACATTTTACCTAACTAGGGCAGGATGTAACACAAAATTATAAATTATTGTTAACTTTAGAGCAAAACTTATAACCCTCCCATACTCAGAGTTATAACCCCTGACTATTTTTTGCCCACTGTGTCCCATTAGGGAAATTTTTCTTCACTTCCTTTCCTATAGCCAAAACAGGAAGTGAGAGGAAAACCCTCCAAAGTAAGAAAATCAATGGTTGTCACCATAACTAGTGTCTTCTATTCTGAAGATATACCCCCAAAGTTTCACTCGATGCTGCTGCAATTGCCGACCAAGGGTTCCAATGGATGCAGTGGTGGTGATACTTGAAGTGGTTGTCAAGGTAAAGAACAATTACAGCCAGCTCCTCTTCCAAATTAATCTCTCCTACACTGTGTAATTGTTATTTTAAAACAATGACTGTAAATACCTGTAGCGCCGGCTCCTAAAGAGCACGCGTTATGTGTTTTTTTGAAATTTAATGTTACCGTTAAACCGCAGTTTGGTTTAGTTTTGATTGCTCTAAATTTTAACCTCAGCACCAGTCTGACTGGACTGCAGGGTGTTCTGCCTAGCCATAGGTGGCACTGCTACTTGCGGCAGGCATGGAAATACAGTCTAGTTGGGTGCATTAAAGTGGTTGTAAACCCTTACAAACCACTTTGACCTACAGGTAAGCCTAGATTAAGGCTTACCTGTAGGTCCAAGAAATATCTCCTAAACCTATACGGTTTAGGAGATATTTACAAAAAGACAGCCACCGCTGTATACAGCGCATGCACCGTAGACAGCGGCGCGCAGGCGCGCTGGGCAGGCCGCAGATCGCGGCGATATGCCGCTCGTGTCGGCTCCCATGGGCATGCGTGGGAGTGACGTCATTGCGGCTCCGGCGAAGTCACTCCGGGATACATGGCAGCGGCAAACATGAAGACGAAGGACCGCTTCGGGGGCTTCGTTCTCAGGTAAGTTATTCATAATGAGCTAGTATGCTATGCAGGTTGCATTTTTTTTTTTAAGTGCCTTTACTTCCTCTTTAAGGTTACTTTCTCTCGGAACCAGCCCAGTGGAAGTATCACTCTTGTTGTGCCTTCTGGGAGAGGGTACTTAAGGTGCGGATGTCACGTGTTTCTGGGTTTCCGATCAAGAAGTATGTTCTGACTACATGGTCCTGGTCCTCCTGACCAGCCCCCAGGACTTCCATCTGGGGGTTGGCTGGCTAGCCCGAGGAGAGGAAACTGAAAGGAGGATTCAGAGGTGGTCCGGTGCCGTCTCGGGGAGGACTCTTCGGGAGAAGGCCACGCAAGGGTTGGCTTCTCAACAAGAGCCTGGAAAAGCTGAAGGACCTAAATGAATCCAATCTTGTGCAGTATCGCCAGACCGGCTGCAAAAAACTGGTACCACACGAGTATTCTACAAGCTTTCAAGTTTCCCTCACGTGTCCTATAGCAAAGTCTGTGGCAGAGACTTATTCCTAACTCAATTATCCTGTTGGCTGCTAGGCCTGGTGAGAGAAGGACTATCCAATTAGGGTGAGGATCCAGCTGTGAATGGCTATTCTCTGGATTTATTCAAAGGGAGAGACTGTTTCATACGGAATTTAACATTAAGAGTACCTGGACTTTTCACCTAAACTCTCTGATCCTATGTTGAGAGACTGTGTTACTAACTGGTTTTTGCAAATAAAAATCCCTTTAAGTGGATCTGTCGTCAGTCTGCAGTTTTTGGGCCATCTACCTTTGGGAAACCCCTAGACGCATACGAGGTGAAGGAAGTAACGGCAAGCCCAATAAATTCAGCCGCTCCTTCGGGGGTCAGTGCTACATACCTTATCTTTGATCTCTTCTGGCCAGTCATGTGACCTCCACCCGCTCTATTCTTCTGATCTATAGGCTACAGCGGGAGGGGCCAAGATTCCCCTATTACGTCAGTCAGGGAGGTCACCTGACTGCTGTGGCTGACCAGAAGAGATCAAAGATAAGGTATTTGCAGGGTTCGTTTTACAAAAACATCTACATAGTTTACGTAGAGGAGCTGGCTGTAATTGTGCTTTACTTTTACTGGCAGCTACTAATAGCGGCAGGAGGGGGGCTGAGAGGGAGACACACACAGGAGCTGACAGGCAGGGAAGGAGGGGGAGAGAGAGAGGAGAGCAGCGGGATGACAGAGGCACGTAACCTGACCTGTAAGGGATCAGCAGCCATGATTTTCGTGGTCAGCATACAGAGGGGGACACAGAAACAGGCAGGATCAACCTGATTTTTACAGCTTAGAGAGGGGCAGATTAGACAGCACAAGCACTATGCTGTTTAATCTACTATAAGGGAAGAGGATCTCTCTTCTTTTTTCTTTTTTTTAAGAGTTAAAACCACTTTAAACCAGACAGTTAACCTGGTCTTTATACCGACCAATATCTTTACTAATAATTGATGCCAAAATACTAATGAAGGCTTGGCCAATTGCTTAAATCTCATTAGTTTGGCTTTGGTTTATATGGACCAGTCTGGTTTCATGCTGCGTAGTGGAACGGATATTAATATTTGCAGATTGTTTAACCATATGGCTCTTACCAATTCTGGCAGCCCAGGGGTAGTAGTCTCCCTAGACTCTGAAAAAGCTTTTGACTCTGAATGGAGTGGGTCTATCTCTGGGTTGTCCTCCACAAATTTGGAATTGGTCCTAAGTTTATATTGTGACTTAATTTGCTCTACTCTACCCCAAAGGCCCTGGTTAGAACCAATAACACTGTCTCTGACCCTTTCTTCCTACGTAGGGAAATGAGGCAGGGTTGTCCTCTCTCCACAGGACTATTTTCATTGGCTCTAGAGCCCCAAATGAGGGATACAGCCACAGTAATAATACAGCCACAGAGTAATAAAGTTCACTAGGGAAAAAATATCCTTATATGCAGATCATACACTGCTATACCTTTGTGACACACATCCAGTTGCCAGCAAAACTAGGGTCCCCATTGGAAAATTTCCCCTCTATTTCTGTTATGGTGAGAACCCAAAATGTGGGATTTGTTTCACTTTCAGTCTAGGTAAAAATGGTCCAATGAAGAGGGTGAATCACCCTATCGGGGGCACAGCCCACAATAATAACCTGACGGGTGTTCTCAGGTCTTTTTTTTTTTTTTGAGAATGGGTGCAGGTACTCCCCCCTTCAGAGTTACCCCTTGTCTCCGCCCTCTACCTACCACTGAGCAATGTCCATTGATCCCCCCACCCACCTCCCAGTACTGCCCACATTTAGAGAATACAGAACCAAGAGTCATTTAATGGTCGTAAGTATTTGATATTGAAATTGTTATTGTTAACAAGAAAAACAGTAAAACAGATCCACTGCAGGCAGAAACAAGACCCCAGCAACAATATACCCCCTGCAACAATAGATCGACCCCAGTAATAATAGACCTTCCTGAAACCAGCATCAATAGACCCTCCAGCAGCCAGAAAAACAGATCGCTTCCTCAATTGTAGACCCCTCCCAGCAACAATAGACCCCCTGCAACATGAGATCTCCCTCCAAGCAACAACAGATCCCCCACCAGCAAAAATAGACCCCCAGCAAAGATAGATCCCCGTAGCAATAGATCAACCCCAGTAACAATAGACCCCCCACAAGCATTGATAAACCTTTCTGCAACCAGCATCAAAAGATCCCTCCCTCAATTGTAGCTCCCTCCCAGCAACAATTGACCCCCTTGCAACATAAGAGCTCCCCTAAGCAATAAGAGATGCCCCACCAGCAACAATAGACCCCCGGAAATGATAGATCCCCCAAGCGACAATAGAGCCCCCCACCCGCTGGCATCAGTAGACCCTCCAGCTACCCCTAGCACTCCTTGCCATTACATACTGTATATGGAGTGCTGGAGGTTCCCGGAAAAAAGGGAGTTCTAACCCCTCTACATTCTATCCAAAACTAAATAAAAAAAATTGAGAATTATACTAAAAGTAAAGAAGCAATACCATGTGAATAACTTCCACATTCAATGCATTATTTAACAGCCTTTTTGTGCTATGGAACTACAATTGATTAGGTAACTATGGTTTAAATGCCCTGGTAGGGTCAGCCCCATTATCCGTACCCTATGCTTTTCCTCTCCATGGTCCTCAGTCAGAGTACATCTTTTATGTTAGGATGGAAAAACACATGTATTGGTCTCATTATCCATAGAATGCTTGGTGTAGTCGTTCACAGAGAAAGCAATGCCTTTTTACAGCCCTATCATTTCCAGGAACACCATCTGCAATAAAATACTAATGCAATATGGTCACTTACCAGCAGACAGCAATTCACTTAATACGCTCAGGATATTCAGGGTTACATCTTTCTCCGCGGAGCTCTGTCAAGAGAAGAAAATAGACACATTATATTTACGTTATGGGACCTGCAGCGCCATTTTCTGGGAAAAAAAAAAATGATTAAATGTTTTTCCGATGATTCCTTTTTATAACTTCAAGCAATCGATTTCATATTGCCTGTTCAAAAATGCATTTCTTTACACATCTCTCAGTGTTTACTACATGCAGGTGTTCCTTAGAACTCAACACCGCTTTAACTCTTATGGATCTCAGAGCCATCGGAGGCTTGCTCTACAGAAAGCACTGATTAGATTTCTGTTGCAGTAAAATGCAATATAATATGTACATTATGTACATCATTCCACCTCGTATCATTGGAATGTGTATTCTGAAATAATTCAGCAGTTGGTGAAAGGAGTGCTAGAACGCCATTGTGTTGTGTGACATAATGGGAACAGTCAACTTGTTTCCCAGTAATAGATTGAGTAAGTTATATTATGAGAATACAAAGACGGAAAAGAGTATTCAAACTAGCACAAGGTGACAATTGGGCATCTTCTATAGAATACAAATTTTTGTAATTATCCGCTTTTCAAATGAGTGGTGAATTCAAATTAACATATGCTATGGCCTTGACTAAACATAATTGGAAGCAAAATACAGACGTATATAACTATACGACATTGAATTCAGGAAAAAAACTAATTTTAAGCCCTTGTACACACGGCCGGACATTCCGATCACCAAATCCGTCTGATAATTTCCGATGAATTTAGTCCGGAACTGGTGTTGCCTACACACGGTCGGACAAAGTTGTCGTCAAGAACGTGGTGATGTAAACCGCATACGACGGGACTAGAAAAGGGAAGTTCAGCGCCACGTGCGGCACCCTTTTGGCTCCTTCTGCTGATGTTTATCACGTGTTAGTAGAAGTTTGGTTAGAGACGATTCGGCCTTTTCAGATTTGTGCTTCAGATCGTTACTGCTCTTCAGTTTGTGCTTGTGGGTGTGTATCTGATTACCAGTGCGTGTAGTCAGTTTGCATTTGTTGGTCATTGCGGACTGTATCTTGATATAGTACCAGGGGCGGACTGACAACTCATGGGGCCCACGGGCAATAGGAGATTATGGGGCTCCCAGGCAATCAGAGATTATGGGGCCACACAGTAGACACAAACACACACACACAGTATACAATCACACAGTATACACAGACATGTTTCTATTGGCTGAGAAGGTACTGGAGAGGTGGGGCAGCTATAATCTCAGGATTTTTAGACCAAAAGGATGTCGGTAAGGGACAATTTAGAGACAGATGTAAAAAAAAAAAAGCACAAATTTTTATATACTGTCCCTGGTTTTACTGAGGTTGGCAACCCTGATGGGGCCCCCTAGCAGCAGTGCCTGAGTGGCCCAATGGTCAGTCCGCCCCTGTATAGTACGCTTTGATTTTCAGTGCTTATTGTCCGCTCGTTTCTGGTTTTCAGTTCGTTCTTTCAGGGCTTGCTGTTTATTTGTTTAAGACACCTACGGTAATAAAGTTTTTTTTTTTGGTTCAAGAAATACTTGCCTATGTGTTTTACTTCAAAAAGGACAGTTTATTTGTGAGTAGGCAGGTACATTTCAAAAATACAAAGTCAAATTAACAAGGGGCACCAACACCAAACAACCTCCTAGAGATTAAAAAATAAAACAATAAAATAAAAAGATAATAATGGTGTTGTGGTAAGTTGACACACAAAACACACCAAAAAAATTACGAAGATGAGCAAAATGTCAAAAAAAGGAGATCTTGATTAAAAAACCAACCACAACATTTAAACCAAAAAAAAAAATGATTCGGGAGATCTGACGAATAAAAATATTGTATTCATGAAATCAGCAAAAAGAATAAAAAAATATGTTTTAGAGAAGTGTGTTAATATGAGCAGAAAAACAACGTCATTCTTGTAGCATTATAAAAAAAAAGAGAATGTGCTGCATTAAACAATTTTTAACATTGCAGTGTGACGAATGTGCTATATCGATTATGAACGCTAGTTTTACCTGACCGAGCGATTCCGTCTCAGAATTTATTCTGAGCATGTGTGGCACTTTGTCCGTCGGACTAGGCTACACATGATCGGAATTGACGCGAATCGGATCATCTTGTCGTAAAATTTTAGATCCAGCTCTCAAACTTTGTTGGCGGACATTCCGACAGAAAAAGTCCGATGGAGCCCACAGACGGTCAGATTATGCGACAACATGGTCTGATTGGACATTTTCCGTCAGAATTTCTGACCGTGTGTACAAGGGCTAACACAAGCAATTCCTGACAGCCTTTAACGTAATATGATTTAGCACTGGAGTCAATGTTTTATATTCAAACTTGGCCAGGTGGTGGAAAGAAGGCGTAAAAGAATCCTGTCCTTTTCTGAGGAAAGATACTCCTCATCCTAAGAATGCCTTACATGTGTGTAAGCAGGGGTTAGTACTCCTTTTAGTGAGGTCCCTCCTCTAGGGGGTGCTGGTCAGTGGAGTACTGTATCACCATAAAAGCTGGTATGGAAGGAGTCTAAGCAGAGGCGTAACTTGAGCCTTCAGGGCCCCGGTGCAAGAAATCACGAAGGGCTTTCCTGACCCCGCCCCCCTTCAAAAAACATGACTTTGATACATTTTCTTTCAATATATAAAACATTTCTGATTTCAACTTGCCTTAAAAGAGAAGTACAACCAAAGCTCATTTGGCTGTACTTCTCCTGTGGATCACAAAAGTGCAGTTCGTTCTGCACTCCTGTGACCCATTTTCAGCAGACAGTGGGCTGAAGCCTCTGGCGGCACAGAGCCGGCCCAGGCCCGGGAAGGTTTACAATCATGTGGTTGGGATCTGCACACATGCCTGGATGGGCACCCGGCTTAGCCTCTGAGGGCGACACTGAGAGTCTGGGCTGGCTGCTCCTGAACCCCCGTCCACAGCGCAGCGCTCCAGTGAGCTTTGGAGGGCAGAGCAGAGAGCCAATGACTGACAGTCAGCAGCTCTTTACTCACAGAGCTGTGAGAACTAAGCGATCAGCAGCGTTTGATCGCTTGGTTCTTAGCATTAGAGCCAGCGGGGGACAGATGCAGCATTGGATCAATGCTGCATCCGTCTAGGTAAGTATGATTACAATAAAAATGGAATCCCATACTTCTCATTTAAGGACAATGTTGGAATTAGAAACAGCTTAACCTACTTCCCTGCTTCAGTCTTGGGACCCTTTCCATCAGTCCTTTGGCCTTTGCCACAGGTCCTGGGATCCTTGCCACTGGTCCCAGGTGCCTTTCCACTGGTTCTGGGGCCCTTTTTATCAGTCCTGGGACCCTTTATTATGGTCCTGAAGTAGGACCCTTTCACATGTTCTGCAGCAAGCCCTCTTCATGATGTCTTGCCCCCCCCCCCCCCACTGTGGTGAAATGCCAGGGCCCACAAGTGTGACCTTTGCGACCCTGGTAGTTCTGCCATTCATATGGCAGAAGGAGTAATGGGAACAGGCTACCCCTATCATATGCTATGTAAGCCTGTAGTCTGGGAGACAGTACCCTTATACAGTACTTTTAGGGGAACTACATGGAGAAAGCGGGAGAAAAGGTTGAATGTACCGTGCTCTAATGCTCCATATTTTAGTAAATGTGTTTCTGAATGTGGTGTTACTGAAAGGGAGAGTGACATGTACAGAACCGTTAACTATTTATTACTATATTTCTGGAGATGGGTCTCAGGTTAGGAAAATGTGCGTAAGATAGTGGAGTGTCAGCCTTACAGGTGTGTTCACACCCTATCTTATGAAGAACAGAAGTGTCCTTGGCCCACTTGGCAGGAGCTGTTGGCAAACCAGGGCTACCAACGTGTGTATCTGCAAATATGTCACCATACCCAAACCCTGTCATCTCACTACCTACATAATTTGAAAAAATTTGTAAAGATGGCTCAACCAGAAAAGGACTCTTTTTAGATATCTACGAAGTCCTGGTAAACCTACCAAACCTTTTCCCAAATTACCAAAAACATGACTAAAAAGAACATTACTTAGGCCCTGTTTCTATTGAAACATGGCAAACCATATGGAGTCAGGTTTACTGGAGTTGTATCTGTGGACTACACAATAAAAATACCTACAATATTATATTCACTGCAAAGGACATAGTTGATAGAAACAAACAACCTACCCTCCCACAAAAAGCCACCACCATTACAGAGCCACTGAACTCTTTTCATGTATTTGTCTCCAGATTAAGACTCCTTTCTGGAGATTGTATTACAGTCCATGTAGGGATTTTAGCAACTAAGCCCAAACCCCCGATGAAGGGGGATTCTTTGGCCTCCTAAACGCGCTGAATACTACTTTTCCACTTATTGTTACTTCAATGTCGAGAATAAAGGTATATGAACCTTTGAGTTAATGGTTTGGTGCTCCATCTCTCTTGCTCATTCAGTTTTCTCAAGCCGGATGGCTCTCACTTTGTGGGACTGGCCTCCTACTTTGTGTCTTTAAGTGGCCAAAGTCAAGTTAACAAGAGCTATGAGCACTTACCTTGATCTTGTTAAGTGGTCTCCAAACTGCAGCCCGTGGACCGAATGTGGCCCTTTGCTTGCCTTTATGAGGCCCTCAGGACACTATTCCTCCCACTCACACCAATAAGGTGGCACCATTCCTTCCACTAACACTAACACTAACAATGGGGCCCCATTCCCCCCATTTATATAAACAATTAAGCATTAGCCCTCTCACTAATATCAATGATGGGGAACTTTTCCTCCTTCTACTGACAACAGGCACTAGGTCATTTTTTACTTTCACTGATGCTGAGGCCTTTTCTACTTCCAATGGCCACTCCGGCCCCCTAAAGCCCGAAGGACAATAAACCGGCCTTTTGTTTAGAATGTTTTGTGGCCCTTGCTCTACACCAATCCACTTTGTATATTGTACTCTGCATGTTATACTGCACACAGCAGTGCACGTGAGTTTTTTTTTATAACCATGCTTGTGTAAGTATCACATTATTATTACAATTGTACAAGTAAGTAAGACATAGGTGGGCTAGTTTTTATCAAGGTCTAAGGAATGTGAATATTTAGCAGAAGAGTTAGTATAATGCCAAGGACGTTGGCTGCAGTAGACAAAGCATACAAAAATAAATATTTGTACGCAACATAAAAAAACAAATTGTACTCAACACCAAAATACGTCCCTTCCTAACCAATGAAGACACAAAGCTTCTAGTTCACTCTCTGATCATCTCTTGACTCAACTGCTGCAACTCCCTTCTCATTGGCTTACCTTTACATACGCTATCCCCCCTTCAGTCCATCATGAATTCTGCTGCCAGACTCATCCACCTTACTAACCGTTCAGTGTCTGCTACCCCTCTCTGCCAATCCCTCCATTGGCTTCCACTCACCCAACAAATTTAATTCAAAATACTAACAACAACTTAAAAATCCATCCACAACTCAACCCCCACCTACATCACTAAGCTAGTCTCAAAATACCAGCCAAATCTTTCTTTTGCTTCCTCCCAAGACCTCCTGCTCTCTAGCTCCCCATCCTCCTATGCTCACCTCTAGGACTTTTCCATAGCCACTCCCATCCTATGGAATTCCCTACCCCAATCTGTCGGACAGTCTCCTACCCTGTCTTCTTTTAGACGATCCCTGAAAACCCTTCTTTTCAGAGAAGCCCATCCTGCCTCTACCTAATAACTCTACTTTCATTTTCTCCACCAGCTCATCCCCCACAGTTATTACCTTTTGTATCACTTGACCTTCCCTCCTAGATTGTAAGCTCTAACGAGCAGGGCCCTCCGATTCCTCCAGTATTGAGATGTATTATAACTGTACTGTCTGCCCTCATGTTGTAAAGCGCTGTGCAAACTGTTGACGCTATATACTGTAACTCCTGTATAGTCAAATAATATGTATATGAAGAGTTTTACATTCCTTTCACACTATGTTTTTCCTCCTTGTAATGTCCTCCTTGAACTCACAAGAAATGTTGGAGATTTGGAGGCAGCTGGAGAAATAGAAGGATTTTATTTTTGAGTCAAACTTGAATAGAATTTATCATTATTCACTTTAATATTTACCATTACCAATATTCACTTTATTATTTTCCCAACTAAAATAAAGGGAAAAAAACATACAAAAACACATTTAAATGTTATTTAGTAGGTCTGAGCATAATAAATAAAATAAAAAAATGTAAAAAAGTACTAAATTGCCTCTATAATGTTGATGAACAAGCTAATAAGACAGCGGAGAGTATTTCAGAGGACAGGAACAATATGTACTGTTAATTCTGTTTCAATAAAGACTCGAAATCTTATAAAATGTACTCGTAAGCATTATTTAAGTACTCAGTATGTTCCGGCGAAGTGACTCATTGACTTTCATTAATGCAACTTTAGTAGGGTTGCCACCTTTTCTTCAAGCCAAACCCAAACACCTTAGTGGCACAGCAATTTTTTTGTAGTATACCCTGTAGGATTAGTAAAAGACCCGGGATTGGACACCTTTGGCTGTGCCAAAGAGAGTAATAATGTGGCAGGATGGGGCATGGACAATGAGAGGGGGGGGGGGGCGGTTGTGGGTAGTATAAATAAGAGGGGCTGCAAGTAGAGGGGTGACCTAGGACAGGAAGGTGCGGGGGGGGAGGTGGGATGAAGGGGATGACTGGGGGTGGAAAGAGGGGATGCAGCAAAGATAGGTGGTAGGTTGGTGGAGTTGAGTGGAATTCAGACAATGATGGGAAGGGGGAAAAGAAATGGAATGAGACTTGCAGAGAGAAGGGAGCTTGCTCTTTAAAGTGAGAGATGCAGATGGAGGTGAGCAAGGAGGCAATGATCAGGGGAGGACCAGAGTCGATGGTGAGGGGAAGGAAGAGGCTCAATGAATGGGAGAGCGGAAGTTCTGAAGTGAGATGCGGCATTGCTAGTGGGAGTGAAAGATCAAGCAGCAGGTAATGTGAATGAAAGGTAGTTAGGTTGTGTTACAGTGGAGGTGAAACAAAGCATGGATGGATGAGGAGCAGAAGAGGCTCAGGGAGAAGCCAAGTGAGAATGGAAACAGTGCAGGGGGGTAGAGTGTAAACTGAAAGTGCCGATGGAGGGAGACAGCTGGGGGTGGTGAGAGGCCGAAAGGTGCAGCGGAAGGGGGAGAGCTGGTGGGGGTGAGCAGCAGAAGATGCAGAGGCGGTGGCTGTTATAGGGGGAATCTCAATGAGATTAGGTCTGAATGATCAGGCCACCTGAAACCCGGACACATGATTCAAAACCTGAACTGTCCGGGTGAATCCCAGACAGGTGGCAACCCTGAACTTTAGCAATTTACAATATAACACTAGTTTTAAAGGACACAAATATGAAAAGGCATGTATGATGAAAGGTTATAGCTAAGCTCCAGGCAAGCAGCTAAATACATAGTTGTGATGCACATATGGGAGCAATTTTACCTGTCAAAGGATTCATGATGCTGTGTATCCAGTTATGAGATTTGCAAAGCCCTGCTAGAAAGCAGAGCCAGGTCACCTCTCTGAGCTAATAATTGTGCTCTCTCCTTGTGTCATCATGTTCCTTATCAGCACTTCACATGCAGCATATTTTACCACTTAAGGACCAAGCCTCTTTCTGAGATTTGGTGTTTACAAGTTAAAAACTGTTTTTTTGATAGAAAATTACTCAGAACCCCAAACATTATATATTTTTTTTCTAACACCCTAGAGAATAAAATGGCGGTCGTTGCAATACTTTCTGTCACAACGTATTTGCACAGCGGTCTTACACTTTTTTGGGAAAAAAAATACACTTTTTTGAATTAAAAAATAAGACAACAGTAAAGTTAGCCCAATATTTTTTTAGATTCTGAAAGATAATGTTACGCCGAGTAAATTGATATGCAACATGTTACGCTTCAAAATTGCGCCCGCTCGTGGAATGGCGACTAATTTTTACCCTTAACAATATAGGCGACGTTAAAAAAAAATTCTACAGGTTGCGTGAGTTACATTGAGTTACAGAGGAGGTCGAGGCTGAACACTGTTTTCAGATGTCAGCTCTTCTGCACGCAAGCTCAGCTCTTTACACTGTTCTTTAAAAATAAATAAAAATTGTGTCACTTTTATTCCTATTACAAGAAATGTACACATCCCTTGTAAAAGAAAAAAAGCTTGACAGGACCTCTAAAATATGAGATCTGGGGTCAAAAAGACCTTAGATCTCATATTTACACTAAAATGCAATAAAAAATGAAATGTAATGTAGCACTAACCCACGAAGGAGCTGCTGGTTATTTCTGGGCTTACCGTTACCTTTTGTTTCTTCTTATGGCCCGTCTAGGGGATGTCCCGTGGTAGATGACCCAGTAACTCGAGACTGACAATAGATCCAGTTGAATGGATTTTTATTTGCAAACGTCAACCATTGAACAGTCTTTTAACTTGGGATCAGAGGGTTGGAAAGGAAAGTTCAGGTTCTCTCGATGTCAAAGTCAAAAACATTAGAGAACTTGCTTACTTTGACTGCATCCAGAGAATAGCCATTCACAGCTGGATGGACACTCAGGTTGGACAGTCCCTCTCTCACAAGGCCCAGCAGCCAACAAGGTGCTTACTCAGGAACA
This sequence comes from Lithobates pipiens, assembly GCF_037356315.1. Classification (NCBI taxonomy): domain Eukaryota; kingdom Metazoa; phylum Chordata; class Amphibia; order Anura; family Ranidae; genus Lithobates; species Lithobates pipiens. The sequence goes on along the minus strand of NW_027507903.1, from coordinate 32,828,097 downwards.
AAGTCTTTGTCACAGACGTTGTTGCAGAACATGTAGTGAAACTAAGCTGTAGAACACTTGTAGGACACTTGGATCTTTCAACCAGCTTGGCGATATCCACAAGTCCGGATTCTCTCGGTTACTTCGGCCCTTCCAGGCTCTTGCTAAGAAAACCAACCTCACTTGTGGTAATCTTCTGAAGAGTCCTCCCCTAGAATGCTCGAAGTACAATGGGTCTCTCCCTGACCGGAGACAGCGCCCAACCACCTCAGAATCCTTCCTTAGTTCCTCTGCCTTGGGCTAGCCAGCCCCGAGGCATTAAAGTCGGGCGGATCCACACCCCAGGCCATAGCCTTCCTGGGGGCTGGTTAGGAGGACCAGGACCATACACTCAGCACAGCATACTGGACCGGAACCCAGAACCATGTGACATCCGTGTCTTAAACACCCTCTCCCAGAGGGCACAGTGGGAGGGCCACTCCCACTGACCTGACTCTGAGAGGGGATAATTCAAGCGCCTAACCAGACCATAGTTCTACGCCTGCCACCAGAGACATCGCCCCCCTGAGGCCAGGCTGAACATCTCATTGTCCAGTCAGACTAACACAGGAAATTTAGTCAAATAGGCCCAAACCAAACTGTGGTTTAGGTAAAGCTTTAATTTTGAAAACATAGCGCATGCTCTTCAGAAGCCCGCCGCTACAGTAATAAAAAATATATATATAATTTATCTTTAAGAGCTATGTGTGGAAGTGACGGTTTGATGTCGCTTCTGCCCTGCAATGGTATGGAGAACAGTGGGGGCCATCTTCTCCTCACTCATCTCCATACCAAGCCAGGATTAGGACCCAATCGCCTCCACCGCTACAGATGCCTCCGGTAAGCGGCGGAGGGCACCAGAGAGCAGCGAGAGGGGGCCCTCTGCTGCCACCGATAAAAGTAATCTTTTGGCAAAAATAGACCACTTTTATCTGAAACTGGACCGCTCACTGAAGAAGAGGATACTGGGGTTATGGTAGCTAGCTGCTGCCATAACAATGATATACCTCTTCAAAGTGCTGATGTATATCGGTGTGAGCTGGCCTGGAAGTGGTTAAGGACTGGAAGAATTTACCCCCTTCCTGATCAGGCCATTTTGTACGATACGGCACTGCGTTATTTTAATCAACAATTGCATTACGCTGTACCCAAATAAAAAGTATGCCTTTTTTTTCCACAAATAGAGCTTTCTTTTGATGGTATTTGATCACTTCTGTGGTTTTAATTTTTTTTGCTATAAACAAAAAAAAAAGACAGACAATTTTGAAAAAAAACTATATATTTTACTTTGGGCTATAAAACATACCCAATAAAATATAAAAAAAAAAAATCGAATTCTGTATTCTGCTACATATTTTTGCTTAAAAAAAAACAATAAGCGTATATTAATTGGTTTGCACAAAAGTTATCACGTTTACAAAATACGGGATAGATTTATGGCATTTTTATTTAATTTTTTTTTACTAGTAATGGCAGTAACTTGTGATTTTTAGCGGGACTGCAACTTTGCGGCAGACAGATCGGACACAGCGATCGCATAATACACGGCCAATCACAGTCCTCCTATAACAAATTTGTGGCCTGCTGTGTCTGATAAACACAGTTATCACAGATTGTGCCACTGTGTGTCCCCGAGGCCATGCGTGCCCAAAAGGGGAGGAAGTACAGGTATGTCCTCCCAGAAGGGCACTTGTTCCGCTCGGGTGTATATACACAGTGGCGTGGCTGGGCGGGAATCGGTACCTGGGGCAATTCAAACTGAGCATATATTGAAAAAGTACAAAAGGAGAGCCTACCTTCAGTGAAAACTGAATACGCAGACTGTATGTAATGACAAAGGGTGCTGTAGTGTTCTGTAGGGTCTATTGATGCTGGCTGCTGAGGGATTTATTCTAGTTGGAGGGAACCTATTTTTGCAGGGTGGTCTATTATTGCTGAGGAGGTTTGTTATTGCAAACAATGGGGGACCTATTGTTTTTGGGGGTGTGTCTTATGTTGCTGGGAGAGATCTACTGTTGAGGAAAGGGTCTATTGGTGCTGGCTGATGGAGAGTCTGTTGATGCTGGGTGTGGGGAAATCTGTTGTTGCTGATGGGAATCTATTGGTGCTAGGGGAAAACTGCATTTGGCCACTAGATGGCACTAAGCATCAAAATAAATATTTAACACCATATCATGGCAAAATGCAATATTTTCCATTTTAAATCAATAAAAAAAATCTATTTGCCGCACAGGAAATAGCCTAACAACATTCGTTTTCACCCCCTTTTTTATAGAATGAACATACATGCACATTCATTGGGTGAATTGCTATGCATTTTTGTTTTTAGAAACAGCCCTCTAATGCCCTATACACACGGTCGGACTTTCCGACGGAAAATATGTGATCTGAGCTTGTTGTCAGAAATTCCGATTGTGTTTAGGCTCCATCGAACTGTTTCCATCAAAATTTCCGTCGCACAAAATTTGAGATCTGGTTCTCAAATTTTCCGACAACAAAATCCACAGCTCGTGTGTACACAATTCTGGCGCACAAAGCGCCATGCATGCTCAGAATCAAGCAGAAGAGCCACACTGGCTATTGAACTTAATTTTTCTCGGCTCATCATGAGTGTTGTATGTCGCCGCGTTCTTGACGTTCGGAATTTCCGACCAACTCAGTGTGACCGTGTCTATGCAAGACAAGTTTGAGCCAACATCCGTCGGAAAAAAAACGTGGGATTTTGTTGTCGGAATGTCCGATCATGTGTACAGGGCATTATACTTAGTAAGACGAAAAGCAGAAAGAAAGTCTTTATAATTAATATTTGTCATTATTTCTTAAACCTATTTTCAGAAAATTAAAGTGACGCAAATGTGGGGTCCACAATAAGGGAAGAGATCTAGAAGACGCTTCTATTTAGAGAAGCAGAGTACAGGCTTTCACAGCTTGTCCAAGTAACATCTAATCCATTGAGAAAAGTATACACAGCTGAGGAGGATCATGTAACCTTCAAGATCTTACTGTACAATGTTCAGCCCCACTGATCAGTCAGCAGTAATGCAGAGTCAGCTGATATTGTTGTTTTCCGTCACATTTATTCTCTATGATTAATTGCTATTTCTTATAGGATTAAGGAAAATGTTTCTGCAGAGCGGTTATAAGAAAAAAAAATGTATGCTAAAAATGATTCTAAAATGCACATTTTAAACAATTTTTAAACAAGTCTTAACCTCCCTGGCGGTATGATTATGTCAGATTTTTGATACTCAAAGCGGTACATTGCTTTGCATGGAAATTTGGTGCTTTATATTGTAGGCCTATAATAGGAATAACTCATTTAAATCAGTCCAAACCAGAGTCTAGTAGACATCCCGGGTATGATAAAGTATGAAACACAAAATCCTAAATTACCGTATTTATCGGCGTATAACACGCACCGGCGTATAACACGCACCCCAAGTTTAGGAGGGAATTTTAAGGGAAAAAACTTTTAGGAGGGAAATTTAAGGAAAAAAAAATTACATTTAAATGCCCATCAATGCAGCCTTATCTGTGTCCATCTGAAGCCTTGTCATGCAGCCTGTCCGTCATTGCAGCCTTGTGCATCGGTGTCAGCTTTTTGTGATAATGTCAGCTTTTATTTTTAAAAATGGCGCCGCCGAGATGTCCTGTCTATCTCAGCGGCACCCGGTAGTTCTCGGCCAACGGCCGTTCTCGGCGGCTTTCGGCCGACTTTGGCCAGACTCGGCGGCTTTCGGCCGCCTTCGGCCGTACTCGGCAGCTTTCGGCCACCTAGAAGCGCGGAAGGCGGACGAAAGTCGCCGAGAACAGCCGAAGGTGGCCGAAAGCTGCCGAGAAGGGCCGAAGGCGGCTGAAAGCCACCCAGAGCCCAAAAATTGCTCAGAAATTGCGGAGGATCAGCGTATAACACGCATCCGCGATTTTCCCCTGATTTTAAGGGGAAAAAGTGCGTGTTATACGCCGATAAATACGATAGAATATAATAAATAACTATAAATAATTATACCAAATAATAATAATAATAATACAAATTATTTAATAATGTAATCAAATCAAAAACACTGGAATTTGCTGAGTTGCACAATTGTCGCTGTCATTACTTTCAGTGTTTGATGATGAATTTCCCAACAAATCGCTATCGCTCAATTCTGCAAGTGATTCTAATTTATTATCGCTGTTTTCTAGCTGGTTTAAAACCGCTTTTGATGCAAAGGGCCACTTTTTGGTTGCTATGGACAATCTCCAGTTTCCAGGCAGAAAGAAGAGTATATATAATATAAAAATGCATGCAGGACACTGGACAAAGCATTAGGGACAATAGGGAGGTGAAATAACACTGAACTTCCCAGTGAATGGCTGTGCCCCCTGCATGTGTCAGCAGAAGTCTGATCATTGGAGGTGAGCACACTTTGGTTGATTTTTCCAAAAACTGGAAAATGCCAAATCTAGTGCAGCTCTGCATAGAAACCAATCATCTTCCAGGTATTTTGCCAAAGCTTAAAGTGATTGTAAAGTTTATTTTAGTTTTTTCAATAAAAATAACAAACATGATATACTTACCTGCTTTGTTCAGTGAATCTGCACAGAGAAGTCCAGATCCTCCTCTTCTCCGGTCCCTCTTCTGTGATCCTTGCACCTCCCTCCTGTCAATTGCCCCCACAGCAAGCAGCTTGCTATGGGGGCACCCAAGCCGAGTCACAGCTCCCTGTGTCCATTCACACGGAGCTGTGGCCCAGCCCAGGCAACTCTCTCTCCTGCTTGGCTGACTGACTTTGATTGACAGCAACAGGAGCCAATGGCACCGCTGCTGTGTCTCAGCCAATCAGGAGGGAGAGTCTTGGATGGCCAAAACACTCTATGACTCCTTTAATTGAACAAGCTGAATTTAGAAGCTGATTGGTTACCATGCACAGCTGCACAAGATTTTGTACTCTCCATTTTTAGTAAATCAACCCCACTGAGTTGCCAGCACTGCTAGAGAACTGGCCACTCTGTCCTCTAATGCCTAGAGTGGTCAGTTTTTGATAAGGAAAACAGAGGAACACCAGGGATTTCACATAAAGGAAGCAATATAAAGAGAACAGGATACTTTTACATGGCACAGCAGGCACACATCAGGAATATAAAATGTTGGTTTGACATATTCTTTAACCACTTACAGACCGCCCGCCGTCATTATACGTCGGCTGTCTGAAGCTGTTGTTATGGCAGCAGCTAGCTACCATAACCCGCTTTCAGATAAAAGTGGTCTCTGTGGCAGATTTTCAACAAGATTACTTTTATTGGTGGCAGGAGAGGGCTACCCCCTCCCACCGCTCTCCGGTGCCCTCCACCGCTTATCACAGCCGCCAGCAGCAGATGTCTTTTTGACCCCAGAGCTCATATTTAAAAGGTCCTGTCGTGCTTTTTTTCTATTACAATGGATGTTTACATTGATTGTAACAGGAATAAAAGTGACACCATTTTTTTTTTTTTTTTTTAAAGAACAGTGTAAAAATAAAAAAAATAAAAGATAAAATAAAATAGAAATTTTTTTTTTTAAACACCCCCCCCCCCCCCATCCCGCTGAGCTTGCACACAGGAGCAAACGCATACATGAGTAGCAGCAACAAGCAACCTGTACAATGTTTTAAATGTTGCATAAGGAGATTTTTAAGGGTAAAAGTTTGTCACCATTTCACGAGCGGGCGCAACTTTGAAGCGTGACATGGGTATCAATTTCCATCATGTTTCACAATATAAAAAAAATCTGGGCTAACTTTGCTGTTGCCTTATTTTTTTAACCTCCCTGGTGGTATGATTATTGCGGATTTTAGGTGCTGAAAGCGGTACAATTATTTTGCCTGAAAATTTGACGTTTTTTTTATTGTAGTCCTGTAATTCTTAGGAATAACTCACTTAAATATGTCCAAACCAGAGTCTAGCAGACATCCCAGGTATGATAAAGTTTGGCAAATGAAATCATAAATTATAATATAATAAATAATTATAAATAATTGTACCAAATAATAATATAATAATAAAAAAAATTATTCAATAATGTAATCAAATCAGAAACACTGAAATTTGCTCAGTTGCAGAATTGTCACTGTCATTACTTTTCAATATTTGATGACGGATCTCCTGACAAATCACTATTGCTCAATTCTGCGAGTGATTCCAATTTATTATCGCTGTTTTCTAGCTGGTCTAAAACCATTTTTGATGTAAAGGGACAGTTTTGGTTGCTATGGACAATCTCCAGTTTCCAGGCATAAAAAACAGTTTTTATAATATAAAACTGCATGCAGGACACTGGGCAGACTACTAGGGACAAAGGGGATGTGAAATAATTACATGCAGCAATGTAATCTGGAGATTACATTATACTGTATGTAATGTGTGTGTTTAACTTTTTGAATTTGGCGCCGATCTCCATCCCCGTGCGTCGCAACGCTCGCAGGGAACGGAGATCGGCTCCATGATGAATCGAGCGGAGCGCGGCTCGCTCGTACAGCGGGGAGACATCACAGGATTCAAGGGAGAAGGTAAGTAAACCTCCTCCTGCATACAGCGATGCGGTCCCGAGTCTGGCTCGGGGTTACCGCTTTTGGTACAAAACTTCCACCCCGAGCCAGACTCGGGAACACCGCCAGGGGGGTTAATTTAAAAAGGTGTATTTTTTCCAAAAAAAGTGCACTTGTAAGACCTCTGGTATGGCTTTTCTGGGGGACCTCACAAATTTATTTTGCATGAGATACCACTTAAAATCCATATTAGGCTCATAGGGAGTGCAAAATCTGGTGCAGCTGTGCATGGCAGCCAATCAGCTTCTAACTTCAGCTTGTTCAATTAAGCAGACAAAAAAAAACAAACCTGCAAATCCCTGCTTGGCTGCATGGAATTTTTTGGTACATGTTCCCCAGTGCAGTGTCTAACCCCCCCCCCCCCACCATGTTTTTGACAAACCCTAGAAAATAGACATTTTTAAATGATGGATTTGGCTTTTATTGATCTTAATGGGATTTGGGTTCGGTATCCGAACTTCCTTGAAGTGTGCCAAATCCTTTACCGAACCAAACCCTGGCTCATTACTAATTACTATATCCATCCTTATACCAACTCTCCCATGTGTATACAGTAGCAATGTGACCATAATTATTCTATATAGGGCACATTGCTGAACCTAATCCCTGTTTCTTGAGTATCTGCAAAATGCTAAGTGGCAAATGCCAAAAGAGTACTCATAGTACACCAGCATTAGCTGTGTGATGAGCATTAATACATGCCTTCTTGAGAGATGGACTTGAGAAGGCATTTGTAATGTGAAGCTCATCAGTAAGCAAAAATTAGTCTCAGTGAGAATAGTAACTTTGTTTCATCCCGGTTACTTAGTGTTGAACTTTATCTCTAATAAATACTGATGATGACTGAACCACTAAGACTGTTTATATATAACTATCCAGCAAGCTGCTGAAGAGCGAATATACAATATCTGATCTGGCTAGAAGATGGGTTACATCATGCACCACATTCTAGTGTTTAGACAAAGATGATACAAATAATATTTTAAAATTCATAATAAAACTAATAACGATATCATGGTCACATTCTCCAGTGATTAATTGGATCACCATTTGCCATGCTACATTGATGTTATGTTCTTAACATGTTTTGCCAGATGTGGCTTTGTCAGGAGTCATCGTAGCGTAAAGGACTATACACAAAACAAGCGAAAAATAAGAATAAAAAATGAAAGATCGTTTGTATGAATTAAGTACATTAAATTCACCTTGGAAGACAACATGGGCACTTACCTAATCAATAAAATAGAGTAATCTCATTCAGGAAAGGGGAACCATTTACTCCTATATTGGGGGATATTAATGTCTGCCAGCATAGACAGCAAAAAAGTGGTAAGAAAGTGGCCATAGGAGAGATAAACAAAACTCCTGAAGAAGCCCTGTATCTGGTAAAACATGTTGAGAACATAACATCAATATAGCATGGCAAATGTTGATCCAATTAATCACTGGTGAATGAGACCATGATATGGTTATAGGTTTTATTGTGAATTTTAATGGAGTTTGGAATAAATTAATTGATGATTTGAATGAACATTTGTATACATTATTGTTCTTCAAGCAGCTAAAAAGTCCTGTATTATTTGTATCCTCTTTGCTGGAGAATTTAATTACTGTACTTTGTACAAAGGTTTTGCTTTTACTAAATGGTCAGGGTCCAGCTTTTGATATCTCTTGGTGTCTTTCAAGGAAAGAGCTGCCCACCACCAGGCCAAGCACTGTCCTCGCCTACAATGGTATCTCAGGCCTCCTGCTACAATAATACAAAAGCAGAATATATATGAGGCTCTGGACTTAAATCTTACTCACGTCAACTAGAAGATGGTAGAGAAACTTGATGATTTTACACAAAACAGAGGGCACCCCACTGGACCCGCCTCGAGAAGTCCGCAATGAAATCATTAAATAAAGCACCAAATGATCATCTCAAAAGTCCATAATACTTTACTGTTGATAATAATATGACAACAAAAAGAACAACAATAGCCAATGCGTTTCAGTGGTCTAGAAACCCCACTTTATCAGGGCTTGCCTAAACTTAGAGTTACTCAAATGGACTTTTATTGAGTCTCCTGGGGGGCAATCTCTCACAGGGGAAATTACTAGACAAACAAAACCAGGAAGTAACTGAAGAAATGTAAAAAAAAAGTTTAACCTCCCTCGGATTTTAGGTGCTGAAAGCGGTACAATTATTTTGCACGGAAATTTGGCGTTTTATATTGTAGGCCTGTAATTCTTAGAAATAATTCACTTAAATCTGTCCAAACCAAAGTCTAATAGACATCCCGGGTATGATAAAATTTGAAATATGAAATCATAAATTATAATATACTATATATATATATATATATATATATATATATATATATATATATATATATATATATTAACATACAAATTTATAAATAATTATAACAAATAATCAAATACTATTATAATAATAATAATAAAAATTATTCAATAATGTAATCAAATCAAAAACACTGAAATGTGCTGAGTTGCAGAATTGTCGCTGTCATTACTTTTAGTGTTTGATGACGAATTTCCCCACAAATTACTATCGCTCAATTCTGAGAGTGATTCTAATTTATTATCGCTGTTTTCTAGCTGGTCTATAACCACTTTTAATGTAAACTGACATTTTTTGGTTGCTATGGACAATCTCCAGTTTCCTGGCATAAAGAACAGTATTTATTATATAAAACTGCATGCAGGACACTGGACAAACCCCTAGGGACAAAGGGGATGTGTAATTATTTGATACAGTACTGTAATCTGTAAGATTTCATTATACTGTATCTATACTGTGTATTTTACATTTTTTATTTGGCACCGAACTCCGTCCCCGTGTGTCGCAGTGCTTGCAGGGAGCGGAGCTCAGGTGTCACAGATTGAGCAAGACACGGCGGCTCGCTGATCACAGCGGGGAGACATCGCTGGATCCAGGGGACAAGGTAAGTCACCCCCTCCATGGATCCAGCGATGGGATCCCGAGTCTGGCTTGGGAATACCTCATATGGTACTTAAATCTCACCCCGAGCCAGACTCGGGAATACCGCCAAGTACATATGATACAGTATACTTTCCTATCTATTTATTAATGCTAGCAGCTAAAGAATAAAAATAGTCAGTATTGAATGAGAGTGTGAAGTTCCACTTTAAAGCGTTAGTTCTCCTTGAGCAAAAAAATGAATAAACCATTTACATATTTCCAGAAGCCTGGTTAAAAAACTCCCCAAGATGGCATCATCCAACCTCCCAGCTGATTCAAACCACATTGCATGTGCTTCTCTCCCCTGACACAGTAGATCTGAGCTCAGCGATGCTACAATGAAGGAGATAGTGGACCACATATGTGGGGGAGAGCAGTAATGCCCTGGAGTGTCCCTAGCAAAAAGACAGGATGGGGTGATGCCATCTCTTTTGGCCAGACTTTGCGTGGCCTTCAGCTATAGCAAGGGGATTATCCAACTCTAGTCAAAGCTGCACAGTTTGTTTTTATCTAGAGGCCCCCCTTACCTGAATGTGCATTTATTTATTTTTGTTGTATGGGTGAACTAACCCTTTAAAGTAAATCTAAAGACAAAAGCTTTTTTATTATTTTAGATTTGGATAAATGGGTTAAGGATGGAACACCTATCAGGATTTTATTGCTGTCTGTGTGTACACTAGTGAAATTCAACCTCTCCCTTGTGGTCATTGTTTCCAGGACAGATAAAATTCACTAAATGGGGATAGTTGTTCCAGTGACAACTGTCTTAGCCCTTGTACACACGGTCGGAGATTCCATCGGAATGTGTCCGATCGGACCGTTTTGTTGGATAATCCGACTGTGTGTGGTATGCATCGGACTGTTTCCGTCGGAATATCCGTCGGACCAACTTTTCCAACTTGCCGGAAATATTTTCTGACAAAATGCTCCGATCGGACATACTCCGAGCATGTGTAGAGAATTCCGATCGGACAAAGTGCCACGCATGCTCAGATCAAATTCCTACACCAAAGCTATTGGCTACTAGCGTGAACGTAGTCCCGTCGTAACGAAATAACGTCATCACGTCAGATTGTCTGACAACTTTGTCCGACCGTGTGTATACAACAGTTTCGGACAAAATCCGTCGGACAAAATCCGACGGATTTTGTTGTCGGAATCTCCGACCGTGTGTACAGGGGCTAAGAGGGGATTTCCCTTCACTTTGGAGAGATTTCCTGTTAGTTTCAGTTGTATATCTGGAAAATAACGTGAAAAGAAATCTGTCCGGTAAGATACACAAAGGATAATAAAACCTGCAAGGGGCTTCAATCATTACCTATTCTATTTTTTCTTCTATTCAAAACTAAATTTAAGAGGACCAGAGCTGATGGGACTGATCTGCAGCAGTTATTGGAGAATCTTCATGTTCAACTGGGCATGGAGCAGATATGGAAATGTTGGAGACATTGTTATAAATTGTGAAAGTGAACCAGTCACTGAGCATGATTCAGGTAGATTGGCCCATTAATACAGCCATAAGAAGATTGCCTACCCAGTCCTGTAAAACAGCATCTCCTTCCAAGACCTAGAGTTTCTTTATGTGCCAAAGGATAAAAATGATAGGGCCAGGGATGCTTGGTGCAGAGAAACTGTGTGGGGTTATCTTGGTGTGCCAAAGTCTTTCCTTGGAAGGGATGTATCTCCAATATTCATGGAGAAGTAGTTGTAATGAAGCTGAAGAGATATATTTGGGGACAATGGAGTAACCATTGAACCTCCACTGGCATGATGCTGAATTTACTACCTGATACAGAGAACACACAGGAACATCTGTTGTATTGTATGGTACTTATGTTTGCTGTATACAGAAGTTCCATTCAGGGGCTTGAGAAGATGTGCTACTTTTTGGGTATTCCACACACTATATTCCTATTGTTTCTACAACAAACCTTTTAGAGACTTTCATGTATTTGACTACTTACTACATTGCTGCATGAGATAGAGCAGAGTGAGTACTATCCCCCAGGGCAGGGTTAATCTCAACTGGGGGTACACAAGGCACAACTGAGTGGAGTCACTACCAGAGAGACTGTACCAGGGGCGGACTGACAACTCATGGGGATAGGAGATTATGGGCCCTCGGGCAATAGGAGAATTTTATGGTGTCCCCAGGCAACAGGAGATTATGGGGCCCCCAGGCAATAGATTATGGGGCCACACAGTATACACACACACCCACAATATACACACACGTACTGGAGAGGCGGGGCAGCTATAATCTTGGTATTTAAAAAAAACACAGATTTTTGCGTACTGTCCCTGGTTTTATTGAGGCTGGCAACCCTGATGGGGCCCCTTAATGACATGGGGCCCTCGGGCAGTGCCCCTAGACTGTACTATAGAGCCATGCTCCTACTAAGGTTTACCCTTCTACGATCCTTTAGGAACAGGACTGCAGTCTAAGTTGCCTGCAGTTGCTCCAGAGCTTAGTAAATGAGATAAAACTTTACTTTGCAAAGCGTATCCAATCATGTGCAAGGAAAGTAAAAAAAAATAATAATTTTTGCTTGCACATGATTGGATGATGGAAATTAGCAGAGCTTCTGCTCATTTGCTAAGTTCTGGAGCAACTGCACTTTGCAATATGCGCAGTCAATTTGCCTTTAGTAAATTAACCCCGTTGTCTGTAGAGCAGCAGAACTCCCCCAGTATCCTCCCGACATCGCAACGCCTTAGGACAACTTCGCAATTCCTACCATCCACCAGACATACCTCCGTGAGGGAGGGGTTAATACTCACAATGCCTCAAAACAGCTACACACATTCCAGCTTCCACCAGGCACTATCCAGTGAATCCTCCAGACCAGATCCTTAAGTGAGATTGCTTAGTTGGCTCCAAAGACGATTAGAAATAGGCCCCTCACTCCTGCCACAGCTGGGACCTGGATGAACATCAGTAAACTCAAGAAAAACTGCCTCAGAGGGGCAGAGCCCCGGAGGCTGTGAAACTTCCCCAGCAGGACAAGAACCTGGCTGCTCCAGACCTCAGACTATATTTTTTCTCCCCAGCCACCCACTGTGCACACCTTCCCAGGGATTGGGTGAAGCACAATAAATATTAAAGCTACCCATTTGCCTTTCCCAGCCCTATATTCCAGAAACCTCCAGAAGGCAGGTGGAAACAGTCAAACCTGCAACCTGGGAGATCTAAAACAGCCCAAAGAAACCAATAGCTGCTTCTATGATTACAGAGCAGCCAAGAAAAGAACTACATTTTAGAAGCCTATCAAAGAGGATTCTACATCTGCAAATGTGTAACCAAACCACCACCAACGACAAAGGTACAACACACATTCTCATATATCATAGTGCAATTTTTTGTTCTTCCACTAGGTGGTAGTGCCATGTTTAATCAGTTCAGGTCTGCCCTATAGCAGTTTCACTGCCACAGGGCACCACCTGTGCGCCAAATCTCAAATATATACATGATCTGACACTCCCGGGTAGAAGGCGCGCCTGTGCGCAGACAGGGGATGGCCTTCACTGTGATTACACACAGCGGAAGCCGATTGGTGGGTGCACGGTACCCGATGTCCTCAGGCACCCGCAGATCATTAGGCAGAGACACAGAACTATATAAACAAGGCAGCTCGCTGTTCTGACAGGAGGGAAGGGATGGAATTTGTGTCCCTGAAAATCAGGGAATAAATTCCATCTCTTCCCCCAGTAAAAGGACCTCCCACAGTATAGTAAAACACTGGCTAAGCACACAGTTAACCCTTTGATTGCCCCTGATGTTAACTCCTTCCCAGCCAGTGTCAGTACAGTAAGGCCGCGTACACACGGGCGGATTGTCTGCCCAACTAAGTTCGGCAGACAATCCGACAGACAGTCCGTTCAAAATTAGCATGAACGGACTTGACCACACACGATGAGCAGACAGTCCGCTGAAAGCGTGCGTGATGACGTGTACAGCACGTACGACGGGACTAGAAAAACAACGTCCAATACACTGCAATGCAACCTTCGGCCGTGTAAACCCTTTCTGAGCATGCGCCATACTTAGTCCGTCCAACTTGCCTACACACAAGCGGACTGTCCGCTGAAACCAAGTTTGGACGGACAAAACCAAGTTTGAACGGACTGTCTTACGGAAATTCCGTAAGACTTTGTTCGTCAGACTGTCCGCTGAAAAAGTCCGCTGAAGCCCACACACGAGCGGATTGTCCGCTGAAACACTGTTCAGCGGACTAAGTTGGGCAGACAGTCCGCCCGTGTGTACATGGCCTGACAGTGCATATTTTTTAGCATTCTAAAAATACTGTATTGGTGTCACCGTTCCCCAAAATGTGTCAGTTAGTGTCAGAATGTCTGACGCAATATTGCAGTCCCGTTATAAGTCGCTGATCGTCGCCATTACTAGTAAGAAAAATAAAATAAATATAACTATCAGCTAAAGTAACGCAGTGTCGTATCACAAAATAAATGGCCTGGTCATGAAGGGGGGTAAATCGTCCGCAGGTCAAGGGGTTAATGTAGTGCTCTTCCTAGTGGAACTACGTGGTTATGTTGTCATTTCCTATATTTGTGTTTCTGTTATTTTACAATAAAACAAGAAGGGCTCAGCCACATGTCCAATAATATCTTGAGTGGTAAGGATGTTTGTGGCAGCTTTCTAACATAGGTCATGTACGCCAACAGATTATCACAAACTGTATATTAAAATAATAACTTTTTAAAAAAAGTATAAAATAATTAAAGGCAAAAAAAATAAAAATAATAACTCTTAAAATGTTTACAGTGTGTGATCATGTTTAGTGCATTAAGCCCTGTCTCATCTTAATGATGAAGCAAATGAAACATCTTTACTAACCTAAACATTCTACCCAACCACACTCAATCCTAGAAAATGACAGTTGGCATCTAAAAGTCTGATTCTGATTGCTGCATTTTGGGAAATAATGTCTCAGTAAAGACAAGTTGACACATATGGCCCAGAAAGAGTGATCTTCGATTGCCAATATGTCTCAGAGAATACCTGTCTTGTACAATCTACATTCCCCGTAACAACAAAATATATTCTTTTCATTTACTCAGTGCCCCCTTAAACCACTCAAGTGTTGCTTTAGCAGTGTGTGTGGGGTCATTGTCCTGCTGGAAGGTGAACCTCCGTCCTAGCCCCAAATCACACACAGAGTGGTACAGGTTTTGCTCAAGAATATCCCTGTATTTAGCACCATCCATCTTTCCCTCAAATCTGACCAGTTTCCCAGCCCTGACTGCTGAAAAACATCCCCACAGCATGATGCTGCCACCACCATGTTTCACAGTGGGGATGGTGCTCTTTGGGTGATGTGATGTGCTGGGTTTGCGCCAGACATAGCATTTTCTTTGATGGCCACAAAGTAAAATTTTAGTCTCATCAGACCAGAGCCCCTTCCTCTTACATTTTGGGAGTCTCCCACATGCCGTTTCGCAAACTCAAAACGTGCCATTTTGTTTTGTTGCTGAAAGTAATGGGTTTCTTCTGGCCACTCTGCCATAAAGCCCAACTCTATGGAGCGTAGGGCTTATTGTCGTCATATGTACAGATACTCCAGTCTTTGCTGTGGAACTCTGCAGCCCCCCCAGGGTTACCTTAGGTCTCTGTGGTGCCTCTCTGATTAATGCCCTCCTTGCCCGGCCCCTGAGTTTTGGTGTGCAGCTCTTTCTTGGCAGGTTTGCTGTTGTGCCATGTTCTTTCCATTTGGTTATGATAGATTTGATGGTGCTCCTAGGATCATCAAAGATTTGGATATTTTTTTATTACCTAACCCCGACTTGTACTTCTCAACAACATTGTCCCTTACTTGTTTGGAGAGTTCCTTGGTGTTCATGGCAGTGTTTGGTTAGTGGTGCCTCTTGCTTAGGTGTTGCAGCCTCTGGGGCCTTTCAAAAAGGTGTGTATATGTAATGACAGATCATGTGACACTTAGATTGCACACAGGTGGACATCATTTCACTAATTATGTGACTTCTGAAGGTAATTGGTTGCACCAGAGCTTTTTATGGGCTTCATAACAAAGGAGGTGAATACATACGCACATGCCAATTATCAGTTTTTTATATCTGAAAAATTCTTTTGTGGATATGTTTTTCTAATTTTACTTCACCAACTTAGACTATTGTGTTCTGATCCATCACATATAATTCAGATAAAAAAAAAAAACATTGAACCAAAGGCTGTAATGTAATTGGTTGCACCAGAGCTTTTTATGGGCTTCATAACAAAGGGGGTGAATACATACGCACATGCCAATTATCAGTTTTTTATTTCTGAAAAATAGTTTTATGGATATATTTTTCTAATTTTACTTCACCAACTTAGACTATTGTGTTCTGATCCATCACATATAATTCAGATAACCAAAAAACAAAGAACCAAAGACTGTAATGTAACAAAATAGGCAAAAAGCCAAGGGGGTGAATACTTTTGCAAGGCACTGTATTTTATACTCAGATGTACTACTTTAATCTATTGTATCTTACGTTATGAATTCTACTGAAAAACTCTTGATTGCCAGGCAACGATCCTAAATAAACATTTCATTGACAAGGTATGTGTATCAAGATCATCATATGGGTATTTGATCCATAAGTGCTTGAAGAGAGCCTATCAAGATAGGAATATGAAGGCTGTCAATCTCAATGATTTAGGCTCTGTCAATGCCAATGGTATCATTCTTATAGTTACTTCACTACTATTGTGAGTCTTTGGGGTTGATTTACTAAAGGAAAAAAAGCATGTTCGCTTTGCAAAGGGAATTTTCACTAATGCCGCGTACACACGTAGCCGTCTATCCGACGGATTTAGAGCCGTCTATCCGACGGACTTAGTCTGGCGGAATTCCCGCCAGACTGTCCATCGGACTTTCCGAACGGGCTACTTGCCCACACACGGCACTTTTCCAGCGGACTAATACGGCGTACTAAGTCCGCCGTACTATCCGCGCTACTTTTGAAATGAACGGACTCGCCCACACACGCGGAGGAAAGGGGGGACGAGCGAGCAGCCCCGCCTCCTGAGCCATACCAGGCCAGGTTTCGCTCGCTCGTCCCCCCTTTCCTGGCCGGCCGGGTAGCGTGCTCGGACAAGGGTCTGATGTGGACCTGGGGGGACCCCCACGCCGATTTTTTTCAGCATTGGGGTTCCCCTTTAAGTCCATACCAGGCGGCGGGGCCCGCGACGTCTCCTTCGCGGGCTCCACCTACCTGGAGACCCGCTCGAAATGAGCGGACTTTTCTCCGGGCGGGAAAAGTCCGCTCATTTCAAAAGTACGGCGGACTGGCGCACACACGGCTGGATTGTCCGCCGAAATGCGAGTCCGGCGGGAAGATTGGAGTGCAAAACTACTTTCTAAGTCCGCCGTACTTTCGGGTCAAAAAAGTATGCCGGAGGCTACACATGGGGGGATTGTCCGGCGGACTTGAGTTTGCCGGACTTTTCCACCCGCTTGTTTGATCGTGTGTATGTGGCATTAGTGAACTTGGTGAAAATTCGTCTTGCAAAGAATACCCAATCACGTGCAAGGAAAATGGAAAAAGAAGGAGGGAACTTTGCTTGCATATGATTAGACGGAAGTCAAGAAAGCTTTCCCACATTCACTGAACCAAAGTGAAAATTCCCTTGCAAAATAAATACGCTTTTCTTCTTTAATAAATCAACTCCACTCATTTAGAAGCATGCAGACAGAGACGGGCCTGGACACCGGTCAGGTCAGTGCAGTTTAAGAAGCATCTCAGTAATGGCAGCTGCCATATTTTTGTACTCACGGATCTTTTTTACTCAGTATGAGGAGGTGTAAATGCTATTTGACAGATTAATCTTTTTAACCGTGGCATTCTGGCTTATGAATTTAGCACGGCATAACAAAACGCGATAACTACTGATGGCGCAAATAGCGGGGAAACCTTCCTTCACCAAGATGCGAGCGTTAACAGTCTGCTAAGAACACTTTATTGCTTTGTGAATGTTTTCTGGATTCACTTACTACACAATTAGAAAATGGACACAAATGTTCCCGGAAAAGATAAAAAATTAAAAAAAAATCCCCTAAGTGATTTATTAAATTTCTGAGAAGATGCCTTATTGTAAAGTGCTACCCAAACTGGTGGTGCTGTATAAAACTTCTATAACAATAATGAAGAAATTACTGAAGTGCACGCCTGTAGACAACAAGTGTCTGAATGCACCCAGGGATGAATGTCTGGAACACAGCCTGTTTGCTTTCTGAGAGTATATTGCCGAAACGTAAGTACCACTCGATGCACCACGCAGCCACATCCAGCCCCAGTAGCCCCATCCAGCCCCAGCCTCTCATACAGTTTAACAGGCTGTGGGGCTGGATGGTTCCCCTGTGCTTTTCATCCACACCTAAACGCTAGAGTCTCATGCACAGGGGCTAAACACTCAATGTGCATGGGACCTACAGTATATATAGTTTCATAGTTGGCAAGGTTAAATAAAGACACTAGTCCATTCAGTTCAACCTGTGTACTTGGTGTATGTGTGTTCATGCCGATAATCATTTCCCATATCTCTGTATATTGTGTTCACTAAGATGCACGTCCAAGAGTCTTTTAAAACTATCAATACTTCCTGCTAACACCACCAATTGTGGAAGGGAGTTCCACATCTTTATCGCCCTGACAGTGAAAAACCTCAGATGCAGCTTAACCACATAAGCCCCGGACCATTTTTCTGGCCAAAGACCAGATCACTTTTTGCGATTCTGCACTGCGACGCTTTAACTGACAATTGCGCGGTCGTGCGATATGGCTCCCAAACAAAATTGACTTCCTTTTTTCCCACAAATAGAGCTTTCTTTTGGTGGTATTTGATCACCCCTGTGGTTTTTATTTTTTGCACTATAAACAAAAAAAGAGTGACAATTTTGAAAAAAATGCATTATTTTTTACTTTTTGCTATAATAAATATCCCCCAAAAATGTATAAAAAAATTGTATCCTCAGTTTAGGCCGATATGTATTCTTCTACATATTTTTGGTAAAAAAATCGCAATAAGCGATTATTGATTGGTGTGGGCAAAAGTTATAGCGTTTACAAAATAGGGGATAGTTTTATGGCATTTTTATTGATATATTTTTTTTTTTTACTAATAACTAAACCATCAGCGATTTTTATTGTGACTGCGATATTATGACGGACACATTGGACATTTTTGACACATTTCTGGGACCAATGTCATTTATACAGTGTAGACATGTCACTGGAGAAGTGATCGAGGGGGTGTACATCTCACCTAGGTTGCTACACAGTGTGAGATGGTAAATCCAGGATGGATCAGTTTCTCAGCAGCGATATGCTGCTGAGTTGTTATTTAATTTTGCCGGGCCTGGGTTTATATGGAATGGCAGGTAGGTTTGGTAGTGGGACCTGTCATTCCACATCCCCCGATCCAGTTCTGGGTTTGGGATCAGGTGAGCTTGGATCCTAATTAGCCTGGGAAGCTAAAGGCTCTGTAGGGTCTGCAGGTGATTGCTTCTCAGCCAGGGAATGAACAATCTGTGTGTTGAAGGAAGCTGCAAGCACACCCACTGCTGGAGCTAAAACTCACCCTGCGATGTCCAGGCGAAAGACGCTGTGTTTGTAAGTGTCAGATAGGTGAGCAGAACCTGTTAGTAAGCGCCCAGCCGGGCTAGGACTTTTATTTTTGTTGTACTTAGAAAGCACGGTGTTGCTGTATATTTTGTTTGCTGGACTGTTTGTACCACGAATAAACGCCAAGATCTGCTTTATCAAATTCCAAGTCTGCTGTGAACTGTGTCCAAACACACCCTACCCCGGGAAGATCCCTTACAATTGGTGGAGGTAGCGGGCAACGCGGTTGCTAGGGGCAACGGTGTGGACAGACTTGGCTACAGCTGCTGATGTCCTGGGTGAAAGCTGCAACTACACTCTAAAAACAGTCCAGCAACATGGAGGAGATGCTGAAGCAGTTTATGCAAGTGAGTTTGCAACAACAGCAGGCGCAGACAGAGGCCAATAGACGACATGAACAGTCCATGGCTGCACAACAGCAGATGATGGCTGCACAACAGCGGATGCATAAGGAAGAGTTGCAAGCTTTGCGCCAAAGCCAACAACAACTTATCGAGCACCTGATAGTAAATCGAGAGGCGCCTGTGGTTGCTAATCCACCCACAATGGAGGGAGCCGCTCCAGAGATTTTTTCTGGGAGAAGGACTGTGCAGAAAGCGCTGCAAAAGATGACTGCTGAGGACGATGTTGAGGCCTATCTAACAGTATTTGAGCGCGTGGCTGAGCGAGAGAAGTTACCAGCCGCTGAGTGGGCAGAGGTAATTGCGCCCTATTTAACAGGTGAACCTCAAAAGGCCTACTATGACCTCAGTGAGCAAGAGGTTAAGGACTATACTCGGCTAAAAGAGGAGATGCTTGCCCGACTAGGAGTTACTACTGCAGTCCGTGCCCGGAGGGTACGCAACTGGAGCTACAGTCTGGACAAATCAGCGAGGTCCCAGATGTATGACCTAATCCATTTGGCAAGAAAGTGGTTGGAGCCAGACACTTCTACTCCTGCACAAATCCTAGAGAAGGTCGTGATGGATCGCTACCTCCGAGCCCTTCCTACTGACTTGCAACGCTGGGTGGGACAAGGTGATCCTAAGAATGCAAACGAACTTGTCAACCTTGTGGAGAGGTTCCAGGCGACTGAGGACTACCTCCGTGATGTTCCTGCAGCATCTTCACCTCCCCGGAGCGCCAGATCTGTGCCGTCAGCTGGTAAGAGACTTCCATCTATTGGGGGAGTGTGGAGGGGTGCTGATGGGGGGAAAAGGGCTCAAGTGGTGTCTCAGGGACAAAAGACTGGTGATGGTCCCGGGTGGCTAAGGGGCTCTGAAAAGGACTCCTTGCCAAAGAGACCAGGCCCTATCCAGTGTTGGAGATGCCATGAGGCGGGACACGTGTCGGCCCATTGCCCTCTTACCTCTGAACCCATGGAATGTGACGCTAGCAGGCGTCAGTCGCTATTTGCGGAACCATCTTGTGCTGCAGTTCCTGGACTAGAGACTGAACCGCAAATCTGCAACATCACAATCAATGACTTTCCTGTTAAAGCGTTAATGGACTCAGGAAGCCTTGTAACCTTGGTGCATGCTAGCCTGGTGACTGGGGACTTAGAGTCTAAAAAGCATATGAGTGTTGTGTGCATACATGGTGATACAAAAGTGTACCCTATAGTGCTGGCTAAAGTCGGGACTGAACAAGGCACCGTACAATATGAAGTGGGTGTGGTTAAAAACCTCATGCATAATGTAATATTGGGGCGCGATTTTCCATTATTCTGGGCTCTTTGGGAAAAAAGAAAAATCCCCAAAAGGAGTGAGGATACCTCTAAGGGGGTTGCCTTGTCCACTGTGAATGATAAAAATGTGCAGGATGAAAATGATTGTTTTCCTTTGCAGGTCCTGGCTGGGGAGGAGGAGGCTCCTCCCACTGAGCAAAATATACTAGACTTAGAGGTGTCTAGCGATAATTTTGGGACTGCACAATTACAGGACCCCACTCTCAAAAATGCGAGAGAGCAGGTTGCTGTTATAAACGGGGTACCTCAGGAACCAGATGCTGAAAAAAGATTTCCACATTTTTCGGTGACTAATGATCTTTTCTATAGAGTCAATAAGGTTAAAGATGAGATTGTGGAACAGCTTCTGGTACCTAAGCCGTACCGGCGTCAGGTGCTTGACATGGCACATAACCATGTTCTTGGGGGACACTTGGGGACTGACAAAACGCGAGAGAGGGTTCTCCAGAGGTTTTTTTGGCCGGCCATATATGATGACATTAAAAAATACTGTGAGTCGTGCCCCACATGTCAGGTTAGTGCCCCAGTGTCACATTTTCGCAGTCCTTTGGTTTCGCTCCCTATTATAGAGGTGCCTTTTGAGCGTATTGCCATGGATTTAGTGGGTCCCATTGTAAAGTCAGCTAGAGGACACCAGTATATTTTGGTAGTCCTGGATTATGCGACCCGCTATCCTGAGGCTGTACCCTTAAGAAACACTGCATCTAAAACAATTGCACGTGAGTTGTTTTATATGTTCTCTAGGACTGGGATCCCCAAAGAAATCCTAACTGACCAAGGTACGCCATTTATGTCGAAAGTAATGAAGGAATTATGCAGACTATTTAAAATCTCACACATCCGTACCTCTGTGTACCACCCCCAGACGGACGGATTGGTGGAGAGATTTAATAAAACTTTGAAACATATGTTGAAGAAAGTGGTGGCAAAAGATGGTCGTGACTGGGATCATTTATTACCCTACCTCATGTTTGCTATTAGGGAGGTGCCCCAAGCGTCCACAGGGTTCTCACCATTCGAGTTGGTCTATGGTCATCACCCTAGGGGTCTACTAGACATTGCAAAAGAGACATGGGAGAATGAGTCCACCCCATACAAGAGTGTTATTGAGCATGTAGCACAAATGCAGGACCGTATAGCCACTGTAATGCCCCTGGTAAGGGAACACCTCCAGAGGGCTCAAGAGGCCCAAAGTAGAATTTACAACCGGTCCGCAAGAATCAGGACATTCAACCCAGGCGATAGGGTCCTTATACTAGTCCCCACTGTTGAGAGTAAATTCTTAGCGAAGTGGCAAGGTCCTTATGAAATTGTTGAAAAGATCAGTGAGGTGAACTACAAGGTGCACCAACCAGGTAGAAGGAAGCCTTTCCAAGTTTATCACATAAACTTGATCAAGCCCTGGAAAGACAGGGAATCCTTGGGGGCGACAAATACTGTTAATAATTTGTCACAACCAATCCCTCCAGTCAAGGTAGGTGATACTCTATCAGTGTCACAGAAACAGGAGGCTCAGGAATTTTTACAGAAAAACAAAAACAAGTTCTCTGACCTCCCAGGGCGTACACACCTCATCCATCATCACATTGAAACTGAGCCTAGAAGCAGAGTAAACCTTAAGCCCTATAGGATACCCGAGGCACGTAGGGAAGCCGTATCTGCCGAGGTAAAACGTATGCTTGCTCTGGGGGTAATTGAGGCAATACAGAATTGGCCTAGACCCCTGACAAGGAAACAGGTTAGAGCTTTCCTGGGTATTACGGGTTATTACCGTAGATTTGTGCCGAACTTTGCCTCAGTTGCTGCTCCGCTAACTGACTTGACAAAGGGCGGAAAGACAGCAATGGTCACGTGGACCCCAGAGGCCGAGGAAGCTTTCCAAAGCCTTAAGTCTGCCTTGTGCCAACCACCTGTATTAGTCACCCCCGATTTCAGGCGAGAATTTCTGGTCCAGACAGATGCCTCTAGCACAGGCTTAGGTGCAGTACTCTCACAAGTAGTGAATGGTGAGGAGCATCCGGTGACGTACTTGAGTAGAAAACTAACCCCGGCCGAGAAAAATTATGCCATTGTGGAGCGAGAATGTTTGGCAGTAAAGTGGGCCCTAGAATCTTTAAAGTATTACTTGCTAGGCAGGAAATTCAAGTTGGTGACAGACCATGCCCCCCTAACATGGATGAAGTTAAACAAGGAGAGAAATGCAAGAGTGACTAGATGGTTTCTCTCCCTACAAAACTTTAATTTCACTGTGGAACACAGGCCAGGGAAATTACAGGCAAATGCTGACGCATTGTCAAGGGTAAGTTGTCTGTGGGGACAAAAGGCTCAGCCCTCCGGTCTGAAAAAGAGGGGGGGGATATGTAGACATGTCACTGGAGAAGTGATCGAGGGGGTGTACATCTCACCTAGGTTGCTACACAGTGTGAGATGGTAAATCCAGGATGGATCAGTTTCTCAGCAGCGATATGCTGCTGAGTTGTTATTTAATTTTGCCGGGCCTGGGTTTATATGGAATGGCAGGTAGGTTTGGTAGTGGGACCTGTCATTCCACATCCCCCGATCCAGTTCTGGGTTTGGGATCAGGTGAGCTTGGATCCTAATTAGCCTGGGAAGCTAAAGGCTCTGTAGGGTCTGCAGGTGATTGCTTCTCAGCCAGGGAATGAACAATCTGTGTGTTGAAGGAAGCTGCAAGCACACCCACTGCTGGAGCTAAAACTCACCCTGCGATGTCCAGGCGAAAGACGCTGTGTTTGTAAGTGTCAGATAGGTGAGCAGAACCTGTTAGTAAGCGCCCAGCCGGGCTAGGACTTTTATTTTTGTTGTACTTAGAAAGCACGGTGTTGCTGTATATTTTGTTTGCTGGACTGTTTGTACCACGAATAAACGCCAAGATCTGCTTTATCAAATTCCAAGTCTGCTGTGAACTGTGTCCAAACACACCCTACCCCGGGAAGATCCCTTACAACAGCAATCAGTGCTATACAAATGCAGTGATTCCTGTGTAAATGACACTGGCAGTGAAGGGGTTAACCACTAGGTGGCAATGTGTCCTGGGGCGTGTTGCTAACTGTGGGGGTTGTGGTTGTGTTTTACACATCACTGATCTCCAACCGGGGCGCGATGGCACGGCGGAAAATTTAAAGGGACGCACCTGTACGCCCATTTGCCCTGTCCGTGCCATTCTGCCGGCGTACATCGGCGTGCGCCGCCACCGGTCGGGAAGTGGTTAACCTCCCTGGTGGTATGATATGTCCGATTTTTAATTCTCAAAGCGGTACATTGTTTCGCATGGAAATTTGGCGTTTTATATTGTAGGCCTGTATTTCTTATGAATAACTCACCTAAATCTGTCCAAACAAGAGTCTAGTAGACATCCCAGGTATGATAAAGTTTGAAACATAAAATCATAAATTATAATATAATAAATAACTATAAATAATTCTCAAAAATAATATAATATTAATAAAATATATTCAATAATGTAATCAACTCAAAAACACAGAAATTTGCTGAAAGTTGCAGAATTGTCGCTGTCGTCACTTTCAGTGTCTGATGATGAATTTCCCCACGATTCACGATCGCTCAATTCTGCAAGTGTTCTAATTTATTATCACAGTTTTCTAGCTGGTCTAAAATCGCTTTTGATGTAAAGGGACACTTTTTGGTTGCTATGGACAATCTCCAGTTTCCAGGCAGAAAGAACAGTATATATCATATAAAACTACATGCAGGGCACTGGACAAAGCATTGGGGACAAAAGGGAGGTGAAATAATTTGATACAGTAATGTAATCTGTGAGATTACAGTGTACTGTGTGTGTTCTGTTATTTGCACTTTTTGAATTTCCCTCCGGAATCCGTTCCCGTGCGTTACGCCGCCCGCAGGGAACAGAGCCCGGCATACAGAGCATCAGGCAGAAGACACAGCCGCCGCACACAGCGGGGGGACATCGCAGGATCCTGGGGACAAGGTAAGTAACTTTCCCTGGATACTGCGATGCAGCCCTGAGTGTGGTATGGAAAATTATTTTCTCGGTATGGAAAATTCATCCCGAGCCACGCTCGAGATTACCGCTAAGGTTAAGGTTAAAAAGCTTCTCCTTCAACCTCCTTGTGTGACCCCGTGTCTTCTTACACTCCCTGAGACTGAATCATTTTCTTCCTATGATGGGATCACCATTGAGGTATTTTTATATTGCTATCATATCTCTTTTCAAGTGTCTCTTCTCCAGGGAGAATACGTTTAGTGCTTGTAGTCGTTTCTCGTAATTAAAGTGGTTGTAAACCCTTAGGCCGCGTACACACGCGGGGACTGTTCGCCCAACTTTGTCCGCTGAACAGTGTTTCGGCGGACAGTCCGCTCGTGTGTGGGCTTTCAGCGGACAGTTTCAGCAAACAGTCCGCTGAACAAGGTTTTTCGGAAAATTCCGAAAAACTGTCCGCTGAAACTTTGTTTCAGCGAACAGTCCCCTCGTGTGTAGGCTTGTTCGTCAAACTAAGTTCCGCGCATGCTCAGAAAGGATTTACACGCCGAAGTTTGCATTGCAGTGTATAGGACGTAGTTTTCTAGTCCCGTCGTACGTGCCGTTCACGTCATCGCGCACGGTTTCAGCAAACTGTTCGTTCGTCGTGTGTGGCCATGTCCGTCCATGCTAATTTTGAGCGGACTGTTTGCTGAAACTGTTTGACGGACAAAGTTGGGCGAACAGTCCCCGCGTGTGTACGCGGCCTCACAAACCAATTTGACCTACAGGTAAGCCTAGATTAAGGTTTACCTGTAGGTCCAAGAAATATCTCCTAAACCTATACGGTTTATAAGGATGAGGATACCTACCCCTAATTTATGATTACAGCTTTGCACCCCAATACTACTATTCCTCTTTAGAGCCGGTTCACACAGGGACGACTCAGATCCGACTTCAGGTCGCCCCTAGTCGCCTTAAAGAGGAAGTAAACTCATCTCTTTCATTCCCTGCAAAGGCAAAGCATAATGGACTACTATGCATCGCATAGTAGTCCATTATGTGTCACTTACCTGACACAGGAGCCAGCGAAGTTACCACGGTCCCCTGTAGTCCGCCACATCCATCTTTTCGGTGGGTCTGGCAGCTTCACCGATGTCATTCGGCGAAGCCGCAATGACATCACTCCCGCGCATGCGCACAGGAGCTGAGACGTGCGGCATTGCGCGGCATCTTCGTTATCAAGGATGCCATGCTCAGTGCCGTAGACAGCGGTGCCCGTCTTCGAGAAAATATCTCCTAAACCGTATAGGTTTGGGAGATATTTCTTAGACCTACAGGTAAGCCTTAATCTAGGCTTACCTGTAGGGCAAAGTGGTTTGTAAGGGTTTACAACCACTTTAAGTTGCGCTACATGTAAAAATCAATGTAAGTGAATGAGAGCCGTCTTAATGCACACTACTGAGGTCGCTCCGACTTTAGAAAAGGTTCCTGTACTACTTGTATCCGACTCGTAGGCGACTGGTACCCATTGATTTCAATGGAGGTCGCCTCCAAGTCGGATCTCCGTCTATACGGAGGCGACTCTCAGAGAATTATCAGTTCTCAAAAGGGACCTCCCTGCCAAATGTATTAAATAGCATACCAGGCCCTTAGGTCTGGTATGGATTTTAAGGGGAACCCCCTACCCCGAAAACATATATATATTGGCAACATCTCCAGAAGAGAAGAGAAGAAGAGAAGAGAAGAACAGAAGAGTAGAACAGAAGACAGCGGCGACAGAAGACCGGGCCACCACTTGTAAAAGAGCTAGAAGAAGGCGTGGTGGCCCGGCAAGAAGAACCGAAGAGGGGGACAAGACCCCTGAAGACGGAAGAAGAAGGTGGTGGCGAAGAAGAAAGCCAGGCTCCTCCACTAGTGAAAGAGCTAGCAAAAGAGCAGAAGATAGCGGAGGAGTCTGGCGAGAAGACTCCCGAAGATGGAAGAAGACCCCTGGAGCTGTGCAATAAACTATTTTAACCCTTGTGTGTTGTGTTTTTTTTTTTACATTTTTTTCACAGGTGAATGGGTAGGGGTACATTGTACCCCATACTCATTCACATAGGGTGGGGGGCCGGGATCCAGGGGCCCCCTTATTAAAGGGGGCCCCCGGATTCCGATAAGCCCCCTGCCCGCAGACCCCGACAACCAACGGCCAGGGTTGTCGGGAAGAGGCCCTTTTCCTCATCAACATGGGGACAAGGTGCTTTGGGGTGGGGGGCGGCCTGGTACGGCTCGGGGGGGGGGGGGGGGCGCTCGCTCGTCCCCACCCCCTTTCCTGGCCGGCTGGGTAGCATGCTCTGATAAGGGTCTGATATGGATCTGGGGATCTGGGGGGACCCCCACGCCGTTTTTTTCGGCGTAGGGTGTTCCCCTTCCAATCCATACCAGACCTAAGGGCCTGGTATGCTCTTGGAGGGGGAACCCATGCCGTTTTTTTTTTAATTTGGCGTATAGTTCCTCCTTGAGAGCTCATTCTCTGATTGGCCATGCCAAAAGTTGCCTGGCCTGGGGCGACTTAAAGTCGTGTTGTAAGTCGACCCAAGTCGTGTTCAAGTCGTGTCCAAGTTGCCTCCAAAAGTCATGTTGAAAGTCGTGTTGCCCCTGTGTGAACCGAGCCTTAAGGTCCTCCAGTCCCCTTATCAATTTTGTTGTCCTTCTCTGGACTCTCCAGCACATCTTTCCTGAGGACTGGTGACCAGAACTGGACGGAATACTCCAGGTTTTTATAAAGTGTCAGGATTATCATTTTATCTATGGATAAAGGTGGTAGGATAAGTTCCTCTTATCTTTCTGACCTCTAAACAGGAATATTTGCTGACTCTTACTTGTCATCTCAATTTGATCCTTGACTGATACGTTAGACCTTGCCTAGCGCCATCTCTGTGGAGTACAAAACGCCAGCCCCTTATGTTATAACCTACTGTTATGGAGAAGAGGGGAGGGGGAGTAATTCTATAGTCTTGTCCTGGAGAGACAATGGCGCTCCTCCACTAATGCCCTATTCAAACCTCTCATTGTGGGAAAACGCATTCCCGCTTGTGATTCTGTTTTTACTGTGATTTAAATGTGTTTCTGCATGTCCCGCATAGGGCAGCTGATTCACTCGAATTTGTCATTTGTCACAGCAAAGAATTTCAAGGATTTTGGCCCTGAGCCAGGCGTGTTTTTTTGACGTGCCATTTGATCCAATTTTTACGCATTTTGCCATGAGACAATTGCGGCAAAGTCCCACCACTTTTGGGATGCCATTAGGAATGAATGGCACCCAAAATGCATCTAAAGCAGTGTTTCTCAACCTTTTTTTAGTCAAGGAACCTTTTAAAATGATGCACAATCTCGAGGCACCCCATTCTAAAATGTAAAAAATGAAACTAAAGGTTTTACATATCGTAGAAACATCCACAGATGTAGGGCACCCAATGTTAGAATTGATTTATTCTTCCAAAGCAAATACACCTTTGCATACTGGTGCTGACTAGTATTCCAGTGTTTCTCTTCTCCCTCAGTTTCTCTCCTTCTCTCTGCTAACATGACCCCAGTGCTGACAGAGAGAAAGGGTCAAACAAGGATGTTGTGCAGGTGCCTGATGTCCTCCTTGTCAAAGCACGATATCATTAGTTGTTAGGAGAGTGGCGGCTAGAAAGTTTTGATAGTGCTCAATGAAAATCAGTTGCTTTGTAAAAGTCAGGCTTGATGGGCGGCACAGTGGTGTAGCGGGTAGCACTCTAACCTAGCAGTAAGAAGGGTCACTGGTTCAAATCCCAACCATGACACTACCTGCCTGGAGCTTGCATGTTCTCCCTGTGCCTGTGTGGGTTTCCTCCAGGTGCTCCGGTTTCCTCCCACACTCCAAAGACATGCAGGTAGTTTAATTGGCTTCTGTCCAAAATTGGCCCTAGTATATGAATGGGGACTCATGTAAGTGTGCAATGTACAGGGATAGGGACAATTGTAGACACTCAGGATGGACTGGTGTCTTTATTCAACCTTACTAACTATGAAACTATACCATTGGAAGTCCTGGTAGGGATTCTGGGAGTAGTATTGACATGGATGTGCTTTCTGGCTTATATATACCTTTTTGGGCAATTTTTGGCCATTTTGCCAAGGCACCTCTGAAGAAATCTCAAGCCACCCCAGGGTGCCTGGGCACTTCAGTTAAAAAAGGCTGATCTAGCATTTTGCCACGATTTGGTGCTGATTCTGCCTGCAATTCCAAATAGAATGGGGCCAAATAGCGCACAGTGACTGAGAGTTGTCACCCTAGGACAGGAAGTGTGTTACTGGCAAAATCACCATGTTAAAATACATTTAAAAAAAAGCCTTAAAAAAGAAAAAGTATGCACCAACATCTAAGGATTGGTAAGACGCAATGTATATATTGTTTTGGTTCTGGGATTAAGGAACACTATAAGGCAATCCGGAAGTATATCTCTGTTAAAGTTATCAGAGAAAGGTGGTGGGATAAGTTCCTCTTATATTTCTGACCTCTAAACATGAATATTTGCTGACTCTTACTTGTCATCTCAATTTGATCCTTGACTTATATGTTAGACCTTGAGATTTCCCTGACTGCGCTGCCTATAACCTTGCCCTTCTGTTTCCCTGCATGGCTTGATTTATAACTCTGCCTCTGTCCTGCTTGTCACTGCTTTAGGCTTTTTTCCGTAAGAGAAGTTTGCTGGTTGATGGTAAAGTACTTCTGTTTCAATGCTCAAGCATCATTTACTTTGTTCCTATTTCTTGCTTAGTTGAGGGAACTTACAGAAATTCTCTCGTAACTAAGACTAGGTTTCCTTGTGCAGGTCCTTGGTTGGTATCAGATTCCCCTAAGCCCTTGTACACACGGTCGGACATTCCGACAACAAAATCCGTCAGATTTTGTCCGACGGATTTTGTCCGAAACTGGTGTTGCATACACACGGTCGGACAAGGTTGTCGGAAAATCCGATCGTTCGTAACGTGATAACGTTATTTCGTTACGAGGGGACTACATGCAGGGTAGTAGCCAATAGCTTTGGTCTAGGAATTTGATCTGAGCATGCGTGGCACTTTGTCCGATCGGAATTCTCTACAAATGATCGGACAAAGTCTGATCGGATCGTGTTGTCGGAAATTTTTTATATCCAGCTCTCAAACTTTGTTGGTCGGACATTCCAACGGAAAAAGTCAGATGAAGCCCACACACGGTCGGATTATCCGATAACACGGTCCGATCGGACATTTTCCGTCGGAATGTCCGACCGTGTGTACAAGGGCTTAGAGAGCTGGAGCTCAAAGGGTCTTCATTAACTACTGCTTAGTAAACAGGACCTGCTGACAGTCAATACTGCAAACATAATTTTTTTTATTTTTTACTGAATCTCACTAATAAATTATACGTTTTATGGAGGCTCACCAGAAAGGTCCTAAAGTGGAACTAAACTGTATCTGAACACCAAAAATTGAAATCACTCTGTAATTCATTTTTAATATTCAAAGCAAACCCCCCTTCCATCCATCCCTGTCTCAATGCTTTATTTTGTTTGAATTTCTAGCCACGGCCATCTTGAGTAAGGGCAGATGATTCATGTAGAGTTTACAACATACTTCCTGGCATCTATCTGCTCTTTGCTCAGGTATGCAGACAGAAGGTCTGAATTACACTTGAGCGCTCAAGTAGAGGTACTCTTAATGAGGTTCAAATGTAATGCTCAATCTGGTGCAGCCCTCTTCAGATAGGGTAATCTTCAGACAACCGTAAAAACACACAGGAGGGCACAAACATCTAGTGCATTACCACCATGTAACTTTAAAGAATACTAAAATAATGAATACTCACAAACATATTTGACAGGATTTTCATATATAAACTCCAGCCATGGATGATGGCAACAATATGGTTAGAAAGCTGACATGTTTCGGGGGACGTGCCCCCTTTCTCAGAGTTAACCATGCAGACAGAAGCGTGTGCTTAGATGAGAAGATTCCTCCTCCAGATAAAAAAAAAAAAATATGTCACAAAGACTCCTGGGATTTATAACAACATTTTGGCCTCGGGCAGAAATAGCAGCCGACTGAAGAAATGTAAAAAAATTTTTTTTAAAACTAGTTAATATAATATACCTTCTGATCTATTTACTAATGCTAGCAGGATAAGAATTAAAAATAGTTAATGTTGATTGAGAGTATCAAAGTGGTTGTAAAGTCAGAAGGTTTTTTTTTTATCTTAACGCTGCCTCTATGCATTAAGATAAAAAGGCTTCTGTGTGCCCCAAATACTTACCGGAGCCCCATCTCTGTCCAATGATGTCCATGAGTATCTCGGCCGTCCAGGACTCTCCGCCCTAATTGGCTGAGGCATAGCAGCAGTGCCATTGGCCCCCACTGCTGTCCATCAAAGTCAGTTAGCCAATCAGATGGGAGTGTCGGTGGGGCCGTACTGAATGGGCACAGGGAGCTGTGACTCCGTTTCGGTGCCCCCAGAGCAAGCTGCTTGCTCTGGGGGCACTCGACAGGAGGGAGGGGCCAGGATCATAGAAGAGGCACCTGAGAAGAGGAGGAGCCAGGCTGCCCTGTGCAAATCCACTGCAACAGAGCAGGTAAATATAACATGTTAGTTATTTTTATAGAAAAAAAAATGACACTTTACAATCACTTTAAGCCCTGCTTTAAAGTGACACTAAACAATATCCCTATCCAAAAAATAAACCATGCACATCCACTACTTAATGGACCTGTAATCTATTTTCATTAAATTGTTTCTTGTGTTTTTCTACCTTCTTAACCTCTCCTTCCACCTCCCTTTACTTCTATTTGTTTGGAATGAGCAATGCACGTTTGTTGCAGTCATGTGCACTGCCCAATACACACTACAAATCCCATAGTCCATAGTCCATTTCAGGAGTGAGCAAGAGAAGTGTGGCTATGTTCCTACATACAATGGGACCATGGAGAACTAACTGAGCCACCCTCTAACAGGAAGTCAGATTACAGCAGCAAAAAAAAAAAATGAATTTGGAGATTTGGAGGAGGCTAAGAGCTTTTTTTTAGTTAAGAATATATACTGGAATATACCGCCTCCCGGGCGGTATTCCAGAGTGTGGCTCTGGGTTAAATTTCAGTACCATTAGCGGTAACCCCGATCCACATTCGGGATTACTTTGCAGAATCCTGGTGCAGTGCACTCACCTTGTCACCAGGGTCCTGTGATGTCCTCCCGGGTGTGTCCTCCTCCTGATATCTCTGTGTGCCGGGCTCCGTTCCCTGCGAGCGTAGCGACGCATGGGGGTGGAGCCCTGCTGTAAATTCAAAAAGTACACAAAACATAATACATACAGTACACTGCAATCTTACAGATTACATTACCGTATCAAATCATTTCACATCCCTTTTGTCCCCAGTGCTTTGTTCAGTGCCCTGCATGCAGTTTTATATTATATATATACAGTTTTTGTTGCCGGGAAACATGAGATTGTCCATGGCATCCAAAAAGTGTCCCTTTACGTCAAAAGTGGTTTCAGACCAGCTAGAAAACAGCGATGGTAATTTAGAACACTTGCAGAATTGAGCGATAGTGAATCATGGGCAAGTTCATTTTATTATGATTATATAATTGCTCCAAATCAGGGACAGTCCCTCAAAATCAGGGACAGTTGGGAGCTATGTAGTATTAGTAGATTGAGGTAGCACTCTATACATTTTTTACATGCTCGAGCTGTAAAAAGCCAGTGGGTGTTCTTGGTGCTAAGTGGAAATCATTTATCTGTCTGTTAGCAGCTTATCGGTTCCAGTGCTCCAATATCCAGGATCATCTAGAAGAAGAAAGCTGCTGCTGATATCTAATGACTGATTGATGAATGTATGTAGGTGGCAACTCATTGGTGTTAAAAATCTTTACATACTCTATACTCCTTCTTCCTCTCTGGTCTTAATTTGCTGTTATTTCAGTGGTCCTATCTCTGCTCCATGTGTCCCACTTAACTATTGAGATGCACAGTCATAAAAATGTTACAAACTATTTAATTAAGGGCGCTTGTGGTGTACACATGAAGAGCTTTTATATTTCAAACCGCTGTGGTGGAGCCCCTGTGTGTATGAGTGCCAGCAGGTGGCAGACACTGGAGCGCAGAGCCTTCCAGCACCCTCTAGTGTAATGCCGCGTACACATGACCAGACTTTTTGATGGACTAGGTCCAAAGGTGTTCCCGATGGACTTTGGGCAGAAGTCCAACGGACTTTCTGAACTAAACGGACTTGGCCACACACGACCGGACTAAGTCCGTTCAAAAGTCCATTTGTTTTGAACATGATGATGTAAACTGGACTGAACAAGGAAGTTTAATAGCCAGTAGCCAATAGCTGCCCTTGCGTCATATTTGGTCCGTCGGACTAGCACACAGACAAACAGACAAACGGTTTTCCTGATTTCTTTTTCCGCCGGATAGATTTGAAACCATTTCACCCACTGATATAAAAACACCATTACTCCCATCAATCGCTGGCATAAAGGCGCCATTCCTACCACAAATGGCTGACATAGAGGGTACTATTCCTCACATTGATCATTGACACATGGGCGCCATTCCTTCCACTGACTACTGACTTGGGTGCACCATTCCTCCTACTGTCCACTAAGATGGGGCACCATTCCTCCCACTGATTGCTGACATAGGAGCACCATTCCTCCTGCTGGCTAGGGTACACAGAGAGGCTGTGTATACAGAGAGGCTGGTGTATATACAGAGAGGCTGGTGTATATACAGAGAGGCTGGTGTATACAGAGAGGCTGGTGTATACGGAGAGACCGGGTATACAGAGAGACTGGATATACAGAGAGGCTGGGTATACAGAGAGGCTGGGTATACAGAGAGACTGGGTATATAGAGAGGCTGGGTATACAGAGAGGCTGGGTATACAGAGAGACTGAGTATACAGAGAGGCTGGGTATACAGAGAGGCTGTGTATACAGAGAGGCTGGGTATACAGAGAGGCTAGGGGGTATATACAGAGAGGCTGGCTAGTACAGTTTCCCCCCTCCCCCATGGTCTGCACTCACCTGCTCAGGAGATCGTGTGAGAAAGTTCCTCTTGACTCTATGATATGGGCGCAGCAAGGAGGAGACTCGCTCTCACACACACTGATCTCCTGGCTCTGAAGCACAGTGCAAACTTAGTGAGAGTGCCACGGCTGTGCAGGAAGCGCAGTGTCAGGCAGCCGGCAACACTCTCACAGTAGGTCTGGCCTTGGATTTGGGGCTATGGGCCAAAGATTCGAGGCTCCAGCCTCAATAGCTACCCCCTAGTGACGCCACTGCCTCCCACTGATTGCTGACATAGGAGCATCATTTCACCCACTGACCACGGACATAGGGTCACCATTCCTCCCACTGATCGCTGGCATAAGTACACCATTACGCCCACTGATCATGGGCACAAGGACACCATTCCTTCCACTAATTTCTGACATAGAGGGTACCATTTCTCACATTAATCATGAACACATGGGCACCATTCCTTCTACCGACCGCTCACATGGGGGCATTATTTCTCTTACTGACCACTGACGTTCACTCAACTGACCGCTGACATAGGAGCACCATTCTTCCTACTGACCACTATGATGGGGCACCATTCCTCCCACCGACTACTGCCCAGTCTGTTTATTTAGATGTAGCTTATTTGTCACACAGAGTGCTTTGTGATTTGATATCTTTACATCTTTTCTGTTATGATCTCTTTATCTTTCAATGTCTTTTTAACTTTCCTTCCTTTTTTTCCTGTACTCCTCCACTTTTCCTTTGCATTGCCTCAATAAAAAGAATTTTGAATTTGAAAAGACATAACAGCATTGCCAAACATGTAAACACATCAACCTGCGCTGCTGCGTATCGCTGAATCACTTCAAGCCGCTCAGCGATCACATTATTTACTCCTCCTGTGCCCATTACTTTCAAGGTTGACAGGCCATACAGTTCAAATAAATATCAAAGCGCGAGTAGAAATATCAAAACACTCCTAACAGAGACTCCTTTTCCAACTATTCCTACTTAATATACAGTACATGATCGCATTCAAGCACACAGGTACTACTTTTCACAGAACTGCATCTTCTCTCATCAGCAGCAATATCCATATCAAGACAATCCATTCATATGGAACATAGATGTATCGTTTCATCTTCATTAGATACAAAGTTTCCACGTGCTCCACAGATAATCCAATCAACTGAAGTATGCCCAAACTGATACCATAACCCACGTGGCATGGGTGAGCCAAATGGCCACATTGCATGTTTTGGATACCCACTGATGAAGCTTGTTAAAACATGTACTTTTTTTCTGGATGTGGGGGATCATGAGACTTGAACCGTGCATCTAATCACTAGCTTCAAGCTTAAAAGAGATACAGACATGATCTGTCCTGGGGGGTCTGTATTAATGGAGGGCGGTCTGTCCAGGGGGGGGGCTGTACTAATAGAGGGGGGTCTGTACTAATGGAGGGGGGTCTGTCCTGGGGGGCTGTACTAATGGAGGGATGGTCTATCCTTGGGGGCTGTACTAATGGAGGGGGGTCTGTACTAATGGAGGGGGGTCTGTACTAATGGAGGGGGGTCTGTCCTGGGGGGCTGTACTAATGGAGGGGGGGCTGTACTAATGGAGGGGGGTCTGTCCTGGGGGTCTGTACTAATAGAGGGGGGGTCTGTACTAATGGAGGGGGGTCTGTACTAATGGAGGGGGTCTGTCCTGGGGGTCTGTACTAATAGAGGGGGGGTCTGTACTAATGGAGGGGGGTCTGTACTAATGGAGGGGGGTCTGTCCTGGGGGTCTGTACTAATGGAGGGGGTCTGTCCTGGGGGGTCTGTACTAATGGAGGGGGTCTGTCCTGGGGGGTCTGTACTAATCGAGGGGGGTCTGTCCTGGGGGTCTGTACTAATCGAGGGGGGGTCTGTCCTGGGGGTCTGTACTAATGGAGGGGGTCTGTCCTGGGGGGTCTGTACTAACGGAGGGAGGTCTGTCCTGGGGGGGTCTGTACTAATGGTGTGGGGGTCTGTCCTGGAGGGGTTTGTACTAATTTAGGGGGGTCTGTCCTGGGGGGTCTGTGCTAGTGGAGGGGGGTCTGTCCTGGTGGTCTGTACTAATGGAGGGGGTTTTTCCTGGGGGGGTCTGCACTAATGGAGGGAGAGAGAGAACCCCGCTGCCCTGCGCCACCAGAGGGAAAGACACACAGCCTAGTGCCATCCCTCCTGTATCATGTCTGCAGTCTTTGACCATCTCCTGTACTATGATTGCAGTCTCTGATCATCTCTTGTATCATAACTACAGTCTCTGACCATCTCCTGTCATGTATGCAGTCTCTGACCATCTCCTGTACTATGTCTGCAGTCTCTGACTGTCTCCTGTAATATGTCTGCAGTCTGTGACCATCTCCTGTATTATATCTGCAATCTCCGACCATCTCCTATAGTATGTCTGCAGTCATCGATAAAGGACGAGAATGGTGGTGTGTGTGTGTGGGGGGGGGGGGACCCAGCCATGGGGTGGCAAAGGGAGTAAATCCGGGCCTGGTTGGGGGTATATAGTTTTAATTCACCTTTTATTTTTTTCTGTAATCACCTCTTACCACTTGTTTCTACACCTTATCCTATTAGATCGTAAGCCTCTACGGAGAGCGGTGGCTTCTGGTGCTCCATTTTTTTTTGGGGGGGGGGGGGAGCAGCAAACACACCCCTCCCACCTACCTGCTCGCCAACCCACTTACCCGCCAGCCCCGCACTTACCTTATTTCGGTCTCTTTTCCTCCCGGCCAATCTGGTCTTAGTACCCACTTCCTATCCTGATTGGCCGGGAGGAGAAGCAGGAAAACAATATTGAATTAGCATTCACAAGTGAGTGGGCTCACTGCGCCGCAAACCCAACCTTTTTGCAGCCAATTAGAGCCTCAGGCTGCAATCATGTGCTTCACAAAGAAAAACAAAGAAATCCATGAATCCGGTGCCCAGCATGGAGATAGGGGGATGGCACCCCTGCGCCCCTTATGGACCGGCCGCCGCTGATGGAGAGGACTCTTTGTTACACTATTTAGTTATTTCTATTCATGCTTCTCACTGGAAACATTTAGTCTATTATCTATATTACTCACCCTTGCTTATATGACTTTTGTATCACCGAAGATGAGGGCACCATATGAACTATTCATAATGATAATGTTAGAATACATTTGCTGCTCAGGATGTGCCTCTAAAATATTGTTTTATTGTGATTGTCTTCTGCATGGGTTTTCATTAGCTTCAGTGTGTTCCCTTTTTAATTAAAAAGCATACATTTGATTGATTACATATTTCTTACAGAAGACACCAGATCAGCATAAACCACAAAAACAGAAAAAAAAAAGAACATTGACTAAAGTGTCTTGTTCGTTCCAAGTATTTCCATCACCTTTAGCCAAATATATATTTGTTACAATTCAGATGTACCCCAGGGACTCCCAGCGATTATCCTAAATCTCACATATGGCGGAATTAGGTACTATGCACACACTTACAATAAATGAAATAATGGCGGAGTCACACACAAAAAGCGTGTAAGCAGCGGTATCTCTCCAAAAGTCATTCAACACATTTCTGCCCTCACTCTGCTATAATGAGTTTTATGAGCAATCTAAGTTATTGAGATAAAAGTAAAAAACAATTGGAGCAGGTGGTCACATTCTTGCCAAACAAAATGAAGAATCTTCAGGATACACTCAGCACAGTTACCTACAGTGCTGGGTTTGAAGGATCTTAATAAAGTTTTGCTCGGGGGTTTCAATTTTCTGCTCACTATGATGCAATCCATATATCTTGGAGCAAATAAGAAAGAAGCAGTATTGTATGGAATGGTTTTAGAACATGTCATACAATTTTTTACAATTCATTGCGTTTTATTTTCAGAATGTTTATCTCTGATAATTTCCAATGCTTAAAACAGACGTTAAGTCAAAAATAATTTTTCAGTTCATCGCTTACCTGTAATATAACATGTCTCACGTTGTGCAGGCTGCTTCATGTAGAAGTCTTCTCTGTAGGGTGCACGGTTCTCTTCCTGGCACTGAATTTCTGGCACCGTGGACATTAATAGTCCTAGGTCTTTGGTCTGAACTGTTTTTAAGACAGACCAATGGGGAACCTCCCCCCCCCCCAACACACACACACACACATTAAGAAAACCTCTACAGTGAACGTAGCACTTTAACCACTTCAGCCCAGGAAGGATTTACCCCCTTAAAGCGGACTTCCTCCCAAAAATGGAACTTCCGCTTTAAGACCCCTTTCACACCACACCGCTGATAGCATCGGCGGTAAAATGCCGCTATTTTTAGCGGCGTTTTACCGCTGGATTTTTGGCGGATTTGTGGCGCATTTTCGGCCGCTAGCGGGGCGCTTTTACCCGAAAAGGGTTAAAACCACCGGCAATATGCCGCAATAGCGACGTTTTGCCGGCGGCATTACAGCGCTGCCCCATTGATTTCAATGGGGAGCAGTGGTGGAGGAGCGGTAAACACACCGCTCCTTCACCGCTCCAAAGAAGCTGCTGGCAGGCCTTTTTTCTGACATCCTGCCAGCGCACCGCTGTAGTGTGAAAGCCCTCGGGGCTGTCACACTACAGACAATGGTGCAGCTTCTTTAGGGCGGATTGCAGGGCTATTTCTAACGCTATAGCGCCTGCAAAACGCCCTGGTGTGAAAGGGGTCTTAGGGAAGGTAACCCCTTGACATGCCACATTTGGCATGTCATTTTTTTTCGGGGGGGAGCGGAAACCCTCTTTTTAGAGGGTTCCAGCTCCCAAATCCTCCCGGTGCTCCGCGGTTCCGGAAGTCAGTTCACCTCTCCCCCCTTGCTCTCGGCAAACATCTGTGACACGTCACAGGTCCCAGATAATTGCCTGGCCAGTCGCAACGGCTTTGAAGCCACAGCTGGGCCACCACAGTGACAATGCCAGCGCCACAGAGAGAAGGAGGAGACGAGCGGGGCTTCATTCTCCCACATCGCTGGACCCTGGGACGGGTAAATGTCCAATTATTAAAAGTCAGCAGCTGCAGTATTTGTAGCTGCTGACTTTCAATTTTTTTTTTTTTTTTTTTAAGCGGAACTCCGCTTTAATGACCAGGCCATTTTTTGCTATATGGCACTGTGTCGCTTTAACTGACAATTGCTCAGTCATGTGATGTTGTACACAAACAACATTTCTGTTCTTTTTTTCCCACAAATAGAGCTTTCTCTTGGTGGTATTTGATCACCTCTGCGCTTTTTATTTTTTGTGCTATAAACAAAAAAAGACCATCAATTTTGAAAAAAAAACAATATTTTTTACTTTTTTTTGCTATAACATATCCAAAAAACAAAATGTATTCATCAGTTTAGACCAATATGTATTCTTCTACATATTTTTGGTAAAAAATAACAATAGGCCTATATTGGTTGGTTTGCGCAAAAGTTATAGCGTCTACAAAATAGGGGATATATTTATGGCATTTTTGTAATACGTTTTTTTTTTTTTTTACTAGTAATGGCGGTAATCACCAATTTTTAGTGGGACTACGACATTGCGGCAGCGTACAGATCGGACACTTTTGACACTTTTTTGGGACCATTGACATTTATGCAGCGATCAGAGCTAAAAATAGCCACTGATTACTTACTAAATAAATGTCACTGGCAGGGAAGGGATTAACACTAGAGGGTGATCAAGGGGTTAAGTGTTCCCTACGGAGGTGTTTCTAACTGTGGGGGGAGTGTACTGACAGGGAGTACAGAGAGATCGCTCTTCCTGATCATGAGGAACAGCAGATCTCTCTCTACTTCCCTGACAGAATGGGGGATGTCTGTTTACATTGACAGATCCCTGTTCTGGCTTTCTGAGGAGCGATCGCGGGTTGCTGGCGAACACCTTGTCCACCAGCCACGTGCATCCGCTCCGGCATCACGCTGCCTATAGCCCTTAATACGGTCAATGTACACCTACCACGCTTCGTGCAGCCATGCCAACCTGCGCAGTATAATGGCGGTGGCTGGTCCGGAAGCAGTTAAATGGGGGAGAGTCAGATGAATGACAGTATTCTCCCCCTGGTTCAGTGATTATGCTACATTCATTATAAACAATACATAGGCTTTTCTCAATGGATGAGTGGGGAGGAGGGGGCAGGTTCTCATTTAGCTGTCTTGCACGCAGTTCAGTCTGAAGACCCGAAGCTATTAACCCCTTCTGGAGGTTCATGACCAGGAAGAGGACCGGGCACCCTGCAGAGAAGATTTCTACACAAAGCAGCAACCTGCACCACGTTCATACAAACATCATTACTGTAGGTGATATGACTGAAAATATACAGGAAAAATAACTTCAAATTTAAATAACTATCAAATCCAATAGATTACAGCTATTTACCTAAATTTTACACAGTGAATATATACAAATACTGCATATGTTTGAATAATTTTAATATAATTCTAAAATTGTATTTCAGATTTTTATTGCATATTCATGATTATTATTATTATTTTTTTGGAGATAATGATGTCATGTGGCACAAAATATTTCTTTTTGTTAGAAAAATTATTATTCAAAGGCATCTTTCTCAGAAATGCATTGCTGCCAACATTTCAAAAAAAATTCCAGGGACACCTTTTTTTTGCCGTGCAACAAGACATTTTAGAATGTAGGTTGCCACAAAACCATGGCAAATTATTTCCCCACACATGTCCCTCAGAATGAACTTGTGGAGCTTGCATCCCTCCCAGCGGGATCTCCAAGGCTGGGCATCATGCGCTCACAGCAGCCAGCAATATGGATGCTCTGCCTCCATCGCTGCGTTTGTTTTTTCTGCAGCCTACACTGCAGTGCACTGAGCGAGAGCACTTAAGAGTGCTGGGGGGGAGATGGAATCAGGTCAACAGCCAAGAGACAATGTAGCTGCCCGAAACACAGTCATGGTGGAACAGCTTACTAAAACAAAGGACTTTCCCAGAAAATCTGGGACAGTCGAGTCGGCAAGTATGGAGATAAGATATGTATAGAATCATTAATAAAATTATTAAATCTGGCCTACATACAAGAAGTAAGGATTTGTTTTCTTATAAAAAATATCTAGAAAGTTTACTTGTAGCTAAGCATTACCCACAAAAATCTGCCCTTTTCCTTGTATTCTTCCTGAGGCCGCGTACACACGGGCGGACTGTTCGCCCAACTTTGTTCGTCAAACAATCCGACAAACAGTCCGCTCAAAATTTGCATGAACGGACTTGACCACACACGATGAACGAACAGTCCGCTGAAAGCGTGCGCGATGACGTGAACGACACGTACGACGGGACGAGAAATTCGACGTCCAATACACTGCAATGCAACCTTCGCCGTGTAAATCCTTTCTGAGCATGTGCGAAACTTAGTTTGTCGAACTAGCCTACACACGAGCGGACTGTCCGCTGAAACCAAGTTTCAGCAGGCTGTCTTACGGAAATTCCGAAAAACTTTGTTCGTCAGACTGTCTGCTGAAACAGTCCGCTGAAGCCCACACACGAGCGGACTGTCCGCTGAAACACTGTTCAGCGGACAAAGTTGGGCGAACGGTCCGCCCGTGTGTACGCGGCCTCAGAAGTTATAGTGCTCTTACTAACATGTGGCATGCCTAGAGGCGCCTGTTACTCTAGCATCATAGCTAGATATCTACAGTGTTAGATTACATTATTATTATACATTATTTATATAGCACCAACAGTTTACGCAGCGCTTTACATTGTATAGGGGGGATAACACAATGTACAGTACAGTTCAATACAAAAGGTACAGGAGGACCCCGCTCGTAGAGCTTACATTCTAAAAAGAGGGGGTGGTGAAACAAAAGGTAATAGCTGCAGAGAATGATTTGATGGGGGGTGGCTCAGGGACAGTTAGGTGGGTGTGGGATAGGCTTCCCTGAATAAATTAGTTTTCAGGGATCTCCTAAAGGTGGACAGGGTAGGGGCTGATCAGGCAGACTGGGGCAGGGAGTTCCAGAGGATGGGAGAGGCTCTGGAGAAGACTTGAAGGAGAGCATGAGAGGAGGTAACAAGGGAGCTAGAGAGCAGAAGGTCCTGGGAGGAGCGGAGGGGACGATTTGGGCAATATCTGCAGATGAGGTTGGTGATGTAGATGGGGGGGATGTTGTGGATTGGCTTTGTATGTTATGGTTAGCATTTTGA
The DNA here is from genome assembly GCF_037356315.1 of Lithobates pipiens. NCBI lineage: Eukaryota > Metazoa > Chordata > Amphibia > Anura > Ranidae > Lithobates > Lithobates pipiens. The sequence continues at coordinate 32,785,957 of NW_027507903.1, read as the reverse complement.
ATTTTACACGGTGGGGTAGGGGAAGCCAGTGAAGGGATTGGCATAGAGGGGCGGAAGTCATGGATCGATTAGTGAGGTGTATTAGTCTAGCAGCAGCATTCATAATAGACTGAAGGGGGATAGCAGTAAGGGTAGGCCAGAGGTGTCCAAACTTTTTTCAAAGAGGGCCAGATTTTATGAAGTGAACATGTGTGAGGGCCGACCATTTTGCCTGACATTCTTTGAACCATTAAAATTCGGTCAAATTCAATCATTCGAGCACTAATACACTGCCCTACAAGAATTTTCTTGCCTTTGTCGCGCTCGTTCCCAACACACAGACTAATGCTCTGCTCTTTAGGGGTACCGTTAATTCTTAATGGTACCCCACACATTGGAAACGTGGGATGCTTTTGGTGCAGTGCAATTAAAAAAAAAAAAAAAAAACTCAGGGACTTCTTTCCCTGCATTTTTGTGGGTAGGGAAGCCCATTGAAATGAATGCCCTACACGCAGCATGCAGCCACACAGATGTGAACCAAGGGCTTGTTGGAGGGGCAGTAAAACCACATGGTTAAGCTGTTTTTACCACCCCCAACTTCTCCCCCTTTAGCTGCAGAGGGAGAAGCTGGGGGTGTACACATTCTGTGGCTGCAGCTGGAGGTGTACCCAGGGTGAATGGGCCTGCACTGCAACTAACCCGCAACTGTGTGGATTGCACAGTTGCGGTATAGTGATGCTGCATTTACGGGCTTAAAACAGGTGGTGAGGAGGCAACATAATGCCTCTTTACCACCTTTCAAATGCCTCTGAAAAGCGATCTGTGTATGGATTGCTTTTCAGAGGAGCAGCAGTCCTGGCTGCTATCACACACACACAAGCCCCACAAAAGCAGTTCTGATGGTACAAGAATGGGGGGGGGGGTCTGGATTAAAAGTAACATACATCGAGGGGGTGAGTTGAGGAGTGGAGAGATAGATCTGGGTGTCGTTAGCATAGAGGTGGTATTGGAAACCATGGGAGGTTATCAACTGGCCCAGGGAAAAGGTATAGAGCGAGAATAGGAGTATCTTCTTGAGCACTGTAGTGAAAGTCAATGATGTCATAACTATGCTACTCATTGTTCTTTTGAAGCCTTGCTGGAGAGGAAGCTGTACTTGAGGATCTGCAGTGGCAAGGGTTGACCTGCTACTGCTTAATTTATTTGTGCACTTCTGCCTTGCAGAAGCTCCTCCGGGTTCAGATCCTGATCCCATTGAGGACGCTATCTCCACAGAGTTTTCATGCTGTCCCTGCGCTTGAATGGGTTTGCTCGGGGTATTCCAGTTTATTACCAAACTCTAAAGACACAGCAGTAGATTTATTGGCTCTTGTCTAAATTGGCTCTTGTATTTATACAGTATGTACAGGGCCGTCTTTAAGGCAGGACAAAAGGGGCAGCTGCCCTGGGCCCTGTCATTGTTGTGGGGCCCAAAACAGCTGCCTCATACTTGCCAACTATCCAGCTTTAAATTCCCTTGTCCCTTGAAATTTTAGCCCTGTGCTGTGTCCCGATATCTCAGTGTGAAGTGCTGGTACTAATGCTGCCCAGCTCTGCCCTATTGTTGTGTACAGATGACTCACCTGCAGGCCCCATGTTTACATGGAAATAACCGGCATTTTTATGTAAATAACGGCGACAATACTAAGTAAATAGCTGCAGCCAGCGGCATTGATATGTAAATAAAGGGAGCATTCATACGTATATCATGCACCCCTGCAGTGAAGAGATGATGTGCTGTAACATCTAGCAACCAATCAGTGAGACGTAATGTGTGCTGTAACCTCTAGCAACCAGTCAGTAAGCAGGAATGATATGCTGTAACTGCTGGCAACCAATCACAATCGCTGCCTGATCTGATACAGTAAACTGATTTTAAGTCTAGCTGCTATTTATTGTATGTCTCAGAGTAGGTGGAGAGTGAAATTGCATGGGGGGGGCCCCAAGAAAATTTTTGCCCAGGGTCCGTTCAGTATTAAAAACTGCCCTGAGTATGTATGCATGTGAGGAAGGGAGCTCAGACCTTTTAAACTACTGGACAGCAGGGAATTATGTGAATGTACAATAGGCAATTTGCTGTGTAAATTGCCAGTGCTATATGAATGCCTGTAATAAATAAATATGAATGTATGCTTCCGTCGCCACGTTTGCCCCTTGGGGAGCTTGGATCTGACAAGATTCAAAACCTTGATTGTTTACCAAGCTGGCCACCTCTACAGAGAGACAGAGTGCATATTTATATGAGGCTAGTTATTTCATAGCGGTGCTTAGTAAAATATCAGCTCTGGGAAGTGTACATGCTGTACTAAACCTTAGCCATTTGTCCCCTTTTCGATCTTTTTTTTTTTAGAGGTTTTCTTTATAATACCATACAAGCCATTGATTATACAAGAACATGGTGACTATGTTATCCCATAGCTGCCAAGTTGCTATCCTATTTGTCCTGATCCTCAGCCTTCTTCTCTTCCTCCACCCCTTGAATGTCTTTAATTGAAAAAGTCTCTTAATTCTTTGAGGATCTAACCTTCAAAGTACCAACTTCATGTCAAAATATCACCTAAACCAGGGGTGTCCAACCTATGGCCCATTGACCACATGTGATTCATGATGGCTATAAATGAGGCCCAACACAAAATCTTAAACTTACTTAAAAGTGTTGATTTAAAAAAAATAAAAAATCTTTTGTAAAAATGTATTTACACTTAACGAGCACATGCGGCCAAAGAAAAAATTGACAGTGTCTCCTTACTGGACTTTTATAAGTATTTTCCAAAAGAAAAATATCCCACTCCTCACAATCACGCCTCATTCATGTCACCAGTTTTCAGCAGCACCAATATTTGTGAGCAACCAGATGAAACACACTAAGAGCAAAATTAGAACTAAAATATCTGATGAGCACTTTGAGAATTCATTGAGAATTGCTACTCCATCCATCCAAGCAGATATTGATGTGTCAGCTTTAATTTTTATCAAGTTTTATTACTCAGATAGGTACTTTATCTATATAAGTGACTGTTACCTTGTGATCTGCCTGACTTTTTCTGCTCATCGGCTATCCTCATTTTTAGTGTATTTTATGTAAGGCCCAAGACAATTCTTCTTCTTCCAATGTGGCACGGGAAGGTCAAACGTTTGGACGCCCCCAAGGGTCTTTTTGACCCTTTCAAGACCTCTTGCTCTCTAACTCACTTGTCACCCCTCCATCTGTGCTTGGCTCTAAGACTTCTTCAGAGGCTCTCCCTTCTGTTGGAACTCCTTACTATAGTCTGTCCATCTGTCTTCTACTCTGTCTATCTTTAGGTGATCCCTGAAAGCTCATCTATTCAGGGAAGCCTATCCTGGTCAACCTAATACCTTAATGCCGCGTACACACGATCGAATTGTCCTGCGGACTTGGTCCGGCAAACAATCCGGCAAACAATCTGCCGTACTTTATAACGAACGGACTTGGCCACACACGGACACTCCAAAAGTCCGGCGATTGCTAACACGATGACGTACAGCACGTACGACGGGACTAGAAAAAGGAAGTTCAATAGCCAGTAGCCAATAGCTTCCTTCTCGTACTTGTTTCTATAAGGGGATACCTATTGAAATTACCAAAGATATACTAAGTCAAAATCTAAGACTAATATGCTTAGGCTTGCATTTCAATAGGTTCAGAATTAAAGACATACAAGCATACTGGCGTACGTGACAAACTATATAGATAACGTGACTAGATGACAGATATCTGTATGTCTCTCCAGAGGGTCTATGCAAGATATTGATATCTCAGGAAAACATCTGCCTGTGTTTTCTTCTCTGTACATTGTTGAGAGGCACAAAGCTAGATAAGGACTGGTTACGCAAGAATGTGGTCAGTCAGTAGATGCTGAAAGGGCAAAATAACTGTCAGGAGGTTGTACTAACCTTTGATCTACATTTCAGGAATGAACTAATATCATGAGTTAAGAAATTGTTGATGTATGTGTAAATCACCCGATTGGCCCCTCACAGGGCAGGGCTTTGTGGAGTACCACATAAAAGACGGTCCACTCTCCCATTAAACCTTGTAATCTTTCACCACGTACCCACGAGTGTATGTGTATTGATTAACCGCCGGCGATTGGGACCTCCATTGAGCCACTCCAGCCTAGGCTATCCAGGGGAATCTAGAAGACGAACACCTTACAGTTTTGGTACCAGAAGTGGGGTTTGCACAGGTAAGTCATTTACACCTTTACCTCTTTTTATGGTAATTGGTGTTTATGCTTGACCTGTCCAGACAACCATTATAAGAAATTTAATTGTATATATATATATATATAAACTGTGCCTTCGCAATGGACTAGGCTGGTCCCTTGGGGGGTGAAAAGGGTTCGCAGGTACTGAGGAGTCTGACTAGGTTGGTCCGACTATAAACTAAGAGAGATATTCATGATTATATTCTAACACGGGAGGTATCATATACGCCCGTGACAAAAGGATTGGCTAAATGGACGCCCACTTGAGAACTTTTAAAGTGCACTATAAATAATGAAATGCATCATGATGTGATTACTTGATAATGTACATGTAAAGTTTTAAAGCTGAAATCTTAAACCATAAAAATATGTCTGTTTCTCTTTAGGTGCAAGCGTAAGTATATAGAGTATTAACGTTGTATAAGATATAATTATATAGAGTGGATATCTGTTTGAATAAACCCAACTGTTGTTAAATGAATACAGAGTATGAAGAACTAGATTGTAGTGAGGTAGCACCCGCCTGTTCACGCTGCAGGCTAGGTTTACTTTTTCTTAGCATTGACGAAAGGTGGATTCTTTTGACCACTAGACCTACAGGCTTCTCTTGCAGACTTGGTGTAAGAGGGGTATATCCCGCCAATAGGAAAGGTACCCTTCATCGTATATTAAGGGTAAATCTTCACAGTTTTATTAGTCCATCTGACCTGGAAGATCAGGGAACTTACCCCCGCATTAGGGAACAAATTATTGACCAAACAGGCTGTTATCACCTCTGCCCACATACCAGGCATACTTTACCCAAATTACTAGATGGGGAATTCTGCAGCCACAAATAATGCACCCTCAGGCCCCCAATAGACCACCACCCAGAATTCCTATGCAGTGGCCATCCAATCGGCAGCCACCACCCCAATAGGGATGCCTAGAGTATGTCCCTTCCCTCAGCCTAGTGTGTTACAATCCCTCATGGAGAAGTCTTCCCCAAGTTGTATTACATGTAGATGGACAACGTGTCTGCTTTTTTATAGACACTG